>NC_079873.1:93369809-94029927 GCF_023065955.2 Ursus arctos | reverse complement strand
CCATATCAGGATAATGCTGGCCTCAAAGAGTGAGTTTGTTCTTTCTTCAGTTTTTTGGAATTGTTTAAGAAGTATAGGTCTTAACTCATTAAATATTTAGTAGAATTTACCTGTGAAACCGTCTGGTCCTGGAGTTTGTTTTGTTGGGAGTTTTTTGAGTAATCAGTCTATAGTGTAATCTTCCTGATTTGGACGATTGTTATGTTTCTAGGAATTTATTTCTCCTTGGTTGTTCCATTTGTTGGCACATAATTGTTCTTAGTAGTCTTATGATTTTTTTTCTATTTCTATAGTATTGGGTATAACTTATCCCCTTTCATTTTTGATTTTATTTATATGGGCACTCTTTTTTTCTTGATGAATCTAGCTAAAGGTTTTTATCAATTTTATCATTTCAAAGAACCAACTCTTAGTTTCATTGATCTTTTCTGTTGTCTTTTTAGTCTCTTTTTCATTTATTTTTCACTCTGACCTTTATTATTTTCTTCCTTCTGCTAACTTTGGGCTTTGTTCTTTTCCTAGTTCCTTTAGGTGTAAGATTAGATTGTTTATTTGAGGTTTTTCTTGGTTCTCGAGTTGGGCCTGTATAAAATTTCCCTCATAGAACTTCTTTTGCTGCATTTCATAGATTTTGTACTGTTGTGTTTCCATTTTCATTTGTCTCAAGGTATTTTTTTAAATTTCCTCTTTGATTTCTTCATTGACCCATTGTTTGTTTATTTTTAAAGACTTATTTATTAAAGAGAGAGAGAGAAAGAGCACGTGCACAAGTGGGAGGGTCAGAGGGAGAGAGAGAGAGAATTTCAAGCAGATGCCACACTGAGCACGGAGCCTGACATGGGGCTCAATCTCAAAACCCTGAGATCATGACCTGAGTTGAAAGCAAGAGTCAGACGCTTAACCGACTGTGCCACCCAGGCACCCCGACCCATTGGTTATTTAATTCCATGTGTTTATGTTTTTCCAGTTTTCTCGTAATTGATTTCTAGTTTCATACTGTTGTGGTCTGAAAAGATGCTTGATATGATTTCAGTCTTCTTAAATTTATCAAGACTTGTCTTGTGGCCTAACATGGGATCAGTCCTGGAGAATATTCCATGTGCACTTGAAAAGAATGTATGTTCTGCTGTTTTTGGATAGAATGTTTTGTGTATTATCTCTTAATTCCATCTGGTCTAATGTGTTGGTCAAGGCCACTGTTTTCCTTATTGATTTTCTGTCTGAATGATCTATCCATTCATGTAAGTGGGGTGTTAAGGTCTCTTACTATTATTGTATTACTGTCAGTTTCTCCCTTCATGTCTCTTAAAAATTGGTTTATGTATTAAGGTGCTCCTATGTTGGGTGCATAGGTATTTACAAATGTTATATCCTCTTGTTGAATTGATCCCTTTATCGTATGCAGTGTCATTCATGTCCTGTTACAGGCTTTGTTTCCTAGTCTGTTTTGTATGATATAAGTATTGCTACCCCAGCGTTTTGTTTGTTTTCGTTTGCATGGAGTATCTTTTTCCATCCCTTCAGTTTCAGTCTCTGTGTCTTTAGATCTGAAGTGAGTCTCTTGTAGGCAGCTATAGATGGGTATTGTTTTTTTTAATTTATTCAGCTACTGTGTGTTTTGATTGGAACACTTAGGAAGTTTACATTTAAAGTAATTATTGATAAAAAAAAATTATTGGTAGGGGGCGCCTGGGTGGCTTAGTCATTAAGCATCTGCCTTCAGCTCAGGGCATGATCCCAGAGTCCTGGGATGGAGCCCCATCCTCCGCTGGGAGCCTGCTTCTCCCTCTCCCACTCCCCCTGCTTGTGTTCCCTCTCTCGCTGGCTGTCTCTCTCTCTGTTAATAAATAAAATCTTTAAAAAAATTATTGGTAGGTATGGATTTGTAGACATTTTCTTGATATTTTTCCGGTTTTTAAAAAAGATTTTATTTCTTTGTCAGAGAGAGAGAGCGCACAAGCAGGGGGGAGCGGCAGGCAGAAGGAGAAGCAGCTCCCTGCTGAGCAAGGAACCAGATGTGGGACTTGATCCCAGGACCCTGGGATCATGACCTGAGCTGGAGGCAGACGCTTAACCAACTGAGGCACCCAGGCGTCGCTTTCTGATTGTTTTTGTAGTTCTTCTCTGTTCCTTTGTTCTCTTGCTCTCTTCCCTTGAGATTTGGTGACTTTCCTTAGTGTTATGTTTGTATTCTTTTATTTTTTGTTTATCTATTATAGGTATTTGGTCAGTGGTTACCATGAGGTACATATATAACATCTTACGTATATAGCAATCTATTTTAAGTTAATGCCCACTTAAGCTCAAATGCATTCTAAAAGTACTACATCCCTTCACCATGTTTTATGTTTTTGACATCATATTTTACATCTTACTATTTTATGTTTCCATTGACTAATTATTGTGGGTCTAGCTGATTTTACTACTTTTGTCTTTTAACCTTCATACTAGCTATGTAGGTGGTTGATCCACTACCTTTACTATGTGTTTACCTTTACCAATGAGATTTTTCCTTTCATAATTTTCCTTTTTTTTTTTTAATTTTATTATTAAGTAATCTCTACACCCAACACAGAGCTCGAACTCATAACCCCAAGATCAAGAGTTGCATGCTCCACTGACTAAGCCAGCCAGGCGCCCCTCCTTTCATAGTTTTCTTACTTGTAGTTATGATTTTTCTTTTCTACTTAAAATTAAGTCCCTTTAACTTTCTTGTAAGGCTGGTTTGGGAGTGATGAGCTTTAGCTTATGCTTGTCTGAGAAACTCCTTGTTTCTCCTTCACTTCTGAGTGATAACTTTGCTGGGTAGAGTAATCTTGGTTGTAAGTTTTTTCCTTTTAGCACTTCTCATATATCATGCTATTCTCTTCTGACCTATAAAGTTTCTTCTGAAAAACCAGCTTATAGACTTAGGGTTCCTTGGTATGTAACTAGTTGTTTTCCTTTTGCTGCTTTTAAGATTCTTTATCTCTAACTGTTGACACTTTGATTATAATGTGTCTTGGTCTCTTTGGGTTCATCTCATTTGGGGGTGTTTGCTTTCTGGACTTGGATATCTGTTTCCTTCCCCAGGTTAGGGAAGTTTTCAGCTATTATTTCTTCAAATAAGTTTTCTGTCCTTTTCTCTCTCTTCTCCTTCTGGGACCACTGTAGTGTGAATATTAGTACACTTGATTTTACCCCAGAGGTCCCTTAAACTTAACCTCATTTTATTCAGTTCTTTTTGCTTTTTTGCTGTTCTGATTAGGTGCTTTCTACTACCCTGTCTTCCACATTGTTAATCTGTTCTTCTGCATTCTGTAATCTGCTTTTGATGCCTTGTATTTTTCATTGCAGTTATTGTGTTCTTTGGCTTTGATTGATTTAAAAAAATATTTTCTGTCTCTTTGTTGAATTCTCACTGTGCTCATCCATTCTTTTGAGTTCAGTGAGCATCTTTATGACCATTCATTTGAATTCCATCTGGTAGATCTCTGTTTTGTTCAGTTCTTTTTCTGAGGTTTTTGTCTTGTTCTTTCACTTGGAACGTATTGTCTGTCTCCTCATTTGCGTCTCAGTGTTTGTTTCTGTGTTTTAGGTGGATCAGCTATTGTCCCAGTCTTGGAGGAGTGGCTTTATGCCCGAAGGTGTCTGTGGGGCTCAGCATAAACCCCCGCTGGTCACCCAAGCCAGGTACCCCAGGAGTATCTCTTTTGTAGGCTGTGTGCTCCCTCTTGTGGCTGGTCCCGATTGGTGCAGACTCACTGATATGTGGGGCTGTTTACTGGTGCAGCTGTCGGCTAGGCTTGGCTATGACTACTGTGGGTATGCTGGTGAGTGGGACAGGCTTCTGGCCTGTCTGATTGACAGGCCTGGTTGCAGCTGGTGTGGGCATGCTGGTGTGTGGGGCTGGCCCTTGGCACAGCTGGCTATAAGGCCTGGTCGTGAGCTGCATGAGCGCTGTTGAGTAGGGCAGGCTTTCGGTGCAGCTGGCTGCAAGGTCCAGCTGCGACTGATGCAGATACTCTAGTGTGTAGGACTGGGCCTCCATGGCAGGAGCCCTTGGGTGGAGGGTGTGCTGGTCCTGGCCAAGGATGTCTGGTATGTATGGTGGGTGGGGGCTGCTAGAGAGGAGTGCCAGGCCAGGGTGGGCAGGTGGGTGGGGTGAGTCTTCTTGGGCTGACAGTAGATAGAGAAACAGAAAAAAGGATAAGGGATGGGACGGGGCTCTCCTGGTTGAGTAGAGGGGCCTAGGAGGTCCTGCCCCACGGGACGCCAGGGGTCCTGTCCAGGGTGCTGGGACGTAGGCAGAGCAGAGCAGCTGACCGGGCGCTGAGCCCAGGAAAGCCTGCGGAGGGTGGTGCGGGCTGCAGGCTGGGGAGCTGACAACAGTGACGGCGGTGTGCCTCTTTGCCCTCAGTCTGTTGGCCGGGCAAAGATTTTATGAATTGAGGAAATCTGGTCCTAGTTCGTCTAAACATCCATTGTCCCCAGTGTCTAGACTGTTCAGGTAGTGTCCAGTGCTTCGGCTTCCTCCCGTCCCAGCAAGACAAGCCACAGGCTCCTGGGCCCTCCATGCCCAGGCCTCGCTCACAATGCCACCTTTCTCACTATGACGAGGTTTCAGAAGAGGAATGACCCTTGAGTCATTCTTAAAGGAAAGCTCTTGTTGAAAGATCCAGCACGGCCCTGTGCATTAGTTACTTACTCTCTGTTGAAGATGGGCTGTTCAGAATGGGGGCTGTATCCCATCAGCAGGACTTTTGAATGATACTGAGCTTCCCCCATCAGTAGGGTGACACCTGCCTAGCGACTAGGGGTTAGTGGCAGCCCGACGGCTGCTGGTCAGCTGTGAGGACACACACAACCCAGGCGTCAGAGTCACAGCAGGGCCAGAGAGCAGTGCCTCAGCTGCACATGCTGCTGAGGACGGGAAGAGTAATATGGCAGTTGGGAGCCCAGAGTCCAAGCATGGAGCCGGGACAGAGCCTGGCACATCGTGGGTGCTGTCTCGGGGTGAGCTGCAGGGAGGCCCGTGGCGGTAACTTCCCTAAGCTGTTTTAGCAAGAAGGAACTAGCTTCCCTGATGCAGTTTCCAACCTGAAGGGCATAGAGAGTAGCCTGCTGTGTTTTGTCCTCTATGACATTCGATGCTCAATGTACTAAAATGTCCTTTTTTGCTCTCTGATTGAAGGTTTGGTTTAAGAATAGGAGGGTCAGGGGCGCCTGGGTGGCACAGCGGTTAAGCGTCTGCCTTCGGCTCAGGGCGTGATCCCGACGCGTTGTAGGATCGAGCCCCACATCAGGCTCCTCTGCTATGAGCCTGCTTCTTCCTCTCCCACTCCCCCTGCTTGTGTTCCCTCTCTCGCTGGCTGTCTCTATCTCCGTCAAATAAATAAATAAAATCTTAAAAAAAAAAAAAAAAGAATAGGAGGGTCAAGTGGAGAAGACCCCAGAGGGCACTGAGGTTCAGAAACACGCCCCCGGTGGCCCTGGTCCCTCCCGTCGTCATTAACTTGGGTGGACCCTGCCATGCCGTCCTCATTCCGGAGCCGGAGTGCGTATGGGTTCTTCAGGAGCCACCGCTGCTGGGGCCACCTCAGCAGCCCATGCCTCTCTTTCCTGTTGTCTTCTTGCCTCCCCTGCCCTGGCTTCCTCCACCTTTCCCTCCGTGCGGCTGCCCTCCTGTGGTCGCTCCCGGTCTCCTACCGTCGGTGGCTCTCTTGTGAGCCCTTTGCCCACACAATGGCCTCGGCGGCGGTTTTTTCCCACGGTGCTTTTGAGCGCATTCCCGTTCTGTGTCGCTCAGGGTTAAGAGCAGTTCCCGAAACGCCCGCGAAATGTACTCGAGAGAAGGGCAAATTCACGGACCCTCTCTTTGGGGGCACTTGTAGTCTTTTCAATAAAGTTCTGAATTTATTCTCTGTGTATTTGTTTTGCGTGTGGTACGGGGTGAGTGCACGTGATGGACGGTGCCGCTCCTCCAGGAAGGCAAGGAGGCCTGCTTTCGTGCAGCCGCGTCCCTGAGCCCCCATCAGGAGGCCACGGCCATCTCCGAAGTTCCCCAAGTGCCCACGCAGTCGGCTTACGAGGAGCCACCCTGTCCTGCAGCACCCCATCTTTCCCCGGCCCTCCCCCCCCCCCCGTGCCCCAGCGGGACCGCGCCGCCGTGCAAGACCGGGTGGCGTCAGCCTCTAGGGAGAGAACAGTGTGCTTCCAGGCGGGGCTGAGTCCCAGTCCCGGCGAGGAGCTGAGGCCCACCCGGGCACTGGAAGGGACACTTGCAAGGGGCTACTCACGGGGCTCCCGGAGAAGCGGCAGCCGCGCGTGCTGCTGGTGCTCGCCCAGGGGTGTCCGATGCCGGCCCTTTGGGTGGAGGAGACGCGCAGACCGCATTCCGGCGGGAGGGTCCTGCGTCTGCAAAGGTACCACGAGAGGGGCCCCTCTTCGAGGCCAGCGCTGGGCTCTGTGTCCTCCCTTTCGCCCCTCCCCAGAGGCCGAGGGCCCAGCATCGCTCGGTCGTCAGCTCCAGCCGCCCGGCAGCTTTCGGCGAGATCGTGCCCGGGGCCGGTGGTCCGTGCGTGCAGTGGTTCCAAGTCCGCGGCGGAGAAAGACGTGGGTTTTTGTCCTCTGGGACTCGGGGAGGGAGAGGGGCTCCTGCAGAACCTAGGCCCTGTACCTGTTGCCCGATCGGGTTATTTACACTGGCACACAGCACCCTTCTTGTTGCCAGGACGACCCCAGCCCTGGGGACGAGTTTTGCCGGTGCACCCAAAATGTCTCCCCCGGTCCCCCAAGTTTGGGTTGTGGCGGCGCAGTGGCTTCTGTGAGCCGAGGCGTCCTCGGTCTCCCGTGTCCACGATCGGGTGGCCCCCTCCTGCGGTAGCAGTGGTTCCGGGGTGTTGCCTCGGGGTGGGGGAAGCGTAGCGTTTCTTCGAAGCTCCCCCCTAGCCCTGCGAAGCTGCGGGCTTTCTGCGTAGCCGCGGCTGTGACTCGCCCCCTTCCTCCCTGCAGAGACCTGGGTGGCCTCAGCCCTTAGCTGTGGGCTCTGGGCCCCGTCCTACATCTCCCTCTCAAGGTGTGTTCTCGGGAGCCGTCCGGGCATCATCTTCGCGTCGGATTCCAGGATCTTTGCTTGTAGAAAGCAATTTTTTTTTTAAGAGTATGGAATGTTTTAGTACACTTGCCTGGTAATACAAATCAGTAATTACGATAGCCAAATCTCTGTATCATATATATTTAATATATTAAATAACACAATACTAAAATAACCCCTACCTTCAAAAAATATGGATTCATTTTTCATGTCATCAAATACAATGCTCATATGAGAGTGTAATGAAACTTAATAATCTGTTCAGGTGCTAAGGGACAAGGCTAAGCAGTAAATTAATACTTTTAAATAAAGCAGAATAGTTTCCTTTTTGAGTTTGATAAGCCAAAGACTATCAAGGACTATTTAGAACCTGAATATAATACAGTGGCTATGAAATTATATAGGGAATTTGATGAGAAACAGGCATTTCTTTTTTTCTACTTTTTGTCAGTTAGCAAGTGAATGGAAAACTTTTAACCATAACATTCGTTTCCTTTTTCAGAGCGTCAAGAACCACCTCTGCAGCCTGCCTTGCTAAGGTTACTGCATAATCCTTGCATTCCTGCCATCCATTATCCACCTTCTCAAATTGGAGGGTTTCAGAGTCACTAGGCTACTGTCTAGATCTGCAGCCTAAATATCAGTTTTTGAAACCACTTCCTGGTATGTTCCTTGATGGAGATTAATGTATTCTTTTTCTTTGTGTATTTTAGTAATGTCAGATGCTAGAGTTAGACTGGGTATTTTAAATTTAATTCAATTTTTAAATATTATTCTCAAAACATAGTTGATATACAAAGTTATATTAGTTTCAGGTGCACAGTATAGTGATTCAATAATTGTATATTCTGTGCTGAGAAACTGGCTGTTTTTAATTGTAATATCTGAATTGATGGGTCCTCTGGCTTTGATCGTCTCATCACTATCCTAAGAGATTTAACTACCAGGAGACCTCAGATGGAGTGGTGACTTGATACGGGTCATATTTTTCGTGCTCATTTAGAGTCTTACTTGCATGATCTGCATTAATTTCAGTATAAAAAGCTTAAGGCCAAACGTAGCATATGGTTTTAGGCTCTAGTAGATCTTGAAATTGGGATATCAGATCTTATTTTTCTACCAGGAAAAAAATATCAACAAGCCTTCCGCAATTCAAAATTGGAAACAGGGGCGCCTGGGTGGCACAGCGGTTAAGCGTCTGCCTTCGGCTCAGGGCGTGATCCCGGCGTTATGGGATCGAGCCCCACATCAGGCTCTTCCGCTATGAGCCTGCTTCTTCCTCTCCCACTCCCCCTGCTTGTGTTCCCTCTCTCTCTGGCTGTCTCTATCTCTGTCGAATAAATAAATAAAATCTTAAAAAAAAAAAAAAAAAAAAAAAAAAAAAATTGGAAACAAATTTTAGGAAAAATGAAAAGTATAAAAGGATTAATTACCAAATTTTAGATTTAGCTCCTTTATACCTTAAGCCTTTTCGTCTCAATATTTATTCTATTATTGCCAATTTCATCAATATGTACCCAGACACCAATCTAGATTTAATGAGAGTGGGATGTGATTGGGGAAACAGAGTACATAAAAGAGGCTTAGGACATTCAAACTGATGTGTTGTCCCACATCTTATGCCACTTGTGCCCTTTATCATAGTCTTTCCATAATGATTATTTTTCCCTTATATTATTTTTTTAAATTGTAGTAAAATTTAAACAACATAAAATTACCCATTTTAAAGTATACAATTCAGTGGCATTTAATACATTCACAGTGTTCTCCACCATCACTGCCATCGACTTTCAAAGCATATTCATCACCCAAAAATGAAACCCCTTATTCATTTAGTAGTCACTCCCCATCCCTCCCTTGGCAACCGCTAATGTGCTTTCTGTCTCCATGGGTTTGCCTGTTCTGGATATTTAATATTTAGGGAATCATACAATATGTGGCCTTTAGTGTCTGGTTTCTTTCACTTAGCATCATGTTTTCCAGGTTCATTCACTTTGTAACAACCATTAATACTTTATTCCTTTTTTGAGTTGAATAATGTTCTGTTATATGAATATGCCACATTTTGTTTATCCATTTCTCAATTGATGGAAATTTGGGTTTTTTCTACCTTTTGGCTGTTGTGAATAGTGCTTCTATCTACATTTATGTACAATTATTTGTTTGAATCCCCATTTTTGAAAAATATTGTATTTATTTATTTGACAGAGACAGAGAGAGCGCATCAGTGGGGCGCAGCAGGCAGATGGAGAGGGAGAAGCAGACTCCCAGCTGAGCAGGGAGACTGATACCGGGCTCGAACCCAGGACCCTGGGATCATGACCTGAGCTGAAAGCAGACGTTTAATCGACTGAGCCACCCAGGTGCCCCTGAATACCGATTTTCAGTTCTTTCAGGTATATACGTAGAAGTGGAATTCCTGGGTCACAGGGTAATTCTCTGTTTAATTTTTTGAAGAACTGCCAAATACAGCAACTGCATCATTTTGCATTCCCATTAGTAATGTGTGAGTGTTCCAGTCTCTTCACATCCTCACCAACACTTATTATATTCCACTTTTTTCAGTAGTCTCTAAACCCAACGTGCGGCTCAAACTCACAACCCCAAGATCAAGAGTTGTACACTCCTCCAATTCAGCCACCCCCTCCATTTTTTTACTATAGCCATCCTAATGGGGATGAGGTATTATCTTGTGGTCTTGATTTGCATTTCCCTGATGACTGATGATACTGAGCATCTTTTCATGCTTGTTGGCCATTTGTACATATCCTTGGGAAAAAACATCTAATCGTTTGCCTATTTTTAATTTGGTGGTTTATCTTTTCATTGCTGAGTTGTAAGGGTTTTTTAAGTATTCTGGAAACTGACGTCTTACCAGAGACATGATTTGTAAATATTTTACCTCATTGTGTAGGGTGTCTTTTCAGTTTCTTAATAGTGTCCTTTGATGCACAAAAAGTTTGATTTTGATGAAATCCAATTTATGTAATTTTCCTTTTGTTGCTTCTGCTTTGGTGTCATATTGAAGAATTCATTGCCAAATCCCAGATCATGAATTTTTCTCTGTTTTCTCCTGAAGAGAAGGAGTTTTATAGTTTTATAACTCTTTCTCTCTCTCTATATATATATGAGTTTTATATAACCATGTATAAATGAGAGTTTTATAATCTTAATTCTTACATATAAGTATTTTCTCCATTTTGAGTTAATTTTTGTATATGATGTGAGGTATGTTTCCAGTTTGATTCTTTTGCATATACATATCTAGTTGTCCATCATTTCCTGAAGACATAATTATTTCCCAATTGAATGGGCTTGGCACCCTTAACCAAAATCAATCGACCATAGATGTATGGGTTGATTTCTGGTTTCTCACTTCTATTCCATTGATCTGTATGTCTATCCTTATGCCAGTACAATACTGTTTTGATTACTATAGCTTTTTTTTTTTTAAAGATTTTATTTATTCATTTGACAGAGATAGAGACAGCCAGTGAGAGAGGGAACACAAGCAGGGGGAGTGGGAGAGGAAGAAGCAGGCTCTCGGCAGAGGAGCCTGATGTGGGGCTCGATCCCAGAACACAAGGATCACGCCCTGAGCCGAAGGCAGATGCTTAACCACTGAGCCACCCAGGCGCCCCTGATTACTATAGCTTTGTAGTAAGTTTTGAAATTTAGAAATCTGGGTCCTACAACTTTTATTTTCTTTTTAAAGATTGTTTTGGCTATTTAGATTCCCTTAGAATTCCATATGATTTTTAGAATTCTTTTTCCTTGTATTTTTTGTTGAAAATTAGACATTCTGAATATTAGAATGTGACAACTTTGGAAATCACATTTTCTCCCCTCTCCTAGGTTTGTTGTTCCTGTTTCATTGAACAGAATACAAAGACCATACAATCCAGGTTTGCCTAGTTAGTGACTTTCTAAGCTATTTTTGTAATATCTGTATTCATTTTTTAAAAACTTCAGTATAAAAAAATGAAAATATAAAAGAATAAAATTTCAGTGTAGTTGACATACAATATGATACGAGTTTCAGGCATACAACACAGTGATTTGACAATTATATACATTATGAGATGCTCACCACGGTAAGTGTAATTATCACCTGTTTACCACACAAAGTTATTACGGTGTGATTGACTATATCCCCTATGCTGTACTTTTCATCTCCACGTACTTTTCATCTCATTTATTTTTAAGTAGACTCGACCCCCAGTGTAGGGCTTAAACCCATGACCCTGAGTTCAAGAGTCACATGCTCTACCAACTGAGCCAGCCAAGTGCCCTGACTCATTTCTTTTATAACTGGAAATTTGTAGCTCTTAATCCCCATTCACCTGTTTTGCCCATCCCTCAACCCCTCGCCTCTGGCAACCACCAATTTGTTCTCTGTATTTATGAGTCTGTTTCTGGTTTGTTTTGTTTTTTTGATTCCACATATAAGTAAAACCACATGGCAATTGTCTTTCTCTGTCTGACGTATTTCACTTAACATAATACCCTCTAGGTCCATCCATGTTGTTGCAGATGGCAAGATTTCATTCTTTTTTATGGTTGAGTAATATTCCTGTGTGTGTGTTGGTGTGTGTGTGTGTGTGTGTGTGTGTGTACCACATCTTCCTTACCCATATATCTATGGATGGACACTGAAATTGCTTCCATATCTTGGATATTGTAAATAATGCTGCAGTAAATAGAATACATATATCTTTTCAAATTAGTGTTTTATTTTCATTGGGTAGATACCCAGTAGTGGGATTACTGGTTGTATGGTATTTCTATTTTTAATTTTTTGAGGAATCTCCATACTGGTTTACGTAACAGCTGCACTCTTTGTCATGTATAGCCACTGAAGTCTATGTTCCATTAGCTTAGTGGCCAGCTAGTGTTTTGAAATACTTACCATCAATTCCTGGATTCAAAAATGAATAAAGATCAATAAAACAAGAAGGCAGCCTACTGAATGGGAGAAAGATAGTTGCAAATGATATATCTGATAAGGGGTTAATATCCAAAATTTAAAAGTAACTCATACAACTCAACACCAAAAAACCAATCAAATTAATAAATGAGCAGAGGACCTAATTAGACACTTTTCCAAAGCAGACGTACAGATGGCCAATAGAGACATGAAACATCAGTAATCATCAGGGAAATGCAAATCAAAACCACAATATCACCTCACGTCAGTCAGAATGGCTAGTAACAAAAAGACAAGAAATTAGATCGGAGAAAAGGGAATCCTTGAACGTTGTTGGTGGGAACATAAACTGGTGCAGCCCCTGTGGGAAACAGTGTGGCGGTTCCTCTAAAAATTAAAAATAGAACTACCGTACAGTCCAGTAATTGCACTACTGGATATTTAGCTGAAGAAAACAAAAACACTAATTTGAAAAAATGTATGCATCCTTACGTTTTTGGTTTTTGGTTTTTATATCTTATTTTTTAAAGGTTTTATATATTATTTAGTTGAGAGAGAGGGAGAGAGTGCGTACACGCGAGTACATGAGCTGGGAGAGGGAGAGGGAGAAGCAGACTCCCCGCTAAGCAGGGAGCTCGAAGCAGGGCTCGATCCCAGGACCCTGGGATCATGACCTGAGCCGAAGGCAGACGCTTAATGGTTTGAGCCACCCAGGCGCCCCACCTCTATGTTTATTGTAAGATATATGATATAGGCACTCCCATTTTTATTGTAGCATTATTTATAATAGCTAAGATATGGAAGTAACCTAAGTGTCCATCAATAGACGAATGGATAAAGAAGACGTGGCACACACTCACACACACACACACACACACAACGCAATATTACTGAGCCATGAGAAGAATGAAATCTTGCCATTTGCAATAACATGGATGGACCTAGAGAAAATTATGCTAAATTAAATAAGTCAGACATAGAAAGACAAATACTGTATGATTTCACTTATATGAGGAATCTTAAAAAACAAAACAAACAACACCGACACACGAAATAGAAACAGAACAAACTGGTGGTTGCCAGAGGGGAGGAAGATGGGAGGATGGACAAAATAGGTGAAGGGGGTTAAAGAGTACAAACTTCCAGTTACAAAACAAGTAATTCAGGGTGATGAAAAGTCCAGCATAGGGGATACAGGCAATATATTGCAGTAATTTTGTATGGTGACGTATGGTAACTACACTTACAGTGTTAAGCATGGCATAATGTATATAATGTTGAATCACTGTGTTGTACACCTGAAACTAATGTATTTTATGTCAACTATACATCAAAAAGTAAGATCTTAAAAGAAGAAGAAGAAGACATTATACTTTTCCTAGTGTTTGGAGATTGTCTCTGTATTACACACTCCTTCAATGCTTGGCCAGACTATGGACAACTCGGCCTTATCTTTTACTTCCTGCTTACACAGAGCCTGAGAGCCATCCAGACGTGAAAGCTTGTGGTATTCTCAGCTGTTTCTGAGCATGTGTCTAGCACGTGGCCTTCTTGATTCCTCTGTATACATAAGACCTTTTCAAAGCCTTTTTTCTTCCACGTGTCTCTTTTCTGAATCGTGTGTTTCCCACCCTTCTCAGTTGTCTATTCCTTGTCCTGACTGTTGTCTCTTGCCCCAGAATGCTGTGGCCAGTACTTGTGCCTTTAAATGCTTTGGCCAAAGGTACCCAGGAAGTGGCCTCAACCCTGGGTTCACTCCTTGTCAGACAAAACAAAGGCAAACCACTGTGCCAGTCCTTGAGGGAGCTGGCAGAGCGGAGAAGACCCTGAACCACAATTCTTTGAGAATAAAGTCCATACTGCTCCTTCTAGTACCAGGAGAGCTGCCTTCCCATCCTCAAGGCTACTACAGGCCTGGGGTCTGAAGGATGATAGGCAGACAATTCAAAACACCAAAGTGTTCCCTTACCACTGTTGGGGAGGAAGAATTTGCCTCTATACTTCCAAATTCTTCTGGGTAATCCAAGAGTTAAATTGATAGGAGACAGATTAACAGGAGAAAACCAACTTTAATTCATATGTATGGAGGCCTCAAAGATACAGGACCTAAGAAATGATGGAGGCGGGCACTGTTTATACTTGTTACATAAAGAAACAGTAAATCTGGGAGAAATTGGCAGGACAAAGAAAACTGATGTTTGGGAACTTCAATTAGTTAGGAATTCTAAACAAAATTTGGGCCGAGGTAGTAAGTTAGGAGAAGTTACAAGGTTTGTTTACATGGGCTTCTCAGGCCCTGAATTCCCTGTCCCTGATGTCAAAGATGTTTGTCTGCCTCCTGGTGCCTCCTCTGCACCCCCCCCCCCTGCAGGGAGGGTGCTTTTCACAGGGGAGATGTATTCCCTACTTTCTGGAGACAAAGGTGGATCGGAGTGTTGTTCCTACACTGGCTGTTTCTTTATTAACTTGAATTCAAAATAATCAGTATGGTGCTCTGGCTTGGCTTGGGGTGGCCCACCTTGAGCCCCAACACCACAAAGCAGCAGATTCTTTTTACACCAAGCCTTATCTGGTTGTTGTGAGTTTTTAGCTGCGTTCCAACATTCACCAAAAATTGATTCTGACAGCTTTTCCCAGCTCAGTTGCTTCGGGGGAGAGATGGAGCCCTGGAGTTCCCTACTCCATTGTTTTCCATTCTGTTAAAACTATGACCTCTCCTTTATGGTCTCTTTTCCCTCTGTATATGAATATATTTAAATTTCTTTAATACTAAACAAAATTCCTCTTGACCTTGCATTCCCCAACATCCCTCCTTTACTTCTCAGAAAAAATTTTCTTCAAGAGTAGTTTCTAATACCCTCCCTCAATGGTGACAAACAAAAATGTCTCCAGACATTCCCTAATGTCACCGGGGTGAAAACTCATTCCAGACTGAGATCCAGTGTATTAACTCAAATTCCGAACATATTTGGATTTAACCTGTTTTCACATGTACTTTTTAATTGTTTGGGGGGTTTTGTTTGGTTGGTCGGTTCTTGTTTTTGTTTGTGTTCTATAGCTCCATGAAATTTTATCCCATGTGTGAATGCATGGAACCATCGCCTCGATTAGGGTACAGGACTCTTCTCTCCATACGAAGAGACTCCTTGTTGTTATACAAACCATTTTCCTAAACAAGTGGCATAAAGGCGAAGAGCATGTGTATACTTCTACCTTTGTATAACAAATGGGAGACACAAGAACGTGTTTTTGTATTTAAATTTGCATAAACAATACGCTGGGTGATAAGTGGGCCTGTGTGGGGCAGGGTATTTAAGCGATTCTTTTCATCGAAAGTGTTATATTTGGGGATTTTTGAGCTATATCATTATGTTATCACTTCAAAGAATTAAAGATAGTAAATGAAAGCAAATAAATGGTATGGTTTCCAAGTAGCTTTTCAACAGGTGTTCAGGCTGTAAGAGCAGATGACATATTGAGGCACCTGGCTGGCTCAGTCCGCAGCACATGCAAGTCTTGATCTCGGGGTCACGAGTTCAAGCCCCACATTGGGTGTAGAACTTACAATAAATAAATAAATAAACAAGCAAGCAAGCTACAATTTGGATGAACGTCAACAAAATTATTGAAAAGAAAAAAAGAGCAGATGACATAGTGACTGGACCACATCAGTCAGAGCTGCTATAAGAAAAGTAGAGAGATGGAGTGCCTGGGTGGCTCAGTTGGTTAAGCGTCTGCCTTCAGCTCAGGTCATGATCCCTGGGCCCTGGGATCGAGTCCCATGTCAGGCTCTCTGTTCAGTGGGGAGTCTGCTTCTCCCTCTCCCTCTGCCCTTCTCTCGGCTCATGCTCCCTCTGCCTCTCTCTCTCTCAAGTAAATAAATAAAATCTTAAAAAAGAAAAGTAGAGAGAAACAGTGTTCAGAATCAGTAGATTCAGAATTAGACTCGGTAATATCATCTCCATGGGAACACCTGTCTGATTTCTTCCTTTACCGAGACAGTTCCCTTAACAGTCAACTAAATCACGTCTGTGAAACACTTAATAAACACTAGAGACTGTAGTACATGAAGCTTGTACACCTTTTCCTTAACAGCAAAACGTCATTGCCTCACCATCAGGATGGCACAATATAAATTATTACTCTAAGCAGGAATACCACCTCCTTCCTTCCATAAACTCTGCCCAATATCATGAGGTCAGTGCAGATCACACAGCGCAGATGTTTTTAAGGTCATTATCAGATCAAAAGTTAGATTGCATAAAAAATCATGATAGATGATTTTGTTTTCTCACTTACATATACGGATGTCACCTGTGATGTTGATGGGTACAGATGGAGAAGTTACGCTTTTACAGATGTTATATTGTTCCATTTAAGGCTGGACATGAAACTATTTGAATTGACCACTACAATCTCCTTTTAATAAACATTTAAAAAATGGTTTTTCGTTGTGCCTGTGGTTGTTTCATGGTTGTGGTTGTTCCTGTTCTATTACATCGATGTTTAAGCTTGTATTATGTGTTAGATACCATACAGAATGCATGAAAGCTGAAAGTTCAATCTCAGTTCTCAAAGAATCCTAACGGAAAACTTAAACATTATGGGTTGCACACAGAAAAGGGACTAGAAAGAAACAATACTTTTTACTTTTCCTGTAACCCTCAGTGATCTACCTTTTATGAAGCATTAAGTGTTGAGCACAGTGATAGGTGCTTGAAATACATTATGTCTATAAGTTTACAAGCTTCAGTTGTGTTCTAGTTTTTCCTAAGTGATAAAGATGCATTGGTGGTTTTGTTTTTTTTTTTTTTTTTTGGTCTTGTGTAATACTATTAAAATAAGTAAAGAAAAACTTTGATCTTTTTATTTTTCACGTTAATTTTTTTTTCTTTTTAAGTAGTCTCCATGCCCAGCGTGGAGCCCAGCCCTGGGCCTGAACTCACGACCCTGAGACCTGAGCTGACACCAAGACTTGGACGCTTAAGGTACTGAGCCACCCAGGTACCCCTTCATCTTCATTTTTTAAGTAGTCTCTGTGCCCAATGTGGGGCTCAAACTCACAACTCCGAGATCAAGAGCCCAAGCTCTACCGACTGAGCCAGACAGGTACCCCTCATTTTAATTTCTAAAACCTGTAGCAATCTACAATCGTCTGCATTTATATTATACACTGTGTTAGGAAGGAAGATTTTTTTCTCTATCCTGGAAGATCCTTCTGGCTGGTCTAAGAATGAAATTGACATCAGATAGTTTAACAGAAGAAAATGAAATTCAATTATGTACATACAGGGAAGCCACATACACATGAGCGATTCCAAAGAGAGGCAAAATGAGGTATATAAGTCATGGGGGACTAAGTAGAAAGGGGATAGGGGTCTGGGGTTTTCAAAGGAAGGAAGATGAGTCACAGAAAGAATGGAAAGAGTAAATGTTTGGTAAACAAAATGTTTGCTGGACTATCCAGAAACAACAAAACATACCTTGCAAGATTTCTCCCTTGTCTGCCATATCTAGTTCATATTATATTGATGTATGATAATAGCTCCCTTCCTCGAACAGTACCTCTATCTAACTTCTTTTAGGCAGTTAGCACGGAGGCAAAAAAGAAAAACTTATTAAGGCTTCTGTTTCTTAAAAATAACTACCTAAAATAATCCACATGCCAATGAGACACATGGCTGGGGGTGGGCATGGGGCAGAATTTGCTCCCCTGTGCCGCCAAACCTAGAACGGCAAAGAGAAAGTTCTTTTCCCTCCACTACAGTACTCTGAGTCAAGACGACGTCCTTTTCCCCGTGGGCCACTGTGGCAGGTAAAGGAGCCTCCAAGGCAGAGATGGCGGGCTGAGGCCAGGATCCTGAGCACACTTGGAACGCTCACGTCAGTGGACAGCGAGCCTGCCCCTGCCGCTGGCACACTTGGGTCCACCGTTGAAGACAACATCATTCTCGCCTCGCCCCAGAGGGATACCGAGACACCCCCCGCCCCCCGCCTCGGGCCGAGCTGGCTAGTGTTACTTGAAGTGACTAAAGGCAGAGAAGTTGACATTCCTGTCCCTCCCAGGAAGGAGGCGGCCATCCTCCGGAACAGGCGCCTCAAACCACCAGGCACGATGGGCTGCCCCACTGCCGCTTCTCTCCTGGCAGACACCTGGTGAGGACACTGCCCGGAAAGAAGGGAGAAGCTTCCAGTTCCGGGGGAGACAGATCAGAGAGGGTCCGCTGAGGAGGACTGCTGTGCTCCGGGGGAAGGCAGCGCGATCACCCTGACCGTGAGGAGGAAGACGTGCCCTCTGCTTTGCTGGTAAGCACCCGCACAGTAGTAAAGACGGGAAAGGTAAGACGGTAGTGCCAGCGCGGGCCTGGCTGTTCCCCCCAATGCGCACGTGTACACACACACACAGACCCAGGCCCAGGCTTTCCTCGAGGACCTGATCCAGGAGCCAAGTGGAAAGGGGCTGCGGGGCTCCACGGGGGAATGTGCTGGGGAGGCAGCTCCACTCACCAGGGCTGGACTCCAACACCAGGCCGCCATAGTAGGAGAGACAAAAAGCGGCCTCACGATTAGTGTGGGAGGGGGGACTTGTCCCCACAGGAGGCTTTAGCCTGCTTCACGTGGCCCTTGGTGACCGGGACATTCTGGTGCGGAGGGCTGCCCCACCGAAGGCAGGCCTCACGCCGACCCAGGCCGGCCCAATGCAGTGTCCGCCAAGGCCTCTCCCTTTCGGTTGCCTCACTTCTCCTCTCCCATCTTAGTATTTGGTCCTTCTGCTGCGGGAGCACGTGGGCGCAAAAAGCCAGTGTCTTGGAGCTCATTCTGGGGGGGACCCAGGTTTCCTGGAGGTCACATCTGCATCAGCATAGCCAAAGCACAAAGCGGCCGACTGAGGTAGAGGCTGACGCTAGTTCCCTGTTTCCAGCCCTGGTTTCGTAAAACAGCTCTTCCCGTGTGTGCAAATAGACGGAGGGCTCCGTTCGTATTTTCTTTGGTGAAATACTGTATGAGCTCATACACATGGGGAACCTTCAAAGAAAAAAACAAAGCTCCTAGAAAAAATGGTGAGATTTATGGTTACCAGAGGGGGTGGGGATGGGGAATTGGATGAAGGTGGTCAGAAGGTACAAATTTGCCCTTAAAAAAAATAAGTACTAGGGCACTGGGGTGGCTTCAGCTCAGGTGATGATCTCAGGGTCCTGGGTTCAAGCCCCACATCGGGCTCCCGGCTCAGTGGGGAGTCTGCTTCTCCCTCTCCCTCTGCCGCTCCCCCTGCTTGGGCTCACTCTCTCTCAAATAAATAAATAAAATATTTTTTTTTAAAAAGTACTGGGGCACCTGGATGGCTCAGTCATTAAGCATCGGCCTTCAGCTCAGGTCATAATCCCAGTGTCCTGGGATTGAGCCCCACATCAGGCTCCCTGCTCAGCAGGGAGCCTCCTTCTCCCTCTCCAACTCCCCCCTGCTTGTGTTCCCTCTCTTGCTGTCTCTCTCTGTCAAATAAGTAAAAATAAAATCTCTAAAAAAAGTAAGTACTGAGGTTATAATACACAACCTGCCTATAGGCCCCACTGCTGTAGGGTATTTATGGAAGCTGTAAGAGGGTCAATCCTAAGAGTTGTCACCACAAAGAAAAGAACATTTTCCTTTTTCTGTGTTTGTTTGTATCTCTAGGACACGATGATGGTAACTGAACTTACCGTGGTAATCATTTCACAGTAGGTGTGAGTCAGATGGTCATGCCGTACACCTCAAATGTATACAGGACTCTGCGTAACTCATGTCTTCATAAAACTGGGAAACGTTTCTTTGAACATTCAAAGTGCTGTAGAGTTTGGAAATGGATGAGAACATTTTGTGTTTTTCCCCATTTGTGTCTTGTGGCTCCTTTTCCCTTCAGACCCCGACTGAGAGAGCACAGTGCAAGCCCGAGGAGGCCAACATCAACTCACCCAAACTTCAGGCTACCTGTTCCTCCGAGCTTGCTTTGCCTGCTCCACAAAGCAGAGAGGCGTGGGCCTGCCCAGCCCTGGCCACACCTGACTGAGCCCAGCCCCTGGTCTGGGGGCCTGCTTTCTTGGCTACCTGTCTGGCCTCCCCAGCTCCACTCCTGCAGCCCCTTTCCGTCCCATAAATTACACTCTCCATGACTCAAAGCTAATAAACCCACCCGAGTTTTCTTTTTCTCTCTTTCTCATTCTCTTTTTAAAAGATTTATTTATTTATTGAGAAACAGGGAGAGAGAGCATGCACATTTGCACGGGGATTGAGCAGAGGGAGCAGGCTCCCCGCTGATTGAGGAGCCCCATGCGGGGCTCCATCCCAGGACCCTGAGGTCATGACCTGAGCCAAAATCAAGAGTTGGTCACTTAACTGACTGAGCCACCGAGGGGCCCCTTTCTTTTTTCTTTTTCTTTCTTTTTTTTTCTTTTTAAAGATTTTATTTATTTGACAGAGAGAGACATAGCGAGAGAGGGAACACAAGCAGGGGGAGTGGGAGAGGGAGAAGCAGGCTCCCCACTGAGCAGGGAGCCCGATGTGGGGCTCGATCCCAGGACTCTGGGATCATGACCTGAGCCGCTTAAGGGCTGAGCCACCCAGGTGGCCCCAGGCGGCCGTTTTCTTATCTTTTTTTGTTGTTGTTGTTGTTATTTTCAAATTATTCTTTGCTACAATTCAGGCTTTTCTATGATCTCAGACAATCACCCCTTGATCTTATTGAGCCACAAATTAGCCGGCACTGACTGAGCCAATGGAAAGTCTTTCGAATTACCACATGAAAGAATCCAGCCTGAGGTTAGTCATCCCCCCCACTAGTGACAATTTCCGTACAATGTCTTCATAATAGGACCACAATAAGGAAGATCAAAATCTGAGGTGTTAGAAATGTCTCAATAGAAAACTTTGACTAATGCATTTGGTAGTTAAAGAATTTTGAATGTGTGTGATATCCCCGAGGCATAATTAATTCTCACCTAACATTTCCACCTTTGTGCGGTGGGTGGAACTTTGTTGGAAATTGTTTTTGTAGTCTGTTTCCTGTAGTCTTCAAGGTACTTTTCGCTGTCTTAAGAATTAAATTGACGTGAGATTAACAGGAGAATCGAAATTCCATATAGAGGGAGAACCCACATAAGCATGAGAGATTCCCAAGACAGGCAAAATGAGGTATAAATATCTTTCTGGACTAAGGAGGAGGAGTTAGGAGTCCGGGGGCGCTTCAACGGGAAGCAGGACAATTCACAGGAAGAATAGAAGAGTAAATGTTTGGTAAACAAATCTTTATGGATCATAGAGAAACAACAGGACAAAGAGAATTGTAACGGATTTGCTAACTTCCTCCCTATTGCCCCTAGTTCAGATTATAATGTAGTTGTCTATGGTGATCGCTCCCTTCCTGGATCTGGTCCTCTATCTAAATTCTTTTAGGCATTTAGTGGGAAGGTCTTTTTTCCCCAGCCCCAAATTCCATATATTCTGTTCTATGTTTTTTTCCTAAAGTTTTTAAATTTTACATTTAAGTCCATGATGCATTTTGAGTTGATTGTTGCATAATATATGAGGTCTAGTTCAAGGTCAGTTTTTTTGCCTATGGATGTCCAATTGCTGCAGCATCATTTGTTTAAAAGTCTATCTTTCTGGGACACCTGGGTGGCTCAGTCGGTTAAGCAGCTGCCTTCAGCTCGGGGTCCTGGAATGGAGTCCCGTGTCAGGCTCCTTGCTCATCCGGGAGCCTGCTTCTCCCCCTGCTTGTGCTGGCTTTCTCTCTCTTTGACAATTAAATGGATAAAATCTTAAAAAAAAAAAAAAAAAAAAAAAGGTCTGTCTATCCTCTATTGAATTGCTTTTGCAGCTTTGACAAAAATCATTTGAGCATATTTGTGTGGGACTGTGTTTGGGCTCTCAGTTCTGTTCTATTGATCTATGTTTCTTTCCTCCTGCCAATGCCACACTTTCTAAATTTCATTCAGTTTATTCATAATAAAACTTAACATCTGGTAGAATAATTCCACCCCTTTTCATTTTTTTCCCCAAATTCTTTCAGCTCTGGGGTGCCTGGCTTGCTTAGTTGGTAGAACTGCGACTCTTGAAATCAGGGTCATGAGTTCAAGCCACACATTGGGTGTGGAGCCTACTTAAGAAAAAAAGTTCTTTTAGCTCTTCTAGGTCAATTGCTTTTCCATATAAATTTTAGAATGTGCTAGCCTGTGTCTGCAACAAACATTGCTGGGATTTTTATAGGACTTCCACTAAATATACAGATCAATTTAGGGGAATTTGGGGGTTACTGTTTTACTTTCATGAGTCATTCATTCATTCATTCCCTGACCATTGTGGAAACTATGTGTTTGATAGTCTGGATTTTCTGTTATTTTCCCCTAAACATGTTATGGGTTGTCTTAGCAAGCAGTTACATTATGGACACATTTTATCCTTTCTAGCACATGTCTGTTTCAGTTTTCCTTTTGTTTCTAGGGAGACTCTCTTGGTCCATGTATGTACTCTTTCATCCTAAAATGCGACCTTTCTGTGGTTTCACATCTTTTCACCTTCCAGTTGTTGCTCTGCCCCTGCACTCTTTGGATTTTAACCCCACATATGTACAATTTTAGAGTCTTTCAAGAATTTGAGAGAAGTTTATATGCACATTTGAGAACTCCCCGTGGAACCTCCCTTTCCTGGTGTATTCTCTACATTCATAGGCAATCTAGCACCGCTGAACGCTGTCCTCTGCCTGCAAAGGCCATAGAGACTGCAGCTTCTGCTCACTTTCTGGGGCCACATGCCATGCAGCCTGGGGGTTATTTCAGGGCAAGGAATCTACTAGATGTGGGAGTGACCTATAATGTTTCCCTTCTTCCAATGGCCTGATCCCCTTCAATTTCTACCCTTTAGGTCACTCTCCAATGCCTGCAAACAGTTTTTCATTCTTGCCAGAATTTATCATTTTTTGGCACACAGGTTAGTTGGATATAACCTAGTCCACCATTATCCCCTTCGTTCTTTTATTCCTTGTTAATTTTAAATCATCAGATTTTTTAAGAAGTTGTCCTGTGGGAGGTATATTTTTATACATTTACCTAAAAATTTTTTTTTCTAATCACAGTTGTTCTGCTGAAAAATATTTTAAATCTCCAGTGGATAATCCTCCTTTCCTTCCCAAATTAAATTGAACAGACCACTTCAAAGGAAGAAAGGATCAAATGCTTTTTTTTTTTTAAAGATTTTATTTATTTATTTGACAAAGGGAGAGCACAAGTAGGCAGAACAGTAGGCAGAGGGAGAGGGAAAAGCAGGCTCCCTGCTGAGCAGGGAGCCCCACATGAGGCTTGATCCCAGGACCCTGTGATCACAACCTGAATCAAAGGCAGACACTTAACCAACTGAGCCACCCAGGCGTCCTAAGGATCAAATGCTTTATACTTTGATTGCTTAGACTTGAGAAATGTGAGCTTTCCCTCTGATGGTCAAACTCTTTTGGCGGCTTGTAATGGATGTAAGCACAATAGCAGTATTTTTTACCTTTCTATTTCTAATAATTATTGCAGAATATCTAGATGGACAGGCTGGCAGAGAATCAGAAACACTGCATTATTACTCCAGTTCTTTTTCCTCCCTAAGATGCATTTTATTATTTTTAACATTAATTTATTATTGTTAAAGATTTTATTTATTTATTTGAAAGAGAGAGAGAGCACAGAGGGAGAGGGAGAAGCAGACTCCCCATGGAGAAGGGAGCCCGATGATGCAGGGCTCAATCCCAGGACCCTGAGATCATGACCTGAGCCGAAGGCAGACGCCCAACCAACTGAGCCACCCAGGTGCCCCTTAATTTGTTTTTTTTAAGTAGGCTCCATGCCCAGCATGGAGCCCAAGGTGGGGCTTGAATTCATGACCCTGAGATCCAGACCTTAGCTGAGATGAGGAGTCAGACACTTAACCAACTGAGCCACCCAGGTGCCCCCTAAGAGGCATTTTAAAATAAAGCAAAGAAATGAAGAAAAATCCCTCATTGCTCTAGTTCTTATCTAAACTGTCCTAAATCTGCACTTGTAGAGTCTTTCAACCCTCTGTCTTGTTTTTATGGTGTTTCTTTCTTGTATCATTGGACTTTATGTGCTGTTGAGGCAGACGTTTCTAAGCAGAGGTATAAGATGATTAGTTCCTTCCGCAGCACAGTATGTCACAGAAGTGACGATATTTTAGAAGAGTTTCAGGAATAACTAGTAATTTTCAAAGTTCTAAGTCAGGCATTGAAAGGAACATATTCTTTTTTTTTCCTCCAAACTTCCCAGTGTCCTTATTTCTGGGAGCTAATTGCTCTGTGCAAGCACTTAGGAAATCTACACAAAGAATACACATGTCTATGGCAGTCCTGTCGGCCTGGATGCAGTTTCTTAAGGGACCTCTGCATACCTGAGCATTGTCTCCCCCTTTGAGCTCAAAGTCGGTGCTCAGGGAAACATGCAGAGAAGGACAGCCCCAGCCCCTCCCAAAAGGGGACATGTGGTGGAGGAGTGGCAGGCCCTGAAGAAGTCCGAAAGCAGACGCGCACGGCAGAGCTGTGCAGGATATGGTATGATTGTTGTTGTTGTTTTAAGATTTAATTTATGTATTTGACACAGAGAGAGACAGCCAGAGAGAGAGGGAACACAAGCAGGGGGAGTGGGAGAGGAAGAAGCAGGCTTCCAGCGGAGGAGCCTGATGTGGGGCTCGATCCCAGGGACCTGGGATCACACCCTGAGCCGAAGGCAGACGCTTAGCGACTGAGCCACCCAGGCGCCCCAAGATACGGTATGATTGTTGAATCTGATCCAAGTCGTCTTGGATTTGGATCAAAATCAGAAGAAGAAGTGCTTTCACAGAAGAGCGTACCCGAGTGCTAGCAGTTTCTGGGTCAAGCCCGGCAGCGAACACAGGTGCTTCTTGAGCTGTAGGCAGGTCTGCCGCAGGGCCGGTCCGAAAGACTACTTCGGATGCCAGATCGTGGATGACCAAGTTCACTGCCACAACTGCTCCAAGCCAAAGTGCCCTTTGGCGGCCACCTGGAATCAGGTAACCGCTTACCCGTCTCGAAGCTCACTTCCCAATTCCATTTCCCCACAGGAACCTGCTTCTTGAGAACTTCATTTAAGGAGCTCACCAGGAGGGACGCCCGAGTGGCTCAGTCGGTGAAGCGTCTGCCTTTGGCTCAGGTCATGATCCCAGAGTCCCGCCATCGAGTCCTGCGTTGGGCTCCCTGCTCAGCAGAGAGCCTGCTTCTCCCTCTGCCTGTCGCTCCCCCTGCTTGCATTCTCTTTGACAAATAAATAAATAAAATCTTTAAAAAGGCGGGGAGCTCACCAGGACATTCCCAGGTCTGGAGCCAGGCCTTGATCTATTCTCTTTCCGACAAGAATGTTGCTTGTGTCTCACTTTAGGGTTAAGCAGATTGAAACCCCCTCTTGCTGACCCTGAAATCAGCAGTCCTCAGCAGGGCAAGTGTTATTTTGTAATGCTGGCCATTTACCTTGTAAACCCGCTGAAGTCCCATCATCCTGGGGAATATTCCAGGCTTTCTTTTTGCGAGCTTGGTGTCTGCAGCCCACATCCTGTAGATGGGTTAATTTGGTTATTTATAGCATGTAAGCAAGGGACAGCCACACTTGGTTGGCTCTTGAAGTGAGAAGGTTTTACATAGTGAAGCACCTAAATTGGCCCAGAATCCAAAGGATTTCCTTGTGTGATAGCATCAGGGGCAGAACTGGAAGGGACGGCATCCAACCTGGTTGTGTGTTCTGCTTCCTTCCAGGTGGAAGAACTAGTGCAAGAGGAATCATTTGCATATTATGACCACGTTCTCCTCCAGTCCTCCTTGGACCCGATGGGAGTGTAGCGACTTGCTCCCGTCCAGGCGGCCAGCATGATGGAAGAGCCAAGCTCACCCTGGGAAAGGGTGTCCGCCACGGTTATGCCTTCTGTATTCTGTGCCGACCCACCTCCCTTCCAGTCCCTCCAGACAAGATGACCGTAGTATGCCAGGATGTGTGAACTTGACAAACCAGAAAAAGAAAGTCTCTTCATTTTAGTGCTTATTTCAACAGATGTTTAGGCTCTGGGCACCGTTCTAGGTTCTGGGAATAAACTGTCAAACAAAAGACACAAAAACCTCCGACTGCATGGAACGTGCCTCTACTGGTGGGGATGCAGGTGGTAAGCCAAGTAAATAAGGGTACGATGAGGTGCTAAGAGCTAGAGGGAAACAAATGGAGCAGGGACATGGTGTAAAATGTTTCCAGGAGAAGGGTAAGAGATGAAATTTTAGTGAGGGTGGGCAATTAAGAGCCCCTGGTGAATTTGTTTTGAGTGTAGGCCAGAAGAAAGTGAGAGAACAAGCCTTTACAGATATCTGGGGGGGGGGGGGGGGCAGGGCTTTCCAGGCAGAGGGAAGAGCTAGGTAATTTCTACCCCTGAGCATAGCATGGAGATCATGGGTAACAAACGAAGAACCCTATAAGCCACCTCGATGTTGCTTCCATGGCACAAATCTTTGCTCAGTCAATGAGCCCTTTAGCACAGTCCCCAGATCTAGGCTCAGAAGCCTCCCCAACACAGCATGTATGAATTCGCCACTGCTGCCGTAGCAAATGACCACAAACTTTGTCACTTAACACAGATTTCTCATCTCCCGGTTCTGTAGGCCAGCAGTCTAGGTAATAAGTAGCTTTGCTGGATCCTGTTTACAGTGTGACAGAGGTAAAGTCCTGGTGTGAGCAGGGCTGTCTTTCTTTCTGGAGGCTTGGGGGATGAATTCACTGCTAAGGTCATGCAGGTTTTTAGCTAAATTCGTTTCTTGTAGTTTGGGGATTGAGGACCTCCTTTCCTGTTGTCTGTCAGCTGGAGGCAGTTTTTGCTTTTAGAAACCTTCTTCTCATGCTTTTTTTTTTTTTTTAAGATTTTTATTTATTTATTTGACAGAGATAGAGATAGCCAGCGAGAGAGGGAACACAAGCAGGGGGAGTGGGAGAGGAAGAAGCAGGCTCATAGTGGAGGAGCCTGATGTGGGGCTCGATCCCAGAACGCCGGGATCACTCCCAGAGCCGAAGGCAGACGCTTAACCGCTGTGCCACCCAGGCGCCCCTCTTCTCATGCTTTTTGTGCGGCCTTCCTTCCACAACAGCTGGTGGCGTCCCTCTCACAATCTGAATCTCCCCCACTGTTCCTTTTGCCACAAGTCTGTTGCCTGTAGTCAGGTGAAGTTCTCTGCTTTCTATTATAATTCTTTTTTTTTTTTTAAAGATTTTTATTTATTTGAGAGAGAGAGAGTGAAAGAGAAACAGAGAGCATAAGAAGGGGGAGGGTCAGAGGGAGAAGCAGACTCCTCTCTGAGCGGGGAGCCCGATGCAGGACTCAATCCTGAGACTCTGGGATCATGACCTGAGCTGAAGGCAGTCACTTAACCGACTGAGCCACCCAGGCACCCCAAACTCTCTGCTTTTAAGATGCTTGTGTGATTAGATTGGCCCCACCCAGCTAACCCAGGATAATCTCCCTATGTTAAGGTCCATAACCTTAATTATATCTGCCAAGTCCTTTTTTTTTTTTTTTAAGATTTTATCTATTTATTTGAGAGAGAGCACGAGCTGGAGTGGAGGGGCAAGGGGCAGTGGGAGAGGGACAGGCAATCTCAAGCAGACTCCCTGCTGAGCACAGAGGCCAATACAGGGCTCCATCCCAGGACCCCAAGATCACGACCTGAGCTGAAGTCAGACCCTTAACCAACTGAGCCACCCAGACGCCCCTGCCAAGTCCTTTTTTGGTATATAACGTAACATATTCACAGGATACAGGGATTTGGGCATGGACATCTCTGGTCAACTATTCCATCTACCCCAAGACACTCCAGAGAGTGGCACTAGCAGGCATAGGAAGAGGGGATGAAACTTGTTTGCCTTCCCTGATCCAGATAATGACAGGGAATTCAGGCCTTTCACATCCATACAGCTAGACTTTGGCTCAGCCCATTGCACCTTGTGTGTTAGCTTTCTTTCCTCTTTTTTAAAGATCTTATTTATTTATTTATTTATTTATTTATTTATTTATTTATTTATATGACAGAGAGAGACAGCCAGCGAGAGAGGGAACACAAGCAGGGCGAGTGGGAGAGGAGGAAGCAGGCTTCCAACGAATCAGGGAGCCCGATGCGGGGCTGCATCCCAAGACCCTGGGATCACGCCCTGAGCTGAAGGCAGATGCTTAACGACTGAGCCATGCAGGCGCCCGTGTGTGTTAGTTTTCTATTGCCATGTTAACAAGTTTCTATTTCCATGTTAGCAAATTACCAGAAACGTAGCTGCTTAAACCAACAGAAATTTATTATATCATAGTTTCTTTGTGTCAGGAGTATGGGCATAGCTTTGCTAGGTCCCCTATTCAGGGTCTCACAGCCTGTCATCAAGGTGTCAGTCAGGCCATGTTTTTATCTGGAGTCTTGACTAAGGAAGCATCTACTCCCAAACTCATTTGAGTTGTTGGCAGAATTCATTTCCTTGTGGTTTTAGGACTAACGTCCCTATTTGTTAGCTGCCTATCTGCCAAAGGCCACTCTCAGCTTCTAGAAGCTGCCTGAAATTCCTTGCTGTGGGGCCCTCACCATAGGCAATCTCACATCATTGTAGCTTACTTTCTCAGAGCCAGCGAGGGAAGTTTCTCTCTCCAGTCCGCTAACATATGTAGTCTTTTTTTTTTTTTTAAAGATTTTATTTATTTATTTGACAGAGATAGAGACAGCCAGCGAGAGAGGGAACACAGGCAGGGGGAGTGGGAGAGGAAGAAGCAGGCTCCCAGTGGAGGAGCCTGATGTGGGGCTCGATCCCAGAACTCCGGGATCACGCCCTGAGCCGAAGGCAGACGCTTAATGACTGAGCCACCCAGGCGCCCCGACACTAAATAAAATTTTTGTACCCAAAGTGTGTGAGGACTTCACTTTTCAAAGTGCTTTCATAACTGTTAATTTCACATTGCTTGTTCTGAACATCACACCCATTCAAAGTCAAATGGCTTACAAAACCAAACTGCGTGCACAAGTGTATACACACACACACACACACACACACTTCTAATTTTGTTCTCAGACCTGCTTATCCTGGGATACAGCACCCCTGATGTGGGGCTCTGGAAATGTAGACACTTTTCTACTAACCTGAGTAGGTAAATCTTTTGGTGCATAAAAGAAGAATCTTAACATTTTCAATAGAGACAGAACGATGTTTGCTTTAAATTTTATTGCCCCTTGTGTTTGTGACTGAATTGAACCTAGTGATAATTGCCTAACGGAGGAAATTCTCATTATATTTAATCATTTCATGACATGCTTCAGACCTTGTGATAGAGTGCAGGGCTTGCCGCCAGGTGTTGATTGGGATTTAAAAAAAAATCATTTACCATTTTAAATTGCACATCTCAAATATAAGCAATTTTCAATGTTAGCATGAACATGTAACTACTACATTCCACTTTCAGCATCCATGTTTGCTTTGTACCTATTGCTTATCGGAAGGTTTGCTAATTACTTATGTCAGTCAAGTGCCTGCCTTCCGCTCAGGTCTTGATCCGGAGGTCCTGGGATCGAGGCCTGCATGGGCCTCTCTGTTCATGGGGAGTCTGCTTCTCCCTCTCACTCTCCCTCTGTTCTCTCTCTGTGTCTCTCAAATAAATAAATCAGTCTTAAAAAAAAAAAAAGAAGGTTTGCTAATTATTTAGCTGAGGAACACTTGCTAATAAGTATTTTGTTTTACTAGCCACAGTAAATATTAAGCATGAAATAAAAGGTATTTATCATTCTTCCTGTCTATCTCAACCCTGCACGGGAAAAGGTAAGATTAGGTAATGGTTGTACTGGATCTCTTTGGAGAAGTGAGTTTCTCTTTGGTTTTATAGTCCTGATGTTTTTCATTTCTATCCTTCCCTCCAGAAATTTGATGGGTATAATCATGTGAGATGACAGGTACTAGCTATATGCAATATTTCTGCTGGATTTGCTTGGGTTCTCTGTCAAGAGCAAACCCTTAGAAGCTTTTTAGTGATCCTGCCTCTACCTGTTTTAACCAGTATAGTCTACCGACTTCCCCAGGCACAAGAGTAACTTTGTTGGGGTTATAATTTGCAGAACATAAATCTGGTGCTTAACTAAGTCCTCAAATTTATTTAGAAATCCCCTTAAATGTATTACAAGTATTAGCGACATTTTATATAATTTTCTTGAAAATGAATTTTATGATGGGACCGTATACCATGTCTGGAAATACTTATTTTTATATCCTTTCTTTTCCTCATTTATTTTTATTGTCAAATCATTTCAAATACTCAGGAAAGGGGCGCCTGGGTGGCTCAGTTGTTAAGCATCTGCTTCGGCTCAGGGCGTGATCCCAGAGTCCTGGGATCGAGCCCCGCATCAGGGTCCTCAGCTGGGAGCCTGCTTCTTCCTCTCCCACTCCCCCTGCCTGTGTTCCCTCTCTCGCTGGCTGTCTCTCTCTCTGTCAAATGAATAAATAAAATCTTTAAAAAAAATACTCAGGAAAAATGAAGGAATACTAGGATTATGACCCTGGCACATCCTTCACCTATATATATTTTTTAATTAAATGTCGTATTTGTTTTCTGTCTCTCTGTCTCCTAAACCTTGTGAAAATAAGTTACTTGTCATGACAATTGTAACTCTAAATATTTCCATCAGACATCTCCTTTAAAAAGGAAATGTTCCTTCATAACCACAATGCTATTGCTGCATCTAAAACAATTAATAATGTCATAATAGCATCATACACCTAATCTATATTCAAATTTCCCCAATTGTCCCAAATGTCTTTTATAGCTCTTTTTAGAATAAGTAGGTCATGCATTACATTTATGTTGTATTTAGATATTACATCTCTTCAGGTTCTTTTAATCTATGATACATCTATTTCCCACCTTTCTTATGACATTGGCTTTTTAAAAAGTTGTTTTGGGGCACCTGGATGGCTCAGATGGTTAGGCGTCTGCCTTTGGCTCAGGTCATGATCGCGGGGTCCTGGGATGGAGTCCCGTGTCGGGCTCCTTGCTCAGTGTGGAGTCTGCTTCTCCCTCTGCCCTCTGCTGCTCCCCCTTCTTGCGCTCTCTTGCTCTCCCTGTCAAATGAATAAATAAATCTTAAAAAAAAAAGTTGTCTTGTAGATTGTCCCACCTCCTGGATTACTCTGTTTTATTATGGTGTCATTAAATTTGTTCCCATATTTCCTGTATTTCCCATCAACTGCAGGGTAGATCTATCAACATAACTGAATCAGTTCAGGTTAAAAATTTTGACAGGAAGGGCTCCTGGGTGGCCCCATTGGTTGAGCGTCTGCCTTAGGCTCAGGTCATGATCCAGGGTCCTGGGATCAAGCCCCACATAGGGCTCCTCGCTCAGCGGGGAGCCTGCTTCTCCCTCTCCCTCTCCCTCTCCCTCTGCTGTTCCCCCTGCATCTGTGCTCTCTCTCTGTGTCAAATAAATAAATAAAATTTTAGAAAAGTTTGTTTTGACAAGACTACTTCATAAATGTTAATGTTGTTTTCCTCCTTTTTAAGCTGGCAGTTTCTTACCTTTTTATATTTTTTATTTTTTGAAGATTAGAGACTGTGACAGTCAACAATGCCTAGCTAGAATTTATTAACGATAATGTAATTTTTTCCCAGGGTATCCATTTTTTAAAGAAATTAAGCATAGTTGACACACAATGCTATATTAGTTTCAGGTGTACAACATAGTGATTCCACAATTCTATACATTATGCAGTGCTCACCATGATAAGTGCAGTCACCATCTGAGCTGGTATTCTTTTATTTTTTCATTATTATTTTAAGATTTATTTATTTATGGGTCACCTGGGTGGCTCAGGTGGGCAAGCATCTGCCTTCGGCTCTGGTCGTGATCTCTGGGTCCTGGGACTGAGCCCCGCATCAGGCTTCCTGCTCGGCAGGGAGTCTGCTTCTCCCTCTCCCTCTCCCTCTGCCCCTCCCCACCACTCACTCTCTCTCTCTCTGTCTCTCAAATAAAGGAGGGGCAGAGGGAGAGGGAGAGAGAATCTCAAGCAGACTCTGCACTGAGCACAGAGCCCGATGTGGGGCTGGATCTCACAACCTTGAGATCACGACCTGAGCCAAACCAAGAGTTGGATGCTCAAATGACAGCAAACCAGGCGCTGCTGAGCTGGTATTCTTTTAAAAAGAAATCTTTCTTTTTTATCCCTGGCCCTCTCACCTCTCTCTCTTCTTCCTTCTGACCCTCAGTCTTGTCTTTCCCTTTCTCTCTAATTATGGACTCGTGTGTTTTATAAGCCAGTGGATTATATTTTCATTATTTTTTATTCTTTTTTTAAGACTTTAAATTTTTATTTATTTATTGAGAGAGAGAGTGCAAGTGAGAGAAGGGGCAGAGGGAGAGGGAAAGAGAGTCTCAAGCAAACTGCATGTTCAGCATGGAGTCCAACACCGGGCTCCATCTTACGACCCGGAGATCATGACCTGAGCCAAAATCAAGAGTTGGAGGCTTAACCGACTGAGCCACCCAGGTGCCCCCATTATTTTTGATTCTTTATTTTGATTATTCTCTTTGATGGTCAAGTTGCCTCCCACATTTGCTAATAAAAGTTCCTTTAAACTACACGTGATCCCTTCTGGCGTGGCCTTATTGGTCTTTGAGCATGTACTTGTTTTCTGGAGCAAAGATTTCCTGAGCAGCTCTTTTACTTTTCCTGCTCCAGACCTAAGATCAGCCATTTTACCAAGGAACTCTGATTCCTTAACAAGAAATAGTATCTTGAAACCCAGATCTTGGCAGAAATAAATTATTTTAGAACATGCCAGTACTCATATATATATTTTTTTAATTCTACACCCAACGTGGGGCTCAAGCTCCCAACCTGGAGATCAAGAGTTGTATGCTCTTTGGACTTAGGCAGCCAGGTGCCCCAGGATTCCTGTTTTAAAGGTGTGTGTTGTGAAACCAAATCACACAGTGCCCCCTACAGCACCGCAGTTGTAACAGAATTATTCTTCGTGTACTCAAGCTTTTCGCTTCCCTGGTCATGTATTCTAAATCTATGATTTTGAGTAGTTGAAATAAATAAAATACCTAATCCATGTGGCATGTGGCAGATCTTGAAGGTACTAGATATCATTAATCCTGGTTTTTAAATTATAGTCCGCTTCCATTTTAAAGCTGATACCTGGACAAAATAGCTTAAGATAATCTTATAAGCTTTCTGTATGTAGCTTATTTTGGTAGGAATTATGATTTGGCCCATGTTACATCTCATCCTGGGACAGAGAAGTGAGGACAGGACAACATGTCTTGTTCTTTAAACGTCTTATCTATGTTACTGTAATTATTCCCAGCCTACAGATGACAAAACTGAGTGTTAGGGAGGGTAAGTGATTTGACCGAGTCCCTGTGCCTACAAGTGGCAGAGCTCAACCTTCACCTCATGTCTGCCTGACGTCAAGTCCCTGCTCTAAACTGCCATGCTGCGGTGACACTGGATAAATGAACAGGTGTGTATAGAGCCTCTGCGATATTACATCTTGGGGGACGGGGGCAATATAAGAGAGTTTGAGCCAAGGAGCCCTGCCATGAAGTACTGGAGTCCGGTGTGGGGGATAGCCTACATTTTAGGTAGTATAATAGGAAGCCGGTGTTTTGGCAACTTCAAAGTAATATTCTACAGAAGGAAAGTTCCAGAACCGACTGAGACAGGGGCGCCTGGGAGGCTCAGTCGTTAAGTGTCTGCGTTTGGCACGGGTTGTGATCTCAGGGTCTGGGGATCAGCCCGAGTCCAGCTCCCTGCTCAGTGGGGAGTCCGCTTCTCCCTCTGCCTCTGCCACTGCTCCTGCTTGTGCGCGCTCTCTCTGTCAAATAAATAAATAAAACCTTGAAAAAGAAGAACAGACTGAGGGGACGCCTGGGTGGCACAGCGGTTGGGCGTCTGCCTTTGGCTCAGGGCGTGATCCCGGCGTTGTGGGATTGAGCCCCACATCAGGCTCCTCTGCTGGGAGCCTGCTTCTTCCTCTCCCACTCCCCCTGCTTGTGTTCCCTCTCTCACTGGCTGTCTCTCTGTTGAATAAATAAATAAAAACTCTTAAAAAAAAAACACACTGAGACAATACAAAGAATAGGAAGAGAAATGAACACTTAATAGGGTTATGGTGGGTTTTAAAAAAAGATTTTATTTATTTACTTGTCAGAGAGAGAGAGCACGCGCGTGCGCACAAGCGGGGGGGGGGGGGGGCAGAGGCAGAGGGAGAAGTAGACTCCCCGCTGAGCAGGGAGCCCCATGCGGGACTCGATCCCGGGACCCTGGGATCATCACCTGAGCCAAAGGCGGACACTTCACCAACTGAGCCCCCCAGGCGCCCCAGGCTGCTGGGTGCTATGGTGCTTTGAGAGAATTTATCCTCTCCTAAATTGACTAACATCCCCGACCTGCCACTGTACCCACCGTGCACACCAGGGATCATTTGGGTGACGCTGCCCTCATTATAATCTTTCCTCCTCGAGCCAGAGGGTTGCTTGGATCGGAGAAGGGCTGTTCTGAATAACTTTCAGGCCAGCTTACTCACAGCAAAGCTGGATTCATTCAGTGCAGTGGAGTGGAGAAGAAACAAAGCTATGCAGAGGAGTCATCAGGAAAGGAGAGAAGGTAGGATTTCAGAGAAAGAAGTTAAAATGCTCTCTTTTTGTCCAGGTGTAAAAAAATGCACCATGTGGTATGATCTTCCTGGTTGTTCTAAGGTACCTATGTTCTTGGCAGCATTTGGGAAGATTACGTTACAATGGAGTAACCCTGGCTGCTCAAGATATGGAAATCAAATGGTTTTCCCTGGCCTTTGGCGGAATACACAAAGTGTAAACTTGCCGAAGCTTAAAAGCACTGTTTTCTCACTCTTTCCATAAAGAAGGTATAAGAATGTGGTTTATATTTTCACTCGGTCCTACTGCTTAAGACATTTTTGTACATATTCAGAGATAATATAAATTGAATAAATTATAAGCTTTAGAAATGGAACACAAAGAGAATATTAATTATTGTAACATACTCCAGACTCTAAAAGTCAAATACTCAATATTTATTTCTTCCTTCCAAGTCTTACTTAAGCAGCGGGGGTCTAGGGTTAAACTTACAGTCCCTTCAATCTTCGAGCAACACCACATTTCAAGGTATCGAATCAAAACTTTCTCTGTTGAGGCGGCACCTGGGTGGCTCAGTCAGTGAAGCGTCTGACTTGGGCTCAGGTCATGATCTCTAGGTCCTGGGATCAAGCCCCACATCGGGCTCCCTGCTCAGCTTGGAGTCCGCTTGCCCTTCTCCATCTGCCCTTCCCCACTTGTGCATATGTGAACATGCTCTCTCTCTCTCTCTCTCTCAAAAAATAAATAAATAAATAAAACTATCTGTGTTAGAATTTTTTCTAATTTCTAATTAAAAAAAAAAAAACTGTGTTAGAATCCTCTGGGAGTACTCTTTACAACCAGAATGGGAAGGTGGAAGTCTTATTAAAATTGTGCTATGAATTGTTTTATTCTTTTCTCTCAAGACCACATTCCATTGCCTCCATATGAATCACATTCCTTCCATTTTTAATTTCTGCCTCATTCTCCTGGAGACATGGTTTTACTCTGGCCGATTAGAAGGAGCAGGACATTTTGAGCTTCCGCTTTCATGGACTTTGTTTTCACAGGTTCACTTATATTGCTACTTTTAATACCAAGCGTGCTTCGTGGGTCACCTGATATATATCAATAACGGAGCCCATCGATTTTGAGCCGAATATAGCATCTAGATAGATGTGTAGGCTCAGGAGAAGGTCACAGAAGCCCTGTCCCTTTTCCTGAGTGATCCAGTTTTCATTTCAAGGTGACTTTCGTTGGCTACTGCCCTATCACCCAGCTAGTCCTTTATCTGGTCCTACTTTCATTGAGTAAGGACAATTTTAATGAAAACTGTATTGTGCTGAAATGAAAGAAACCTTAACATTTCCCATGCTGAACCAGAATGTTAAAATTTTTTTTAAGATTTATTTATTTATTTGAGAGAGAGAGAGAGAGAAGGGGGGGGAAGCTTGCACTCAGGGGTAGGGGCAGAGGGAGAGGGGGAGAGAGAGACATTCAAGCAGACTCCCCACTGAGCCTAGAGTCAGATATGGGCTCCATCTCACAACCCTGAGATCATGACCTGAGCCAAATTCAAGAATCAGACGCTTCACTGACTAAGCCACCCAGGCAACCTTGAACCAGAATTTTTTAACACACTGCCCTTTGGGGCTCCTGGGTGGCTCAGTCGGCAAAGCATCTGCCTTCGGCCCAGGTCATGATCCCAGGGTCCTGGGATTGAGCCCCACATCAGGCTCCCTGCTCAGCAGGGAGTTTGCTTCTCCCTCTGCCCCTCTCCCCCACTCGTTCTCACTCTCTCTCTCACAAAAATAAATAAATAAAATCTTTTTAAAAAATAAATAAACTGCCCTTTATAACTCATTCCACCTCTCTTTTCTGGGTTAGTACATACTCAGACATAGCACAATTCATATTTGCATTTAGTTCCAAACCTAACTTTATGTACTCCTTTTTTTTTGTAAGATTTCATTTATTTATTTGTCAGAGAGAGAGAGAGCACAAGCAGAGGGAGCAGCAGGCAGAGGGAGAAGCAGGCTCCCCACTGAGCAGGGAGCCCGAAGCAAGACTCGATCCTACAACCCTGGGATCATGACCTGAGCTGAAGGCAGATGCTTCACCGAGTGAGTCCCCCAGGAGCCTCTAACTTTATGTGCTTCTTAAGGCATTTTGTAATGTTTCATACGAACTGTGCTTATTGCCCTCTTGCCAGACTGGTCTTCCAGAGAGTTATTTTGGCTTCATAGCTAGATCCTTGCTTCTTGGTTTTTATTTCTTTTTAACCTTATGGCTTGCTGAATAGCTTGATGGTGAAGTAAAGAAATTTTTTGCAATAGAGGGCTGAAGAATTCAGCTACCTTAGACTTTTTCCCTAACCGGTCTTAGAAAATTAAGGAACTGATGTATTATTTCAATGGTAAATAAGAATTTTTGGCTGAGTGTACTGCGGTTTCTACATTCTAGCTTCAACTATTCATCTGTAGTTATTCTAGTTTAACTAGTTGCCCAATGCTAGGTAATCTGTACCACTAAATCTAGGACCATAAGAGATAAGAATCAGGATTGTGAGAAATGGTTTTTCAAACAAATTTCCTGGTATCTTTAGCTATCCCTAGTAAACTAGTTACCGAGCTACAATAGCTATTTATAGTGCTAAATAAAGAAATAATGGCAAGAATAAATAAGTAATAGCAAGAATAAATGACCTGATGGATAAATAAATATAAATAAAATAGTAAGAATTGGGGTGCTTGGGTGGTGTAGTCGGTTGAGCAACTGACTCTTGGTTTCTTGTTTTTTTTAAACACTTTATTTATTCACTTATTTGAGAGAGAGAGAGAGAGCGAGAGAGAGCATGAGCAGGGTGAAGGGCAGAGGGAGAAGCAGGCTCCCTGCTGAGCAGGGTGCCCGATGTGGGACTTGATCCTGGGACTCCAGGACCATGACCCAAGCCAAAGGCAGACACTTAACCAGCTGAGCCACCCAGGGGCCCCTGACTCTTGGTTTCTGCTCAGTCATGGTCTTGGGGTGGTGAGATCTAGCCCCAGTGGGCTCTGTGCTTGTTGTGGAGTCTGCTTGGGACTCTCCCTCTCTCTGCCCCTCCTGCTCATGCTCTCTCTCTCTCAAATCAATCAATCAATCTTTACAAAAAATAGTCAGAATTAGGGGCACCTGGGCGGCTCAGGCGTTGTCTGCCTTCAGCTCAGATCATGATCCTGGAGTCCCGGGATCGAGGCCCACATTGGGCTCCCTGCTCAGCAGGGATTCTGCTTCTCCCTCTGCCCCTCTCCCCGGCTCATGTTCTCTCTCTCTCTCAAATAAATAACTCTTTAAAAAAATAAAATAGTAAGAATTAATACATGCTAGTGATACGAATGGTTTTTCAACTTCCTACTTCAATTATTCTTCTCAGCATATCTAGCTACCTCTTAGTAAATAGTTTCTACTATTCTCAATAGTACTAACTCAATATTATCAAAAGAAATAGACGTTGGATTTGAGAATAATGTCTTGATTAACTTCCTGGTCCCAAATATTTATTCTGGTTATTTTTACTTAGCTCCATTTAACTAATGACCTAGGTGCCACTAGATGAGCATACTAGTCACTCATTTTTCCACTGGTAATAGGAATTTAAATTTGGATAAAATGTTTTTTAGGTTATTGGCTTCTACCAGTTTTTCTACTTATCTCCACTTATTTCTAGTTAACTAGTTCCTTTGATCACCTGGTTATCTGTAGAGGTAACTCATTATCCCAAAGAGAAATAAGAAGAGGTGAGTAGAACATGTTTTCAACTTGCTGGATTCAACTAATTATTTTAATTATCACAACCGTAGTTTACTCATCCCCCAGGTGTCATGAGTTGTCAAAGTACTAACGCATTATGCCAACAAGAAATATGATTAGAGTTGAGAAGAGTGCTTTTTTTTTCCTGGCTTACTCTAGTCATTCTAGTTACCTCCAGTTACCCATAGAGAGCTAGTTTTTTAGATGCTACCTCTATAGTCTCGCTTCTAGGCTCTGTAGTTCTGAGGCAGTGTTCCAGCAAAGAATTAGAACAAAGTATTACAAGGCTGTGTTTTTCAGCTCTCGGGCTTCAAATACTTTTTCTAATCATATCCAGTTACCTCTAATTAACTGGTAACATAAGTACACAAGCTGCCTATAGTACTAACTCATTCTTATACCAAAGGAGAAGAGCTTAGAGTGGTGACTCATGAATGTTCAAGGTCTTATTTTATTTATTTATTTTAATTTTTTTAAGTACACTCTGCCCTCAACGTGGGGCTCCAATGCATGACCCTGAGATCAAGAATCATATGCTCTACCCACTGAACCAGCCGGGTGCCTCCAATTTCTGGTTTTAAATATCCTCTGGTAATTTCCCGTTAACTTTATCACCCACCTAGGTACCACTATAGCTATTTGATCTAGAGTACACATTCTTTTTTTTTTTTTAAGAAGTAGGGATTTAAAATTGTTGTAAAGGATGTGTTTTCTAGCTTCTGCGCTAGTTATCTTTAGTTGTCTCCAGTTTGGTAGTTCCTAGGTACAACTAGTTATATAGAACTAACTGATTATGCTAACGAGAAAGAAGTCAGTTATAACAAGAATGTGTTTTCACTCGTTGGCTTCATTTACATATCTCTCTCCAATTAACTAGTTTCCTGGGTATAAGTACTGATCTGTAGTACTAACTCATGATTCACACTCTAGATAAGAAGGTAGTGTTGGGAAGAATTCTTATCAAATTCTTGGATTCAACCACTTTTCTTCAGTGTCCTGGTTTTGACTCATTATTCGAATATCATCATTTATCCCGAGGTTACAAAAGATTAAGGTACCACCAGATATATAGGGCACTAACATGTAAATTTAGAGTTGCAAAGAACTTGATTTTTAGCTTCCTGCCTTCAACTAGTTATTCTTATTATCTCTGGTTGTCTCTAATTAAGTATTTACAAAAGTACAATGAGAATCTGCAGAAGTAATTCATTTTTCCAGGAAGAGATGAGAATTTGTAGTTGGTAAGGTTGTGTTTTTCATATCCACAGATTTAACTAGTTATTCTTTTCTTTAAAGATTTTATTTATTTATTTATTGAGAGAGAGAGAGAGAGAGCAATAGCGGGGGGCAGGGGTAGAGAGAGAGAATCCACAAGCAGACTCCCTGCTGATCACGGAGCCTGATGTGGGGCTCAGTCCCAAGACCCTGAGATCATGATCTGAGCTGAAATCAAGAGTCAACTGCTTACCGACTGAGCCACCCAGGCGCCCCTTAACTAATTATTCTTATCTCTAGATAGCCATAGTTTACACGATGTAGTTATATACCACTAATTATTACTAGCAATAACTAATTCTGCCTTTAAAAAAAGATTTGAGAGATAAGATGTATGTGTTTTTCAGCATTTGAGCTTCAGGAAGTTTTCCAGTTATATCTAGTTATCTCTAGTTAAGTTTTATCTACCATTCCATGCCTTCGTGACTTATTTACCATTTACCTACCTTTCCAATATCTTATTTCAAGAAGAAATAAGTTGCACTTCAGAAGAACCTGCTTTTCAGCATCCGGATTTCAGTTACTTTTCTGGTTGTTTCCCCAGTTGTCTTTAAACAGCTACCCAATTACCACTAATTATATTACTATTACACTTCAATGAGAAAAAAATTGAGAAGTATCTGTTTTTCAGCTCCCTGCCTTCACCTCATCATTCAGATAGTATATAATTCTCTACATAAACCAAACACAATAAATCTAGCTGATTATAGTACTACTTCCACATTCTAAAAAGATATGAAAATTTAGAAGTGAGAAGAATGTTTTCTTTCAACACCATCAATATACCAGTGCATCTTGTTACGTCTAGATACCTCTGATAAAATAGGTACCTAGGTATGGTTAATTCCGTATTGGACTAATTCACTAATTCGACAACGGAGAAGAATTTACACGTGAAGATCATTTCTTTTCCATTTCCTGGTCTAACGTCATGATCACCTTATATCTCTGCTTACCTTGTTACTTAGATACCATTAACTATCTCTTGTATTAACTCATTCTTCAAAGGAGATAAGAAGCTAGTGTTGAGAAGAGTGATTTTTCAATTTTCTGGATTTGCCAATTTTCTGAGTCACTTCTAGTTAACTCTAGTAAAGTAATTGCTTAAGCATTACTACTTATCTCCAGTGCTAATATTTTATTCCAACAGGAAATACGAATTTGGGTTCAGAAGATGATGTTTTTTTCTGGCTTGATGACTTTGAGTAGGTTATACAAATGAGCCAAAAATAACCTCAGTCTATTGACCCCGAGGTTGTCTTATTTCTTTACCTCAGGCTGAGACCCATTACCCTGAAAGCCTGCTGGAGCCAAACTCAAATTTTTATACATCCAATTGCTTTAAAAGTATCTGAAATAACCATGACCACATATATTTTTAAATAAACTCTACACCCAACGTGGGACTCAAACTCACTACCCTCATATCAAGAGTCGCTCGCTCTACTCACTAAGCCAACCAGGCACCCCCCCCATAACCACATTTTTAGCCATTTATAGCCCGGCTGCTTTACATACTCCATGAAATTGAGCCTAACATACAGATAAGATAAACCCTGGGCCATAAAAACCACAAGCCACTGCTGCCCTTTGGTGATTTTGACCCAGGCGCTCTCCAACATGCTGCTAAATAACATCGCCTAGACTCGCGAGGCCCTCTCGGCCGATTCCCTTCTCTCCCAGGAGTTAACTTGCCTTCCCCCCCACAGCCCCCTTCCAAACGGTGGCAACCACAAGCCTTAGCCTCCAGACACAAGCCCTGACCTCCCACAAAACTGTCAAAGCCTCACCCAAATAAATCTTGTGTATCCTACTGCCATCTTGTGGTCATAAAGTTTTCTTTCGCCGCCCCAGAAATCTGAATATTCACAACTCATTTCTTCTGGTTTACCTAGAATCCCACTGGATGCTACACAATTAACTCATTTTTATTTTTTTTCAAGTTTATTATTATTATTTTTTAGAAATCTCTACACCCAACATGGGGCTCAAACTCACGACCCTGAGATCAAGAGTCCCATGCTCTTCCGACTAAGCCAGCCAGGTGCCCCCAATTAACTCATTTTTAGAACAAGGAATTAAAAAAAAAAAGAATTTAGACATGAGGGGCACCTGGCTGGCTCAGTTGGTGGAGCTTCGGACTCTTGATCCTGGGGCCGTGAGTTCAAGCCCCACCTTGGGTGTGGAGCCTACTTTAAAAAAAGAATTTAGACATGAAATGATTGTGGTTTTTAGACAGGAAATGATTGTAGCTTGGACCAGTTATTCTAGTTACCACTAGTTATCTATTGTTAACTAATCATCTAGGTCCCCCTACATATCTATGGTACTAACTCGTTATTCCAAAAGAAAATAAGAGTTTACATTTGAGAAGAATGGCTTTTTTAGCTTCCTGACATCGAGCATTACTAGCTATTTCCAGATATCTCCTGTAAACTAGTTACCTATGAACCACTATTCATTTCAGATTTATGAGTTCTTTCAACATGAAATATAAAGTTAGAAAAACAAGAAATACAGGGGCGTCTGGGTGGCTCAGTCGTTAAGCGTCTGCCATCGGCTCAGGGCGTGATCCCGGAGTCCTGGGATCGAGCCCCGCATCGGGCTCCCTGCTCCACTGGGAGCCTGCTTGTTCCTCTCCCAGTCCCCCTGCTTGTGTTCCTTCTCTCACTGGCTGTCTCTCTCTCTGTCACATAAATAAATAAAATCTTAAAAAAAAAAAAGAAAAGAAAAGAAAAACAAGAAATACAAAGCTAGAGTAAGAAGGAAATAGTTTCCAATTCAAGGCTTCAACTCCTTCTACTAATATTCTTTAGGTAGTTAGTTACCTAGGTACCATCATGCATCTGCGTTATTGACTCATTAATCCACCACGAGAAAAAAAGGAATTTGAAGTCTAGAAGAACCGACATTTAAGCTCCTAATTTCAACTATTTATTCTAGATATCTCTCCAATATCCACAGTACAGAATCATTATTCCAACAAGAATTAAGACTAATAGGGGTTCCTGGGTGGCTCAGTCGGTTAAGCGTCTGCCTTCAGCTCAGGTCATGATCCCAGGGTCCTGGGATTGAGCCCTGCATCAGGCTCCCCGGTCAGCGGGGAGTCTGCTTCTCCCTCTCCCTCTGCCCCTTCCCTGGCTTGTGCACTTTCTCTCTCAAATAAATAAATAAATAAATAAATAAATAAATAAAATGTTTTTTAAAAGAAATAAGACTATTATTATTTTGTCATAAAATACAGATAAAGCAAATTTACCATCTTAACCATTTTTATGGGTGCAGTTTGGCGACATGAAGTGCATTCACATTGTTGTCCAACCATCACCACCATCCATCTCCAGAACTTTTTCATCTTCCCAAACTGAGACTCCATACCCATTAAACAATAGCTCCCCAGTACCACTTCTCCCAGACCCTGGGAAACTACCGTTCTATTTTCTCTTTCTTTCTTTCTTTCGAAGATTTTAAGTAATCTCTACATCCAACATGGGGCTTGAACTCACAACCCCAAGATCAAGAGTTCCATGCCCCACCGACTGAACCAACAGGTGCCCTTACCATTCTACTTTCCCTTTCTTCCTTCCTTCCTTCCTTCCTTCCTTCCTTCCTTCCTTCCTTTTTAAAGATTTTATTTATTTGAAGAGTGAGAGAGAGAGCGAGCACAAGCAAGTGGGGGGGCAGAGGGAGAAGCAAACTCCCCACTGAGCAAGGAGCCCGATGCGGGGCTTGATCCCGGGACTCTGGGGTCATGACCCGAGACGAAGGCAGACGCCCAACCGACTGAGCCACCCAGGCGCCCCTAATTTCTGTTTCTACAAATTGAACTACTCCAGGTATCACAGATAAATGGAATCATTCAATATTTGTCTTTTCGTGTCTGGTTTATTTCACTTAGCTTGATTCCTTCAAGGTTCATCCATGTTGTAGCATGTGTCAGAATTTCATTCCTTTTTAAGGCTGAATAATATTTTATTGTATGTATATACCACATTTTATTTACCCATTCATCCATCAGCGGACATTTGGGTTGTTTCCATCTTTCAGCTATTGTGAATAATGCTGCTCTGAACAGGTGTATACAGATATCTGTTCAAGTCCCTGCTCTCAGTTCTTTGGGTTGTATACCCAGAAGTGGAATTGCTGGATCATATGGTAATTCTGACTAAGTGTTTGAGGAACTGCCATACCATTTTCCACAGTGACTACACCATTTACATCCCCACCAGTAATGCACAGGGTTCCAACTTCTCCACATCCTTACCAACACCTCTTATTTTCTATTTTGTGGATAATAGTCATCCTCCTGGGTGTGAAACAGTATCTCGTTGTGGTTTTTATTTTTTTTAAGATTTTATTTATTTATTTGACAGAGAGAGAGAGACAGCCAGCGAGAGAGGGAACACAAGCAGGGGGAGTGGGAGAGGGAGAAGCAGGCTCCCAGCGGAGCGGGGAGCTGGATGAGGAGCTCGATCCCAGGACCCCGGTACCATGCCCTGAGCTGAAGGCAGACGCTTAACGACTGAGCCACCCAGGTGCCCCTCATTGTGGTTCTGATTAAGACTAATACGTAAGAAAAATATGTTTTTAGCCTTTTGGCTTCAAATATTTATTCTGCTTTTATATGGTTAATTCTATTTAAATCTCTCCGTGTAACTGTCATTATCTACATTATTCACTGGATATTTAAAAAAATAAGAATTGTGGGGTACCTGGGTGGCTCAGTCGTTAGGCGTCTGCCTTCGGCTCTGGTCATGATCCCAGGGCCCCGGGCTCGAGTCCCACATTGGGCTCCTTGCTTGGCAGGGAGCCTGCTTCTCCCTCTGCCTCTGCCTGCCACTCCCTCTGCTCTCTCTCATTCTCTCTTTCTGACAAATAAATAAATGAAATCTTTTTTTAAAAAGTAAAAAGAAATCATAGGGACACAGTTAAAAACATGACTTTTATCATTCTCGAAATTCTATGAATTCTTCACCCATCCTTGAGAAACGGGTAAAATTGAAAACCATCAAAATAATTGGACTTCTTAAAAATTGGATTGTATGAATGGAAGGTGTTTATAAGAAGTGATGACTCTGGAGCTTACCATCCCAAAGGACAGCACTGAATAGTTAATCTGTTCCTTGAGGGACTAGGATGCTGATGTCTTTCGGATACGGATCATTACGTGATTGCTGATCTTTCACCAGAGTATAAGTTAGCTTTTCCTCGCACCAGGTTCAACAAGTTATTGGGCACTGGGTATATACATATATTTTTTTTCCTAACTGTAGTCAGAGGGAAGTAGCAGGGTGCACAGCGGCTGTCATTTAGCGGTATTGGACACTATGCAAAACATCACTTTAAGGGAGAAACAGAGCCCTCAATCTGCCCTGGCTCTTCTTTATTTGATATTTATCAGTGGAGAGCTAGAGCTCTGGAAGACAGTTCTAGACAAAGGGAGATGGAGGAAGACGAAGAGGAGGAGGAGAAACAGGAGAAAGTGGAGGAGAATAAAAAAGTGGGAACATGGGGCACCTGGGTGGCTCAGTCCGTTAAGTATCTGCCTTTGGCTCAGGTGATGATCCTAGGGTCCTGGGATCGAGCACAGCACCGCCTGGGGCTCCCTGCTCTGCTGGGAGGCTGCTTCTTCCTCTCCCACTCCCCCTGCTTGTGTTCGCTCTCTCGCTGGCTGTCTCTCTCTGTCAAATAAATAAATAAAATCTTAAAAAAAAAAAAAAAAGTGGGAACTAACCCAAGTCCCCAGCACCTGCCCAGCCCAGAAACACGTGCGCTTTTGCAGAGGACCTGCAGCGGGGGCGCGGAAGCGGAGCTCAGCAGGCAGAGGGTGTAAGCCCCACAGTCGCGTCCAGCACGTGCAGCGCAAGCATTCTTGGATGCTCAAAACAGTGGACAGGTTTCTCCATTTCTACTCTTGATGTGAATTCCTTAATACAAATCTGGGGTATTTGTTCCTATCGCAAGAGGGAGGTTTGGGTTTCTTAGAGCGTGCATCCGAGCACCCACAGTGCTCTGTAAAACCCAACCTCAAGCTGCCGCTCCGGAGCGCCCAGGAGAGCTTGATGGGCTCCACTTTCCGCGCGTATGGCAAAAACCCAGAGCAAGCAGCCCTCTAGCTAATCGTTTCGTCCGGTCACTAGCCCGGTTCGTGGACTCTGGGTGCGAACGGAACCCAACCAGAGTCCCATCCATTGGTCACTGACTTGCCGGAGGGGAGAGTCGTGCTCAGAGCCCACACGGCGACGGGGATACCGTCGCTTCAGTGCTGGGGCTGCCACGAAGCCCCCCCGCAACTTCTCCAGCCCTACCTCTGCGTCCCTCGCCCTGGAGGAGCTTAGGGCGAGAACCCTGCACCGACCCGCGTGCAGCGAGGGCAGGCGGCGAGACGTTCTCCCAACGCGTCTCCCAGGGCTCGGGAGAGCTGTGGGAAGTTTCCTTCCCCACCCCTTCCCCGCCCCCGGCTGGCTGGCACCACCCACCACCCCCCACGCCAAGGCAGTGCCCCGCGGGAGTCGGGAGTTGTCGCCCCCCCCCCCCGCGCGCGCCCCCTGGCGGTAGCACCCTTCCGGCAAACGCTCCGCCTACTTCGTGGCCACGCCCCGGCCTCGTGCTCGCCCCGACAAGTCCCGCCCACCACACACCTGGCCGTTGGAAGTAACGGGGATCGACGGCGTCTAAGAGCGCGCGGACGTTGAAGCTGAGGTAGAGGCGTAGTAAACCGCACCCCGCACAGAGACAGGCCCGGACCCCGGAGTCTCCGCGGGCCGCCGCGCGAGTCTGTGGAGGCGTTCTGGACATGGAGCCTCCGCCCGAGAGCAGCCAAGAGGGCACCGCTTGCCGCAGCCTGGAAGTCGATGAACTTGGAGGAGAACCGTTGGGTGAGTGCGCGAACCGGGACGCGGGTTTGGCGAAGTCTACGAAACGGCCTTTCCCCGGGGGAGGCGAGTGGACGGGACGCCGCAGTGGCGCGGCAGATGTCGCCGCTCTCAGGTCGCCGTCCCACGCGCCCTGGGCTCCAGCGCCCTGATCTCTCTTTTCTTTTCCAGATACGAAGCCTGCGGTGGTCTCCGTAACGGGAGGAGACGTCGAGAAGGAGCTCTGGCCCGAACCTGAGCAGGAAGCCGCGACAGGAGAAGAAAGCCACGGTGGCGCGGGAGCAGCGGGCCCCGTGGACGACGAGAACCACACGGGCGGCGGCTGCGGGCAAGAGCCCCCGCAGCAGCAGCAGCAGGACGAGGCCCAGGCGGCCGCCGAGGGGCCGCAGCCCCAGGAGCGGCAGCAACGCCTCCACCGCAGCGCGTTCCCCCGGCTAGAACTGAAGGAGCTGGAGAGCGTTTTCCAACGCACTCAATACCCCTACGTGTTCGGGCGGTGAGTGGCTTGCTCTGGCGCCCCCCCCCCCCATCTCTAGGACCCTCGGGGACGCCCTGGGCTCTCTCCCAGGTCTCTCTCCCCGCCTCCAAAGCCAAAGCTACCTAGGGGGCCTCGAGCTCTTTCCAAGGTGGGGACGATGCCCCCGTGGGCATCAAGGTAAATATTTTCATGCAGTATATAAACGAATCGTCAGGAAACTCTCGGGTCGGGCTCCTGTTTTTGTAAATAACATTCTATTGGATCACGATCGCGATCAGGATCAGGAGTGACATCAGGGTGCAAAATGAGGCGCGGTTGTGCGAGTGAAGGGGTGGATCTTGCCTTTATTTAACATTCTGATAATTTGGTGGTCCCGGAATTTTTTGTGCATTAGTCTTGACTTTTAAATACTACATTAAAATTGTTAATCTTGAATTCTGAAGTTTTTCAAGGTACCCTTAAATTGTGTACACAAAGGAAGATTGTCCCTAAAGCAAGCCCGGCCTTGGGTATTAAAGAAATGTGTGCTGGGGAGTTGGGGGGAAATATAAATTTAAAAACAAGCATGAAATGTACATTGTATATCTCATTTCATCCACAACTCCAGATACTAAATATTTGCAATTTTCTTCCCTCAGAAAGAAGCTTTCCATACCCATAGATGTGATGGAAGTCCGTAAACCTGAAAAAAGCGATTCGGCTGGGCAGCCATTCTAAAACCTGCTTCAGGAGTTAAAAGCTTTTGTTCTAGACATTCTCAAGTTGTTTTGGTTGCCTTTTCCATGTTTGGGTAGTAAGTTTTGAATTTTAGGGCTTTGGTGAGTGGAAAATGGGATAAGTAAATCCCACTTTATGGAAGTTGCCCATTACCGTTAAAGGAAAACAATAAAATAAAAGAGAATTAAACTGCTTGTCTTGTTTCCTGCACAAAATTAAATATAAATAAAGTTCAGCTCTTTCTAACGAGTATCATTCAGGGAGCAATTCTGGGTGGAGTCATGTTGGGGCTGGGTCAAATCTGGGAAGTATACACATTAACACAAGAAGACCTAGGCTAAGAGAGGATTAGACTATATTGTTATTTTTAATTTTTATTTTTTTAAAGATTTTATTCATTTGAGAGAGAGAGCAGGGGGAGGGGCAGAGGGAAAGGGAGAAGCAGACTTCCCACTGAGTGCCAGAGCCTGATGGGGGGCGGGGGCTTGATCACAGGATGCTGAGATCATGACCAGAGCTGAAGTCCCATGCCACCCGGGTGCCCCTGTACTGTTATTTTAAATATTTAAAACCAGGCATAAGTTCTTAGCTAAATCCACAAAAAAAGTGGATTTATAAATATTCAGGCCTTGGGGTAAGGGAATTATTCCCACACAGAGAACACACTATATGAGTAATGTCTGTTCATTTACACCGAGACTGATGCAGGGAGATAGCTTTTATTTCTTGTTTTTTAAAAGAATTAATTTTTAAAAGATTTTATTTATTCTTTTGAGAGAGAGAGAAAGCACAAGAGCGGGGAAGGTCAGAGGGAGAACCAGACTCCTCGCTGAGCGGGGAGCCCAAATCGGGGCTTGATCCAGGAATCCTGGGACCCTAGGATCATGACCCGAGCTGACGGTAGATGCCCAACCAACCAAGCCACCCAGGTGCCCCATAAAGACTTTATTTATTTGAGAGAGCGCATGAACAGGGGGAGGGGTAGACGGGGGAGAGTGAGAGAGAATCTCAAGCAGAATCCCCACTGAGTTGGGAGCCCAACACCAGCTCCATCTCACAACCCTGAGATCATGACCAAGATTCAACCAATAGACTCAACTGACTGAGCCACCCAGGTGCCCCCCAGGGAGATAAATTTCAAGTCCAAGTGCCTGGTTCTCCTGTTGTTGCTTTAGTCTGTAGTAAAGCACTGTAGACAGTGGCAGCCCTACCTTTTAATTTTCTGAAATACTTTCATGTGTTAGCCTGAAAACATTGCTTAAAATACATTATAGTGGAGGTTGGAGGAAACTGGACATTTGTCTAAAAATTGAAGCAAATGAGAACAATTTTTATGCTAAAACCTGGGAAATAACAATCTTGAAAAAAGTTTCACTGAGTTAAGAAGAGTGAAAAGGTTAGAGAAGAATTGCATACAAACATACCTTGTAGATATGGCACAAATCGAACTTCATGAGTGAATATTCTCAAGGAATTTCTAAGGATATGTTTTTCGATGGTACTATTTTGAAGAGATGGGTTTTATGGAATTTGGTGTTGGTGGCGAGGCTTTCAATTTAGGCCAGATTCTTACCTGTGTTAATTTGAAATAGTTTTTCACTTGTTCAGGCAGTAATGTCTAATTTGTAGGTCAAAAGACTACCATTTGAGACCAGAGAAAATCATAAGTTATCTTAAGAGAGTATTGGTGAAAACCAAAATCCAGGATGAGTTATTAGCTTTGTCCCATGGTATGCATATGAGTGTAGTCGCGGAAATGGGATACAGATCTGGCAGTCTTGAGTTTTAGTGAATTCAGACCCAGTTTGTCTAAATTTTCCTTAACTCTACAGGCTAAAATATCAAGGCAGTATCCGGAGCGTCAGCAACTCTTATGTTCTAGGAAGAAGCCACAATGCCCAGGACTTCCTTGTCAGGTCATCTTTGTAACTCTCAAGAGGTTTTCCGAAGATGAATAACCCCTTAGATATCTTTGAGGGAAACCTGTTTTAAAATCCAACCTGCTCCTATTGAATATTTACTTTAGACTCCGGAAGCTTTTATCACGTTCAGCTTCCCCCACAACCAGGACAACACTGCCCCTAGATTGTCGGGGGCAGAGGCAGCTGGACACTGATGGTCTGCTGTCAAGATACCGACATTTCTTCATCTTGTTACCAGGCTTAGCGGCAGCAGAAGATACTGGTGCAGTTCATCAGCTAGACCCACATTCAAGAGCTGGAAAAACCATTAAAGAATATTAAAGGTGGGAGGAGAGAGACAAGGCAGGAATTACAGTCAAAAGCTTAGCACGTAGTAGATGCTCTCTAAGGGTAAACCGAAGAAGAGGCTGCAGTGGTAACTTTCTTAAAATATTTTACTAATAAAAAAATAGGTTCTCCCACTGGAGTTTAATATCTCAGTGGCATAAAGAGTTGTATGTTGTGGGGTTGTTTTTCTTTTTTTCTTTTTTGTTTTTTAAAGATTTATTTATTTGACAGAGGGAGAGAGTGAGACAGAGAGCACAAGCCGGGGGAGCAGCAGGCAGAGGGAGAAGCAGGCTCCCCAATGAGCAAGGAGCATGATGCGGGACTCGATTCCAGGACCCTAGGATCATGACCTGAGCTGAAGGCAGACGCTTAACTGACTGAGTCACCCGGGTGCCCCTGTGGTTGTTTTTTTTTTTTTTTTTAAGATTTTATTTATTTATTTGAGAGAGAGTGAGCACAAGCAGGGGGGAGTGGCAGAGGCAGAGGGAGAAGCAGGCTCCTGGGAGCCTGAGGCTGGGCTCGACCCCAAGACCCCAGGATCATGATCTGAGTCAAAGGCAGATGCTTGACCAACTAAGCCACCCAGTCTCCCCTATTTATAATATTCTTAGTTGATCTAACAGATAATGGTTTGTTCAAAAGAATAATAGCAAAAATGTATTCAGTAATTATAGCATATGGATAAGTGAAGGGAATGACAGCACAGTTATACAAGACAGGAGAAAGGAACTGGCCACACTCCGCATAAGGTACTTGTGCTACCAGTGAAATGATCTAGTGTTTCTTGAAAGTGGACTTATTTGTTGTAAATGTATATTGCAAATTCTAGGGCAACCACTAAAAAAAATTTCTAAGTGTTACTGAGATGTTAAGAGAGGAGAGAAAATTGAATCATAATAAAAAGTTCAATTAAAACCAGAGAAGGCAGAAAAAGAGTGGAAGACAAAATAGAAACCAAGAACAATAACAAAGAATAGAAAATGATCATAAAAATGGTAGATATTAATCAAAATATATCAAGAATAATTTTAAATGTGAATAGTCTAAATATGCCAATTAAAAGAGACAGTAAGTCTGGATAAAAAAATAAACAAGAGCCAACTACATGTCACCTAAAGAAACCTACTTTGTTTTTAATTTTTTTATTTTTCAAAGATTTTAAGTAATTTCTACACCGAACATGGGGCTTGAACTCACAACCCTGAGATCAAGAGTCACACCCTCCTCTGACTGAGCCAGCCAGGCACCCCAGAAACCTACTTTAAATATAAAGACACAGGGCACCTGGGTAGCTCAGTCACTTAAGCGTGATCTTAGGGTCCTGGGATCAAACCCCTCGTTGGGCTCCCGGCTTGGTGGGGAGCCTGCTTGTCCCCCTCCCTCTGCCTGCCACTCCCCCTGCTTGTGTGCTCTCTCTCTCTCAAATAAACCAATGAAATCTTAAATAAATAAATAAATAAATAAATAAATAAATAAATAAATAAAAGACACAGGGGTGCTTGAGTGATGGTTAAGCATCCAACTCTTGGTTTCGGCTCGGGGGGTGATCTCAGAGTTGTGAGATCGAGCCCTGCATCAGGCTCCACACTCAGCATGGAGTTCACTTGAGATTCTCTCTCCTTCCTCCCTGCCCCTCCCGATTGTGCTCTCTCTCTCTCAAATAAATAAATAAATCTTCAAATAAATAAATACAAAGACACAGATAGCTTAAAGGTAAAGACATTGAGAAAGATATATCATGCCAACACCGAGCAAAACAAAGCTGCACTATCTCAGACAAAGCACACTTCGGAACAAGGAAAATTATCAGGGATAAAGAGGGGCATTACATAACAGCAAAAGACTCAATTTTCCAGAAGGCACCAATCCTTAATGTGTACATGCTTAACAACACAGTGTCAAAATACATGAGTCAAAAACTGACAGAACCGCAGGGAGAAATAGACAAATCCATTATTGTACTTGAGGACTTCAACATCCCCTCTGTTACAAACTGACAAAGACAGCAGGTAGAAAACCAGTAGAATCAAATATAATTGAACTAAGAGCACCATCCATAAACCAGATCTAAATGACATTTATAGAATACTTCAACAACAGCAGAATGCTTATCCTTCTCAAGCTCACATGGAACATTCACTAAGATAGACTATATCCTGGGCCATAAAACACACTTCTAGATAACACATGGATCAAAGAATAAACCTCAAGAGAATTAAAAAAAAAAACATTTTGAACTAAATGGAAATGAAAACACAACTTGTCAAAATTTGAGGATGCAAAGGAAATCAGTGCATGGAGAGACATTCGTCACAATGAATGCATATATTAGAAAAGAAGAAAAATCCAAAATTAATAATCTCAGTTTCCACCGTAGGAACCTAGAGAAAGAAGAGCAAGTTAAATCCAAGTAAGCAGAAGAAAAGATATAAAAATCAGAGCACAAATCAGTGAAATTGAAAACAAGAAAACAATAGAGAAAATCAATGAATCCAAAAGTTGGTTATGTGAAAATATTGATAAAAGTGATAAGTATCTGTTCAGGCTAACCAAGATAAAAAGAGAGAAGACACAAATTGCTACCATCAGAAATGAGAGGGGGACATCACTTCTGATTCTGCTGACATTAAAAGGATAATAAAAGCATATTATGAACAACTCTGGCCACAAATTTGATAACTTAGAAACAATGGCCCAATTCTTTGAAAAACACAATCTAACAATACTCATAAAAGAGAAATAGACTATATGAATAGGCCTATATCTATTTTAAATTGAATCAATAATTAATAACCTTCCAAAACAGAAAGCACCAGGCACAAATGGGTTCACCGGGGGAATTCTACCAAATGTTTCAGGGAGAAATGATACGAATTCTCTATAATCTGGTCTAGAAAATAGAACCAAGGGAATGCTTCCTAACTTGTTCTATGAGGTCAGCATTACCCTGGTACTAAAACCAGACAATACATTGTAAGAAAGGAAAACCAAAGACCAATTACTCTCATGAAAAAATGCAAAAATCCTCAACCAAATATTAGCAGATCAAATCCAACAATGTATGAAAAGAAGTATATACTATGACCAACTAGGATTTATCTCAGGTATGCAAGGCTAGTTCACATTCAAAAAGTCAATTAATATACTCCATCACATCAACACTCTAAAGAATGACATGATCATATCATCAGATGCAGAAAAAGCACTTGACAAAATCCAACACCAACTCATGCTAAAAACGCTCAGCAAGGGGCTCCTGGGGGATTCAGGGGGCTAAGCATCTGCCTTTGGCTCAGGTGATCCGTGGGATCGGCCCGCATCAGGTTCTCTGCCCCGCGGGGAGCCTGCTTCTCCCTCTCCCTCTACCTGTCTCTCCCCCTGCTTGTGTGTGTGCCCTCTCTCTCTCTCTCTCTCTCAAACAAATAAAATCTTCAAAAAAACCAAAAAACCTCTCAGCAAACTAGGAATGTAAGGGCAGCTCCTCAACATGATAAAGGACATCTATGAAAAACCTACAGTTATTAACATACGTAGTGGTGAGAAATTAGAGGCTTTTACCCTACTACGATCCGGAAGAAAGCAGGGGGGAGCTCTCTAACTACTCTTATTGAACATCATACTGGAAGTCCTAGCTGATGCAGTAAGACAAAGGAAAAAAGGTATGTAGATGGGGAAGGTAGAAATAAAACTGTCTTTGTTCACAGATGACACGATTGTCTAGGGAGAAATTCCCAAAGAATTGTTAAAAAAAAAAAAAACCAACAAACAAATCTTCCTAGAACTCATAAATAGTTATAGCAAAATTGCAGGGCACAGGTTAATATACAAAGGTCAAACACTTTCCTATATACCAGCGATGAGCAATTGGAATGTACAATTTAAAACACAGCATCATTTATATTAGCACCAAAAAAATTGAAATAAAAGGCATAAACCCAACAAAATATGTGCGATATCCCAATATCTATATGTGGAAAACTATAAAACTCTGACTTAAGAAATCAAAGAACTGAATAAATAAAGAGACTGTCTGTGCTCATGTAAAATGTAGGAGAAAATCTCGGTAACCTCGGCCTTGGCAAAAAGTTTTTAAAATATTCTTTGAAGATGTATTTATTTATTTTAGGGGGAGAGAGCGAGCGAGCATGCGAGTGGGGGGGAGGGGCAGAGGGAGAGAGGAGAGGGAGAGAAAGAGAGAATCTCAAGCAGAGCCCCCACAGAGCCCCAAGATGAGCTTAATCCCACGACCCCGAGATCGTGACCTCAAGATCATGACCTGAGCCGAAACCAAGAGTCAGACCCCACCCGACTGAGCCACCTAGGTACCCCTGGCAAAGGGTTTTGAAATACGACACCAACAGGGGTCTCCATGCTCAGCACCAGGAGTCTCCTGAAGTTTCTCTCTCCCTCTCCCTCTGCCCCTCCACCCCTCACCCCCCGGACTCTCGCTCTCTGTCTCTCTCTCTAAAATAAATAAATGAATCTTAAAAAAAAAATACAACACCAACAGCACAATCCATGAAAGAAAAACTGAGAACTTGGACCTCATTAGAATTAAAAATGTGTGCCCTGGGGGGCGGTCAAGATGACAGAGTAGGAAAATCCTGAGCTCACCTCCTCCCATGGTCACACCAAGGCTGCATCTATGTATAGAGCAATTCAGGACCAGCAGCTCAATTCTTGCACACCTAAAGATACAAAGAAAAAGCCACATCAAGAAGGGAAGGAGGGACAGAGATGCAGTCTGTTCAGGACCCACACCCCCCAGGGCAGTGACCCACAAGTGGGAGGACATCACAGGTGTGGACATCCTCCATGGGGAGCAAGGGTTTAAGCCGAACATCAGGTACCTCCCGCCCTGGAGACCTCCACCAGGAAGATGATCCCATATAATGTCTGGCTTTGCACATCAGAGGGGCATAACTCCCGGGGAGTCAGAGGGCTGTAGAAAACTGCCGCTCCGCGGCTAAAGGGCCTGTGCATAAACTCGGACCCAGCACAGGGGCAACAGCTTGAAAAGCACCTGGGCCTTCCATGAAGATTTACTGACTAATGTTAGGGTATGTGCTGGAGGAGCAGGAATCTGTAGGTTCTTTAGGACAAAAGCATTGTCAAAGGAAATAAAAAATACTTTGAGGCAAATTAAAATGAAAATATAAACTTAAAAAAGTATTTGGAAAAAAAATTAAAAAATAAAGGTGCGCCTGGGTGGCTTGGTTGGTTAAGCGTCTGCCTTTGGCTCCTGTCGTGATCCCTGCTCTCCCTCTGCCTCTGCCTGCCACTTCCCGTTTGCACTCTCTCTTTCTGTTAATTAATTAATTAGTTAATTAAAAAATCTTTGGAACACAGCAAAAGCAGTTCTAAGAGGGAAGTTCAGAGCAATACAAGCCTGCCTCAAGAAACAAGAAAAACCTCAAATAAACAATCTAACCTTATACCTAAAAGAACTAAAAGAACAAAGTCCGAAGTTAATAGAAGGAAGGAAATAATAAAGATCAGAGCAGAAATAAATGAAATAGAGACTGAAAAAGCAATAGGAAAGGTAGTGAAATTAAGAGCTGGTTCTTTGAAAAGATAAACAAAATTGATAAACCATTAAGAAAAAAAAGAGAGGGGACTCAGGTGAATCAAATCAGAAATGAAAGCGGAGTTACCAGTGACACCACAGGAACACAAAGGACTGTAAGAGAGTACTACCAAAAATTATATGCCAACAAATTGCACAATGTGGAAGAAATGGATAAATTCCTAGAAACATACACTCTTCCAAGTCTGAATGAAGAATAAATAGAAAATCTGAACAGGCTGATTTTGAAATGAAATTGAATCTGTAGTCAGAAGACTCCCAACAAACAAAAGTCCAGGACCAGATGGCTTCACACTTCATACCAAACGTTAAGTTTTTAAAACTTTTTAAATTATTTTGTAGTATCATGCCAACGAGAGGGGCTGGGGCATGGGTTTTATCGCTGGAACTAAAGTGCATGTCTACCAGCCATTGGGCAGGTAGCCCAAGGGCTGTTGCAAAGTCGGCTTTTATAGCCAGTAGATGGGAAAGTGTACAGCCTGGTATCCCAAAAGTTAGGGATAGGTTTTCCATCCAAAACTTTCTTCTTTAAAAGATTTTATTTATTTATTTGTCAGAGAGAGCACAAGCAGGGATAGTGGCAGACGGAGAGGGTGAAGCAGGCTCACTGCTGAGCAGGGAGCCAGAAGCGGGCTCCATCCCAGAACCCTGGGCTCATGACCTCAGCCAAAGGCAGGTGCTTAACCGACTGAGCCACCCAGGTGCTCCCATCCAAAACTTTCTTATTAGAAATTTCTCCAAATCCCCACCCCAAATCATATAATTTCTCCTACTCAGTTCAGTCCTTGGCGCTCATCCCATGATCAACTGTTTTTACATAGAAGATATCCAGTAGTGCGGTTCACTTTTTCCATTTACATTATGTTAGCATCTTTCCCTTAAATTCTAAAAAAGGAGATTTCCAATAACTGATGGCATTAGTTTTCATGGTCTGATAAGTTACTTCTTAGGAGGAAAGGCCCAAAAGGCCATCTAGCTACTAGTAGACTGGATTCTGAATTTCCATAGTAAACTCATTGCACCTTCACAAATTAAAGTCAGTAAATTAGTGTTCAAATATTCTTTCTTTTAAAAACAGTATGAAATGAATAGAATAGATAACCATTAACCATGTATTGCTTGAGCTAGTGTATGATGGGACCAGTTTAAGGGGCTGGACAAGAAGGGGCTTACAAATTCCTTTTGCTGGTGCATATTAGTGGAGATGAATTTCTGGGGAATGAATAAGCAGTTTTCTCTGGGCTGTGAGCTTAACTGTAGTGTATCAGGCTCAAATTATTAACAAAGAATTTGCGCCCTCTAAGCTAACTGGGCAAATGCGGCTTAAACATCACAGCTCACCACCAATATTGATAAACCCTCCTTATTTTGTTTGAGGTTAGAAAGAAAAAATTGGGGGCGCCTGGGTGGCTCATTCGTTATGCGTCTGCCTTCAGCTCAGGGCGTGATCCCAGGGTTCTGGGATCGAGCCCCACATCGGGTTACCTGCTCCGCTGGGAGGCTGCTTCTTCCTCTTTCACTCCCCCTGCTTGTGTTCCCTCTACGGCTGGCTATCTCTCTCTCTGTCAAATAAATAAAAAGAGAAAAGAAAAGAAAAGAAAAGAAAAGAAAAGAAAAGAAAAGAAAAGAAAAGAAAAGGAAAGAAAGAAAGAAAGAAAAGAAATATAAGGAAGAAAGAAAAAATAAGTTGGGGGGGGCGCCTGGGTGACTCGCTTAAGCGACTGCCTCCGGCTCAGATCATGATCCCACCATCCTGGGTTCGAGCCCCACCTGGGGCTCCTTGCTCAGCGGGGAGTCTGTTCTCCCTCTACCTCCCCCCCTCGTGCTCGCCCGCGCTCTCTCAAATAAATAAAAATCTTTGAAAAAATTGTGTGTGGGGTGGTATACTCCTACACACAGCCACACACATGCAAACAACGTATATATGTAAAGTTACATTGGCTTTGTTATTCACACGGCCGCTCGGGGAAAGGTCTCCTGTGGCCTCTCGCCCTTCCCTTCAGGTATTTCAACTCGAGGCTAAAGCAATGACTCGTTCTCTAGTCCAGTTTAGATAGGAGCAGCCTCACTCGGGACCGGAAGGGTGAGTGGATCCGGTTGCCCCACGGACTTCTTTACACCGATACACACATCTCCGTCTCATGGGCAGGACCGCCTAGGTCGGGGGAAGGGATTTGCCGACGTACCCGGAACTGTTTCCAAGGTTTCCTCAGTTTCGGGCGGTGGCGCGACGGCGGGTTTGGGACCAGACCAACCGAGATCTTCCTAGGCTCGCGAGAGCGCCCCCTTCTCTAGCGGCTTAGGGGACCCAGCGGCCGCGATGGCTCCGGTGTCGGGTTCGCGCAGCCCTGAGGGGGAGGCCTCGGGCTCCGGGGGAAAGCGTCGCAGTTCGTCGAGGAGCCCTAAACCCAGCAGATCCGCCCGCTCCCCGCGGGGCCGCCGCTCGCACTCGTGCTCTCGGAATGGTCTCAGCCATCAGCTGGGCGGCTTCAGTCAGGGGTCGCGACACCAGTCCTACCGATCCCGCTCGCGGTCACGCTCCCGGGAGCGGCCCTCTGCGCTGCGGGGCAACCCCTTCGCGTCAGCCTCCTCGACCGCGTATTATGGCGGCTACTCGCGCCCCTACGGGAGCGACAAGCCGTGGCCTAGCCTTCTGGACAAGGAGAGGGAGGAGAGCCTGCGGCAGAAGTGAGTGAGACGGGCACTGGGAGTCTGACTTGCGCTTTTCGCTCTCTGCCGGGCGCCCCTGCCTAGCCCTTCAGCCCCACCCCCCTCCCCCGACAACGCCTTTTTCCGCCCGTTTCTCCCCTTGGGTTTTCACTCGTCCTCGGGCCCCTTCTCCCCGCGCCCTGGTGTCTTCGCTGCTTCTGCCTCCTGGCTATGCAGCGGTTCCGTCGGGAGCCTCAGACCTACCCGAATTACAGTTTTCGCTTGGTTGTAGCTGTTTTATTTTGCTTACTTTTTTTTTTCCAAGCGTGCTTTAATTTCGCGCTCGATTGAGCTCTTGGCAAAGGAGACCTATTAGCCCAAAATGAGCAGTGCCTCGCGCTTTGTAGGCGTACCACCGTACCTTGCTGAATGATCACACAGGTTGGAGGTGACAGGACGTGTACAGTGGAAATGTCGTGTAGCCAGTCGGGAAGGCTGGGGATGAAGAGTTTAAATCGGAGGGGAGAAGAACCCCTGAGACCAGATGATTGCATGTGGGAAAAGTGACCTGCTAAACTGTTGATTAAGCTACGTGGAAAAAGGCCCTGTTCGGTGGTCTCAGTGTGACCGTGAAAACCGAGGTCAGGGTGAGATCAGGTGTCCTCTCATGAGTGCGTATTGGAGTGGAAAAGTGGATAGTTTAAGAAGGAGAAAGGGAAAGGGTTATAATTATTATCGTGTAAGTCTTAGTAGCTAATGGTTATTGAGTGTTAAATTCTGTCAGGCGCTGTACTAGGTGCTCTACAGGTCCCCTGTGTATGTGTGTGTGTGTGTGTTTTTAGGATTTTTTAAATTTATTTGACAGAGGGAGAGAACAAGCAAGGGGAGCAGCAGGCAGAGGGAGAAGCAGGTTCCCCGCTGAGCAGGGAGCCCGCCCCCGGGGCCCGATCGTGACCCAGCAGAAGGCCAGCGCTTAACTGGCTGAGCCACCCAGGCGCCCCTACATGTCCTCTGTGTCAAAAAAGATTTTTAAGAGTAGCACAGGCATGGAGGGGCAGGTTAAGATTCCAAAGCTGGGCGACGTCTCCATAAATCTCTTTTTTCCCAAGAATGGGAAGTAATAAAGGATGGCGGTGAAGAGGACGGGCTCCAGAATCGGAATGCCTGAGTTTGAAGCCATGCTTTGCTGTGTAATAGTTGTATGACCTTGAGCAAGTTTCTTGAACTTCTCTGAGCTTTATTTCTTAACCATTTAAAAAGGCTAAAATTGGCGCTGAGCCTTTAGAGTTGTGATGATTTAGTTCCTGGGACATAATAATTAGTCCTTGAGTGTTTGCTATTGGGGTTTCCTGAATGGAAGCAGAAACAATAAAAAACCTACTGAGTTAGGTTGGAGACCTACCTCTCCAAATTAAATTTTTCAGTTACCTCCTGGCTGTGTTCGTCAAAAAGCAACCAGCTTCCTACTGGACGATTCTCATCAAAAGACAACTAATGAATCATCGAGCCTTACATCGGAAACCGGGGATGTACTGTAGGTGACTAACATAATATAATAAAAAATCATTAAAAAAAAAAAAAAGATATCAGAACTTCTTGGGTGAAATTTGCATTTGTACATTTAGAAGATCAATAATTTACCTTACGAGTACAGATGAAGCTGGGGGCAGCAGGGATGAGAACGTGACTGTTCTTACAGCCTGTCATACTTCCCCCTGCATATATAGTCCAAGTTGGGTTATAAGTATAACCCTTTTAGGCTCTTTCTTCAAGTGGGAAACCTGAGTCTAATTCTGCACGATTATAATCTTTTCTCCTAAATAAAGAAGTAAAAAATAGTATATTCAAGCAATCAAACCAGTTTATTTTGTAAGGGGTGGGTGGGTGTGTGTAACAAATGGAATCACAAGGAGCTAAACTTTGAGGAATTGAGCCTTTGTTTTTTGTATTTTGTTTGTGAGCAAAATTAAAAGAAAAAAATGACAAATTTTTCCTGTCCTCCAAGAGTAGATAGAGGATATAGTCCTTTTCCCAAAAAAAGGAACTAAAGGGAAAACAGAAAAAAAAAAACCCTGTTTCTCATTTAGGACAGTTTTTGTCAAATAAAACTTTTCTTTCATTTTCAGAGCTTTCTTTATTTTCTGTTTCTAATGCTTCATTTTTGTTTTCTTTATTAATTCCTGAGTTTCTGAAAACGGGTTTGACTAAATCAAAAGTAGAGATTGCTCTTTACTCTCAAAAATGTATGTAAACAAAGAAGTTATTTCCAAATATAAAACTGTTTGTGTCACATATTGCAGAAGACGAAATGAGCAATTAGGAGCTAGGTCATGCAAGAGGCAGAAGAGATGCACTTGACAACCTTTTAGGCTGTATTTCTGGCCTGGCCTCAGGCTGTCTGTAGTCTGTGCCATTTGATAGTACTATCAAGAACATCAAATTACAATGAGTATACTTAATTTATTAATTTAACTTTTAAAATAGGAAAATAGGACTTAACTGGACTCCTTTGAATTGATTATATATTTAGGAGACCATTTAGCCATGGAGTTATAATTTATATGCCTATATCTTCTAGGAGATTAAGGGAGAGAGAGAGGATTGGAGAATTGGGAGCTCCTGAAGTATGGGGACTTTCTCCAAAGAATCCAGAACCAGAGTAAGTGATTCAAAAAATACTGTTAAAAGATGTAACGTTTGTTTAAATCCAGAGACTATTGTCAAAATTTTTGTTAAATGAATAACTTTTAAGTACACTTTACGTTTTTTTCTTCTTTTTTGTGATTTATGCTATGCTACCCCCTAGAATTTAAAAACATTGAACATACCTAACGATTAAAACATGTTGCTAGTTGATTTTAACATATTAATTGTTTTTTATTTATTTGTTTATTTTTAAAGATCATATTTGTATTAGAGAGAGAGAGAGAGAGCACAGGTAGGCAGAGCGGCAGGGAGAGGGAGAAACAGGCCCCCCAGTGAGCAGGGACCCCGACGACTCGGGCCTCGATCCCAGAACCCTGGGATTATGACCTGAGCTGAAGGCAGCCGCTTAACCAACTGAGCCACCCAGCACCCCTTAATTGTTCTTTTTAAATTGTAATTCAGGGGGGTGCTAATTTCCTATTCATAGAAGGGTTCAGTATTAAGACAAATACATTTATATTATTTTGAATTGTTTTTTCTCAACCTAATAGCAGGTTGCGTGTCACATGTTAGCCTTACAAAGTGATTTTTTTTGAGTTAACAGTTGACAACATGGATGGTAGAGTAGGGTTTTCTTATATATATATATCATTTGCAGATAGTGACAGTTTTACTTCTTCTTTACCAATTTGGATGCCTTTTATTTTTCTTGTCTTGTGGCTGGGACTTCAGTATTATGTTGAATAAAAGTGGCGAGAATGGACATCCTTGTCTTGTTCCTGATCTTAGGGTGAAGCTTTCAGCTTTTTACTGTTGAGTGTGATGTTAGCTGTGGGTTTGTCGTATCTGGCCTTTCTTAAGTTGAGTTATGTTTTCTCTATATTCACTTTGGTGAGAGTTTGTATCTTTGGTTGTTGAATTTTGTCAGATGCTGTTTCTGCACCTATTGAGATGATCGTAGGATTTTTATCCTTTATTTTGTTAATGTGGTATATTCCACATTGATTTGTGGATATTGAATTATCCTTGCATTTCTGGAATAATTTCTACTTTAGTATGGTGTATGATCTTTTTAATGTAGTATAAAATTTGGTTTGCCAATATTTTGTTAAAGATTTTTGCATCTACATACATCAGGGATATTGGCTTGTAATTTTTTTTTTTAATTTGTGGTGTCTTTGGTTTCCATATCAGGATAATGCTGGCCTCAAAGAGTGAGTTTGTTCTTTCTTCAGTTTTTTGGAATTGTTTAAGAAGTATAGGTCTTAACTCATTAAATATTTAGTAGAATTTACCTGTGAAACCGTCTGGTCCTGGAGTTTGTTTTGTTGGGAGTTTTTTGAGTAATCAGTCTATAGTGTAATCTTCCTGATTTGGACGATTGTTATGTTTCTAGGAATTTATTTCTCCTTGGTTGTTCCATTTGTTGGCACATAATTGTTCTTAGTAGTCTTATGATTTTTTTTCTATTTCTATAGTATTGGGTATAACTTATCCCCTTTCATTTTTGATTTTATTTATATGGGCACTCTTTTTTTCTTGATGAATCTAGCTAAAGGTTTTTATCAATTTTATCATTTCAAAGAACCAACTCTTAGTTTCATTGATCTTTTCTGTTGTCTTTTTAGTCTCTTTTTCATTTATTTTTCACTCTGACCTTTATTATTTTCTTCCTTCTGCTAACTTTGGGCTTTGTTCTTTTCCTAGTTCCTTTAGGTGTAAGATTAGATTGTTTATTTGAGGTTTTTCTTGGTTCTCGAGTTGGGCCTGTATAAAATTTCCCTCATAGAACTTCTTTTGCTGCATTTCATAGATTTTGTACTGTTGTGTTTCCATTTTCATTTGTCTCAAGGTATTTTTTTAAATTTCCTCTTTGATTTCTTCATTGACCCATTGTTTGTTTATTTTTAAAGACTTATTTATTAAAGAGAGAGAGAGAAAGAGCACGTGCACAAGTGGGAGGGTCAGAGGGAGAGAGAGAGAGAATTTCAAGCAGATGCCACACTGAGCACGGAGCCTGACATGGGGCTCAATCTCAAAACCCTGAGATCATGACCTGAGTTGAAACCAAGAGTCAGACGCTTAACCGACTGTGCCACCCAGGCACCCCGACCCATTGGTTATTTAATTCCATGTGTTTATGTTTTTCCAGTTTTCTCGTAATTGATTTCTAGTTTCATACTGTTGTGGTCTGAAAAGATGCTTGATATGATTTCAGTCTTCTTAAATTTATCAAGACTTGTCTTGTGGCCTAACATGGGATCAGTCCTGGAGAATATTCCATGTGCACTTGAAAAGAATGTATGTTCTGCTGTTTTTGGATAGAATGTTTTGTGTATTATCTCTTAATTCCATCTGGTCTAATGTGTTGGTCAAGGCCACTGTTTTCCTTATTGATTTTCTGTCTGAATGATCTATCCATTCATGTAAGTGGGGTGTTAAGGTCTCTTACTATTATTGTATTACTGTCAGTTTCTCCCTTCATGTCTCTTAAAAATTGGTTTATGTATTAAGGTGCTCCTATGTTGGGTGCATAGGTATTTACAAATGTTATATCCTCTTGTTGAATTGATCCCTTTATCGTATGCAGTGTCATTCATGTCCTCTTACAGGCTTTGTTTCCTAGTCTGTTTTGTATGATATAAGTATTGCTACCCCAGCGTTTTGTTTGTTTTCGTTTGCATGGAGTATCTTTTTCCATCCCTTCAGTTTCAGTCTCTGTGTCTTTAGATCTGAAGTGAGTCTCTTGTAGGCAGCTATAGATGGGTATTGTTTTTTTTAATTTATTCAGCTACTGTGTGTTTTGATTGGAACACTTAGGAAGTTTACATTTAAAGTAATTATTGATAAAAAAAAATTATTGGTAGGGGGCGCCTGGGTGGCTTAGTCGTTAAGCATCTGCCTTCAGCTCAGGGCATGATCCCAGAGTCCTGGGATGGAGCCCCATCCTCCGCTGGGAGCCTGCTTCTCCCTCTCCCACTCCCCCTGCTTGTGTTCCCTCTCTCGCTGGCTGTCTCTCTCTCTGTTAATAAATAAAATCTTTAAAAAAATTATTGGTAGGTATGGATTTGTAGACATTTTCTTGATATTTTTCCGGTTTTTAAAAAAGATTTTATTTCTTTGTCAGAGAGAGAGAGCGCACAAGCAGGGGGGAGCGGCAGGCAGAAGGAGAAGCAGCTCCCTGCTGAGCAAGGAACCAGATGTGGGACTTGATCCCAGGACCCTGGGATCATGACCTGAGCTGGAGGCAGACGCTTAACCAACTGAGGCACCCAGGCGTCGCTTTCTGATTGTTTTTGTAGTTCTTCTCTGTTCCTTTGTTCTCTTGCTCTCTTCCCTTGAGATTTGGTGACTTTCCTTAGTGTTATGTTTGTATTCTTTTATTTTTTGTTTATCTATTATAGGTATTTGGTCAGTGGTTACCATGAGGTACATATATAACATCTTACGTATATAGCAATCTATTTTAAGTTAATGCCCACTTAAGCTCAAATGCATTCTAAAAGTACTACATCCCTTCACCATGTTTTATGTTTTTGACATCATATTTTACATCTTACTATTTTATGTTTCCATTGACTAATTATTGTGGGTCTAGCTGATTTTACTACTTTTGTCTTTTAACCTTCATACTAGCTATGTAGGTGGTTGATCCACTACCTTTACTATGTGTTTACCTTTACCAATGAGATTTTTCCTTTCATAATTTTCCTTTTTTTTTTTTTAATTTTATTATTAAGTAATCTCTACACCCAACACAGAGCTCGAACTCATAACCCCAAGATCAAGAGTTGCATGCTCCACTGACTAAGCCAGCCAGGTGCCCCTCCTTTCATAGTTTTCTTACTTGTAGTTATGATTTTTCTTTTCTACTTAAAATTAAGTCCCTTTAACTTTCTTGTAAGGCTGGTTTGGGAGTGATGAGCTTTAGCTTATGCTTGTCTGAGAAACTCCTTGTTTCTCCTTCACTTCTGAGTGATAACTTTGCTGGGTAGAGTAATCTTGGTTGTAAGTTTTTTCCTTTTAGCACTTCTCATATATCATGCTATTCTCTTCTGACCTATAAAGTTTCTTCTGAAAAACCAGCTTATAGACTTAGGGTTCCTTGGTATGTAACTAGTTGTTTTCCTTTTGCTGCTTTTAAGATTCTTTATCTCTAACTGTTGACACTTTGATTATAATGTGTCTTGGTCTCTTTGGGTTCATCTCATTTGGGGGTGTTTGCTTTCTGGACTTGGATATCTGTTTCCTTCCCCAGGTTAGGGAAGTTTTCAGCTATTATTTCTTCAAATAAGTTTTCTGTCCTTTTCTCTCTCTTCTCCTTCTGGGACCACTGTAGTGTGAATATTAGTACACTTGATTTTACCCCAGAGGTCCCTTAAACTTAACCTCATTTTATTCAGTTCTTTTTGCTTTTTTGCTGTTCTGATTAGGTGCTTTCTACTACCCTGTCTTCCACATTGTTAATCTGTTCTGCATTCTGTAATCTGCTTTTGATGCCTTGTATTTTTCATTTCAGTTATTGTGTTCTTTGGCTTTGATTGATTTAAAAAAATATTTTCTGTCTCTTTGTTGAATTCTCACTGTGCTCATCCATTCTTTTGAGTTCAGTGAGCATCTTTATGACCATTCATTTGAATTCCATCTGGTAGATCTCTGTTTTGTTCAGTTCTTTTTCTGAGGTTTTTGTCTTGTTCTTTCACTTGGAACGTATTGTCTGTCTCCTCATTTGCGTCTCAGTGTTTGTTTCTGTGTTTTAGGTGGATCAGCTATTGTCCCAGTCTTGGAGGAGTGGCTTTATGCCCGAAGGTGTCTGTGGGGCTCAGCATAAACCCCCGCTGGTCACCCAAGCCAGGTACCCCAGGAGTATCTCTTTTGTAGGCTGTGTGCTCCCTCTTGTGGCTGGTCCCGATTGGTGCAGACTCACTGATATGTGGGGCTGTTTACTGGTGCAGCTGTCGGCTAGGCTTGGCTATGACTACTGTGGGTATGCTGGTGAGTGGGACAGGCTTCTGGCCTGTCTGATTGACAGGCCTGGTTGCAGCTGGTGTGGGCATGCTGGTGTGTGGGGCTGGCCCTTGGCACAGCTGGCTATAAGGCCTGGTCGTGAGCTGCATGAGCGCTGTTGAGTAGGGCAGGCTTTCGGTGCAGCTGGCTGCAAGGTCCAGCTGCGACTGATGCAGATACTCTAGTGTGTAGGACTGGGCCTCCATGGCAGGAGCCCTTGGGTGGAGGGTGTGCTGGTCCTGGCCAAGGATGTCTTGTATGTATGGTGGGTGGGGGCTGCTAGAGAGGAGTGCCAGGCCAGGGTGGGCAGGTGGGTGGGGTGAGTCTTCTTGGGCTGACAGTAGATAGAGAAACAGAAAAAAGGATAAGGGATGGGACGGGGCTCTCCTGGTTGAGTAGAGGGGCCTAGGAGGTCCTGCCCCACGGGACGCCAGGGGTCCTGTCCAGGGTGCTGGGACGTAGGCAGAGCAGAGCAGCTGACCGGGCGCTGAGCCCAGGAAAGCCTGCGGAGGGTGGTGCGGGCTGCAGGCTGGGGAGCTGACAACAGTGACGGCGGTGTGCCTCTTTGCCCTCAGTCTGTTGGCCGGGCAAAGATTTTATGAATTGAGGAAATCTGGTCCTAGTTCGTCTAAACATCCATTGTCCCCAGTGTCTAGACTGTTCAGGTAGTGTCCAGTGCTTCGGCTTCCTCCCGTCCCAGCAAGACAAGCCACAGGCTCCTGGGCCCTCCATGCCCAGGCCTCGCTCACAATGCCACCTTTCTCACTATGACGAGGTTTCAGAAGAGGAATGACCCTTGAGTCATTCTTAAAGGAAAGCTCTTGTTGAAAGATCCAGCACGGCCCTGTGCATTAGTTACTTACTCTCTGTTGAAGATGGGCTGTTCAGAATGGGGGCTGTATCCCATCAGCAGGACTTTTGAATGATACTGAGCTTCCCCCATCAGTAGGGTGACACCTGCCTAGCGACTAGGGGTTAGTGGCAGCCCGACGGCTGCTGGTCAGCTGTGAGGACACACACAACCCAGGCGTCAGAGTCACAGCAGGGCCAGAGAGCAGTGCCTCAGCTGCACATGCTGCTGAGGACGGGAAGAGTAATATGGCAGTTGGGAGCCCAGAGTCCAAGCATGGAGCCGGGACAGAGCCTGGCACATCGTGGGTGCTGTCTCGGGGTGAGCTGCAGGGAGGCCCGTGGCGGTAACTTCCCTAAGCTGTTTTAGCAAGAAGGAACTAGCTTCCCTGATGCAGTTTCCAACCTGAAGGGCATAGAGAGTAGCCTGCTGTGTTTTGTCCTCTATGACATTCGATGCTCAATGTACTAAAATGTCCTTTTTTGCTCTCTGATTGAAGGTTTGGTTTAAGAATAGGAGGGTCAGGGGCGCCTGGGTGGCACAGCGGTTAAGCGTCTGCCTTCGGCTCAGGGCGTGATCCCGACGCGTTGTAGGATCGAGCCCCACATCAGGCTCCTCTGCTATGAGCCTGCTTCTTCCTCTCCCACTCCCCCTGCTTGTGTTCCCTCTCTCGCTGGCTGTCTCTATCTCCGTCAAATAAATAAATAAAATCTTAAAAAAAAAAAAAAAAGAATAGGAGGGTCAAGTGGAGAAGACCCCAGAGGGCACTGAGGTTCAGAAACACGCCCCCGGTGGCCCTGGTCCCTCCCGTCGTCATTAACTTGGGTGGACCCTGCCATGCCGTCCTCATTCCGGAGCCGGAGTGCGTATGGGTTCTTCAGGAGCCACCGCTGCTGGGGCCACCTCAGCAGCCCATGCCTCTCTTTCCTGTTGTCTTCTTGCCTCCCCTGCCCTGGCTTCCTCCACCTTTCCCTCCGTGCGGCTGCCCTCCTGTGGTCGCTCCCGGTCTCCTACCGTCGGTGGCTCTCTTGTGAGCCCTTTGCCCACACAATGGCCTCGGCGGCGGTTTTTTCCCACGGTGCTTTTGAGCGCATTCCCGTTCTGTGTCGCTCAGGGTTAAGAGCAGTTCCCGAAACGCCCGCGAAATGTACTCGAGAGAAGGGCAAATTCACGGACCCTCTCTTTGGGGGCACTTGTAGTCTTTTCAATAAAGTTCTGAATTTATTCTCTGTGTATTTGTTTTGCGTGTGGTACGGGGTGAGTGCACGTGATGGACGGTGCCGCTCCTCCAGGAAGGCAAGGAGGCCTGCTTTCGTGCAGCCGCGTCCCTGAGCCCCCATCAGGAGGCCACGGCCATCTCCGAAGTTCCCCAAGTGCCCACGCAGTCGGCTTACGAGGAGCCACCCTGTCCTGCAGCACCCCATCTTTCCCCGGCCCTCCCCCCCCCCCCCCCCCGTGCCCCAGCGGGACCGCGCCGCCGTGCAAGACCGGGTGGCGTCAGCCTCTAGGGAGAGAACAGTGTGCTTCCAGGCGGGGCTGAGTCCCAGTCCCGGCGAGGAGCTGAGGCCCACCCGGGCACTGGAAGGGACACTTGCAAGGGGCTACTCACAGGGCTCCCGGAGAAGCGGCAGCCGCGCGTGCTGCTGGTGCTCGCCCAGGGGTGTCCGATGCCGGCCCTTTGGGTGGAGGAGACGCGCAGACCGCATTCCGGCGGGAGGGTCCTGCGTCTGCAAAGGTACCACGAGAGGGGCCCCTCTTCGAGGCCAGCGCTGGGCTCTGTGTCCTCCCTTTCGCCCCTCCCCAGAGGCCGAGGGCCCAGCATCGCTCGGTCGTCAGCTCCAGCCGCCCGGCAGCTTTCGGCGAGATCGTGCCCGGGGCCGGTGGTCCGTGCGTGCAGTGGTTCCAAGTCCGCGGCGGAGAAAGACGTGGGTTTTTGTCCTCTGGGACTCGGGGAGGGAGAGGGGCTCCTGCAGAACCTAGGCCCTGTACCTGTTGCCCGATCGGGTTATTTACACTGGCACACAGCACCCTTCTTGTTGCCAGGACGACCCCAGCCCTGGGGACGAGTTTTGCCGGTGCACCCAAAATGTCTCCCCCGGTCCCCCAAGTTTGGGTTGTGGCGGCGCAGTGGCTTCTGTGAGCCGAGGCGTCCTCGGTCTCCCGTGTCCACGATCGGGTGGCCCCCTCCTGCGGTAGCAGTGGTTCCGGGGTGTTGCCTCGGGGTGGGGGAAGCGTAGCGTTTCTTCGAAGCTCCCCCCTAGCCCTGCGAAGCTGCGGGCTTTCTGCGTAGCCGCGGCTGTGACTCGCCCCCTTCCTCCCTGCAGAGACCTGGGTGGCCTCAGCCCTTAGCTGTGGGCTCTGGGCCCCGTCCTACATCTCCCTCTCAAGGTGTGTTCTCGGGAGCCGTCCGGGCATCATCTTCGCGTCGGATTCCAGGATCTTTGCTTGTAGAAAGCAATTTTTTTTTTAAGAGTATGGAATGTTTTAGTACACTTGCCTGGTAATACAAATCAGTAATTACGATAGCCAAATCTCTGTATCATATATATTTAATATATTAAATAACACAATACTAAAATAACCCCTACCTTCAAAAAATATGGATTCATTTTTCATGTCATCAAATACAATGCTCATATGAGAGTGTAATGAAACTTAATAATCTGTTCAGGTGCTAAGGGACAAGGCTAAGCAGTAAATTAATACTTTTAAATAAAGCAGAATAGTTTCCTTTTTGAGTTTGATAAGCCAAAGACTATCAAGGACTATTTAGAACCTGAATATAATACAGTGGCTATGAAATTATATAGGGAATTTGATGAGAAACAGGCATTTCTTTTTTTCTACTTTTTGTCAGTTAGCAAGTGAATGGAAAACTTTTAACCATAACATTCGTTTCCTTTTTCAGAGCGTCAAGAACCACCTCTGCAGCCTGCCTTGCTAAGGTTACTGCATAATCCTTGCATTCCTGCCATCCATTATCCACCTTCTCAAATTGGAGGGTTTCAGAGTCACTAGGCTACTGTCTAGATCTGCAGCCTAAATATCAGTTTTTGAAACCACTTCCTGGTATGTTCCTTGATGGAGATTAATGTATTCTTTTTCTTTGTGTATTTTAGTAATGTCAGATGCTAGAGTTAGACTGGGTATTTTAAATTTAATTCAATTTTTAAATATTATTCTCAAAACATAGTTGATATACAAAGTTATATTAGTTTCAGGTGCACAGTATAGTGATTCAATAATTGTATATTCTGTGCTGAGAAACTGGCTGTTTTTAATTGTAATATCTGAATTGATGGGTCCTCTGGCTTTGATCGTCTCATCACTATCCTAAGAGATTTAACTACCAGGAGACCTCAGATGGAGTGGTGACTTGATACGGGTCATATTTTTCGTGCTCATTTAGAGTCTTACTTGCATGATCTGCATTAATTTCAGTATAAAAAGCTTAAGGCCAAACGTAGCATATGGTTTTAGGCTCTAGTAGATCTTGAAATTGGGATATCAGATCTTATTTTTCTACCAGGAAAAAAATATCAACAAGCCTTCCGCAATTCAAAATTGGAAACAAATTTTAGGAAAAATGAAAAGTATAAAAGGATTAATTACCAAATTTTAGATTTAGCTCCTTTATACCTTAAGCCTTTTCGTCTCAATATTTATTCTATTATTGCCAATTTCATCAATATGTACCCAGACACCAATCTAGATTTAATGAGAGTGGGATGTGATTGGGGAAACAGAGTACATAAAAGAGGCTTAGGACATTCAAACTGATGTGTTGTCCCACATCTTATGCCACTTGTGCCCTTTATCATAGTCTTTCCATAATGATTATTTTTCCCTTATATTATTTTTTTAAATTGTAGTAAAATTTAAACAACATAAAATTACCCATTTTAAAGTATACAATTCAGTGGCATTTAATACATTCACAGTGTTCTCCACCATCACTGCCATCGACTTTCAAAGCATATTCATCACCCAAAAATGAAACCCCTTATTCATTTAGTAGTCACTCCCCATCCCTCCCTTGGCAACCGCTAATGTGCTTTCTGTCTCCATGGGTTTGCCTGTTCTGGATATTTAATATTTAGGGAATCATACAATATGTGGCCTTTAGTGTCTGGTTTCTTTCACTTAGCATCATGTTTTCCAGGTTCATTCACTTTGTAACAACCATTAATACTTTATTCCTTTTTTGAGTTGAATAATGTTCTGTTATATGAATATGCCACATTTTGTTTATCCATTTCTCAATTGATGGAAATTTGGGTTTTTTCTACCTTTTGGCTGTTGTGAATAGTGCTTCTATCTACATTTATGTACAATTATTTGTTTGAATCCCCATTTTTGAAAAATATTGTATTTATTTATTTGACAGAGACAGAGAGAGCGCATCAGTGGGGCGCAGCAGGCAGATGGAGAGGGAGAAGCAGACTCCCAGCTGAGCAGGGAGACTGATACCGGGCTCGAACCCAGGACCCTGGGATCATGACCTGAGCTGAAAGCAGACGTTTAATCGACTGAGCCACCCAGGTGCCCCTGAATACCGATTTTCAGTTCTTTCAGGTATATACGTAGAAGTGGAATTCCTGGGTCACAGGGTAATTCTCTGTTTAATTTTTTGAAGAACTGCCAAATACAGCAACTGCATCATTTTACATTCCCATTAGTAATGTGTGAGTGTTCCAGTCTCTTCACATCCTCACCAACACTTATTATATTCCACTTTTTTCAGTAGTCTCTAAACCTAACGTGCGGCTCAAACTCACAACCCCAAGATCAAGAGTTGTACACTCCTCCAATTCAGCCACCCCCTCCATTTTTTTACTATAGCCATCCTAATGGGGATGAGGTATTATCTTGTGGTCTTGATTTGCATTTCCCTGATGACTGATGATACTGAGCATCTTTTCATGCTTGTTGGCCATTTGTACATATCCTTGGGAAAAAACATCTAATCGTTTGCCTATTTTTAATTTGGTGGTTTATCTTTTCATTGCTGAGCTGTAAGGGTTTTTTAAGTATTCTGGAAACTGACGTCTTACCAGAGACATGATTTGTAAATATTTTACCTCATTGTGTAGGGTGTCTTTTCAGTTTCTTAATAGTGTCCTTTGATGCACAAAAAGTTTGATTTTGATGAAATCCAATTTATGTAATTTTCCTTTTGTTGCTTCTGCTTTGGTGTCATATTGAAGAATTCATTGCCAAATCCCAGATCATGAATTTTTCCCTGTTTTCTCCTGAAGAGAAGGAGTTTTATAGTTTTATAACTCTTTCTCTCTCTCTATATATATATATATGAGTTTTATATAACCATATATAAATGAGAGTTTTATAGTCTTAATTCTTACATATAAGTATTTTCTCCATTTTGAGTTAATTTTTGTATATGATGTGAGGTATGTTTCCAGTTTGATTCTTTTGCATATAGATATCTAGTTGTCCATCATTTCCTGAAGACATTATTATTTCCCAATTGAATGGGCTTGGCACCCTTAACCAAAATCAATCGACCATAGATGTATGGGTTGATTTCTGGTTTCTCACTTCTATTCCATTGATCTGTATGTCTATCCTTATGCCAGTACAATACTGTTTTGATTACTATAGCTTTTTTTTTTTTAAAGATTTTATTTATTCATTTGACAGAGATAGAGACAGCCAGTGAGAGAGGGAACACAAGCAGGGGGAGTGGGAGAGGAAGAAGCAGGCTCTCGGCAGAGGAGCCTGATGTGGGGCTCGATCCCAGAACACAAGGATCACGCCCTGAGCCGAAGGCAGATGCTTAACCACTGAGCCACCCAGGCGCCCCTGATTACTATAGCTTTGTAGTAAGTTTTGAAATTTAGAAATCTGGGTCCTACAACTTTTATTTTCTTTTTAAAGATTGTTTTGGCTATTTAGATTCCCTTAGAATTCCATATGATTTTTAGAATTCTTTTTCCTTGTATTTTTTGTTGAAAATTAGACATTCTGAATATTAGAATGTGACAACTTTGGAAATCACATTTTCTCCCCTCTCCTAGGTTTGTTGTTCCTGTTTCATTGAACAGAATACAAAGACCATACAATCCAGGTTTGCCTAGTTAGTGACTTTCTAAGCTATTTTTGTAATATCTGTATTCATTTTTTAAAAACTTCAGTATAAAAAAATGAAAATATAAAAGAATAAAATTTCAGTGTAGTTGACATACAATATGATACGAGTTTCAGGCATACAACACAGTGATTTGACAATTATATACATTATGAGATGCTCACCACGGTAAGTGTAATTATCACCTGTTTACCACACAAAGTTATTACGGTGTGATTGACTATATCCCCTATGCTGTACTTTTCATCTCCACGTACTTTTCATCTCATTTATTTTTAAGTAGACTCGACCCCCAGTGTAGGGCTTAAACCCATGACCCTGAGTTCAAGAGTCACATGCTCTACCAACTGAGCCAGCCAAGTGCCCTGACTCATTTCTTTTATAACTGGAAATTTGTAGCTCTTAATCCCCATTCACCTGTTTTGCCCATCCCTCAACCCCTCGCCTCTGGCAACCACCAATTTGTTCTCTGTATTTATGAGTCTGTTTCTGGTTTGTTTTGTTTTTTTGATTCCACATATAAGTAAAACCACATGGCAATTGTCTTTCTCTGTCTGACGTATTTCACTTAACATAATACCCTCTAGGTCCATCCATGTTGTTGCAGATGGCAAGATTTCATTCTTTTTTATGGTTGAGTAATATTCCTGTGTGTGTGTGTGTGTGTGTGTGTGTACCACATCTTCCTTACCCATATATCTATGGATGGACCTGAAATTGCTTCCATATCTTGGATATTGTAAATAATGCTGCAGTAAATAGAATACATATATCTTTTCAAATTAGTGTTTTATTTTCATTGGGTAGATACCCAGTAGTGGGATTACTGGTTGTATGGTATTTCTATTTTTAATTTTTTGAGGAATCTCCATACTGGTTTACGTAACAGCTGCACTCTTTGTCATGTATAGCCACTGAAGTCTATGTTCCATTAGCTTAGTGGCCAGCTAGTGTTTTGAAATACTTACCATCAATTCCTGGATTCAAAAATGAATAAAGATCAATAAAACAAGAAGGCAGCCTACTGAATGGGAGAAAGATAGTTGCAAATGATATATCTGATAAGGGGTTAATATCCAAAATTTAAAAGTAACTCATACAACTCAACACCAAAAAACCAATCAAATTAATAAATGAGCAGAGGACCTAATTAGACACTTTTCCAAAGCAGACGTACAGATGGCCAATAGAGACATGAAACATCAGTAATCATCAGGGAAATGCAAATCAAAACCACAATATCACCTCACGTCAGTCAGAATGGCTAGTAACAAAAAGACAAGAAATTAGATCGGAGAAAAGGGAATCCTTGAACGTTGTTGGTGGGAACATAAACTGGTGCAGCCCCTGTGGGAAACAGTGTGGCGGTTCCTCTAAAAATTAAAAATAGAACTACCGTACAGTCCAGTAATTGCACTACTGGATATTTAGCTGAAGAAAACAAAAACACTAATTTGAAAAAATGTATGCATCCTTACGTTTTTGGTTTTTGGTTTTTATATCTTATTTTTTAAAGGTTTTATATATTATTTAGTTGAGAGAGAGGGAGAGAGTGCGTACACGCGAGTACATGAGCTGGGAGAGGGAGAGGGAGAAGCAGACTCCCCGCTAAGCAGGGAGCTCGAAGCAGGGCTCGATCCCAGGACCCTGGGATCATGACCTGAGCCGAAGGCAGACGCTTAATGGTTTGAGCCACCCAGGCGCCCCACCTCTATGTTTATTGTAAGATATATGATATAGGCACTCCCATTTTTATTGTAGCATTATTTATAATAGCTAAGATATGGAAGTAACCTAAGTGTCCATCAATAGACGAATGGATAAAGAAGACGTGGCACACACTCACACACACACACACACACACACAACGCAATATTACTGAGCCATGAGAAGAATGAAATCTTGCCATTTGCAATAACATGGATGGACCTAGAGAAAATTATGCTAAATTAAATAAGTCAGACATAGAAAGACAAATACTGTATGATTTCACTTATATGAGGAATCTTAAAAAACAAAACAAACAACACCGACACACGAAATAGAAACAGAACAAACTGGTGGTTGCCAGAGGGGAGGAAGATGGGAGGATGGACAAAATAGGTGAAGGGGGTTAAAGAGTACAAACTTCCAGTTACAAAACAAGTAATTCAGGGTGATGAAAAGTCCAGCATAGGGGATACAGGCAATATATTGCAGTAATTTTGTATGGTGACGTATGGTAACTACACTTACAGTGTTAAGCATGGCATAATGTATATAATGTTGAATCACTGTGTTGTACACCTGAAACTAATGTATTTTATGTCAACTATACATCAAAAAGTAAGATCTTAAAAGAAGAAGAAGACATTATACTTTTCCTAGTGTTTGGAGATTGTCTCTGTATTACACACTCCTTCAATGCTTGGCCAGACTATGGACAACTCGGCCTTCTCTTTTACTTCCTGCTTACACAGAGCCTGAGAGCCATCCAGACGTGAAAGCTCGTGGTATTCTCAGCTGTTTCTGAGCATGTGTCTAGCACATGGCCTTCTTGATTCCTCTGTATACATAAGACCTTTTCAAAGCCTTTTTTCTTCCACGTGTCTCTTTTCTGAATCGTGTGTTTCCCACCCTTCTCAGTTGTCTATTCCTTGTCCTGACTATTGTCTCTTGCCCCAGGACGCTGCGGCCAGTACTTGTGCCTTTAAATGCTTTGGCCAAAGGTACCCAGGAAGTGGCCTCAACCCTGGGTTCACTCCTTGTCAGACAAAACAAAGGCAAACCACTGTGCCAGTCCTTGAGGGAGGTGGCAGAGCGGAGAAGACCCAGAACCACAATTCTTTGAGAATAAAGTCCATACTTCTCCTTCTAGTACCAGGAGAGCTGCCTTCCCATCCTCAAGGCTACTACAGGCCTGGGGTCTGAAGGATAATAGGCAGACAATTCAAAACACCAAAGTGTTCCCTTACCACTGTTGGGGAGGAAAAATTTGCCTCTATACTTCCAAATTCTTCTGGGTAATCCAAGAGTTAAATTGACAGGAGACAGATTAACAGGAGAAAACCAACTTTAATTCATATGTATGGAGGCCTCAAAGATACAGGACCTAAGAAATGATGGAGGCGGGCAGTGTTTATACTTGTTACATAAAGAAACAGTAAATCTGGGAGAAATTGGCAGGACAAAGAAAACTGATGTTTGGGAACTTCAATTAGTTAGGAATTCTAAACAAAATTTGGGCCGAGGTAGTAAGTTAGGAGAAGTTACAAGGTTTGTTTACATGGGCTTCTCAGGCCCTGAATTCCCTGTCCCTGATGTCAAAGATGTTTGTCTGCCTCCTGGTGCCTCCTCTGCACCACCCCCCCCCCCCGCCCCCATGCAGGGAGGGTGCTTTTCACACGGGAGATGTATTCCCTACTTTCTGGAGACAAAGGTGGATCGGAGTGTTGTTCCTACACTCGCTGTTTCTTTATTAACTTGAATTCAAAATAATCAGTATGGTGCTGTGGCTTGGCTTGGGGTGGCCCACCTTGAGCCCCAACACCACAAAGCAGCAGATTCTTTTTACACCAAGCCTTATCTGGTTGTTGTGAGTTTTTAGCTGCGTTCCAACATTCACCAAAAATTGATTCTGACAGCTTTTCCCAGCTCAGTTGCTTCGGGGGAGAGATGGAGCCATGGCGTTCCCTACTCCACTGTTTTCCATTCTGTTAAAACTTTGACCTCTCCTTTATGGTCTCTTTTCCCTCTGTATATGAATATATTTAAATTTCTTTAATACTAAACAAAATTCCTCTTGACCTTGCATTCCCCAACATCCCTCCTTTACTTCTCAGAAAAAATTTTCTTCAAGGAGTAGTTTCTAATACCCTCCCTCAATGGTGACAAACAAAAATGTCTCCAGACATTCCCTAATGTCACCGGGGTGAAAACTCATTCCAGACTGAGATCCAGTGTATTAACTCAAATTCCGAACATATTTGGATTTAACCTGTTTTCACATGTACTTTTTAATTGGGGGGTTTTGTTTGGTTGGTCGGTTCTTGTTTTTGTTTGTGTTCTATAGCTCCATGAAATTTTATCCCACGTATGAATGCATGGAACCATCGCCTCGATTAGGGTACAGGACTCTTCTCTCCATACGAAGAGACTCCTTGTTGTTATACAAACCATTTTCCTAAACAAGTGGCATAAAGGCGAAGAGCATGTGTATACTTCTACCTTTGTATAACAAATGGGAGACACAAGAACGTGTTTTTGTATTTAAATTTGCATAAACAATACGCTGGGTGATAAGTGGGCCTGTGTGGGGCAGGGTATTTAAGCGATTCTTTTCATCGAATGTGTTATATTTGGGGATTTTTGAGCTATATCATTATGTTATCACTTCAAAGAATTAAAGATAGTAAATGAAAGCAAATAAATGGTATGGTTTCCAAGTAGCTTTTCAACAGGTGTTCAGGCTGTAAGAGCAGATGACATATTGAGGCACCTGGCTGGCTCAGTCCGCAGCACATGCAAGTCTTGATCTCGGGGTCACGAGTTCAAGCCCCACATTGGGTGTAGAACTTACAATAAATAAATAAATAAACAAGCAAGCAAGCTACAATTTGGATGAACGTCAACAAAATTATTGAAAAGAAAAAAAGAGCAGATGACATAGTGACTGGACCACATCAGTCAGAGCTGCTATAAGAAAAGTAGAGAGATGGAGCGCCTGGGTGGCTCAGTTGGTTAAGCGTCTGCCTTCAGCTCAGGTCATGATCCCTGGGTCCTGGGATCGAGTCCCATGTCAGGCTCTCTGTTCAGTGGGGAGTCTGCTTCTCCCTCTCCCTCTGCCCTTCTCTCGGCTCATGCTCCCTCTGCCTCTCTCTCTCTCAAGTAAATAAATAAAATCTTAAAAAAGAAAAAAGAAAAGTAGAGAGAAACAGTCTTCAGAATCAGTAGATTCAGAATTAGACTCGGTGATATCATCTCCATGGGAACACCTGTCTGATTTCTTCCTTTACAGAGACAGTTCCCTTAACAGTCAACTAAATCACGTCTGTGAAACACTTAATAAACACTAGAGACTGTAGTACATGAAGCTTGTACACCTTTCCCTTAACAGCAAAACGTCATTGCCTCACCATCAGGATGGCACAATATAAATTATTACTCTAAGCAGGAATACCACCTCCTTCCTTCCATAAACTCTGCCCAATATCATGAGGTCAGTGCAGATCACACAGCGCAGATGTTTTTAAGGTCATTATCAGAGCAAAAGTTAGAATGCATAAAAAATCATGATAGATGATTTTGTTTTCTCACTTACATATACGGATGTCACCTGTGATGTTGATGGGTACAGATGGAGAAGTTACGCTTTTACAGATGTTACATGGTTCCATTTAAGGCTGGACATGAAACTATTTGAATTGACCACTACAATCTCCTTTTAATAAACATTTAAAAAATGGTTTTTCGTTGTGCCTGTGGTTGTTTCATGGTTGTGGTTGTTCCTGTTCTATTACATCGATGTTTAAGCTTGTATTATGTGTTAGATACCATACAGAATGCATGAAAGCTGAAAGTTCAATCTCAGTTCTCAAAGAATCCTAACGGAAAACTTAAACATTATGGGTTGCACACAGAAAGGGACTAGAAAGAAACAATACTTTTTGCTTTTCCTGTAACCCTCAGTGATCTACCTTTTATGAAGTATTAAGTGTTGAGCACAGTGATAGGTGCTTGAAATACATTATGTCTATAATTTTACAAGCTTCAGTTGTGTTCTAGTTTTTCCTAAGTGATAAAGATGCATTGGTGGTTTTGTTTTGTTTTGTTTTGTTTTTTGGTCTTGTGTAATACTATTAAAGTAAGTAAAGAAAAACTTTGATTTTTTTCTTTTTCACGTTAATTTTTTTTTCTTTTTAAGTAGTCTCCGTGCCCAGCGTGGAGCCCAGCCCTGGGCCTGAACTCACGACCCTGAGACCTGAGCTGACACCAAGACTTGGACGCTTAAGGTACTGAGCCACCCAGGTACCCCTTCATCTTCATTTTTTAAGTAGTCTCTGTGCCCAATGTGGGGCTCAAACTCACAACTCCGAGATCAAGAGCCCAAGCTCTACCGACTGAGCCAGCCAGGTACCCCTCATTTTAATTTCTAAAACCTGTAGCAATCTACAATCCTCTGCATTTATATTATACACTGTGTTAGGAAGGAAGATTTTTTTCTCTATCCTGGAAGATCCTTCTGGCTGGTCTAAGAATGAAATTGACATCAGATAGTTTAACGGAAGAAAATGAAATTCAATTATGTACATACAGGGAAGCCACATACACATGAGCGATTCCAAAGAGAGGCAAAATGAGGTATATAAGTCATGGGGGACTAAGTAGAAAGGGGATAGGGGTCTGGGGTTTTCAAAGGAAGGAAGATGAGTCACAGAAAGAATGGAAAGAGTAAATGTTTGGTAAACAAAATGTTTGCTGGACTATCCAGAAACAACGAAACATACCTTGCAAGATTTCTCCCTTGTCTGCCATATCTAGTTCATATTATATTATATTGATGTATGATAATAGCTCCCTTCCTCGAACAGTACCTCTGTCTAACTTCTTTTAGGCAGTTAGCACGGAGGCAAAAAAGAAAAACTTATTAAGGCTTCTGTTTCTTAAAAATAACTACCTAAAATAATCCACATGCCAATGAGACACATGGCCGGGGGTGGGCATGGGGCAGAATTTGCTCCCCTGCGCCGCCAAACCTAGAACGGCAAAGAGAAAGTTCTTTTCCCTCCACTACAGTACTCTGAGTCAAGACGACGTCCTTTTCCCCGTGGGCCACTGTGGCAGGTAAAGGAGCCTCCAAGGCAGAGATGGCGGGCTGAGGCCAGGATCCTGAGCACACTTGGAACGCTCACGTCAGTGGACAGCGAGCCTGCCCCTGCCGCTGGCACACTTGGGTCCACCGTTGAAGACAACATCATTCTCGCCTCGCCCCAGAGGGATACCGAGACACCCCCCGCCCCCCGCCTCGGGCCGAGCTGGCTAGTGTTACTTGAAGTGACTAAAGGCAGAGAAGTTGACATTCCTGTCCCTCCCAGGAAGGAGGCGGCCATCCTCCGGAACAGGCGCCTCAAACCACCAGGCACGATGGGCTGCCCCACTGCCGCTTCTCTCCTGGCAGACACCTGGTGAGGACACTGCCCGGAAAGAAGGGAGAAGCTTCCAGTTCCGGGGGAGACAGATCAGAGAGGGTCCGCTGAGGAGGACTGCTGTGCTCCGGGGGAAGGCAGCGCGATCACCCTGACCGTGAGGAGGAAGACGTGCCCTCTGCTTTGCTGGTAAGCACCCGCACAGTAGTAAAGACGGGAAAGGTAAGACAGCAGTGCCAGCGCGGGCCTGGCTGTTCCCCCCAATGCGCACGTGTACACACACACACACAGACCCAGGCCCAGGCTTTCCTCGAGGACCTGATCCAGGAGCCAAGTGGAAAGGGGCTGCGGGGCTCCACGGGGGAATGTGCTGGGGAGGCAGCTCCACTCTCGGGGGCTGGACTCCAACACCAGGCCGCCATAGTAGGAGAGACAAAAAGCGGCCTCACGATTAGTGTGGGAGGGGGACTTGTCCCCACAGGAGGCTTTAGCCTGCTTCACGTGGCCCTTGGTGACCGGGACATTCTGGTGCGGAGGGCTGCCCCACCGAAGGCAGGCCTCACGCCGACCCAGGCCGGCCCAATGTAGTGTCCGCCAAGGCCTCTCCCTTTCGGTTGCCTCACTTCTCCTCTCCCATCTTAGTATTTGGTCCTTCTGCTGCAGGAGCACGTGGGCGCAAAAAGCCAGTGTCTTGGAGCTCATTCTGGGGGGGACCCAGGTTTCCTGGAGGTCACATCTGCATCAGCATAGCCAAAGCACAAAGCGGCCGACTGAGGTAGAGGCTGACACTAGTTCCCTGTTTCCAGCCCTGGTTTCGTAAAACAGCTCTTCCCGTGTGTGCAAATAGACGGAGGGCTCCGTTCATATTTTCTTTGGTGAAATACTGTATGAGCTCATATACATGGGGAACCTTCAAAGAAAAAAACAAAGCTCCTAGAAAAAATGGTGAGATTTATGGTTACCAGAGGGGGTGGGGATGGGGAATTGGATGAAGGTGGTCAGAAGGTACAAATTTGCCCTTAAAAAAAATAAGTACTAGGGCACTGGGGTGGCTTCAGCTCAGGTGATGATCCCAGGGTCCTGGGTTCAAGCCCCACATCGGGCTCCCGGCTCAGTGGGGAGTCTGCTTCTCCCTCTCCCTCTGCCGCTTCCCCTGCTTGGGCTCACTCTCTCTCAAATAAATAAATAAAATATTTTTTTTAAAAAAGTACTGGGGCACCTGGATGGCTCAGTCATTAAGCGTCGGCCTTCAGCTCAGGTCATAATCCCAGTGTCCTGGGATTGAGCCCCACATCAGGCTCCCTGCTCAGCAGGGAGCCTCCTTCTCCCTCTCCAACTCCCCCCTGCTTGGGTTCCCTCTCTTGCTGTCTCTCTCTGTCAAATAAGTAAAAATAAAATCTCTAAAAAAAATAAGTACTGAGGTTATAATACACAACCTGCCTATAGGCCCCACTGCTGTAGGGTATTTATGGAAGCTGTTAAGAGGGTCAATCCTAAGAGTTGTCACCACAAAGAAAAGAACATTTTCCTTTTTCTGTTTTTGTTTGTATCTCTAGGACACGATGATGGTAACTGAACTTACCGTGGTAATCATTTCACAGTAGGTGTGAGTCAGATGGTCATGCCGTACACCTCAAATGTATACAGGACTCTGCGTAACTCATGTCTTCATAAAACTGGGAAACATTTCTTTGAACATTCCAAGTGCTGTAGAGTTTGGAAATGGATGAGAACATTTTGTGTTTTTCCCCATTTGTGTCTTGTGGCTCCTTTTCCCTTCAGACCCCGACTGAGAGAGCACAGTGCAAGCCCGAGGAGGCCAACATCAACTCACCCAAACTTCAGGTTACCTGTTCCTCCGAGCTTGCTTTGCCTGCTCCACAAAGCAGAGAGGCGTGGGCCTGCCCAGCCCTGGCCACACCTGACTGAGCCCAGCCCCTGGTCTGGGGGCCTGCTTTCTTGGCTGCCTGTCTGGCCTCCCCAGCTCCACTCCTGCCTCCCCTTTCCGTCCCATAAATTACACTCTCCATGACTCAAAGCTAATAAACCCACCCGAGTTTTCTTTTTCTCTCTTTCTCATTCTCTTTTTAAAAGATTTATTTATTGAGAAACAGGGAGAGAGAACATGCACATTTGCACGGGGATTGAGCAGAGGGAGAGAGAGCAAATATGGAGCAGGCTCCCCGCTGATTGAGGAGCCCCATGTGGGGCTCCATCCCAGGACCCTGAGATCATGACCTGAGCCAAAATCAAGAGTTGGTCACTTAACTGACTGAGCCACCGAGGGGCCCCTTTCTTTTTTCTTTTTCTTTCTTTTTTTTTCTTTTTAAAGATTTTATTTATTTGACAGAGAGAGACATAGCGAGAGAGGGAACACAAGCAGGGGGAGTGGGAGAGGGAGAAGCAGGCTCCCCACTGAGCAGGGAGCCCGATGTGGGGCTCGATCCCAGGACTCTGGGATCATGACCTGAGCCGCTTAAGGGCTGAGCCACCCAGGTGGCCCCAGGCGGCCGTTTTCTTATCTTTTGTTGTTGTTGTTGTTGTTATTTTCAAATTATCCTTTGCTACAATTTAGGCTTTTCTATGATTTCAGACAATCACCCCTTGATCTTGTTGAGCCACAAATGAGCTGGCACTGACTGAGCCAATGGAAAGTCTTTCGAATTACCACATGAAAGAATCCAGCCTGAGGTTAGTCATCCCCCCCACTAGTGACAATTTCCGTACAATGTCTTCATAATAGGACCACAAAAAGGAAGATCAAAATCTGAGGTGTTAGAAATGTCTCAATAGAAAACATTGACTAATGCATTTGGTAGTTAAAGAATTTTGAATGTGTGTGATATCCCCGAGGCATAATTAATTCTCACCTAACATTTCCACCTTTGTGAGGTGGGTGGAACTTTGTTGGAAATTGTTTTTGTAGTCTGTTTCCTGTAGTCTTCAAGGTACTTTTCGCTGTCTTAAGAATTAAATTGACGTGAGACAGATTAACAGGAGAATCGAACTTCCATATAGAGGGAGAACCCACATAAGCATGAGAGATTCCCAAGACAGTCAGGCAAAATGAGGTATAAATATCTTTCTGGACTAAGGAGGAGGAGTTAGGAGTCCGGGGGCTTCAAGGGGAAGCAGGACAATTCACAGGAAGAATAGAAGAGTAAATGTTTGGTAAACAAATCTTTATGGATCATAGAGAAACAACAGGACAAAGAGAATTGTAACGGATTTGCTAACTTCCTCCCTATTGCCCCTAGTTCAGATTATAATGTAGTTGTCTATGGTGATCGCTCCCTTCCTGGATCTGGTCCTCTATCTAAATTCTTTTAGGCAGTTAGTGGGAAGGTCTTTTTTCCCCAGCCCCAAATTCCATATATTCTGTTCTATGTTTTTTTCCTAAAGTTTTTAAATTTTACATTTAAGTCCATGATGCATTTTGAGTTGATTGTTGCATAATATATGAGGTCTAGTTCAAGGTCAGTTTTTTTGCCTATGGATGTCCAATTGCTGCAGCATCATTTGTTTAAAAGTCTATCTTTCTGGGACACCTGGGTGGCTCAGTCGGTTAAGCAGCTGCCTTCAGCTCGGGGTCCTGGAATGGAGTCCCGTGTCAGGCTCCTTGCTCATCCGGGAGCCTGCTTCTCCCCCTGCTTGTGCTGGCTTTCTCTCTCTTTGACAATTAAATGGATAAAATCTTAAAAAAAAAAAAAAAAAAAAAAAGGTCTGTCTATCCTCTATTGAATTGCTTTTGCAGCTTTGACAAAAATCATTTGAGCATATTTGTGTGGGACTGTGTTTGGGCTCTCAGTTCTGTTCTATTGATCTATGTTTCTTTCCTCCTGCCAATGCCACACTTTCTAAATTTCACTCAGTTTATTCATAATAAAACTTAACATCTGGTAGAATAATTCCACCCCTTTTCATTTTTTTCCCCAAATTCTTTCAGCTCTGGGGTGCCTGGCTTGCTTAGTTGGTAGAACTGCGACTCTTGAAATCAGGGTCATGAGTTCAAGCCACACATTGGGTGTGGAGCCTACTTAAGAAAAAAAGTTCTTTTAGCTCTTCTAGGTCAATTGCTTTTCCATATAAATTTTAGAATGTGCTAGCCTGTGTCTGCAACAAACATTGCTGGGATTTTTATAGGACTTCCACTAAATATACAGATCAATTTAGGGGAATTTGGGGGTTACTGTTTTACTTTCATGAGTCATTCATTCATTCATTCCCTGACCATTGTGGAAACTATGTGTTTGATAGTCTGGATTTTCTGTTATTTTCCCCTAAACATGTTATGGGTTGTCTTAGCAAGCAGTTACATTATGGACAGATTTTATCCTTTCTAGCACATGTCTGTTTCAGTTTTCCTTTTGTTTCTAGGGAGACTCTCTTGGTCCATGTATGTACTCTTTCATCCTAAAATGCGACCTTTCTGTGGTTTCACATCTTTTAACCTTCCAGTTGTTGCTCTGCCCCTGCACTCTGGATTTTAACCCCACATATGTACAATTTTAGAGTCTTTCAAGAATTTGAGAGAAGTTTATATGCACATTTGAAAACTCCCTGTGGAACCTCCCTTTCCTAGTGTATTCTCTACATTCACAGCCAATCTAGCACCGCTGAACGCTGTCCTCTGCCTGCAAAGGCCATAGAGACTGCAGCTTCCGCTCACTTTCTGGGGCCACATGCCATGCAGCCTGGGGGTTATTTCAAGGCAACGAACCTGCTAGATGTGGGAGTAACCTATAATGTTTCCCTTCTTCCAATGGCCTGATCCCCTTCAATTTCTACCCTTTAGGTCACTCTCCAATGCCTGCAAACAGTTTTTCATTTTTGCCAGAATTTATCATTTTTTTGGCACACAGGTTAGTTGGATATAACCTAGTCCACCATTATCCCCTTTGTTCTTTTATTCCTTGTTAATTTTAAATCATCAGATTTTTTAAGAAGTTGTCCTGTGGGAGGTATATTTTTACACATTTACCTAAAAAATTTTTTTCTAATCACAGTTGTTCTGCTGAAAAATATTTTAAATCTCCAGTGGATAATCCTCTTTTCCGTCCCAAATTAAATTGATCACACCACTTCAGAGGAAGAAAGGATCAAATGCTTTTTTTTTTTTAAGATTTTATTTATTTATTTGACAAAGGGAGAGCACAAGTAGGCAGAACAGTAGGCAGAGGGAGAGGGAAAAGCAGGCTCCCCGCTGAGCAGGGAGCCCCACATGAGGCTTGATCCCAGGACCCTGTGATCACAACCTGAATCAAAGGCAGACACTTAACCAACTGAGCCACCCAGGCGTCCTAAGGATCAAATGCTTTATACTTTGATTGCTTAGACTTGAGAAATGTGAGCTTTCCCTCTGATGGTCAAACTCTTTTGGCGGCTTGTAATGGATGTAAGCACAATAGCAGTATTTTTTACCTTTCTATTTCTAATAATTATTGCAGAATATCTAGATGGACAGGCTGGCAGAGAATCAGAAACACTGCATTATTACTCCAGTTCTTTTTCCTCCCTAAGATGCATTTTATTATTTTTAACATTAATTTATTATTGTTAAAGATTTTATTTATTTATTTGAAAGAGAGAGAGAGCACAGAGGGAGAGGGAGAAGCAGACTCCCATGGAGAAGGGAGCCCGATGATGCAGGGCTCAATCCCAGGACCCTGAGATCATGACCTGAGCCGGAGGCAGACGCTCAACCAACTGAGCCACCCAGGTGCCCCTTAATTTGTTTTTTTTAAGTAGGCTCCATGCCCAGCATGGAGCCCAAGGTGGGGCTTGAATTCATGACCCTGAGATCCAGACCTGAGCTGAGATGTGGAGTCAAACACTTAACCAACTGAGCCACCCAGGTGCCCCCTAAGAGGCATTTTAAAATAAAGCAATGAAATGAAGAAAAATCCCTCATTGCTCTAGTTCTTATCTAAACTGTCCTAAATCTGCACTTGTAGAGTCTTTCAACCCTCTGTCTTGTTTTTATGGTGTTTCTTTCTTGTATCATTGGACTTTATGTGGTGTTGAGGCAGACGTTTCTAAGCAGAGGTATAAGATGATTAGTTCCTTCCGCAGCACAGTATGTCACAGAAGTGACGATATTTTAGAAGAGTTTCAGGAATAACTAGTAATTTTTCAAAGTTCTAAGTCAGGCATTGAAAGGAACATATTCTTTTTTTTTTCCTCCAAAATTCCCAGTATCCTTATTTCTCGGAGCTAATTGCTCTGTGCAAGCACTTAGGAAATCTACACAAAGAATACACATGTCTATGGCAGTCCTGTCGGCCTGGATGCAATTTCTTAAGGGACCTCTGCATACCTGAGCATTGTCTCCCCCTTTGAGCTCAAAGTCGGTGCTCAGGGAAACATGCAGAGAAGGACAGCCCCAGCCCCTCCCAAAAGGGGACATGTGGTGGAGGAGTGGCAGGCCCTGAAGAAGTCCGAAAGCAGACGCGCACGGCAGAGCTGTGCAGGATATGGTATGATTGTTGTTGTTGTTTTAAGATTTAATTTATGTATTTGACACAGAGAGAGACAGCCAGAGAGAGAGGGAACACAAGCAGGGGGAGTGGGACAGGAAGAAGCAGGCTTCCAGCGGAGGAGCCTGATGTGGGGCTCGATCCCAGGGACCTGGGATCACACCCTGAGCCGAAGGCAGACGCTTAACGACTGAGCCACCCAGGCGCCCCAAGATACGGTATGATTGTTGAATCTGATCCAAGTCGTCTTGGATTTGGATCAAAATCAGAAGAAGAAGTGCTTTCACAGAAGAGCGTACCCGAGTGCTAGCAGTTTCTGGGTCAAGCCCGGCAGCGAACACAGGTGCTTCTTGAGCTGTAGGCAGGTCTGCCGCAGGGCCGGTCCGAAAGACTACTTCGGATGCCAGATCGTGGATGACCAAGTTCACTGCCACAACTGCTCCAAGCCAAAGTGCCCTTTGGCGGCCACCTGGAATCAGGTAACCGCTTACCCGTCTCGAAGCTCACTTCCCAATTCCATTTCCCCACAGGAACCTGCTTCTTGAGAACTTCATTTAAGGAGCTCACCAGGAGGAACGCCCGGGTGGCTCAGTCGGTGAAGCGTCTGCCTTTGGCTCAGGTCATGATCCCAGGGTCCCGGCATCGAGTCCTGTGTTGGGCTCCCTGCTCAGCAGAGAGCCTGCTTCTCCCTCTGCCTGTCGCTCCCCCTGCTTGCATTCTCTTTGACAAATAAATAAATAAAATCTTTAAAAAGGGGGGGAGCTCACCAGGACATTCCCAGGTCTGGAGCCAGGCCTTGATCTATTCTCTTTCCGACAAGAATGTTGCTTGTGTCTCACTTTAGGGTTAAGCAGATTGAAACCCCCTCTTGCTGACCCTGAAATCAGCAGTCCTCAGCAGGGCAAGTGTTATTTTGTAATGCTGGCCATTTACCTTGTAAACCTGCTGAAGTCCCATCATCCTGGGGAATATTCCAGGCTTTCTTTTTGCGAGCTTGGTGTCTGCAGCCCACATCCTGTAGATGGGTTAATTTGGTTATTTATAGCATGTAAGCAAGGGACAGCCACACTTGGTTGGCTCTTGAAGTGAGAAGGTTTTACATAGTGAAGCACCTAAATTGGCCCAGAATCCAAAGGATTTCCTTGTGTGATAGCATCAGGGGCAGAACTGGAAGGGACGGCATCCAACCTGGTTGTGTGTTCTGCTTCCTTCCAGGTGGAAGAACTAGTGCAAGAGGAATCATTTGCATATTATGACCACGTTCTCCTCCAGTCCTCCTTGGACCCGATGGGAGTGTAGCGACTTGCTCCCGTCCAGGCGGCCAGCATGATGGAAGAGCCAAGCTCACCCTGGGAAAGGGTGTCCGCCACGGTTATGCCTTCTGTATTCTGTGCCGACCCACCTCCCTTCCAGTCCCTCCAGACAAGATGACCGTAGTATGCCAGGATGTGTGAACTTGACAAACCAGAAAAAGAAAGTCTCTTCATTTTAGTGCTTATTTCAACAGATGTTTAGGCTCTGGGCACCGTTCTAGGTTCTGGGAATAAACTGTCAAACAAAAGACACAAAAACCTCCGACTGCATGGAACGTGCCTCTACTGGTGGGGATGCAGGTGGTAAGCCAAGTAAATAAGGGTACGATGAGGTGCTAAGAGCTAGAGGGAAACAAATGGAGCAGGGACATGGTGTAAAATGTTTCCAGGAGAAGGGTAAGAGATGAAATTTTAGTGAGGGTGGGCAATTAAGAGCCCCTGGTGAATTTGTTTTGAGTGTAGGCCAGAAGAAAGTGAGAGAACAAGCCTTTACAGATATCTGGGGGGGGGGGGGTGGGGCAGGGCTTTCCAGGCAGAGGGAAGAGCTAGGTAATTTCTACCCCTCAGCATAGCATGGAGATCATGGGTAACAAACGAAGAACCCTATAAGCCACCTCGATGTTGCTTCCATGGCACAAATCTTTGCTCAGCCAATGAGCCCTTTAGCACAGTCCCCAGATCTAGGGTCAGAAGCCTCCCCAACACAGCATGTATGAATTCGCCACTGCTGCCGTAGCAAATGACCACAAACTTTGTCACTTAACACAGATTTCTCATCTCCTGGTTCTGTAGGCCAGCAGTCTAGGTAATAAGTAGCTTTGCTGGATCCTGTTTACAGTGTGACAGAGGTAAAGTCCTGGTGTGAGCAGGGCTGTCTTTCTTTCTGGAGGCTTGGGGGATGAATTCACTGCTAAGGTCATGCAGGTTTTTAGCTAAATTCGCTTCTTGTAGTTTGGGGATTGAGGACCTCCTTTCCTGTTGTCTGTCAGCTGGAGGCAGTTTTTGCTTTTAGAAACCTTCTTCTCATGCTTTTTTTTTTTTTTTTTTTTAAGATTTTTATTTATTTATTTGACAGAGATAGAGATAGCCAGCGAGAGAGGGAACACAAGCAGGGGGAGTGGGAGAGGAAGAAGCAGGCTCATAGTGGAGGAGCCTGATGTGGGGCTCGATCCCAGAACGCCGGGATCACGCCCAGAGCCGAAGGCAGACGCTTAACCGCTGTGCCACCCAGGCGCCCCTCTTCTCATGCTTTTTGTGCGGCCTTCCTTCCACAACAGCTGGTGGCGTCCCTCTCACAATCTGAATCTCCCCCACTGTTCCTTTTGCCACAAGTCTGTTGCCTGTAGTCAGGTGAAGTTCTCTGCTTTCTATTATAATTCTTTTTTTTTTTTTTAAAGATTTTTATTTATTTGAGAGAGAGAGAGTGAAAGAGAGAGAAACAGAGAGCATAAGAAGGGGGAGGGTCAGAGGGAGAAGCAGACTCCTCGCTGAGCGGGGAGCCCGATGCAGGACTCAATCCTGAGACTGAAGGCAGTCACTTAACCGACTGAGCCACCCAGGCACCCCAAACTCTCTGCTTTTAAGATGCTTGTGTGATTAGATTGGCCCCACCCAGCTAACCCAGGATAATCTCCCTATGTTAAGGTCCATAACCTTAATTATATCTGCCAAGTCCTTTTTTTTTTTTTAAGATTTTATCTATTTATTTGAGAGAGAGCACGAGCTGGAGTGGAGGGGCAAGGGGCAGTGGGAGAGGGACAGGCAATCTCAAGCAGACTCCCTGCTGAGCACAGAGGCCAATACAGGGCTCCATCCCAGGACCCCAAGATCACGACCTGAGCTGAAGTCAGACCCTTAACCAACTGAGCCACCCAGACGCCCCTGCCAAGTCCTTTTTTGGTATATAACGTAACATATTCACAGGATACAGGGATTTGGGCATGGACCTCTCTGGTCAACTATTCCATCTACCCCAAGACACTCCAGAGAGTGGCACTAGCAGGCATAGGAAGAGGGGATGAAACTTGTTTGCCTTCCCTGATCCAGATAATGACAGGGAATTCAGGCCTTTCACATCCATACAGCTAGACTTTGGCTCAGCCCATTGCACCTTGTGTGTTAGCTTTCTTTCCTCTTTTTTAAAGATCTTATTTATTTATTTATTTATTTATTTATTTATTTATTTATATGACAGAGAGAGACAGCCAGCGAGAGAGGGAACACAAGCAGGGCGAGTGGGAGAGGAGGAAGCAGGCTTCCAACGGAGCAGGGAGCCCGATGCGGGGCTGGATCCCAAGACCCTGGGATCACGTCCTGAGCTGAAGGCAGATGCTTAACGACTGAGCCATGCAGGCGCCCGTGTGTGTTAGTTTTCTATTGCCATGTTAACAAGTTTCTATTTCCATGTTAACAAATTACCAGAAACGTAGCTGCTTAAACCAACAGAAATTTATTATATCATAGTTTCTTTGTGTCAGGAGTATGGGCATAGCTTTGCTAGGTCCCCTATTCAGGGTCTCACAGCCTGTCATCAAGGTGTCAGTCAGGCCATGTTTTTATCTGGAGTCTTGACTAAGGAAGCATCTACTCCCAAACTCATTTGAGTTGTTGGCAGAATTCATTTCCTTGTGGTTTTAGGACTAACGTCCCTATTTGTTAGCTGCCTATCTGCCAAAGGCCACTCTCAGCTTCTAGAAGCTGCCTGAAATTCCTTGCTGTGGGGCCCTCACCATAGGCAATCTCACATCATTGTAGCTTACTTTCTCAGAGCCAGCGAGGGAAGTTTCTCTCTCCAGTCTGCTAACATATGTAGTCTTTTTTTTTTTTTTTAAGATTTTATTTATTTATTTGACAGAGATAGAGACAGCCAGCGAGAGAGGGAACACAGGCAGGGGGAGTGGGAGAGGAAGAAGCAGGCTCCCAGTGGAGGAGCCTGATGTGGGGCTCGATCCCAGAACTCCGGGATCACGCCCTGAGCCGAAGGCAGACGCTTAATGACTGAGCCACCCAGGCGCCCCGACACTAAATAAAATTTTTGTACCCAAAGTGTGTGAGGACTTCACTTTTCAAAGTGCTTTCATAACTGTTAATTTCACATTGGTTGTTCTGAACATCACACCCATTCAAAGTCAAATGGCTTACAAAACCAAACTGCGTGCACAAGTGTATACACACACACACACACACACACACACACACACACTCTTCTAATTTTGTTCTCAGACCTGCTTATCCTGGGATACAGCACCCCTGATGTGGGGCTCTGGAAATGTAGACATTTTTCTACTAACCTGAGTAGGTAAATCTTTTGGTGCATAAAAGAAGAATCTTAACATTTTCAATAGAGACAGAACGATGTTTGCTTTAAATTTTATTGCCCCTTGTGTTTGTGACTGAATTGAACCTAGTGATAAGTCCCTAATTACCTAACGGAGGAAATTCTCATTATATTTAATCATTTCATGACATGCTTCAGACCTTGTGATAGAGTGCAGGGCTTGCCGCCAGGTGTTGATTAGGATTTAAAAAAAAATCATTTACCATTTTAAATTGCACATCTCAAATATAAGCAATTTTCAATGTTAGCATGAACATGTAACTACTACATTCCACTTTCAGCATCCATGTTTGCTTTGTACCTATTGCTTATCGGAAGGTTTGCTAATTACTTATGTCAGTCAAGTGCCTGCCTTCCGCTCAGGTCTTGATCCGGAGGTCCTGGGATCGAGGCCTGCATGGGCCTCTCTGTTCATGGGGAGTCTGCTTCTCCCTCTCACTCTCCCTCTGTTCTCTCTCTGTGTCTCTCAAATAAATAAATCAGTCTTAAAAAAAAAAAAAAAAGGTTTGCTAATTATTTAGCTGAGGAACACTTGCTAATAAGTATTTTGTTTTACTAGCCACAGTAAATATTAAGCATGAAATAAAAGGTATTTATCATTCTTCCTGTCTATCTCAACCCTGCACGGGAAAAGGTAAGATTAGGTAATGGTTGTACTGGATCTCTTTGGAGAAGTGAGTTTCTCTTTGGTTTTATAGTCCTGATGTTTTTCATTTCTATCCTTCCCTCCAGAAATTTGATGGGTATAATCATGTGAGATGACAGGTACTAGCTATATGCAATATTTCTGCTGGATTTGCTTGGGTTCTCTGTCAAGAGCAAACCCTTAGAAGCTTTTTAGTGATCCTGCCTCTACCTGTTTTAACCAGTATAGTCTACCGACTTCCCCAGGCACAAGAGTAACTTTGTTGGGGTTATAATTTGCAGAACATAAATCTGGTGCTTAACTAAGTCCTCAAATTTATTTAGAAATCCCCTTAAATGTATTACAAGTATTAGCGACATTTTATATAATTTTCTTGAAAATGAATTTTATGATGGGACCGTATACCATGTCTGGAAATACTTATTTTTATATCCTTTCTTTTCCTCATTTATTTTTATTGTCAAATCATTTCAAATACTCAGGAAAGGGGCGCCTGGGTGGCTCAGTTGTTAAGCATCTGCTTCGGCTCAGGGCGTGATCCCAGAGTCCTGGGATCGAGCCCCGCATCAGGGTCCTCAGCTGGGAGCCTGCTTCTTCCTCTCCCACTCCCCCTGCCTGTGTTCCCTCTCTCGCTGGCTGTCTCTCTCTCTGTCAAATGAATAAATAAAATCTTTAAAAAAAATACTCAGGAAAAATGAAGGAATACTAGGATTATGACCCTGGCACATCCTTCACCTATATATATTTTTTAATTAAATGTCGTATTTGTTTTCTGTCTCTCTGTCTCCTAAACCTTGTGAAAATAAGTTACTTGTCATGACAATTGTAACTCTAAATATTTCCATCAGACATCTCCTTTAAAAAGGAAATGTTCCTTCATAACCACAATGCTATTGCTGCATCTAAAACAATTAATAATGTCATAATAGCATCATACACCTAATCTATATTCAAATTTCCCCAATTGTCCCAAATGTCTTTTATAGCTCTTTTTAGAATAAGTAGGTCATGCATTACATTTATGTTGTATTTAGATATTACATCTCTTCAGGTTCTTTTAATCTATGATACATCTATTTCCCACCTTTCTTATGACATTGGCTTTTTAAAAAGTTGTTTTGGGGCACCTGGATGGCTCAGATGGTTAGGCGTCTGCCTTTGGCTCAGGTCATGATCGCGGGGTCCTGGGATGGAGTCCCGTGTCGGGCTCCTTGCTCAGTGTGGAGTCTGCTTCTCCCTCTGCCCTCTGCTGCTCCCCCTTCTTGCGCTCTCTTGCTCTCCCTGTCAAATGAATAAATAAATCTTAAAAAAAAAAGTTGTCTTGTAGATTGTCCCACCTCCTGGATTACTCTGTTTTATTATGGTGTCATTAAATTTGTTCCCATATTTCCTGTATTTCCCATCAACTGCAGGGTAGATCTATCAACATAACTGAATCAGTTCAGGTTAAAAATTTTGACAGGAAGGGCTCCTGGGTGGCCCCATTGGTTGAGCGTCTGCCTTAGGCTCAGGTCATGATCCAGGGTCCTGGGATCAAGCCCCACATAGGGCTCCTCGCTCAGCGGGGAGCCTGCTTCTCCCTCTCCCTCTCCCTCTGCTGTTCCCCCTGCATCTGTGTTCTCTCTCTGTGTCAAATAAATAAATAAAATTTTAGAAGAGTTTGTTTTGACAAGACTACTTCATAAATGTTAATGTTGTTTTCCTCCTTTTTAAGCTGGCAGTTTCTTACATTTTTATATTTTTTATTTTTTGAAGATTAGAGACTGTGACAGTCAACAATGCCTAGCTAGAATTTATTAACGATAATGTAATTTTTTCCCAGGGTATCCATTTTTTAAAGAAATTAAGCATAGTTGACACACAATGCTATATTAGTTTCAGGTGTACAACATAGTGATTCCACAATTCTATACATTATGCAGTGCTCACCATGATAAGTGCAGTCACCATCTGAGCTGGTATTCTTTTATTTTTTCATTATTATTTTAAGATTTATTTATTTATGGGTCACCTGGGTGGCTCAGGTGGGCAAGCATCTGCCTTCGGCTCTGGTCGTGATCTCTGGGTCCTGGGACTGAGCCCCGCATCAGGCTTCCTGCTCGGCAGGGAGTCTGCTTCTCCCTCTCCCTCTCCCTCTGCCCCTCCCCACCACTCACTCTCTCTCTCTCTCTCTCTCAAATAAAGGAGGGGCAGAGGGAGAGGGAGAGAGAATCTCAAGCAGACTCTGCACTGAGCACAGAGCCCGATGTGGGGCTGGATCTCACAACCTTGAGATCACGACCTGAGCCAAACCAAGAGTTGGATGCTCAAATGACAGCAAACCAGGCGCTGCTGAGCTGGTATTCTTTTAAAAAGAAATCTTTTTTATCCCTGGCCCTCTCACCTCTCTCTCTTCTTCCTTCTGACCCTCAGTCTTGTCTTTCCCTTTCTCTCTAATTATGGACTCGTGTGTTTTATAAGCCAGTGGATTATATTTTCATTATTTTTTATTCTTTTTTTAAGACTTTAAATTTTTATTTATTTATTGAGAGAGAGAGTGCAAGTGAGAGAAGGGGCAGAGGGAGAGGGAAAGAGAGTCTCAAGCAAACTGCATGTTCAGCATGGAGTCCAACACCGGGCTCCATCTTACGACCCGGAGATCATGACCTGAGCCAAAATCAAGAGTTGGAGGCTTAACCGACTGAGCCACCCAGGTGCCCCCATTATTTTTGATTCTTTATTTTGATTATTCTCTTTGATGGTCAAGTTGCCTCCCACATTTGCTAATAAAAGTTCCTTTAAACTACACGTGATCCCTTCTGGCGTGGCCTTATTGGTCTTTGAGCATGTACTTGTTTTCTGGAGCAAAGATTTCCTGAGCAGCTCTTTTACTTTTCCTGCTCCAGACCTAAGATCAGCCATTTTACCAAGGAACTCTGATTCCTTAACAAGAAATAGTATCTTGAAACCCAGATCTTGGCAGAAATAAATTATTTTAGAACATGCCAGTACTCATATATATTTTTTTTTAATTCTACACCCAACGTGGGGCTCAAGCTCCCAACCTGGAGATCAAGAGTTGTATGCTCTTTGGACTTAGGCAGCCAGGTGCCCCAGGATTCCTGTTTTAAAGGTGTGTGTTGTGAAACCAAATCACACAGTGCCCCCTACAGCACCGCAGTTGTAACAGAATTATTCTTCGTGTACTCAAGCTTTTCGCTTCCCTGGTCATGTATTCTAAATCTATGATTTTGAGTAGTTGAAATAAATAAAATACCTAATCCATGTGGCATGTGGCAGATCTTGAAGGTACTAGAGATCATTAATCCTGGTTTTTAAATTATAGTCAGCTTCCATTTTAAAGCTGATACCTGGACAAAATAGCTTAAGATAATCTTATAAGCTTTCTGTATGTAGCTTATTTTGGTAGGAATTATGATTTGGCCCATGTTACATCTCATCCTGGGACAGAGAAGTGAGGACAGGACAACATGTCTTGTTCTTTAAACGTCTTATCTATGTTACTGTAATTATTCCCAGCCTACAGATGACAAAACTGAGTGTTAGGGAGGGTAAGTGATTTGACCGAGTCCCTGTGCCTACAAGTGGCAGAGCTCAACCTTCACCTCATGTCTGCCTGACGTCAAGTCCCTGCTCTAAACTGCCATGCTGCGGTGACACTGGATAAATGAACAGGTGTGTATAGAGCCTCCGCGATATTACATCTTGGGGGACGGGGGCAATATAAGAGAGTTTGAGCCAAGGAGCCCTGCCATGAAGTACTGGAGTCCGGTGTGGGGGATAGCCTACATTTTAGGTAGTATAATAGGAAGCCGGTGTTTTGGCAACTTCAAAGTAATATTCTACAGAAGGAAAGTTCCAGAACCGACTGAGACAGGGGCGCCTGGGAGGCTCAGTCGTTAAGTGTCTGCGTTTGGCACGGGTTGTGATCTCAGGGTCTGGGGATCAGCCCGAGTCCAGCTCCCTGCTCAGTGGGGAGTCCGCTTCTCCCTCTGCCTCTGCCACTGCTCCTGCTTGTGCGCGCTCTCTCTGTCAAATAAATAAATAAAACCTTGAAAAAGAAGAACAGACTGAGGGGGCGCCTGGGTGGCACAGCGGTTGGGCGTCTGCCTTTGGCTCAGGGCGTGATCCCGGCGTTGTGGGATTGAGCCCCACATCAGGCTCCTCTGCTGGGAGCCTGCTCCTTCCTCTCCCACTCCCCCTGCTTGTGTTCCCTCTCTCACTGGCTGTCTCTCTGTTGAATAAATAAATAAAAACTCTTAAAAAAAAACAGACTGAGACAATACAAAGAATAGGAAGAGAAATGAACACTTAATAGGGTTATGGTGGGTTTTAAAAAAAGATTTTATTTATTTACTTGTCAGAGAGAGAGAGCACGCGCGTGCGCACAAGCGGGGGGGGGGGCAGAGGCAGAGGGAGAAGTAGACTCCCCGCTGAGCAGGGAGCCCCATGCGGGACTCGATCCCGGGACCCTGGGATCATCACCTGAGCCAAAGGCGGACACTTCACCAACTGAGCCCCCCAGGCGCCCCAGGCTGCTGGGTGCTATGGTGCTTTGAGAGAATTTATCCTCTCCTAAATTGACTAACATCCCCGACCTGCCACTGTACCCACCGTGCACACCAGGGATCATTTGGGTGACGTTGCCCTCATTATAATCTTTCCTGCTTGAGCCAGAGGAGTTGCTTGGATCGGAGAAGGGCTGTTCTGAATAACTTTCAGGCCAGCTTACTCACAGCAAAGCTGGATTCATTCAGTGCAGTGGAGTGGAGAAGAAACAAAGCTATGCCGAGGAGTCATCAGGAAAGGAGAGAAGGTAGGATTTCAGAGAAAGAAGTTAAAATGCTCTCTTTTTGTCCAGGTGTAAAAAAATGCACCATGTGGTATGATCTTCCTGGTTGTTCTAAGGTACCTATGTTCTTGGCAGCATTTGGGAAGATTACGTTACAATGGAGTAACCCTGGCTGCTCAAGATATGGAAATCAAATGGTTTTCCCTGGCCTTTGGCGGAATACACAAAGTGTAAACTTGCCGAAGCTTAAAAGCACTGTTTTCTCACTCTTTCCATAAAGAAGGTATAAGAATGTGGTTTATATTTTCACTCGGTCCTACTGCTTAAGACATTTTTGTACATATTCAGAGATAATATAAATTGAATAAATTATAAGCTTTAGAAATGGAACACAAAGAGAATATTAATTATTGTAACATACTCCAGACTCTAAAAGTCAAATACTCAATATTTATTTCTTCCTTCCAAGTCTTACTTAAGCAGCGGGGGTCTAGGGTTAAACTTACAGTCCCTTCAATCTTCGAGCAACACCACATTTCAAGGTATCGAATCAAAACTTTCTCTGTTGAGGCGGCACCTGGGTGGCTCAGTCAGTGAAGCGTCTGACTTGGGCTCAGGTCATGATCTCCAGGTCCTGGGATCAAGCCCCACATCGGGCTCCCTGCTCAGCTTGGAGTCCGCTTGCCCTTCTCCATCTGCCCTTCCCCACTTGTGCATATGTGAACATGCTCTCTCTCTCTCTCTCTCTCTCTCTCAAAAAATAAATAAATAAATAAAACTATCTGTGTTAGAATTTTTTCTAATTTCTAATTAAAAAAAAAAAACTGTGTTAGAATCCTCTGGGAGTACTCTTTACAACCAGAATGGGAAGGTGGAAGCCTTATTAAAATTGTGCTATGAATTGTTTTATTCTTTTCTCTCAAGACCACATTCCATTGCCTCCATATGAATCACATTCCTTCCATTTTTAATTTCTGCCTCATTCTCCTGGAGACATGGTTTTACTCTGGCCGATTAGAAGGAGCAGGACATTTTGAGCTTCCGCTTTCATGGACTTTGTTTTCACAGGTTCACTTATATTGCTACTTTTAATACCAAGTGTGCTTCGTGGGTCACCTGATATATATCAATAACGGAGCCCATCGATTTTGAGCCGAATATAGCATCTAGATAGATGTGTAGGCTCAGGAGAAGGTCACAGAAGCCCTGTCCCTTTTCCTGAGTGATCCAGTTTTCATTTCAAGGTGACTTTCGTTGGCTACTGCCCTATCACCCAGCTAGTCCTTTATCTGGTCCTACTTTCATTGAGTAAGGACAATTTTAATGAAAACTGTTTTGTGCTGAAATGAAAGAAACCTTAACATTTCCCATGCTGAACCAGAATGTTAAAATTTTTTTTAAGATTTATTTATTTATTTGAGAGAGAGAGAGAGAGAAGGGGGGGGAAGCTTGCACTCAGGGGTAGGGGCAGAGGGAGAGGGGGAGAGAGAGACATTCAAGCAGACTCCCCACTGAGCCTAGAGTCAGATATGGGCTCCATCTCACAACCCTGAGATCATGACCTGAGCCAAATTCAAGAATCAGACGCTTCACTGACTAAGCCACCCAGGCAACCTTGAACCAGAATTTTTTAACACACTGCCCTTTGGGGCTCCTGGGTGGCTCAGTCGGCAAAGCATCTGCCTTCGGCCCAGGTCATGATCCCAGGGTCCTGGGATTGAGCCCCACATCAGGCTCCCTGCTCAGCAGGGAGTTTGCTTCTCCCTCTGCCCCTCTCCCCCACTCGTTCTCACTCTCTCTCTCACAAAAATAAATAAATAAAATCTTTTTAAAAAATAAATAAACTGCCCTTTATAACTCATTCCACCTCTCTTTTCTGGGTTAGTACATACTCAGACATAGCACAATTCATATTTGCATTTAGTTCCAAACCTAACTTTATGTACTCCTTTTTTTTGGTAAGATTTCATTTATTTATTTGTCAGAGAGAGAGAGAGCACAAGCAGAGGGAGCAGCAGGCAGAGGGAGAAGCAGGCTCCCCACTGAGCAGGGAGCCCGAAGCAAGACTCGATCCTACAACCCTGGGATCATGACCTGAGCTGAAGGCAGATGCTTCACCGAGTGAGTCCCCCAGGAGCCTCTAACTTTATGTGCTTCTTAAGGCATTTTGTAATGTTTCATACGAACTGTGCTTATTGCCCTCTTGCCAGACTGGTCTTCCAGAGAGTTATTTTGGCTTCATAGCTAGATCCTTGCTTCTTGGTTTTTATTTCTTTTTAACCTTATGGCTTGCTGAATAGCTTGATGGTGAAGTAAAGAAATTTTTTGCAATAGAGGGCTGAAGAATTCAGCTACCTTAGACTTTTTCCCTAACCGGTCTTAGAAAATTAAGGAACTGATGTATTATTTCAATGGTAAATAAGAATTTTTGGCTGAGTGTACTGCGGTTTCTACATTCTAGCTTCAACTATTCATCTGTAGTTATTCTAGTTTAACTAGTTGCCCAATGCTAGGTAATCTGTACCACTAAATCTAGGACCATAAGAGATAAGAATCAGGATTGTGAGAAATGGTTTTTCAAACAAATTTCCTGGTATCTTTAGCTATCCCTAGTAAACTAGTTACCGAGCTACAATAGCTATTTATAGTGCTAAATAAAGAAATAATGGCAAGAATAAATAAGTAATAGCAAGAATAAATGACCTGATGGATAAATAAATATAAATAAAATAGTAAGAATTGGGGTGCTTGGGTGGTGTAGTCGGTTGAGCAACTGACTCTTGGTTTCTTGTTTTTTTTAAACACTTTATTTATTCACTTATTTGAGAGAGAGAGAGAGTGAGAGCGAGAGAGAGCATGAGCAGGGTGAAGGGCAGAGGGAGAAGCAGGCTCCCTGCTGAGCAGGGTGCCCGATGTGGGACTTGATCCTGGGACTCCAGGACCATGACCCAAGCCAAAGGCAGACACTTAACCAGCTGAGCCACCCAGGGGCCCCTGACTCTTGGTTTCTGCTCAGTCATGGTCTTGGGGTGGTGAGATCTAGCCCCAGTGGGCTCTGTGCTTGTTGTGGAGTCTGCTTGGGACTCTCCCTCTCTCTGCCCCTCCTGCTCATGCTCTCTCTCTCTCAAATCAATCAATCAATCTTTACAAAAAATAGTCAGAATTAGGGGCACCTGGGCGGCTCAGGCGTTGTCTGCCTTCAGCTCAGATCATGATCCTGGAGTCCCGGGATCGAGGCCCACATTGGGCTCCCTGCTCAGCAGGGATTCTGCTTCTCCCTCTGCCCCTCTCCCCGGCTCGTGTTCTCTCTCTCTCTCTCAAATAAATAACTCTTTAAAAAATAAAATAGTAAGAATTAATACATGCTAGTGATACGAATGGTTTTTCAACTTCCTACTTCAATTATTCTTCTCAGCATATCTAGCTACCTCTTAGTAAATAGTTTCTACTATTCTCAATAGTACTAACTCAATATTATCAAAAGAAATAGACGTTGGATTTGAGAATAATGTCTTGATTAACTTCCTGGTCCCAAATATTTATTCTGGTTATAAATTTTTACTTAGCTCCATTTAACTAATGACCTAGGTGCCACTAGATGAGCATACTAGTCACTCATTTTTCCACTGGTAATAGGAATTTAAATTTGGATAAAATGTTTTTTAGGTTATTGGCTTCTACCAGTTTTTCTACTTATCTCCACTTATTTCTAGTTAACTAGTTCCTTTGATCACCTGGTTATCTGTAGAGGTAACTCATTATCCCAAAGAGAAATAAGAAGAGGTGAGTAGAACATGTTTTCAACTTGCTGGATTCAACTAATTATTTTAATTATCACAACCGTAGTTTACTCATCCCCCAGGTGTCATGAGTTGTCAAAGTACTAACGCATTATGCCAACAAGAAATATGATTAGAGTTGAGAAGAGTGCTTTTTTTTTTCTGGCTTACTCTAGTCATTCTAGTTACCTCCAGTTACCCATAGAGAGCTAGTTTTTTGGATGCTACCTCTATAGTCTCGCTTCTAGGCTCTGTAGTTCTGAGGCAGTGTTCCAGCAAAGAATTAGAACAAAGTATTACAAGGCTGTGTTTTTCAGCTCTCGGGCTTCAAATACTTTTTCTAATCATATCCAGTTACCTCTAATTAACTGGTAAAATAAGTACACAAGCTGCCTATAGTACTAACTCATTCTTATACCAAAGGAGAAGAGCTTAGAGTGGTGACTCATGAATGTTCAAGGTCTTATTTTATTTATTTATTTTAATTTTTTTAAGTACACTCTGCCCTCAACGTGGGGCTCCAATGCATGACCCTGAGATCAAGAATCATATGCTCTACCCACTGAACCAGCCGGGTGCCTCCAATTTCTGGTTTTAAATATCCTCTGGTAATTTCCCGTTAACTTTATCACCCACCTAGGTACCACTATAGCTATTTGATCTAGAGTACACATTCTTTTTTTTTTTTAAGAAGTAGGGATTTAAAATTGTTGTAAAGGATGTGTTTTCTAGCTTCTGCGCTAGTTATCTTTAGTTGTCTCCAGTTTGGTAGTTCCTAGGTACAACTAGTTATATAGAACTAACTGATTATGCTAACGAGAAAGAAGTCAGTTATAACAAGAATGTGTTTTCACTCGTTGGCTTCATTTACATATCTCTCTCCAATTAACTAGTTTCCTGGGTATAAGTACTGATCTGTAGTACTAACTCATGATTCACAGTCTAGATAAGAAGGTAGTGTTGAGAAGAATTCTTATCAAATTCTTGGATTCAACCACTTTTCTTCAGTGTCCTGGTTTTGACTCATTATTCGAATATCATCATTTATCCCGAGGTTACAAAAGATTAAGGTACCACCAGATATATAGGGCACTAACATGTAAATTTAGAGTTGCAAAGAACTTGATTTTTAGCTTCCTGCCTTCAACTAGTTATTCTTATTATCTCTGGTTGTCTCTAATTAAGTATTTACAAAAGTACAATGAGAATCTGCAGAAGTAATTCATTTTTCCAGGAAGAGATGAGAATTTGTAGTTGGTACGGTTGTGTTTTTCATATCCACAGATTTAACTAGTTATTCTTTTCTTTAAAGATTTTATTTATTTATTTATTGAGAGAGAGAGAGAGAGCAAGAGTGGGGGGCAGGGGTAGAGAGAGAGAATCCACAAGCAGACTCCCTGCTGATCAGGGAGCCTGATGTGGGGCTCAATCCCAGGACCCTGAGATCATGATCTGAGCTGAAATCAAGAGTCAACTGCTTACCGACTGAGCCACCCAGGCGCCCCTTAACTAATTATTCTTATCTCTAGATAGCCATAGTTTACACGATGTAGTTATATACCACTAATTATTACTAGCAATAACTAATTCTGCCTTTAAAAAAAGATTTGAGAGATAAGATGTATGTGTTTTTCAGCATTTGAGCTTCAGGAAGTTTTCCAGTTATATCTAGTTATCTCTAGTTAAGTTTTATCTACCATTCCATGCCTTCGTGACTTATTTACTATTTACCTACCTTTCCAATATCTTATTTCAAGAAGAAATAAGTTGCACTTCAGAAGAACCTGCTTTTCAGCATCCGGATTTCAGTTACTTTTCTGGTTGTTTCCCCAGTTGTCTTTAAACAGCTACCCAATTACCACTAATTATATTACTATTACACTTCAATGAGAAAAAAATTGAGAAGTATCTGTTTTTCAGCTCCCTGCCTTCACCTCATCATTCAGATAGTATATAATTCTCTACATAAACCAAACACAATAAATCTAGCTGATTATAGTACTACTTCCACATTCTAAAAAGATATGAAAATTTAGAAGTGAGAAGAATGTTTTCTTTCAACACCATCAATATACCAGTGCATCTTGTTACGTCTAGATACCTCTGATAAAATAGGTACCTAGGTATGGTTAATTCCGTATTGGACTAATTCACTAATTCGACAACGGAGAAGAATTTACACGTGAAGATCATTTCTTTTCCATTTCCTGGTCTAACGTCATGATCACCTTATATCTCTGCTTACCTTGTTACTTAGATACCATTAACTATCTCTTGTATTAACTCATTCTTCAAAGGAGATAAGAAGCTAGTGTTGAGAAGAGTGATTTTTCAATTTTCTGGATTTGCCAATTTTCTGAGTCACTTCTAGTTAACTCTAGTAAAGTAATTGCTTAAGCATTACTACTTATCTCCAGTGCTAATATTTTATTCCAACAGGAAATACGAATTTGGGTTCAGAAGATGATGTTTTTTTCTGGCTTGATGACTTTGAGTAGGTTATACGAATGAGCCAAAAATAACCTCAGTCTATTGACCCCGAGGTTGTCTTATTTCTTTACCTCAGGCTGAGACCCATTACCCTGAAAGCCTGCTGGAGCCAAACTCAAATTTTTATACATCCAATTGCTTTAAAAGTATCTGAAATAACCATGACCACATATATTTTTAAATAAACTCTACACCCAACGTGGGACTCAAACTCACTACCCTCATATCAAGAGTCGCTCGCTCTACTCACTAAGCCAACCAGGCACCCCCCCCCATAACCACATTTTTAGCCATTTATAGCCCGGCTGCTTTACATACTCCATGAAATTGAGCCTAACATACAGATAAAATAAACCCTGGGCCATAAAGACCACAAGCCACTGCTGCCCTTTGGTGATTTTGACCCAGGCGCTCTCCAACATGCTGCTAAATAACATCGCCTAGACTCGCGAGGCCCTCTCGGCCGATTCCCTTCTCTCCCAAGAGTTAACTTGCCTTCCCCCCCACAGCCCCCTTCCAAATGGTGGCAACCACAAGCCTTAGCCTCCAGACACAAGCCCTGACCTCCCACAAAACTGTCAAAGCCTCACCCAAATAAATCTTGTGTATCCTACTGCCATCTTGTGGTCATAAAGTTTTCTTTCGCCGCCCCAGAAATCTGAATATTCACAACTCATTTCTTCTGGTTTACCTAGAATCCCACTGGATGCTACACAATTAACTCATTTTTATTTTTTTTCAAGTTTATTATTATTATTTTTTAGAAATCTCTACACCCAACATGGGGCTCAAACTCACGACCCTGAGATCAAGAGTCCCATGCTCTTCCGACTGAGCCAGCCAGGTGCCCCCAATTAACTCATTTTTAGAACAAGGAATTAAAAAAAAAAGAATTTAGACATGAGGGGCACCTGGCTGGCTCAGTTGGTGGAGCTTCGGACTCTTGATCCTGGGGTCGTGAGTTCAAGCCCCACCTTGGGTGTGGAGCCTACTTTAAAAAAAGAATTTAGACATGAAATGATTGTGGTTTTTAGACAGGAAATGATTGTAGCTTGGACCAGTTATTCTAGTTACCACTAGTTATCTATTGTTAACTAATCATCTAGGTCCCCCTACATATCTATGGTACTAACTCGTTATTCCAAAAGAAAATAAGAGTTTACATTTGAGAAGAATGGCTTTTTTAGCTTCCTGACATCGAGCATTACTAGCTATTTCCAGGTATCTCCTGTAAACTAGTTACCTATGAACCACTATTCATTTCAGAGTTATGAGTTCTTTCAACATGAAATATAAAGTTAGAAAAACAAGAAATACAGGGGCGTCTGGGTGGCTCAGTCGTTAAGCGTCTGCCATCGGCTCAGGGCGTGATCCCGGAGTCCTGGGATCGAGCCCCGCATCAGGCTCCCTGCTCCACTGGGAGCCTGCTTGTTCCTCTCCCAGTCCCCCTGCTTGTGTTCCTTCTCTCACTGGCTGTCTCTCTCTCTGTCACATAAATAAATAAAATCTTAAAAAAAAAAAAGAAAAGAAAAGAAAAGAAAAACAAGAAACACAAAGCTAGAGTAAGAAGGAAATAGTTTCCAATTCAAGGCTTCAACTCCTTCTACTAATATTCTTTAGGTAGTTAGTTACCTAGGTACCATCATGCATCTGCGCTATTGACTCATTAATCCACCACGAGAAAAAAAGGAATTTGAAGTCTACAAGAACCGACATTTAAGCTCCTAATTTCAACTATTTATTCTAGATATCTCTCCAATATCCACAGTACAGAATCATTATTCCAACAAGATTTAAGACTAATAGGGGTTCCTGGGTGGCTCAGTCGGTTAAGCGTCTGCCTTCAGCTCAGGTCATGATCCCAGGGTCCTGGGACTGAGCCCTGCATCAGGCTCCCCGGTCAGCGGGGAGTCTGCTTCTCCCTCTCCCTCTGCCCCTTCCCTGGCTTGTGCACTTTCTCTCTCAAATAAATAAATAAATAAATAAAATGTTTTTTAAAAGAAATAAGACTATTATTATTTTGTCATAAAATACAGATAAAGCAAATTTACCATCTTAACCATTTTTATGGGTGCAGTTTGGCGACATGAAGTGCATTCACATTGTTGTCCAACCATCACCACCATCCATCTCCAGAACTTTTTCATCTTCCCAAACTGAGACTCCATACCCATTAAACAATAGCTCCCCAGTACCACTTCTCCCAGACCCTGGGAAACTACCGTTCTATTTTCTCTTTCTTTTGAAGATTTTAAGTAATCTCTACATCCAACATGGGGCTTGAACTCACAACCCCAAGATCAAGAGTTCCATGCCCCACCGACTGAACCAACAGGTGCCCTTACCATTCTACTTTCCCTTTCTTCCTTCCTTCCTTCCTTCCTTCCTTCCTTCCTTCCTTCCTTCCTTTTTAAAGATTTTATTTATTTGAAGAGTGAGAGAGAGAGCGAGCACAAGCAAGTGGGGGGGCAGAGGGAGAAGCAAACTCCCCACTGAGCAAGGAGCCCGATGCGGGGCTTGATCCCGGGACTCTGGGGTCATGACCCGAGACGAAGGCAGACACCCAACCGACTGAGCCACCCAGGCGCCCCTAATTTCTGTTTCTACAAATTGAACTACTCCAGGTATCACAGATAAATGGAATCATTCAATATTTGTCTTTTCGTGTCTGGTTTATTTCACTTAGCTTGATTCCTTCAAGGTTCATCCATGTTGTAGCATGTGTCAGAATTTCATTCCTTTTTAAGGCTGAATAATATTTTATTGTATGTATATACCACATTTTATTTACCCATTCATCCATCAGCGGACATTTGGGTTGTTTCCATCTTTCAGCTATTGTGAATAATGCTGCTCTGAACAGGTGTATACAGATATCTGTTCAAGTCCCTGCTCTCAGTTCTTTGGGTTGTATACCCAGAAGTGGAATTGCTGGATCATATGGTAATTCTGACTAAGTGTTTGAGGAACTGCCATACCATTTTCCACAGTGACTACACCATTTACATCCCCACCAGTAATGCACAGGGTTCCAACTTCTCCACATCCTTACCAACACCTCTTATTTTCTATTTTGTGGATAATAGTCATCCTCCTGGGTGTGAAACAGTATCTCGTTGTGGTTTTTATTTTTTTTAAGATTTTATTTATTTATTTGACAGAGAGAGAGAGACAGCCAGCGAGAGAGGGAACACAAGCAGGGGGAGTGGGAGAGGGAGAAGCAGGCTCCCAGCGGAGCAGGGAGCTGGATGAGGAGCTCGATCCCAGGACCCCGGTACCATGCCCTGAGCTGAAGGCAGACGCTTAACGACTGAGCCACCCAGGTGCCCCTCATTGTGGTTCTGATTAAGACTAATACGTAAGAAAAATATGTTTTTAGCCTTTTGGCTTCAAATATTTATTCTGCTTTTATATGGTTAATTCTATTTAAATCTCTCCGTGTAACTGTCATTATCTACATTATTCACTGGATATTTAAAAAAATAAGAATCGTGGGGTACCTGGGTGGCTCAGTCGTTAAGCGTCTGCCTTCGGCTCTGGTCATGATCCCAGGGCCCCGGGCTCGAGTCCCACATTGGGCTCCTTGCTTGGCAGGGAGCCTGCTTCTCCCTCTGCCTCTGCCTGCCACTCCCTCTGCTCTCTCTCATTCTCTCTTTCTGACAAATAAATAAATGAAATCTTTTTTAAAAAAGTAAAAAGAAATCATAGGGTCACAGTTAAAAACATGACTTTTATCATTCTCGAAATTCTATGAATTCTTCACCCATCCTTGAGAAACGGGTAAAATTGAAAACCATCAAAATAATTGGACTTCTTAAAAATTGGATTGTATGAATGGAAGGTGTTTATAAGAAGTGATGACTCTGGAGCTTACCATCCCAAAGGACAGCACTGAATAGTTAATCTGTTCCTTGAGGGACTAGGATGCTGATGTCTCGGATACGGATCATTACGTGATTGCTGATCTTTCACCAGAGTATAAGTTAGCTTTTCCTCGCACCAGGTCCAGCAAGTTATTGGGCACTGGGTATATACATATATTTTTTTTCCTAACTGTAGTCAGAGGGAAGTAGCAGGGTGCACAGCGGCTGTCATTTAGCGGTATTGGACACTATGCAAAACATCACTTTAAGGGAGAAACAGAGCCCTCAATCTGCCCTGGCTCTTCTTTATTTGATATTTATCAGTGGAGAGCTAGAGCTCTGGAAGACAGTTCTAGACAAAGGGAGATGGAGGAAGACGAAGAGGAGGAGGAGAAACAGGAGAAAGTGGAGGAGAATAAAAAAGTGGGAACATGGGGCACCTGGGTGGCTCAGTCTGTTAAGTATCTGCCTTTGGCTCAGGTGATGATCCTAGGGTCCTGGGATCGAGCACAGCACCGCCTGGGGCTCCCTGCTCTGCTGGGAGGCTGCTTCTTCCTCTCCCACTCCCCCTGCTTGTGTTCGCTCTCTCGCTGGCTGTCTCTCTCTGTCAAATAAATAAATAAAATCTTTAAAAAAAAAAAAAAAAGTGGGAACTAACCCAAGTCCCCAGCACCTGCCCAGCCCAGAAACACGTGCGCTTTTGCAGAGGACCTGCAGCGGGGGCGCGGAAGCGGAGCTCAGCAGGCAGAGGGTGTAAGCCCCACAGTCGCGTCCAGCACGTGCAGCGCAAGCATTCTTGGATGCTCAAAACAGTGGACAGGTTTCTCCATTTCTACTCTTGATGTGAATTCCTTAATACAAATCTGGGGTATTTGTTCCTATCGCAAGAGGGAGGTTTGGGTTTCTTAGAGCGTGCATCCGAGCACCCACAGTGCTCTGTAAAACCCAACCTCAAGCTGCCGCTCCGGAGCGCCCAGGAGAGCTTGATGGGCTCCACTTTCCGCGCGTATGGCAAAAACCCAGAGCAAGCAGCCCTCTAGCTAATCGTTTCGTCCGGTCACTAGCCCGGTTCGTGGACTCTGGGTGCGAACGGAACCCAACCAGAGTCCCATCCATTGGTCACTGACTTGCCGGAGGGGAGAGTCGTGCTCAGAGCCCACACGGCGACGGGGATACCGTCGCTTCAGTGCTGGGGCTGCCACGAAGCCCCCCCGCAACTTCTCCAGCCCTACCTCTGCGTCCCTCGCCCTGGAGGAGCTTAGGGCGAGAACCCTGCACCGACCCGCGTGCAGCGAGGGCAGGCGGCGAGACGTTCTCCCAACGCGTCTCCCAGGGCTCGGGAGAGCTGTGGGAAGTTTCCTTCCCCACCCCTTCCCCGCCCCCGGCTGGCTGGCACCACCCACCACCCCCCACGCCAAGGCAGTGCCCCGCGGGAGTCGGGAGTTGTCGCCCCCCCCGCGCGCGCCCCCTGGCGGTAGCACCCTTCCGGCAAACGCTCCGCCTACTTCGTGGCCACGCCCCGGCCTCGTGCTCGCCCCGACAAGTCCCGCCCACCACACACCTGGCCGTTGGAAGTAACGGGGATCAACGGCGTCTGAGAGCGCGCGGACGTTGAAGCTGAGGTAGAGGCGTAGTAAACCGCACCCCGCACAGAGACAGGCCCGGACCCCGGAGTCTCCGCGGGCCGCCGCGCGAGTCTGTGGAGGCGTTCTGGACATGGAGCCTCCGCCCGAGAGCAGCCAAGAAGGCACCGCTTGCCGCAGCCTGGAAGTCGATGAACTTGGAGGAGAACCGTTGGGTGAGTGCGCGAACCGGGACGCGGGTTTGGCGAAGTCTACGAAACGGCCTTTCCCCGGGGGAGGCGAGTGGACGGGACGCCGCAGTGGCGCGGCAGATGTCGCCGCTCTCAGGTCGCCGTCCCACGCGCCCTGGGCTCCAGCGCCCTGATCTCTCTTTTCTTTTCCAGATACGAAGCCTGCGGTGGTCTCCGTAACGGGAGGAGACGTCGAGAAGGAGCTCTGGCCCGAACCTGAGCAGGAAGCCGCGACAGGAGAAGAAAGCCACGGTGGCGCGGGAGCAGCGGGCCCCGTGGACGACGAGAACCACACGGGCGGCGGCTGCGGGCAAGAGCCCCCGCAGCAGCAGCAGCAGGACGAGGCCCAGGCGGCCGCCGAGGGGCCGCAGCCCCAGGAGCGGCAGCAACGCCTCCACCGCAGCGCGTTCCCCCGGCTAGAACTGAAGGAGCTGGAGAGCGTTTTCCAACGCACTCAATACCCCTACGTGTTCGGGCGGTGAGTGGCTTGCTCTGGCGCCCCCCCCCCATCTCTAGGACCCTCGGGGACGCCCTGGGCTCTCTCCCAGGTCTCTCTCCCCGCCTCCAAAGCCAAAGCTACCTAGGGGGCCTCGAGCTCTTTCCAAGGTGGGGACGATGCCCCCGTGGGCATCAAGGTAAATATTTTCATGCAGTATATAAACGAATCGTCAGGAAACTCTCGGGTCGGGCTCCTGTTTTTGTAAATAACATTCTATTGGATCACGATCGCGATCAGGATCAGGAGTGACATCAGGGTGCAAAATGAGGCGCGGTTGTGCGAGTGAAGGGGTGGATCTTGCCTTTATTTAACATTTTGATAATTTGGTGGTCCCGGAATTTTTTGTGCATTAGTCTTGACTTTTAAATACTACATTAAAATTGTTAATCTTGAATTCTGAAGTTTTTCAAGGTACCCTTAAATTGTGTACACAAAGGAAGATTGTCCCTAAAGCAAGCCCGGCCTTGGGTATTAAAGAAATGTGTGCTGGGGAGTTGGGGGGAAATATAAATTTAAAAACAAGCATGAAATGTACATTGTATATCATTTCATCCACAACTCCAGATACTAAATATTTGCAATTTTCTTCCCTCAGAAAGAAGCTTTCCATACCCATAGATGTGATGGAAGTCCGTAAACCTGAAAAAAGGGATTCGGCTGGGCAGCCATTCTAAAACCTGCTTCAGGAGTTAAAAGCTTTTGTTCTAGACATTCTCAAGTTGTTGTTTTGGTTGCCTTTTCCATGTTTGGGTAGTAAGTTTTGAATTTTAGGGCTTTGGTGAGTGGAAAATGGGATAAGTAAATCCCACTTTATGGAAGTTGCCCATTACCGTTAAAGGAAAACAATAAAATAAAAGAGAATTAAACTGCTTGTCTTGTTTCCTACACAAAATTAAATATGAATAAAGTTCAGCTCTTTCTAACGAGTATCATTCAGGGAGCAATTCTGGGTGGAGTCATGTTGGGGCTGGGTCAAATCTGGGAAGTATACACATTAACACAAGAAGACCTAGGCTAAGAGAGGATTAGACTATATTGTTATTTTTAATTTTTATTTTTTTAAAGATTTTATTCATTTGAGAGAGAGAGCAGGGGGAGGGGCAGAGGGAAAGGGAGAAGCAGACTTCCCACTGAGTGCCAGAGCCTGATGGGGGGCGGGGGCTTGATCCCAGGATGCTGAGATCATGACCAGAGCTGAAGTCCCATGCCACCCGGGTGCCCCTGTACTGTTATTTTAAATATTTAAAACCAGGCATAAGTTCTTAGCTAAATCCACAAAAAAAGTGGATTTATAAATATTCAGGCCTTGGGGTAAGGGAATTATTCCCACACAGAGAACACACTATATGAGTAATGTCTGTTCATTTACACCGAGACTGATGCAGGGAGATAGCTTTTATTTCTTGTTTTTTAAAAGAATTAATTTTTAAAAGATTTTATATATTCTTTTGAGAGAGAGAAAGCACAAGAGCGGGGAAGGTCAGAGGGAGAACCAGACTCCTCGCTGAGCAGGGAGCCCAAATCGGGGCTTGATCCAGGAATCCTGGGACCCTAGGATCATGACCCGAGCTGACGGTAGATGCCCAACCAACCAAGCCACCCAGGTGCCCCATAAAGACTTTATTTATTTGAGAGAGCGCATGAACAGGGGGAGGGGTAGACGGGGGAGAGTGAGAGAGAATCTCAAGCAGAATCCCCACTGAGTTGGGAGCCCAACACCAGCTCCATCTCACAACCCTGAGATCATGACCAAGATTCAACCAATAGACTCAACTGACTGAGCCACCCAGGTGCCCCCCAGGGAGATAAATTTCAAGTCCAAGTGCCTGGTTCTCCTGTTGTTGCTTTAGTCTGTAGTAAAGCACTGTAGACAGTGGCAGCCCTACCTTTTAATTTTCTGAAATACTTTCATGTGTTAGCCTGAAAACATTGCTTAAAATACATTATAGTGGAGGTTGCAGGAAACTGGACATTTGTCTAAAAATTGAAGCAAATGAGAACAATTTTTATGCTAAAACCTGGGAAATAACAATCTTGAAAAAAGTTTCACTGAGTTAAGAAGAGTGAAAAGGTTAGAGAAGAATTGCATACAAACATACCTTGCAGATATGGCACAAATCGAACTTCATGAGTGAATATTCTCAAGGAATTTCTAAGGATATGTTTTTCGATGGTACTATTTTGAAGAGATGGGTTTTATGGAATTTGGTGTTGGTGGAGAGGCTTTCAATTTAGGCCAGATTCCTACCTGTGTTAATTTGAAATAGTTTTTCACTTGTTCAGGCAGTAATGTCTAATTTGTAGGTCAAAAGACTACCATTTGAGACCAGAGAAAATCATAAGTTATCTTAAGAGAGTATTGGTGAAAACCAAAATCCAGGATGAGTTATTAGCTTTGTCCCATGGTATGCATATGAGTGTAGTCGCGGAAATGGCATACAGATCTGGCAGTCTTGAGTTTTAGTGAATTTAGACCCAGTTTGTCTAAATTTTCCTTAACTCTACAGGCTAAAATATCAAGGCAGTATCCGGGGCGTCAGCAACTCTTATGTCCTAGTAAGAAGCCACAATGCCCAGGACTTCCTTGTCAGGTCATCTTTGTAACTCTCAAGAGGTTTTCCGAAGATGAATAACCCCTTAGATATCTTTGAGGGAAACCTGTTTTAAAATCCAACCTGCTTCTATTGAATATTTACTTTAGACTCCGGAAGCTTTTATCACGTTCAGCTTCCCCCACAACCAGGACAACACTGTCCCTAGATTGTCGGGGGCAGAGGCAGCTGGACACTGATGGTCTGCTGTCAAGATACCGACATTTCTTTATCTTGTTACCAGGCTTAGCGGCAGCAGAAGATACCGGTGCAGTTCATCAGCTAGACCCACATTCAAGAGCTGGAAAAACCATTAAAGAATATTAAAGGTGGGAGGAGAGAGACAAGGCAGGAATTACAGTCAAAAGCTTAGCACGTAGTAGATGCTCTCTAAGGGTAAACCGAAGAAGAGGCTGCAGTGGTAACTTTCTTAAAATATTTTACTAATAAAAAAATAGGTTCTCTCACTGGAATTTAATATCTCAGTGGCATAAAGAGTTGTATGTTGTGGGGTTGTTTTTCTTTTTTTGTTTTTTGTTTTTTAAAGATTTATTTATTTGACAGAGGGAGAGAGTGAGACAGAGAGCACAAGCAGGGAGAAGCAGGCTCCCCAATGAGCAAGGAGCCTGATGCGGGACTCGATTCCAGGACCCTAGGATCATGACCTGAGCTGAAGGCAGACGCTTAACTGACTGAGTCACCCGGGTGCCCCTGTGGTTTTTTTGTTTTTTTTTAAGATTTTATTTATTTATTTGAGAGAGAGTGAGCACAAGCAGGAGGGAGTGGCAGAGAGAGAGGGAGAAGCAGGCTCCCGGCTGAGCAGGGAGTCCGATGTGGGAATCGATCCTAGGACCTTGGGATCATGACCTGAGCCGAAGGCAGATAAACTTAACTTGAGCCACCCAGGCACCCAAGGAAAAAGATTTTTTATTTTATTTATTTATTTTTTTAAAGATTTTATTTATTAATGTGACAGAGAGACAGCCAGGGAGAGAGGGAACACAGCAGGGGGAGTGGGAGAGGAAGAAGCAGGCTCATAGCAGAAGAGCCTGATGTGGGACTCGATCCCGGATCACCAGGATCACGCCCTGAGCCGAAGGCAGACGCTTTAACGACTGCGCTACCGAGGCGCCCCAGAAAAAGATATTTTAAAACATGTCCAGAGCTCTCTGTTTTTCTCAACCAAGGTCTGCCCTGAAGGGAAACTAACCAGAGCCTCAGGGACGTGGGTTTTACCAAAGCCTAGGTGACAGGGGGACAGGTAATACCCAGCTCTGGCCCCTTTTAGCACTTGTAAAGGTCACAGCCCAGGGAGAAAAGGCTTCCTGAAAGACCGAGATTTAATCATAGGCCTATAAAATGTTTCTCCTACCCCCCAAACCTATCACCAAATCAATAGCGCTCCCGTATAATAACAGTGGGTACAGCTAAAAGAACCGCAAGCCTCAGGCCCTAAGAACGAGCCTCTAGGAAAACTCCAACATGGCAGCAGAGACAAAACCAAGGACACTACAGGACACTTTAGCCTCTGCACCTGTAGCAAACAGTAAACACAGCCTAATTCCTAGCCAGATAAACAGGAAACCGGACGCTAAAAAACTATCCGGTTCTCTTACCCAATACGTCATGTCTGGCTTTCAACAAAAAAGTATAAGCCGTGCTAAAAATCAAAAGACATATTCTGAAGAGACAAAGCATCAGAAGCAGACTCAAATACGGCAGAAATCACAATTATTTGATCTGGAATTAAAATAACTATGATTAATATGCTAAAGGCTCTCATGACAAAAGCAGACAACACGCAAGAACAGATGAATAATGTAAGTCAAGAGATGAAAACACCAAGGAAGAATCAAAAGGAAATACTGGAAATCAAAAACACTGTGACAGAACTGAAAAATGCCTTTTTTAAAAAAAGATTATTTATTTATTTGAGAGAGAGAAGAGCGAGCGAGGGAGAGAATGAGCGGGGGGGAAGGGGCAGAGGGAGAAGGAGAAGCAGGCTCCACGCTGAGCAGGGAGCCCGAAGCGGGACTCGATCCCAGGACCCCGAGATCATGACCTGCGCTAAAGGCAGACGCTTAACCCACTGAGCCACCCAGGTGCCTTGAAAATTGCCTTTTTTTAAAAAAAAAACTTAAGTAATGCAATCTCTACACCTATCATTCTTTTGCATATTGCTGTCCAGTTTTCCCTACACCATTTATTGAAGAGAATATTTTCCCTATTATATATTCTTGCCTCCTTTGGCGCAGATTTTTTTTTTTTTTAAGAGAGAGAGGAGTGGGAGAGGGAGAAAGAATCCTAAGCAGGTTCCACACCCCAGCTCGGAGCCTGACTCGGGGCTCAATCTCACAACTGTGAGATTATGACCTGAGCCCAAATCAAGAGTTGAGTGCATAAGTGACTGACCCACCCAGGAGCCCCTCCTTTGGCATAGATTAATTGACCATATAAGCGTGGGTTTATTTCCGGGCTCTCTGTTCCGTTCCAGATACCTCCAGCTCAAGATTGCTTTAGCTAGTCTTCTGTGGTTCCATACAAATTGCAGTATTATTTGTTTTAGTTTTGTGAAAAATGATGTTGGTATTTTTTTTTTTTTTGAGAGAGAGAGAGAGAAAGGGCATGAGCAGGGGCGAGGGGGAGAGGGAGAGAGAGAATATTAAGCAGACTCCATGCCCCGTGCAGAGCCCAGTGCAGATCACGACGCTGAGATCATGACCTGAGCCGAAATCAAGAGGTGGACACTACACTGTCTGAGCCCCATGGGCCCCGCTGTTGGTATTTTGATAGAGATCGCGCTGAATCCCTATGTTGTACACCTGGAGCTAATATAAATAACACTGTGTGTCAACCATACTCAAATGTGTTTAACCTTCAAAACAAGAGAGTAATACTGGCAGAGAAGTTTTCCAAATTAATGGCAGACACCAAACAACAGATCCAGGGAGTTCAAAGAACATTTTTTGGATAAATACCAAAAAATCTATACTGGGCCTTATCATACTCAAACTGGAGGAAATCAAAGACAAGGAGAGAAATCCTGAAAGAAGCCAAATTGAAAAAAAAAAACAAAAACCTATCCAGGAGCGAGGGTAAAAATCACACCAGACGTCCTTTCAGAAAATATGCAAGCAAGAAGGGAGTGAAGTGAAATATTAAAACATTGGAGGAAAAATACCATTAACCGAGAATTCGGTGTCCATCAAAATTATCCTTCAAAAGTGTGGAGAAATAAAGACTTTCTCAGACAAATGAAAATTTTGAATTTGTGACCAGTATATCTGCTTTGCTAGAAATGTTACAAGAAGTGCTTTGAGATAGGGGCGCCTGGGTGGCACAGCGGTTGGGCGTCTGCCTTCGACTCAGGGCATGATCCCGGAGATCAGGGATCGAGCCCCACATCAGGCTCCTCCACTATGAGCCTGCTTCTTCCTCTCCCACTCCCCCTGCTTGTGTTCCCTCTCTCGCTGGCTGTCTCTATCTCTGTCGAATAAATAAATAAAATCTTTAAAAAAAAAATAAGAAGTGCTTTGAGATAAGGAAAATAATACAGGTGAGAAACTCAGATTTGCATAAAGAAAGGAGAAGTGTTAGAGAAATAATAAGTGAATGTAAGGGGAAATATTTTATTCATAATACTTTTTTTTAAAGATTTGCTTATCTATTTTTCGAGGGGGGAGGGGCAGAGGGAGAAGCAGACTCCCCACAGAGCAGGGGGCCCTTCGTGGGGCTTGATCCCAGGACCCTGCGACCATGACCTGAGCCAAATCAAGAGTTGGATGCTTAACCTACTGAGCCACCCAGGCGCCCCGGGAGTCTTTTTTTTTTTTAATTTTATTTATTTATTTATTTTTGAGAGAGAGATTGAGTGGGGGGAGGGGCAGAAGGAGAGCGAGAGGTAGAGAATCTCAAGTAGACTCTACACGGAGCACGGAGTCTGAGGTGGAACTCGATCTCAGGACCCTAAGATCATGACCTGACCCAAAACCAAGAGTCAGATGCTTAGACTGCACCACCCAGGCGCCCCTCATTTATAATATTATATTTTTAAAAAAGACGTTTACACTTTTTAAAAAAAGATTTTATTTATTTCTTTGAGAGAGAGAGTGAGCGAGAGAGCAGAGGGGGCAGAGGGGCAGAGGCAGAGGGAGAAGCAGGCTCCTGGGAGCCTGAGGCTGGGCTCGACCCCAAGACCCCGGGATCATGATCTGAGTCAAAGGCAGATGCTTGACCAACTAAGCCACCCAGTCTCCCCTATTTATAATATTCTTAGTTGATCTAACAGATAATGGTTTGTTCAAAAGAATAATAGCAAAAATGTATTCAGTGATTATAGCATATGGATAAGTGAAGGGAATGACAGCACAGTTATACAAGACAGGAGAAAGGAATTGGCCACACTCCGCATAAGGTACTTGTGCTACCAGTGAAATGATCTAGTGTTTCTTGAAAGTGGACTTATTTGTTGTAAATGTATATTGCAAATTCTAGGGCAACCACTAAAAAAATTTCTAAGTGTTACTGAGATGTTAAGAGAGGAGAGAAAATTGAATCATAATAAAAAGTTCAATTAAAACCAGAGAAGGCAGAAAAAGAGTGGAAGACAAAATAGAAACCAAGAACAATGACAAAGAATAGAAAATGAACATAAAAATGGTAGATATTAATCAAAATATATCAAGAATAATTTTAAATGTGAATAGTCTAAATATGCCAATTAAAAGAGACAGTAAGTCTGGATAAAAAAATAAACAAGAGCCAACTACATGTCACCTAAAGAAACCTACTTTACTTGTTTTTAATTTTTTTATTTTTCAAAGATTTTAAGTAATTTCTACACTGAACATGGGGCTTGAACTCACAACCCTGAGATCAAGAGTCACACCCTCCTCTGACTGAGCCAGCCAGGCACCCCAGAAACCTACTTTAAATATAAAGACACAGGGCACCTGGGTAGCTCAGTCACTTAAGCGTCTGCCTTTGGCTCCGGTTGTGATCTTAGGGTCCTGGGATCAAACCCCTCGTTGGGCTCCCGGCTTGGTGGGGAGCCTGCTTGTCCCTCTCCCTCTGCCTGCCACTCCCCCTGCTTGTGTGCTCTCTCTCTCTCAAATAAACCAATGAAATCTTAAATAAATAAATAAATAAATAAATAAATAAATAAATAAAAGACACAGGGGTGCTTGAGTGATGGTTAAGCATCCAACTCTTGGTTTCGGCTCGGGTGGTGATCTCAGAGTTGTGAGATCGAGCCCTGCATCAGGCCCCACACTCAGCATGGAGTTCACTTGAGATTCTCTCTCCTTCCTCCCTGCCCCTCCCGATTGTGCTCTCTCTCTCTCAAATAAATAAATAAATCTTCAAATAAATAAATACAAAGACACAGATAGCTTAAAGGTAAAGACATTGAGAAAGATATATCATGCCAACACCGAGCAAAACAAAGCTGCACTATCTCAGACAAAGCACGCTTCGGAACAAGGAAAATTATCAGGGATAAAGAGGGGCATTACATAACAGCAAATGACTCAATTTTCCAGAAGGCACCAATCCTTAATGTGTACATGCTTAACAACACAGTGTCAAAATACATGAGTCAAAAACTGACAGAACCGCAGGGAGAAATAGACAAATCCATTATTGTACTTGAGGACTTCAACATCCCCTCTGTTACAAACTGACAAAGACAGCAGGTAGAAAACCAGTAGAATCAAATATAATTGAACTAAGAGCACCATCCATAAACCAGATCTAAATGACATTTATAGAATACTTCAACAACAGCAGAATGCTTATCCTTCTCAAGCTCACATGGAACATTCACTAAGATAGACTATATCCTGGGCCATAAAACACACTTCTAGATAACACATGGATCAAAGAATAAACCTCAAGAGAATTAAAAAAAAACATTTTGAACTAAATGGAAATGAAAACACAACTTGTCAAAATTTGAGGATGCAAAGGAAATCAGTGCATGGAGAGACATTCGTCACAATGAATGCATATATTAGAAAAGAAGAAAAATCCAAAATTAATAATCTCAGTTTCCACCTTAGGAACCTAGAGAAAGAAGAGCAAGTTAAATCCAAGTAAGCAGAAGAAAAGATATAAAAATCAGAGCACAAATCAGTGAAATTGAAAACAAGAAAACAATAGAGAAAATCAATGAATCCAAAAGTTGGTTATGTGAAAATATTCATAAAAGTGATAAGTATCTGTTCAGGCTAACCAAGATAAAAAGAGAGAAGACACAAATTGCTACCATCAGAAATGAGGGGGGACATCACTTCTGATTCTGCTGACATTAAAAGGATAATAAAAGCATATTATGAACAACTCTGGCCACAAATTTGATAACTTAGAAACAATGGCCCAATTCTTTGAAAAACACAATCTAACAATACTCATAAAAGAGAAATAGACTATATGAATAGGCCTATATCTATTTTAAATTGAATCAATAATTAATAACCTTCCAAAACAGAAAGCACCAGGCACAAATGGGTTCACCGGGGGAATTCTACCAAATGTTTCAGGAAGAAATGATACGAATTCTCTATAATCTGGTCTAGAAAATAGAACCAAGGGAATGCTTCCTAACGTATTCTATGAGGTCAGCATTATCCTGGTACTAAAACCAGACAATACATTGTAAGAAAGGAAAACCAAAGACCAATTACTCTCATGAAAAAATGCAAAAATCCTCAACCAAATATTAGCAGATCAAATCCAACAATGTATGAAAAGAAGTATATACTATGACCAACTAGGATTTATCTCAGGTATGCAAGGCTAGTTCACATTCAAAAAGTCAATTAATATACCCCATCACATCAACAGTCTAAAGAAGAATGACATGATCATATCATCAGATGCAGAAAAAGCACTTGACAAAATCCAACACCAACTCATGCTAAAAACTCTCAGCAAGGGGCTCCTGGGGGATTCAAGGGGCTAAGCATCTGCCTTTGGCTCAGGTGATCCGTGGGATTGGCCCGCATCAGGTTCTCTGCCCCGCGGGGAGCCTGCTTCTCCCTCTCCCTCTCCCTGTCTCTCCCCCTGCTTGTGTGTGTGCCCTCTCTCTCTCTCTCTCTCTCAAACAAATAAAATCTTCAAAAAAACCAAAAAAACTCTCAGCAAAATAGGAATGTAAGGGCAGCTCCTCAACATGATAAAGGACATCTATGAAAAACCTACAGTTATTAACATACGTAGTGGTGAGAAATTAGAGGCTTTTACCCTACTACGATCCGGAAGAAAGCAGGGGGGAGCTCTCTAACTACTCTTATTGAACATCATACTGGAAGTCCTAGCTGATGCAGTAAGACAAAGGAAAAAAGGTATGTAGATGGGGAAGGTAGAAATAAAACTGTCTTTGTTCACAGATGACACGATTGTCTAGGGAGAAATTGCCAAAGAATTCTTAAAAAAAAACAATCAAACAAATCTTCCTAGAACTCACAGTTATAGCAAAATTGCAGGGCACAGGTTAATATACAAAGGTCAATCACTTTCCTATATACCAGCGATGAGCAATTGGAATGTACAATTTAAAACACAGCATCATTTATATTAGCACCAAAAAATTGAAATAAAAGGCATAAACCCAACAAAATATGTGCGATATCCCAATATCTGTATGTGGAAAACTATAAAACTCTGACTTAAGAAATCAAAGAACTGAATAAATGAAGAGACTGTCTGTGCTCATGTAAAATGTAGGAGAAAATCTAGGTAACCTCGGCCTTGGCAAAAAGTTTTTAAAATTTTTTTTGAAGATGTATTTATTTATTTTAGGGTGAGAGAGAGAGCGAGCATGCGAGTGGGGGGGAGGGGCAGAGGGAGAGAGGAGAGGGAGAGAAAGAGAGAATCTCAAGCAGAGCCCCCACAGAGCCCAGAGCCCCGAGATGAGCTTAATCCCACGACCCCGAGATCGTGACCTCAAGATCATGACCTGAGCCGAAACCAAGAGTCAGACCCCACCCGACTGAGCCACCTAGGTACCCCTGGCAAAGGGTTTTGAAATACGACACCAACAGGGGTCTCCATGCTCAGCACCAGGAGTCTCCTGAAGTTTCTCTCTCCCTCTCCCTCTGCCCCTCCACCCCTCACCCCCCGGACTCTCGCTCTCTGTCTCTCTCTCTAAAATAAATAAATGAATCTTAAAAAAAAAAATACAACACCAACAGCACAATCCATGAAAGAAAAACTGAGAACTTGGACCTCATTAGAATTAAAAATGTGTGCCCAGGGGGGCGGTCAAGATGACAGAGTAGGAAAATCCTGAGCTCACCTCCTCCCATGGTCACACCAAGGCTGCATCTATGTATAGAGCAATTCAGGACCAGCAGCTCAGTTCTTGCACACCTAAAGATACAAAGAAAAAGCCACATCAAGAAGGGAAGGAGGGACAGAGATGCAGTCTGTTCAGGACCCACACCCCCCAGGGCAGTGACCCACAAGTGGGAGGACATCACAGGTGTGGACATCCTCCATGGGGAGCAAGGGTTTAAGCCGAACATCAGGTACCTCCCGCCCTGGAGACCTCCACCAGGAAGATGATCCCATATAATGTCTGGCTTTGCACATCAGAGGGGCATAACTCCCGGGGAGTCAGAGGGCTGTAGAAAACTGCCGCTCCGCGGCTAAAGGGCCTGTGCATAAACTCGGACCCAGCACAGGGGCAACAGCTTGAAAAGCACCTGGGCCTTCCATGAAGATTTACTGACTAATGTTAGGGTATGTGCTGGAGGAGCAGGAATCTGTAGGTTCTTTAGGACAAAAGCATTGTCAAAGGAAATAAAAAATACTTTGAGGCAAATTAAAATGAAAACATAAACTTAAAAAAGTATTTGGAAAAAAATTAAAAAATAAAGGTGCGCCCGGGTGGCTTGGTTGGTTAAGCGTCTGCCTTTGGCTCCTGTCGTGATCCCTGCTCTCCCTCTGCCTCTGCCTGCCACTTCCCGTTTGCACTCTCTCTCTCTGTCAATTAATTAATTAATTAAAAAATCTTTGGAACACAGCAAAAGCAGTTCTAAGAGGGAAGTTCAGAGCAATACAAGCCTGCCTCAAGAAACAAGAAAAACCTCAAATAAACAATCTAACCTTATACCTAAAAGAACTAAAAGAACAAAGTCCGAAGTTAATAGAAGGAAGGAAATAATAAAGATCAGAGCAGAAATAAATGAAATAGAGACTGAAAAAGCAATAGGAAAGGTAGTGAAATTAAGAGCTGGTTCTTTGAAAAGACAAACAAAATTGATAAACCTTTAAGAAAAAAAGAGAGGGGACTCAGGTGAATCAAATCAGAAATGAAAGCGGAGTTACCAGTGACACCACAGGAACACAAAGGACTGTAAGAGAGTACTACAAAAAATTATATGCCAACAAATTGCACAATCTGGAAGAAATGGATAAATTCCTAGAAACATACACTCTTCCAAGTCTGAATGAAGAATAAATAGAAAATCTGAACAGGCTGATTACTAATAATGAAATTGAATCTGTAGTCAGAAGACTCCCAACAAACAAAAGTCCAGGACCAGATGGCTTCACACTTCATACCAAACGTTAAGTTTTTAAAACTTTTTAAATTATTTTGTAGTATCATGCCAACGAGAGGGGCTGGGGCATGGGTTTTATCGCTGGAACTAAAGTGCATGTCTACCAGCCATTGGGCAGGTAGCCCAAGGGCTGTTGCAAAGTCGGCTTTTATAGCCAGTAGATGGGAAAGTGTACAGCCTGGTATCCCACAAGTTAGGGATAGGTTTTCCATCCAAAACTTTCTTCTTTAAAAGATTTTATTTATTTATTTGACAGAGAGAGCACAAGCAGGGATAGTGGCAGACGGAGAGGGTGAAGCAGGCTCACTGCTGAGCAGGGAGCCAGAAGCGGGCTCCATCCCAGAACCCTGGGCTCATGACCTCAGCCAAAGGCAGGTGCTTAACCGACTGAGCCACCCAGGTGCTCCCATCCAAAACTTTCTTATTAGAAATTTCTCCAAATCCCCACCCCAAATCATATAATTTCTCCTACTCAGTTCAGTCCTTGGCGCTCATCCCATGATCAACTGTTTTTACATAGAAGATATCCAGTAGTGCGGTTCACTTTTTCCATTTACATTATGTTAGCATCTTTCCCTTAAATTCTAAAAAAGGAGATTTCCAATAACTGATGGCATTAGTTTTCATGGTCTGATAAGTTACTTCTTCGGAGGAAAGGCCCAAAAGGCCATCTAGCTACTAGTAGACTGGATTCTGAATTTCCATAGTAAACTCATTGCACCTTCAAAAATTAAAGTCAGTAAATTAGTGTTCAAATATTCTTTCTTTTAAAAACAGTATGAAATGAATAGAATAGATAACCATTAACCATGTATTGCTTGAGCTAGTGTATGATGGGACCAGTTTAAGGGGCTGGACAAGAAGGGGCTTACAAATTCCTTTTGCTGGTGCATATTAGTGGAGATGAATTTCTGGGGAATGAATAAGCAGTTTTCTCTGGGCTGTGAGCTTAACTGTAGTGTATCGGGCTCAAATTATTAACAAAGAATTTGCGCCCTCTAAGCTAACTGGGCAAATGCGGCTTAAACATCACAGCTCACCACCAATATTGATAAACCCTCCTTATTTTGTTTGAGGTTAGAAAGAAAAAATTGGGGGCGCCTGGGTGGCTCATTCGTTATGCGTCTGCCTTCAGCTCAGGGCGTGATCCCAGGGTTCTGGGATCGAGCCCCACATCGGGTTACCTGCTCCGCTGGGAGGCTGCTTCTTCCTCTTTCACTCCCCCTGCTTGTGTTCCCTCTACGGCTGGCTATCTCTCTCTCTGTCAAATAAATAAAAAGAGAAAAGAAAAGAAAAGAAAAGAAAAGAAAAGAAAAGAAAGCAAAGAAAGAAAGAAAGAAAGAAAGAAAGAAAGAAAAGAAAAGAAATATAAGGAAGAAAGAAAAAATAAGTTGGGGGGGCGCCTGGGTGACTCGCTTAAGCGACTGCCTCCGGCTCAGATCATGATCCCACCATCCTGGGTTCGAGCCCCACCTGGGGCTCCTTGCTCAGCGGGGAGTCTGTTCTCCCTCTACCTCCACCCCTCGTGCTCGCCCGCGCTCTCTCAAATAAATAAAAATCTTTGAAAAAATTGTGTGTGGGGTGGTATACTCCTACACACAGCCACACACATGCAAACAACGTATATATGTAAAGTTACATTGGCTTTGTTATTCACACGGCCGCTCGGGGAAAGGTCTCCTGTGGCCTCTCGCCCTTCCCTTCAGGTATTTCAACTCGAGGCTAAAGCAATGACTCGTTCTCTAGTCCAGTTTAGATAGGAGCAGCCTCACTCGGGACCGGAAGGGTGAGTGGATCCGGTTGCCCCACGGACTTCTTTACACCGGTACACACATCTCCGTCTCGTGGGCAGGACCGCCTAGGTCGGGGGAAGGGATTTGCCGACGTACCCGGAACTGTTTCCAAGGTTTCCTCAGTTTCGGGCGGTGGCGCGACGGCGGGTTTGGGACCAGACCAACCGAGATCTTCCTAGGCTCGCGAGAGCGCCCCCTTCTCTAGCGGCTTAGGGGACCCAGCGGCCGCGATGGCTCCGGTGTCGGGTTCGCGCAGCCCTGAGGGGGAGGCCTCGGGCTCCGGGGGAAAGCGTCGCAGTTCGTCGAGGAGCCCTAAACCCAGCAGATCCGCCCGCTCCCCGCGGGGCCGCCGCTCGCACTCGTGCTCTCGGAATGGTCTCAGCCATCAGCTGGGCGGCTTCAGTCAGGGGTCGCGACACCAGTCCTACCGATCCCGCTCGCGGTCACGCTCCCGGGAGCGGCCCTCTGCGCTGCGGGGCAACCCCTTCGCGTCAGCCTCCTCGACCGCGTATTATGGCGGCTACTCGCGCCCCTACGGGAGCGACAAGCCGTGGCCTAGCCTTCTGGACAAGGAGAGGGAGGAGAGCCTGCGGCAGAAGTGAGTGAGACGGGCACTGGGAGTCTGACTTGCGCTTTTCGCTCTCTGCCGGGCGCCCCTGCCTAGCCCTTCAGCCCCACCCCCCTCCCCCGACAACGCCTTTTTCCGCCCGTTTCTCCCCTTGGGTTTTCACTCGTCCTCGGGCCCCTTCTCCCCGCGCCCTGGTGTCTTCGCTGCTTCTGCCTCCTGGCTATGCAGCGGTTCCGTCGGGAGCCTCAGACCTACCCGAATTACAGTTTTCGCTTGGTTGTAGCTGTTTTATTTTGCTTACTTTTTTTTTCCAAGCGTGCTTTTATTTCGCGCTCGATTGAGCTCTTGGCAAAGGAGACCTATTAGCCCAAAATGAGCAGTGCCTCGCGCTTTGTAGGCGTACCACCGTACCTTGCTGAATGATCACACAGGTTGGAGGTGACAGGACGTGTACAGTGGAAATGTCGTGTAGCCAGTCGGGAAGGCTGGGGATGAAGAGTTTAAATCGGAGGGGAGAAGAACCCCTGAGACCAGATGATTGCATGTGGGAAAAGTGACCTGCTAAACTGTTGATTAAGCTACGTGGAAAAAGGCCCTGTTCGGTGGTCTCAGTGTGACCGTGAAAACCGAGGTCAGGGTGAGATCAGGTGTCCTCTCATGAGTGCGTATTGGAGTGGAAAAGTGGATAGTTTAAGAAGGAGAAAGGGAAAGGGTTATAATTATTATCGTGTAAGTCTTAATAGCTAATGGTTATTGAGTGTTAAATTCTGTCAGGCGCTGTACTAGGTGCTCTACAGGTCCGCTGTGTATGTGTGTGTGTGTGTGTTTTTAGGATTTTTTAAATTTATTTGACAGAGGGAGAGAACAAGCAAGGGGAGCAGCAGGCAGCGGGAGAAGCAGGTTCCCCGCTGAGCAGGGAGCCCGCCCCCGGGGCCCGATCGTGACCCAGCAGAAGGCCAGCGCTTAACCGGCTGAGCCACCCAGGCGCCCCTACATGTCCTCTGTGTCAAAAAAGATTTTTAAGAGTAGCACAGGCATGGAGGGGCAGGTTAAGATTCCAAAGCTGGGCGACGTCTCCATAAATCTCTTTTTTCCCCAAGAATGGGAAGTAATAAAGGATAGCGGTGAAGAGGACGGGCTCCAGAATCGGAATGCCTGAGTTTGAAGCCATGCTTTGCTGTGTAATAGTTGTATGACTTTGAGCAAGTTTCTTGAACTTCTCTGAGCTTTATTTCTTAACCATTTAAAAAGGGATAAAATTGGCGCTGAGCCTTTAGAGTTGTGATGATTTAGTTCCTGGGACATAATAATTGGTCCTTGAGTGTTAGCTATTGGGGTTTCCTGAATGGAAGCAGAAACAATAAAAAACCGTACTGAGTTAGGTTGGAGACCTACCTCTCCAAATTAAATTTTTCAGTTACCTCCTGGCTGTGTTCGTCAAAAAGCAACCAGCTTCCTACTGGACGATCCTTATCAAAAGATGTCAGAACTTTTTGGGTGAAATTTGCATTTGTACATTTAGAAGATCAATAATTTACCTTACGAGTACAGATGAAGCAGGGGGCAGCAGGGATGAGAACGTGACTGTTCTTACAGCCGGTCATACTTCCCCCTGCATATATAGTCCAAGTTGTGTTATAAGTATAACCCTTTTAGGCTCTTTCTTCAAGTGGGAAACCTGAGTCTAATTCTGCACGATTATAATCTTTTCTCCTGAATAAAGAAGTAAAAAATAGTATATTCAAGCAATCAAACCAATTTATTTTGTAAGGGGTGGGTGGGTGTGTGTAACAAATGGAATCACAAGGAGCTAAACTTTGAGGAATTGAGCCTTTGTTTTTTGTATTTTGTTTGTGAGCAAAATTAAAAGAAAAAAATGACAAACAAATTTTTCCTGTCCTCCAAGAGTAGATAGAGGATATAGTCCTTTTCCAAAAAAAGGAACTAAAGGGAAAACAGAAAAAAAAAAAAAACCTGTTTCTCATTGAGGACAGTTTTTGTCAAATAAAACTTTTCTTTCATTTTCAGAGCTCTCTTTATTTTCTGTTTCTAATGCTTCATTTTTATTTATTAATTCCTGAGTTTCTGAAAACGGGTTTGACTAAATCAAAAGTAGAGATTGCTCTTTACTCTCAAAAATGTATGTAAACAAGGAAGTTATTTCCAAATATAAAACTGTTTGTGTCACATATTGCAGAAGACGAAATGAGCAATTAGGAGCTAGGTCATGCAAGAGGCAGAAGAGATGCACTTGACAACCTTTTAGGCTGTATTTCTGGTCTGGCCTCAGGCTGTCTGTAGTCTGTGCCATTTGATAGTACTATCAAGAACATCAAATTACGATGAGTATACTTAATTTATTAATTTAACTTTTAAAATAGGAAAATAGGACTTAACTGGACTCCTTTGAATTGATTATATATTTAGGAGACCATTTAGCCATGGAGTTATAATTTATATGCCTATATCTTCTAGGAGATTAAGTGAGAGAGAGAGGATTGGAGAATTGGGAGCTCCTGAAGTATGGGGACTTTCTCCAAAGAATCCAGAACCAGAGTAAGTGATTCAAAAAATACTGTTAAAAGATGTAACGTTTGTTTAAATCCAGAGACTATTGTCAAAATTTTTGTTAAATGAATAACTTTTAAGTACAGCTCACGTTTTTTCTTCTTTTTTGTGATTTATGCTATGCTACCCCCTAGAATTTAAAAACATTGAACATACCTAACGATTAAAACATGTTGCTAGTTGATTTGAACATATTAATTGTTCTTTTTATTTATTTGTTTATTTTTAAAGATCATATTTGTATTAGAGAGAGAGAGAGAGCACAGGTAGGCAGAGCGGCAGGGAGAGGGAGAAACAGGCCCCCCAGTGAGCAGGGACCCCGACGACTCGGGCCTCGATCCCAGAACCCTGGGATTATGACCTGAGCTGAAGGCAGCCGCTTAACCAACTGAGCCACCCAGCACCCCTTAATTGTTCTTTTTAAATTGTAATTTGGGGGGGTGCTAATTTCCTATTCATAGAAGGGTTCAGTATTAAGACAAATACATTTATATTATTTTGAATTGTTTTTTCTCAACCTAATAGCAGATTGCGTGTCACATGTTAGCCTTACAAAGTGATTTTTTTTGAGTTAACAGTTGACAACATGGATGGTAGAGTAGGGTTTTCTTATATATATCATTTGCAAATAGTGACGGTTTTACTTCTTCTTTACCAATTTGGATGCCTTTTATTTTTCTTGTCTTGTGGCTGGGACTTCAGTATTATGTTGAATAAAAGTGGCGAGAATGGACATCCTTGTCTTGTTCCTGATCTTAGGGTGAAGCTTTCAGCTTTTTACTGTTGAGTGTGATGTTAGCTGTGGGTTTGTCGTATCTGGCCTTTCTTAAGTTGAGTTATGTTTTCTCTATATTCACTTTGGTGAGAGTTTGTATCTTTGGTTGTTGAATTTTGTCAGATGCTGTTTCTGCGTCTATTGAGATGATCATAGGATTTTTATCCTTTATTTTGTTAATGTGGTATATTCCACATTGATTTGTGGATGTTGAATTATCCTTGCATTTCTGGAATAATTTCTACTTTAGTATGGTGTATGATCTTTTTAATGTAGTATAAAATTTGGTTTGCCAATATTTTGTTAAAGATTTTTGCATCTACATACATCAGGGATATTGGCTTGTAATTTTTTTTTTTTAATTTGTGGTGTCTTTGGTTTCCATATCAGGATAATGCTGGCCTCAAAGAGTGAGTTTGTTCTTTCTTCAGTTTTTTGGAATTGTTTAAGAAGTATAGGTCTTAACTCATTAAATATTTAGTAGAATTTACCTGTGAAACCGTCTGGTCCTGGAGTTTGTTTTGTTGGGAGTTTTTTGAGTAATCAGTCTATAGTGTAATCTTCCTGATTTGGACGATTGTTATGTTTCTAGGAATTTATTTCTCCTTGGTTGTTCCATTTGTTGGCACATAATTGTTCTTAGTAGTCTTATGATTTTTTTTCTATTTCTATAGTATTGGGTATAACTTATCCCCTTTCATTTTTGATTTTATTTATATGGGCACTCTTTTTTTTCTTGATGAATCTAGCTGAAGGTTTTTATCAATTTTATCATTTCAAAGAACCAACTCTTAGTTTCATTGATCTTTTCTGTTGTCTTTTTAGTCTCTTTTTCATTTATTTTTCACTCTGACCTTTATTATTTTCTTCCTTCTGCTAACTTTGGGCCTTGTTCTTTTCCTACTTCCTTTAGGTAAGATTAGATTGTTTATTTGAGGTTTTTCTTGGTTCTTGAGTTGGGCCTGTATAAAATTTCCCTCATAGAACTTCTTTTGCTGCATTTCATAGATTTTGTACTGTTGTGTTTCCATTTTCATTTGTCTCAAGGTATTTTTTTAATTTCCTCTTTGATTTCTTCATTGACCCATTGTTTGTTTATTTTTAAAGATTTATTTATTAAAGAGAGAGAGATAAAGAGCACGTGCACAAGTGGGAGGGTCAGAAGGAGAGAGAGAGAGAATTTCAAGCAGATGCCACACTGAGCACGGAGCCTGACATGGGGCTCAATCTCAAAACCCTGAGATCATGACCTGAGTTGAAACCAAGAGTCAGACGCTTAACCGACTGTGCCACCCAGGCACCCCGACCCATTGGTTATTTAATTCCATGTGTTTATGTTTTTCCAGTTTTCTCGTAATTGATTTCTAGTTTCATACTGTTGTGGTCTGAAAAGATGCTTGATATGATTTCAATCTTCTTAAATTTATCAAGACTTGTCTTGTGGCCTAACATGGGATCAGTCCTGGAGAATATTCCATGTGCACTTGAAAAGAATGTATGTTCTGCTGTTTTTGGATAGAATGTTTTGTGTATTATCTCTTAATTCCATCTGGTCTAATGTGTTGGTCAAGGCCACTGTTTTCCTTATTGATTTTCTGTCTGAATGATCTATCCATTCATGTAAGTGGGGTGTTAAGGTCTCTTACTATTATTGTATTACTGTCAGTTTCTCCCTTCATGTCTCTTAAAAATTGGTTTATGTATTAAGGTGCTCCTATGTTGGGTGCATAGGTATTTACAAATGTTATATCCTCTTGTTGAATTGATCCCTTTATCGTATGCAGTGTCATTCATGTCCTCTTACAGGCTTTGTTTCCTAGTCTGTTTTGTATGATACAAGTATTGCTACCCCAGCGTTTTGTTTGTTTTCGTTTGCATGGAGTATCTTTTTCCATCCCTTCAGTTTCAGTCTCTGTGTCTTTAGATCTGAAGTGAGTCTCTTGTAGGCAGCTATAGATGGGTATTGTTTTTTTTAATTTATTCAGCTACTGTGTGTTTTGATTGGAACACTTAGGAAGTTTACATTTAAAGTAATTATTGATAAAAAAAAATTATTGGTAGGGGGCGCCTGGGTGGCTTAGTCGTTAAGCATCTGCCTTCAGCTCAGGGCGTGATCCCAGAGTCCTGGGATCGAGCCCCATCCTCCGCTGGGAGCCTGCTTCTCCCTCTCCCACTCCCCCTGCTTGTGTTCCCTCTCTTGCTGGCTGTCTCTCTCTCTGTTAATAAATAAAATCTTTAAAAAAATTATTGGTAGGTATGGATTTGTAGACATTTTCTTGATATTTTTCCGGTTTTTTAAAAAGATTTTATTTATTTGTCAGAGAGAGAGAGAGTGCACAAGCAGGGGGGAGCGGCAGGCAGAAGGAGAAGCAGCTCCCTGCTGAGCAAGGAACCAGATGTGGGACTTGATCCCAGGACCCTGGGATCATGACCTGAGCTGGAGGCAGACGCTTAACCAACTGAGGCACCCAGGCGTCGCTTTCTGATTGTTTTTGTAGTTCTTCTCTGTTCCTTTGTTCTCTTGCTCTCTTCCCTTGAGATTTGGTGACTTTCCTTAGTGTTATGTTTGTATTCTTTTATTTTTTGTTTATCTATTATAGGTATTTGGTCAGTGGTTACCATGAGGTACATATATAACATCTTACGTATATAGCAATCTATTTTAAGTTAATGCCCACTTAAGCTCAAATGCATTCTAAAAACATTCACCATGTTTTATGTTTTTGACATCATATTTTACATCTTACTATTTTATGTTTCCATTGACTAATTATCGTGGGTCTAGCTGATTTTACTACTTTTGTCTTTTAACCTTCATACTAGCTATGTAGGTGGTTGATCCACTACCTTTACTATATGTTTACCTTTACCAATGAGATTTTTCCTTTCATAATTTTCCTTTTTTAAAAAAATTTTATTATTAAGTAATCTCTACACCCAACCAGAGCTCGAACTCATAACCCCAAGATCAAGAGTTGCATGCTCCACTGACTAAGCCAGCCAGGTGCCCCTCCTTTCATAGTTTTCTTACTTGTAGTTATGATTTTTCTTTTCTACTTAAAATTAAGTCCCTTTAACTTTCTTGTAAGGCTGGTTTGGGAGTGATGAGCTTTAGCTTATGCTTGTCTGAGAAACTCCTTGTTTCTCCTTCACTTCTGAGTGATAACTTTGCTGGGTAGAGTAATCTTGGTTGTAAGTTTTTTCCTTTTAGCACTTCTCATATATCATGCTATTCTCTTCTGACCTATAAAGTTTCTTCTGAAAAACCAGCTTATAGACTTAGGGTTCCTTGGTATGTAACTAGTTGTTTTCCTTTTGCTGCTTTTAAGATTCTTTATCTCTAACTGTTGACACTTTGATTATAATGTGTCTTGGTCTCTTTGGGTTCATCTCATTTGGGGGTGTTTGCTTTCTGGACTTGGATATCTGTTTCCTTCCCCAGGTTAGGGAAGTTTTCAGCTATTATTTCTTCAAATAAGTTTTCTGTCCTTTTCTCTCTCTTCTCCTTCTGGGACCACTATAGTGTGAATATTAGTACACTTGATTTTACCCCAGAGGTCCCTTAAACTTAACCTCATTTTATTCAGTTCTTTTTGCTTTTTTGCTGTTCTGATTAGGTGGTTTCTACTACCCTGTCTTCCACATTGTTAATCTGTTCTTCTGCATTCTGTAATCTGCTTTTGATGCCCTGTATTTTTCATTTCAGTTATTGTGTTCTTTGGCTTTGATTGATTTAAAAAAAATATTTTCTGTCTCTTTGTTGAATTCTCACTGTGTTCATCCATTCTTTTGAGTTCAGTGAGCATCTTTATGACCATTCATTTGAATTCCATCTGGTAGATCTCTGTTTTGTTTAGTTCTTTTTCTGAGGTTTTGTCTTGTTCTTTCACTTGGAACGTATTGTCTGTCTCCTCATTTGCGTCTCAGTGTTTGTTTCTGTGTTTTAGGTGGATCAGCTATTGTCCCAGTCTTGGAGGAGTGGCTTTATGCCGGAAGGTGTCTGTGGGGCTCAGCATAAACCCCGCTGGTCACCCAAGCCAGGTACCCCAGGAGTATCTCTTTTGTAGGCTGTGTGCTCCCTCTTGTGGCTGGTCACGATTGGTGCAGACTCACTGATATGTGGGGCTGTTTACTGGTGCAGCTGTCGGCTAGGCTTGGCTATGACTACTGTGGGTATGCTGGTGAGTGGGACAGGCTTCTGGCCTGTCTGATTGACAGGCCTGGTTGCAGCTGGTGTGGGCATGCTGGTGTGTGGGGCTGGCCCTTGGCACAGCTGGCTATAAGGCCTGGTCGTGAGCTGCATGAGCACTGTTGAGTAGGGCAGGCTTTCGGTGCAGCTGGCTGCAAGGTCCAGCTGTGATTGATGCAGATACTCTAGTGTGTAGGACTGGGCCTCCATGGCAGGAGCCCTTAGGTGGAGGGTGTGCTGGTCCTGGCCAAGGATGTCTGGTATGTATGGTGGGTGGGGAGCTGCTAGAGAGGAGTGCCAGGCCAGGGTGGGCAGGTGGGTGGGGTGAGTCTTCTTGGGCTGACAGTAGATAGAGAGTGTCGAAATGGCACCCGCCAGCGCTGGACCAGCTAGATGTAAGGGAAGTAAAAAGAAAATGGGGCCCGCCAATGCTTCTTTCCCTGGAAAATGTTTAGACAGATCCCTGCCCCTCCACACATACCCTAAACTTAGTCTCCGTGGATCTCCTTCACCTCTAACCTAGGTACTCTCCAAACTAATGCCTCTGCACTGGTGTGGCCTTTAAGAGGGAAGTCTCAGTTTCCCACCGCCCTCTGGCTCTCCCAGACATAAGCCCCTCTTGTTTTTAATTCCAGACGTTATGGGTGCTCATCTTTCTGGTACAGGTCCCTCAGGCTGTGGAGGCTGATGTGGAACGCAGATCTCTTATTTCTCAGTGAGGGACTCTACAGTTATGATATTCCTTCTGCTGTTGGTCGTCATGCGGAGGGTATAGGTCCTGACTAGACTGTGTCTCTGCCCCTCCGACCCTTCTTGGTGTGGCTTTTTCTTTATATTCTTAGTTACATATGATCTGTTCTGCTAGTCTTCAGTTCATTCTCAGAGATAGTTGTTCTATATGTAGTTGTAGATTTTGGTGTGTCTATGGAAGGAGGTGAGCTCAGGATTTTCCTACTCCACCATGTTGATACCCTCTCCTGTACTACATTTTCTTCATCTACTCATCCCTCCATAGACACTTGGGTTGTTTCCATATCTTGGCTATTGTAAATAATGTTGCAGTGAACATGGGAGTGCATATATCTTCAAGTTAGTGTTTTTGTTTTCTGTGGATAAATACCCAGGAGTGGAATTGCTGGACCATATGGTAGTTGTAATTTTAATTTTTAAGGAACTTCCATACTGTTTTCCATAGTGGCTGCACCAATTTACATTCGCACCTACAGTGTGAAAGGGTTCCCTTTCTTCCACATCTTCACCAACACTTGTTATTTCTTGTCTTTTTGAGAATGGCCATTCTAACAGGTGAGGTGTTATCTCTTTCTGATTTTGATTTACATTTCTCTGATGATTAGTGATATTGAACATTTTTTCATACACTAGTTACCCGTTTATATGTTTTTGGAAAATGTCTATTCAGATCCTCTACCAATTTTTTTTTTTTTTTTTGAGAGAGCGAGCATGTGTGCATGAGGGGGAGGTTGGGGGAGGACAGAGGAAGAGAGAGAATCTTAAGTAGGCTTCACACTCAGTGCGGAGCTTGAAGCAGACTCTGTCTCATGACTCTGAGATCATGACCTGAGCCGAAATCAAGAGTCGGATGCTTAACTGACTGAGCCACCCAGGTGCCCCTGTTACCTTTGTTTTTAATGGGAAATCTAAAAACCAGGGCACCTGGGTGGCTCAGTCACTTAAGTATCTGCCTTCGGCTCATGTCATGATCCCAGAGTCCTGGGATCAAGCCCCATGTGAGGCTCCCTGCTCAGCGGGAGAGTCTGCTTCTCCTCTTCCCTCTGCCACTTACCCCGCTTGTGCTGTCTTTCTTGCTTACTCACTCTCTCAAATAAATAAATAAAATCTTTTTAAAAAAAAATCTAAAAACCATTGCAACAACTGAGAGGTGAGGGAGCTAACTGCCTATGTTTTCTTCTAGGTGTTTTTTGTTTTCTAGTCTTTAATCCATTTGAGTTAATTTATGTGTATGGTGTAAGATAGTGGCTCAGTTCTGTACTTTTACATATGGCTGTCCAGTTTTTCCAGCACCATTTATTAAATAGGCTGTTTATTCACTGTATATTCTTTACTCCTTTGTCATAGATTAATTGCCCGTATATGCATAGGTTTATTTTTGGGCTCGCTATTCTGTTCCCAAAGGGATTTTTAAAAATGAATATACCAATACAGTTTTGTTTATTTAGTTTTCTTTTTTTAAGATTTTATTTTATTATTTTTTTTTTTTAAAGATTTTTTTATTATTTATTTGACAGAGATAGAGACAGCCAGCGAGAGAGGGAACACAAGCAGGGGAGTGGGAGAGGAGAGCAGGCTCATAGCAGAAGAGCCTGATGTGGGGCTCGATCCCAGATCGCCGGGATCACGCCCTGAGCCGAAGGCAGACGCTTAACCGCTGTGCCACCCAGGCGCCCCTAAAGATTTATTTTTTTAATATATTCTTTGAAGATGTTATTTATTTATTCATAAGAGAGAGAGAGAGAAGCAGGGTCCCCGCAGAGCGGAGAGCCCAATGAGGGACTTGATCCCAGGACCCCAGGATCATGACCTGTGCCAAAGGCAGATGCCCAACCGACTGAGCCACCCAGGAGCCCCAAAGATTTATTTATTTTAAGAGAGAGAGCAACTGGGGGGCGGGGCAGAGGGAGAGGGAGCAGACTCCCCACTGAGCATGGAGCTGGATGTGGGTCTCGATCCTAGGACCCTGAAATCATGACCCTAAGCCAAAACCAAGAGTCAGCCATTTAACTGACTGAGCCACCCAGGTACCCCATCCTCTTCTAAACTATTACAGAATTTTAATAGTACTCATTTTCAGAATTATCTGTAATAGAATGAAATCTCTTTATATTGTAGAGTGTTAGGTGGCTCTTGCTCTGGGGACAGAATGGTTGCTGCTCTACCATATGTCCTTTATACACATAGAATAAAAGAAGTCTTCCTTTGATCTTCCTATCTCTAGTTTATTCCATCTTGCCTTATGGTTCCATACATTTGCCCTGTGGCTTCTTCTGAAAATTAAATCTTACATGTTGCTTTCAGTTTGAATAGTGTTTTGTAAACTCTAAAGCATAATGCAAGCATAAGTGATTATTATATTACTTTGAAGGTAGTAGACCCTTGAACTATACCCTTACAAAGTTATTCCAGTGTTTGCTTTTAATGGCTCTTGGACAATCGGTGTCATTACTGAAATTTTTTGATTCCGTATTTTTATACTCCATGATTTATATTTTGTCACTTTTCTGATTCTTACAACCATCTTCTTTAAATTCAGCTCTGATGAACACACACCAGTGGAGGATGATGAGCCAAAGAAGAGCACCAGTTCAGCTTCTACTTCAGAAGGTATTTTTTTAAATACTCCAGGGCTGCTGAATTGAGAAGTGGAAAAAAATGTTTACAAATAGTCGAGCAGTAGCCTTTGCTTTTACTCAAGTTACCTGTCATCGTTCTTTTTCAGTATTTCAAATACAATAAAATTGATCATCGTAATACTTAGAAGTTAATTTTATGTTTGTACTTTATGTAGAAGAAAAGAAGAAGAAGAAGAAGTCTAGTCGTTCGAAAGAAAGGTCCAAGAAAAAGAGAAAGAAAAAGTCCTCTAAAAGAAAACACAAGAAGTATTCTGATGACAGCGACAGTGACTCTGACTCTGACTCAGACTCCAGTGGTAAGAAGGCCAGCATCGCTCTGCAAGCCTGGCTTCAGAACTCGTTTTACTTTGTAAAACTTATTTCAGAGGAAGGTTAAGCACGAGAAGGGTAGCCGAGAGTAGTGGAGCACTCGCTGACGTTGTGCCAGGCTCCCCGCGAAGCGCTCGGTGTTCATCGGTGCTGTTCAGTCCACACGTAACTCCAGACCGCATCTGAGCGATGGGGAGATGGGGCGCAGAGCAGGTTGCGATCCCGCACTCGGGCTCGCGCAGCTGAGATTCGGACCGAGCAGTGTGACTCTAGATGGGTGGCGTGTAGCCGAAGGAGGCACGGGGCGGCGAACCGAGGCGGGGTCCAGCTGGGAGACATGTGGCAGCAAAGCTAGCCGTACAGGGCCGCGTCAGCCCCGGGGAGCAGCTCTCTTGTGTCATTCTGACACTCAGTGGGCACCTCTGTGCCATTTTCAAAAAGGCACACCGCAGAGGACCCCCTTCAGGCTGGCAGCTGATTTATGGAAGACACCCCCCCCCCCCACCGTGGGCTGGTGCCTCACAGAAAGCCTTTTTGTGCCCTCTCCTGGCTGATGATTGACAGAGGGTGCCACCTCTGGGGACACATTACATAAAGGTGTCTTTTCCTCTGATGTCACCTGGGTCTCCTGGCTCCCGTTGTTAACTTTTTCCCCCTCACTGCTGGAAGAGTGAACTACCTTTTTTTTTTTTTTTTAAGATTTATGATTTATTTTAGAGCGAGAGTGTGCAGGTGTGCAAGTGGGGGGAGGGGCAGACGGAGAGAATCTCAACCTGACTCCCCACTGAGCATGGAGCCTGACACGGTCTGATCCCACAGGCCATGAGATTATGACCTGAGCTGACACAAAGAGTCAGACACTTAACCGACAGCCATCCAGGCACCCCTGAGTGAACTTTTTTAGAGCACAAATGTGAGCACATCTGTCCCCTACTTAAAAATCTTTCAGAAGCTCTCTTATAGCCTTCAGGGTAAAGTTAGGACCCTGATTGATCCCTCTCTAATCACACATGCCCTGTCACTCTTATAGCATCCTCTGTAGCCTGAGAACTACTTTCTTTCTTTTTTTTTTTTTTAAAGATTTTATTTATTTATTCGACAGAGAGAGAGACAGCCAGCGAGAGAGGGAACACAAGCAGGGGGAGTGGGAGAGGAAGAAGCAGGCTCATAGCAGAGGAGCCTGATGTGGGGCTCGATCCCATAACGCCGGGATCACGCCCTGAGCTGAAGGCAGACGCTTAACCATTGTGCCACCCAGGCGCCCCTGAGAACTACTTTCTGTCTCCTTAGTATTCCGTGTTCTTTCTCTTGCTTCTGTTACTTGATGCAGACAGTCCATCTGCCTACAATGCCATTCTCTCCCTGCACGCGTCCTGGCTTACTCACTTCAACAATGGGCATGCAGTACTTGTGTAATAAAACCGATTTTAAAAAGAACTAGCTTTGGGGCGCCTGGGTGGCACAGCGGTTAAGCGTCTGCCTTCGGCTCAGGGCGTGATCCCCGCGTTGTGGGATCGAGCCCCACATCAGGCTCCTCTGCTATGAGCCTGCTTCTTCCTCTCCCACTCCTCCTGCTTGTGTTCCCTCTCTCGCTGACTGTCTCTATCTCTGTCAAATAAATAAATAAAATCTTTAAAAATAAATAAATAAATAAATAAATAAATAAATAAATAAATAAATAAAAAGAACTAGCTTGGGGCACCTAGGTGGCTCAGTCAGTTAAGCGTCTGCCTTCGGCTCAGGTCATGATCCTGGGGTCCTGGGATTGAGCTCCAAGTTGGGCTCCCTGCTCAGAGGAGAGTCTGCTTCTCCCTCTCCCTCTGCCCTTCCCCTCTGCTCATGCTCGCTCTCTTGTGCTTTCTGTCTCTCTCTCACTTAAATAAATAAATAATTTAAAAAATCTTAAAAAAGAACTAGCTTAAGAGTCACCATTCCTTAACCACCCTCACCAAACCAGCTTGATAATGAGACTTCTCTGTATGCCGAGAGCACCCCATGCTTCCCTGTATCGCTCCAGATTCTGTTTGTCTCTTTACCTCTGTCTCCTCCATTAGACTGAACTCCTAGAAAGCATGTCCCTGGCCCCAAACACATACGGTTTTTTTCTTTTTTCATCATGAAAATACTCAAACATTAGAAAATAAGGAAAATAGTATAATATCTAGATATATATATATATTTATCACTTGGATTTTAACAGTTTTTTAGTATTTTGACATTTGCTTTAAGTATCATTTTTTTTGTTGAGATATTCAAAGTAAATTAGAAATATCACACTGCTACCTTAAAGATTTCTGTGTACATCTCTAATAAACAATGACATTTTCCTACTTACCCCCATACTATTATCTCACCTAGTAAACTTAATAATACTACTCTGTATCACTGAAGACTTAGTATAACTTTAATTTCTGTGTCCCTGGTGCCTAGCACGTATCCTGATGAGTAGCAATAAATGTTTGAATTAATTAATTTCTCTAACAACAAATAGGGCAGCAATAGGATTTTTTTAAATAAATTAGATTTATTTATTCTAGTGAGAGAGAGATGGTGAGCAGGGGGAGGGGCAGAGGGTGAGGGAGAATCTCAAGCAGACTCCATGCTGAGTGCGGAGCCTGATGTGGGGCTCAGTCCCAGGACCCTGAGATCATGACCTGAGCCGAAATCAACATTTGGATGCTCCACAGACTGCCCAGGTGCTCCAGCAATAGGATATGTATCTACTCAAAATTACTGGGGTTTTAAAGTTAAACTTTTGTTTTTAATTAAAATGTGCTTTAATTTGCAGATGAAGATACAAAAAGAAGAGCAAAGAAAGCCAAGAAAAAGGAAAAGAAGAAGAAACATAGATCGTCAGTTTGCTTTTCAATTTTTATCTTAGAAAAGTTAAAATATATATAAAGTTACATAAAATAAAGTAATAAGTAAATAATGATAAATAAAATAATGTAATGATCCCGCATGTAGCCGTCATCCAGCTTAATAATTTCAGCTCCTGGACAATCTGCACTGTCCCCCCCCCCATTATTTCAAAACCAATCCCTGATATCATTTTGTCCATAAACCAGCATGTTTCTCTAAAAGATAGGCATTCTTTTTAAAAAATCATAACCACAATACTGTTTTCGTGCCTAAGATATTTAGCAATAATTCCTCAATTCTCAGCAGGTTTTTATACAGTTTATTTAAATCTGGACCCAAATAATGCCCATAAATTGTGATTGGTTGATGTGTCTCTTATTAGTTGGTTCCCTTTCCCTTTTTGTTCTTGCAATTTATTTGTTAAAGAAACTGAATCATTTACCTATAGAGTTTCCTGCAGTATAGATTTTGCTGATTATATTTAATTTTTTTATTTCTTTATTTTTAAAGATTTTATTTTTAAGTAATCTCTACACCTAATGTGGGGCTCGAACTCAGGACCTCAAGATCAAGAGTCACATGCTCCACTGTCTGAGCCAGCCAGACGCCCCTGACTATATGTTTATGGTGTGCTTTTAACATGTTCTTTGTCTTCTCTATTTCCTATATATTGATAGTAAGGTCTAGAGATTTGATGAGGTTCAGATTTGAGTCTTTGGCACACATACTTCATAGGTGGTGCCATGTACTTTGTCAGGAGGCAGATAATGTCTGGTTGTCTCTTGTATTAATCGCCATGGATGGTCATTGCCTAGATCCCCTATTTCATTAGGGGTTGCAAAGTCGTGATAGTCTAATTCTGGCTTTTTTTTTTTTCTGGCTTGCTTTCTTCATTTATTAGGTAGAATAATTCTGTAAGAGAAACCCACCCTCATCAACTGTTTGGTTACTCTGAAGTACAGTTTATATAGGAAAGACAGGATAATTTTTTTTAACTCTTTTTGTTTTATGAGTTTTCAAAATAATGAGTTGGACTGTTTTAGTATCATTATGAACCCAAGGATTCAAACTATTGATGCTTAAATTAGTAAGAACTGTTTTTTAAACTGCTTTATTATCTTTTTGCAACATGAGGACTGTATTTCGTTGTCCCCTTGAGGGATCTTTTTTATAGTGAAACATGATTTGGTTAAATAAGTTAAAAGATCTTTTAATTAAAATTCTGCTCTAAAAATTTTAATCAGCTGAGAACTTAAATCATTTTCAGCAGTCTTTCATTGCCTTAAAAAAATGAGATTCTCTTTAATGTGGAACTATTAAGTGTATTTGTATCAAATTATAATTACAGGAAGAAATACAAGAAAAAGAAGACTAAGAAGAGTAGAAAAGATTCCAGTGATTCAAGCTCTAAAGAGTCCCAGGAAGAGTTTCTGGAGAATCCCTGGAAGGATCGATCAAGTAGGTTCTTCTGGTAGACTTTGACTCAGAACAGATAAAACGTTAAGTGATTAGTCAAAATGTGACTCTGTTTCTGAACATCTTTCCTGCAGAGCCTGAAGAACCCTCAGATTTAATTGGCCCAGAGGCTCCAAAAACACTTGCCTCTCAGGATGATAAACCTTTGAAGTAAGTAACAGTGTATTTAAAATATCTAAAGTATCTTCCTAAAAGTATGGCCCTAACTTGCCTTTCCAGCTGTATCTCCCTCTATGTCCTTATTTACATGCCAGGTTCCAGCTGAGCTGAACTAAAACTTCCCTGTATTTACTGTGCACTTTCCCACATCATGCCTTGTTTACCTTATGTCTTCAACATGCCTTCACTTCTTTTCCCTGCCCTCATTTCATCACTACTCCCAATTTCTTCCTGTTAAAATCCTTACCATCTTTCAAAGCTCTTTTCAAAAGGAGGGATCATGTGCTGATTCCTAGGACCTTTCCTCCATGAGTAGATGGGTTTCCTACCCCTCTTTAATCCTCTAGTCCTCACAGTATTTTCTGTTTCTTTTGTGCAATATTTTATATATTCTACATTGTATTGCACTTACGTCCCCATCAGTATATAAATTCCATAAGAACAGAGATTATTTTTGTATTATAAGCCTTCAGTTTAATAGGTATTCAAGATGCAGTCAATGAACTAAATGAAGAGATGGTAGTTTTTAAAGTCCTCTCGACTGAAAGTTAATAGATAATTGTTACTGTATAGCATTATTACTGGTTATAAGTCTAAAAAGTATGTTAATTTGAGATGTATTATTTCTCTTTTTTTTCCTGAAAGGGAAAAAGGGAAAAGGAATTCACTGGAGGCAGAAGCCGTAAAGGCAGTGCCTGTAGGGATAAATTGATCTATAATTGTAAACCATTAATATAGACTCACTAACATCAGTTCTTTTGTTCTTCCAAAGCATGTCTGTATTCCTGGGTTAGTTAGGTAGGTCAGAGTGCAGTGTTCACTAATTAAAGTAATTCACATTGGGCTTCCCAGCATGCTGCCACTCTGCAACTGTTATTTTGTGCTGTTTTCTGAGAGAAAATCTTTTTGTGCTCTCTTGAGATGATGAGCTTTTTATAATGAACCTTTTCTGAATTCTGAATTACTTTGTAGCTATGGCCATGCGCTGTTACCTGGTGAGGGTGCAGCTATGGCTGAATATGTAAAAGCGGGGAAACGTATCCCAAGAAGAGGTGAAATTGGCTTGACAAGTGAAGAAATTGCATCATTTGAATGCTCGGGTTATGTAATGAGTGGTAGCAGGTAAGTTATTGGCATCGAGGTCAGTTTCTATGATTAGATCTTTTCCTTTCTCACTACCAGAATTATATTTTGGTAATTGATTTTCATTAAGTGATCATTTCCAATGAAAAGTAGAGTATAAATTTTGGTATAATATTGGTTTTGTTAGTATAAACATGGTTGTCTAAAATTCCAAGTATATGTGCAACTCAGCCTCAAAATCAACTGCCTCTCCAACTTAAGAATCAGTCTTTTCAGTGTCCTTTCTTAGTTTGTATTTTGGTACTGATAGTTTGTCTTCTGGAGGACATAGTTAATTCAGTTGTGTATCACTGCCCCATGAGGAATGTGGCATTCTGGTCGTAGGAAATCATTTTCATGAGACGGTGTTTCCTGTTTTCTGAGTTTGCCTCTAGTTCACTGTAGAGTCAGAGAATGTGGACTCTCTAATTCTCTGTGGACTCTGAGAATGAAGAGCAGAAAAGGATTATGATAGCGTGGGGAAATGAATATAAAATTGTGGAAGAAAAAGCAAAGTACCAGGAAGAATGAGGAGAGTGAACTAATAGGGCATCAGTGCCAAGATCAAACTGAATTTTGGATTTTTAAAAATTTTATGAATTTCTAAAAGTAGGTAGATATGTTAAAATAAAGTTGGAGGCAGATATTTGCAAAACCCCTGAAGCACCTTCAGAATCTTGGAATTCGGAGGACCAGCACAATAAGACAAAAAGAAATGAGAGTCATAAGCATTGGAAAGGAGGATACTCATTTTTTGTGAATGATGTGATTTTTTTTTTACATAGAAAATCCTAAGGAATCTTCAGATAATTCTGAATAATAGGAGGGTTTAGTAAATGGTTGGATATAAGGTTAATACATGAAAATAAGTTGCATTTCTATGCACCAGTAAACAGTTAGAAATGTAATTAAATTAAAAAACAACATTTATAATAGTATCAGAGAATATGAAGGATTTAGGAATAAATCTTAACAAGAAATGTCCAAGACCTCTACAGGGAAAACTAGAAAACATTATTAAGAGACATTAAAGGGGTACCTGGGTGGTTCAGTCGGTTAAGCATCTGACTCTTGGTTTTGGGTCAGGCCGTGATCTCAGGGTTGTGAGATTGAGCCCCGTGTTGGGCTCCGCACTCAGCGGGGAGTCTGCCTGAGATTCTTTCCCTTTCCCTCTTCCCCTCCCCCACTCATGCTCTCTCTGTCTCTCTCAAATAAATAAATCTTTTAAAAAAAGACATCAAAGAAGGCTTAAATGGAGAGATACCATGTTCATATAGAGAGACAATATGTAAAGTTGTTTTCCCCAAATTGATCTGTATATTCGGTGTAGTTCCAGTTAGACTCACAGCAGAGTTTTATATGAAACTTAATCTTTTTTTAAAATTTTATTTATTTGTTTGGCAGAGAGAGAGCACAAGCAGAGGGAGTAGCAAAGGGAGAGGGAGAAACAGGCTCTCCACGGAGCAGGGAGCCCAGTGCGGGGCCTGATCCCAGGACCCTAGGATCATGACCTGAGCCAAAGGCAGATGTTCAACTGACTGAGCCACCCAGGCACCCCAATAAGATGGTTCTAAAATTTATGTTAGACTAGAGGGCCAAGAATAGCCCAGTCACCTTTGAAGAAGAGCAGGAAGATGAGATTTGCCCTACCATATATGAGGACTTACTATGAAGCTTACAGAACTTTAGAAAGTATAGGAGAACAAATGAATTGTTCAGTGGGATAAAATACGAAGCTCGGGGGCAGAGCCATACATGTGTGAACTTAGTTATATGAAAGAGATTGCATGTCCGATCATTGGGGAAAGAAGGAACTATTCAGTAAATGGAGTAGGAGAGAAATGGTTATCCATTTGGAAAAAGATTAAAGTAGAACCCTGCATCACCATATTTAAAACTCAGTGCAAGTAGGGGTGCCTGGCTGGCTCACTAGAGCATGCGACTCTAGATCTCAGGGTTGTGAGTTCAAGCCCCACACTGAGTGTGGAGCCTACTTAAAAAAATTTTTTTTTAATGAAGAAAAAAATCAGTGCAGCTAGAATAAGGATTTAAATGTCAAAAACAACTTTAACACTCTTAGTGTAAAATATAAGTGGATATCTAATAGATCTTGGGGTAAGAAAGTATTTCTTAAGGAAGACTCCAAAAAATGTACTAATCATAAAATAGTGATAATTTGCCTAAGTTAAAAGAAACAACTTTTGTTCATCAAAAGACATCTTAAAATAAGTAAAAAGACAAGTTTTAAGCTGGGATAAGATCTTACAACTGATAGTTATTAGTATTGAGAATATTTAAAGAATACCTACAAACAACCCAAACGAAAAATGGGAAAATGACACAAGCATTTGTTAGAAGAAGAAAAATATATGGTCTACACATACATAAAAAGATGTTCATTACCGTTGGAAATGGAAATCAAGAACATGCTGAAATACCATTTTACATCTATTTGATAGACAAAGGTTCAGAGTTCTAACAATACCAAGCACTGGAGAAGATGTCGATGTACAGGATCTCTTCAGTATTGCTAGTGGTGATATAAATTGGTACAACAACTTTGGAAAACAGTCTGACATCATCTTGGAAAGTTGAGCATTCGTAAACTTTATGTTCCCGAAGCTCCATTCCTAGATACCCAAGAGAAAATCGTTCCCATGTACTAGGAGACATGTACATAGATGTTTTACAACATTGTTCGCATAGCATTTTGTGTTTCAAATAAACTCCACTGTACCGTGAGCCACCTTAAATACATTTTCATCTCCTTGTCTTTCCATCCTTCCGCTCCCCCGCCTTCACACTAATCTTGAATGATTCTCCCCTCTTTTCCTTACTCAGTTTTCTCTATTTTTCTAGACACAGGCCAAGCCTTATATCGAACTGACTTTGTAAGATTGGGTTACATATGCCTAAAAGAGTTTCATGGAGTTTTCCCTCTAAGTTAGCAGACCTTTTGAAGATAATGTAATAGTTTCCCTCTGCCCCCTATACTTTCCTGATCTGGCCCTTGAGATAAATCTCTTCTTTGAGCTGCTACTGGATTCTAAGAAAATTAAATCCACTCACAGAACTCATCAAAAAATTCTATTGTAGTATTAGACCTGTTCCTTTTGGTTGTATGATAAATTAGAACCGTGAGGAAGTTACACCTGATTGATGACAACTTAAACCTTTCTTCTGTCCCACTGTCAGTTCCCCGAAGGCAAATTCTGCATATCACATAGGAAGTTTAATAATTTGCTAGTTTCTGGTTGTTTTAGTAGAAACAACAGAACTAGACTTAGGCCCTTAGTATTTGAAATTAATAACATTCATGATGTTGACAGAACATCAGATCATTATTTGAATACTGGAAGTGAATCAAAGGACACGTTGGCAGATAAAATGAATGATCTTTTGAAAATCCACCCCATTACCAGAACAATTTCTATTTGTCAGTTTTTTAAATAGACCACTCTGTATTAAGGATTAGTGAGGAAGTACTATGAGAATAATTACTGAGAAATTAAGCCAAAAATAAAATTATCTCCAGGCATCGCCGAATGGAGGCCGTGCGACTGCGGAAAGAAAACCAGATCTATAGTGCTGACGAGAAGAGAGCCCTGGCGTCCTTTAACCAAGAAGAGAGGCGAAAGAGAGAAAACAAGATTCTGGCCAGTTTTCGAGAGATGGTATACAGAAAAACTAAAGGGAAAGATGACAAATAAGGATTTTCTGGTTGTTCAGCAGACATTTTTAACAAAAAAAGAAAGTCTGGGTTCCATATATACATACAAAAAGATTACTATGATCTGAAAAAGCTTTACAGTGCTACTGTGCCTTCTATTTAATTCTTTCAGTCCTTCAATAAAAAGCTGCTTATTGATATAAGTTTAGCAAGTTCTTTGGGTTATTTTTGGATTGACCATAATAACTTTCTGGTTTAAAAATCCAAATTACAAATAAACCATACTGCACTTGGGGAGGTGACATTGAGAGAAAGAGTCAGTAAGATGAGAAACTTAACTCTCACACCATGGGACAGTGCTACTGTTAGCGCTACATGATGCCCATTCCCCACCCCCCACCCAAACTGAACTTGTGGGAATTCGTCATTCCTCTATGTTGAACGTGTTATAAATGGACTTGATAGAAACATACAGGAGGCCACTTTTGTTAACAAGGTGAAGGCATTGCTGAAAAAAGCAAATCTGGAATTTGAAGATCGACTTGTATTTTGGTTTTAATTCCTACCTCTACCCCAAATCCAACAAACAAGCCAAAAAGCAAACTAACCCACAGACTTACTGAGTTGAAAATGTGAATGTTAGTGTTTTAAGTTCTTAAAAGATTACTTAAAAATGTTTCTTCAAATATAAAATATTGGGAATGTACTGTTGTGCCAATGTAAGTACATTATTTCCATCTGAGCTACACTTAGATCGTTATTTGAATACTGGAAATGAATGGGAGTCAACTATGGTTAGGAGTTTAATAGGGAAAAATATATTGAAGCATTGGTTTTAATTTAGTTGTTTTATAAGGATGAAGTTAAAATGATATTAAACGTATTTTAAGTCTGTCCTTTATGTAATAAGCATATTTCATTTTAAACATTGTTAAATGTTCCCATTTATTTTTTACATCTGTCATTCAGTTTAACTTTGTATAGAACCCCTCACTTTATCACTTTTTTATGGCTATATTGACTTTTAAGTTTGGGAGAAATGGAAAATTCTGGGACTAGCAGTTCATGATCTTTTTTCTTCCCATTATTTTGTTCAATTTGAGTTGTCAGGTCACAAGAGTGAAGAGAAAGGGGGCAGTGGAAGTTTTGGCTGTTCTTGTTAAGGTTGTTTTGAGCTGTGTTATTATGTGTCTAGAATAAATCTAAATTACCTGGGGGGTGAGGAAGTTCTAACTCTGTGGTTATAAAATGTCCTCTCTCCCTGTAATAGTTTAAAGTGTTTTTTTCCAAAGTTTTAAAATAGGGCAGTCATATTTCAAAGTATAGATAAAAAGTTTTACTGTTTAACATATGTTCTAGAAAAGTGTCTACCTTTAACCCACAACTAAGGAACTAAACCATCTGGCGTGTAGCAACATTTATGACCCCTGAATCTGAAGTGATTTCTTTCTTTCATTGTTGCTGCCTAACCTGATAAATACCTTGTTTCCAAAAGGTAAAAGGAAGCTAGATTCCAAATTTATGAGTTATAATCCATCTGCTTCCCTGTGTAATAAAACCTAAATTTATAATCCCTATTTAAGAATTTTGTTCTCTAAGAACATTATTTTTTGTTATTGGTTCCTAGAGACTGAATGAGTTTACACTCTTACTTTCAGTAGGCAAAGCTAAGTGCAACAACTCTGTGATATAGGATTATTGTGGGTTTTTATTGGATTCTCCTGTGTCCTCCACAGAGGAGATATTCAGTAAATGAAAGAAAACATAATATATTTCAGAACTTTGTCATTTCTTTCATCAGGGTTTATTCAGGAAAAATCTGCCAAAGAACAGCTTCAGTAGCATGTTCTTTGGGAAAGAGGAAAGTAGAATAAAAGGGCTAAAAGTATTTTATTTTGAGCTCATGAGAGTTACTGCTTCAAACTGTGTTGAGTCGTCTGAGCCATAAGTCCAATAGGAGGGCTGTTGTATTTGAATATATGTTTTGTTCTTTAGGAAGACTTACCTGGTTTTCCACCTCCTTGCCTGTTGTTCAGATAAGATTTTCCCATCTTTTATGTTTATTGCACAAATGTAACAGTTAAAAAAAGAAGAAAGAAAAATTACCCACAGTCTTACACATCAGTTGTCTTTAGTATTCTGTGTTCCCTTCCAGTGTTTGTCTGCATAAATATGTATTTGACATACCTGTAAGTAATCACCCATAATGTAATCTTGTCTTTGGTGTTTTAAACCTTTGCAGTCAGGCAAGACAGCCTCACAGGGATGGTAGGAACAAGTGATGATCTGGTGTGAGGATGGAAAGAAGACCAGAAATAAGTAAGGGTGACAATCAGAGCTTCCCTGTTTGATTGCCTCCTATCTTGAAGCCACCCTGCGGCCATCAACGGTTGTGATGCTGTGTGGTACGCAGCGCACCCAGTTTCAGAGTATTGGAGTGTATTAGTTAACAGTAAGGCTTAACTCACAGTAAGTGAAGGGGTCTGTGAGTAGGGAAATCTTTAGACTGCTTATATTATGAGCTATAGAGCTGTTGCATTTTTCTTTTCCCCAGTTATGCCCATTAAAGAGGTGTGTCTACTAGAGAATTAGGCTCAAACGGGGAACAAGCAGCCAAGTATCACTCTCAGTTTAGTGTGACAGGTGAATTTTAGCAAATCTCTAAACCTGGCTTCTGTACCTGTAAGACTCAAGTGATGTAGACAGTGTTGGGAAAAACCACTTAGAAATGGAAAACAACTTACTGGTTACTCTGCTAATGTGATGGAAGTTGCCAAATGGAAAATGAATGAATGCAAAAAAAAATACAGCTGGATTGTTTGCCACAAGTTTATTATTCAATAAATATTCTGTGGTTTGATGTGCAGTATCGTATTTTTAATACATTTCTGATTAGAAGTCCAATCCTAAAACATTCTGTAAGAATTAGACACAATTGAATTAGAAGGGAATTGACTCCATTAAAATATTTTTGGCCTCAATAATGTCCCTCAGCCATTTTTCTCGAAAGCGAGTCATTCCTGGTCTGCAGAGGAAGAAAAACAAACATACCAAAACTTCTTACCATAAAACATTGAGCCAGGGATTCCCTGTTTATTCTGTTACATTCCTAGTGAGCAAGAAGTCTTTTGGGGGTGGGGAGCGAAGGTTGTCTGTATTTATTCTATAGGCCCAATCAGTAAAGGGATTAATGAGTTTATACGTAAAGATTCTCTAAAAGAGCTGCTGTACAAATAAAAGATTATTATATAGGACTTGACTCCATGTGACTGTGCCGTTGCCCATAGAAACAGTGGACATGACCCACTTTGCCCCCACCCTCCTTTAGCAGTTAATCTTCAGGTTTCTAATTACTGAAAACCAAGACATTAAAAAATTTTTTCTAGAACAGTGGCAGAATCCCTTCAGCCCATCCTAATGGGGTGGGTGGGCCAAAGAAGAAAAGTGACCATTACATGAGTTATCTGTGGCTATGGGCCTGCTAGGTTCCTGTAGTGGGATGACCTTTACCCACCACTCTTTTAAAAATCAGTCTCCAGGGGCACCTGGCTGGCTCAGTCAGTAGAGTAGAGCATGCAGCTCTTGATCTTGGGGCCAGGAGTTCTAGCCCCACGTTGCGGGTAGAGATTACAAAAAAAAAAAAAAAAAGTCTCCAAATGTTCATTACCTGTGAACTAACGAAAGGCCCTCAAAGATATAAAAGACCTCAATGGGCATATCCTAAGAGAGAAAAGGATAACTGTTAGCTTATACCAATTAAACCAACTCCACTCAATTCCTTCCATCCCTACACTTGTCCATATGTATACTCTCTAAAGTTTCTAGAATTCATCCTCCTTATTGGGATGTTTGTAGGTGGTAGTTCTTTGTCACTTCAAATCTCTGTTTCCCAAAAGATATTTTTGGCAACAGATACCTGAAGAATCTCTGCAGAATTGGAAACAAGTCAGGAAAGGCTTGTGCTCATCATGAATTGTCATTTACCTTCTTTTTATGTTCCACTTTACTCAATTGACAGTATTTACCTCTTAGGAGTAGCATAAGAATGAAATAATATAACCAAGGTTTGAAAACATTTTTAAAGCAGCATAAAAGTGGAGGTTGTAATATTGTCTCAGTGGTCCCCACCCATGCTCCCTTCCAAAATTATATTTGGAATTCTGAGCAAGAGCCCTTCTCCTAAGCCCTCGGTGTACAGTCTCCGGTCATGGTCTTGCTTATCTCCAGCAGCCTTACTTTCCAGTCTCCAACCTTGCCAGTTAGCAAGACAGCTGAGGGCAGGATAGATGACCAGGAGAAGTGAGATCTCCACGTACGTTACCTTTTTACAGGACTCCAGGTTCAAATAAGTTTGTAGTAGCATAAGATAAATATAAGACATAGTTGGCTCACTGTGTAGTCAGATGTGAAGCTCTGGAGGCCGACAAAGCCTCAGATAACTTCTGTGAAAGGATGGACGGCAAGGGGGGACATAACGTGTTTATGTCTGCTGTATTCCAGGCATTATGCTGAGAACCAGACCTGCTCCTTTCATGGCCCTAACCCTGGATTCGTGGACGTTATTTGGACTCCTTTCACACCAGCTATCAACATAGTTCACGTTCATGGTCTGCTTGGTGGCTATACGCCGTCATTCCTTCAAGTATTTGTTGAGTGCCTATTATTTGCCAGGCCTCGTTTTACAGCAAAACAAAAACGCCTGCCTTTGTGGAGCTTACATTCCGGTAGGGGGAACAGACAATAACAAGATAGTAAATTACATAGAATAGCAGAGGTGAGAAAGTGTCAGGGAGAAAAAGCAAAAGCATGGAGGAAGGGATAGAAAGTGTGATGTAGGAGGTGAGGGCAGGATGTGCACGTACTTAGGGGAGAGCGTTCCAGTCAGAGGGAACAGCAGATGCAGAGGCCCTGAGGCGGGACTCTACCTGGATCATTGCAGAGTCACAAGAGCACAACAGCTGGAGGAGAGGGAGGGAGGAGGAGGAGGAAAGCAGAAGTAACAAGGGACCAGGTCACGCAAGGCCCGGCAGGCCCTCACTACAAGTGTGCTCTGTGGGCCTGCAGCGGCAACACCTGGGAGCCCGTTAGCAGTGCAGAATCTCAGGCCCCACCCCAGACCTGCTGAATCAGAATCTTCCTTCCAGCAAGGTCTCCGGTTCGTTTGCATGCACTTTGAAGTTAGAGAAACGCATTGGAACATTTTAAACAGAGGAGCGACATAAATTCATTTTATGAGGCTCACTCTGGCTGGCGGCTGCTGTTTTGAAAAGATACACGTTGAGGGCAAGGGTGGAAGCAGACCAGTTAGGAGGCCACTGAAATGATCTTGGTAAGAGATGATGGTGTCTTGTACCAAGGGGATAGAAGTGGAGTGGTAAGAAATTGTTGGGTTCAGGACCTATTTTTGAAGATAGGGCCAATAGGATTTCCTAATGTGTTGGATGAGGGATGTGAGTAGTCAAGGATGATGCCAAGGACTTGGGCCATGAATGGAGATGAGAGGCCTGCGGGCGGGTCAGGTAGAGAAGGGAAAATCGAAAGTTCAGTTTTGGATACAAGAAGTGAGATGTTTATTAAACATCCAAGTGGCAGAGGTCTGGGCTGGAGCATAAGCTAGAGGTGGCATTTAAAGCCAGGAGGCGATAAGATCACCAAGGAGTGGAGTATAGAGGACAGGTTCAAGGGCAGTAGAGACTGAGAAGGAATGGTCAGTGAGGTAGAAGGAAAACCCAGATAGTGTGTGGTTCTAGCGGCCAAATGGAACATTTCATGAAGCGGGGAGTGAGCAGCTCCAGCAAGTGCTGTAGATTGGCCAAGCAAGATGAGGACAGAAATAGGACTTAAGTTTTACAAAGAAGGGGTCATCGATGACCTTGAGAAGTCTCCATTCTCACTGACGTCTCGTCTAAGCGAACAGGGCAGAAAAGGAAGAGCTTACTGGAGGTTTGTTTTTGGTGATCTTGACGGTGAAGTAAGCAGAGGCAGTGACTTGGGGCATGGGTCTCTTAGCGGTGGGGATGCTCCAGCGGACACAGTAGATGTAGTGGTAGCTGTGAACCAAGTCTTCCCTCGCTATAAACTCTGTGTAGTGCACCCAGCGGTCTTGATACTCCCAAGTCTGTTTCATATAAAAGAGAAAGAGCACATGGAAAGAAAAGCAAAGTTCTATTCAGGTCCTCTAGGTAAAGGCAACACACAACAGGAGGGGTTACAGCCCAGCTTCGGGCATCCATTTCTAACATTTTTTATTGGAATTCAAACTAGAGTCAACTCCCAATTATCTCCGCAAGTGCAGGAGAGAAAAGGTGGAGCCGGCAGGAAATGAGTGAATAATGCAACATCCCTGGAGAGCGGGCCTTGGAACACAGAGGCACACACTCAGATGTGTAGATGCACCAACACACCACACACACGTATACACACTGACCTCCCTCCAGACCCTTACTTGGGACGCAAGTTTGGTTAGCTGGAGAGTGATCAGAAAGTGATCGGAACATGCGTTCTGCTCACCCCTCTTGGGAGGCCTAAAGGTGTGACTGGAAAGTAATGAGGCTGATTCCACAAGCTGTTTTTGAAAATCAGACTCACTTCAATGCAGCCATCGGTGGTATACAAAGTAAGTTTAGAAAAGGAATGAGTCGGGCACTAGGATCATCCAGACCCCTCAGATCCCTATTTTATCCCCTTGGTGAAGTTTTTCTCTCCAAAGCACGACTCTTACTGGTGCCGAGGGCCCACAGGGGTCACGGTGCGGCCCCGATTCTCAGCCCAGTGCCTTGAACGCTGTAGGTATTCAGCAAGTTCAACTGAACCCCCTTGGGTTGGGGGCACAGGAAGCTTCCACATCAAAAAAATCCCAAATTAAGTTGAAGGTCCACAGAAGGAAGGAAGGGGGACAGTTAACGGTTTCAGTGATGTGAAGAGGGACAGTCTGAGGGGAGATGGCCAAAAGATTTCAGACCCTCTGAAAAAAAAAAGGTTGGCCTTCTGCCTCAGCTTACTTTATTTCAAACTTGTACCCAATTGATTGTTTCAGTCAGCCAGGCAGGAGCACCGGACTCTAGATTCCCTGGGATCAGGATTGTATTTTACACAGATTGTCATTCCTTTTAATGAAGGAGCCTGCTAGTTAACCCTTTGCAGCCCATTGGAGCATGCCTTTCTTTCCAACTTCTCTAAATGAATATATTTCTCCAGCCCTAATGTTTCATCTGTCACACAAAGACTTTGTACCATGGGAAGGGTCCCTAGAGATCATTAGGGAAGCCCCTCCCTTTGCCGTTGAGAACACTGGGGCCTAGCAATGGGAAGGGACAGTCCAACTCAACAGCTGGGACTGGGACCCAGGGCTCCCAAGCAGCCAGCTCAGTGCTCTCTCCACCCCACTAGATGTCTCTCCACCCCACCAGATTTTCTTCCTCTCAATTTGGTGTCCTAGTGTTGTTGTTGTTTTTCCTTTTGCGAACTAAGGCAGGCTTAGACACGTGAAATTCAGCTATCTCCATCAGGCCAGTTTCCCCATTTTTATCACTGTCCAGGCAGCTGACTCTTACGTAGCTCCAGTGAGTGTGTGTTATCCTTGTATTTGGTAATTTTTACATAACATTGCTTCATATACTCGCTTCCAGGAAACAATATCTCATTGTGCTACTCTACCGTGGATGGCTTAGCCAATGACATATTATTGGACACTCAGAATCAACAGGCACCTGGAAGTATGTGCACAAAACTGTTACCACTGGTAAGTGACCCTTGAGGGAGTAGAACTGGTATGGTGAGGGTGGAAGGGGAGCTTTCGTTTTCTACTGCGTCCTTTTGCTTACTGGGGATTTTTCATTTTTTATAATGCCTTATTTTATTATAAAAATAATTTTTTTTAAAGATTTTATTTATTTATTCGACAGGATAGAGACAGCCAGAGAGAGAGAGGGAACACAAGCAGGGGGAGTGGGAGAGGAAGAAGCAGGCTCATAGCGGAGGAGCCTGATGTGGGGCTCGATCCCAGAACACAAGGATCACGCCCTGAGCCGAAGGCAGACGCTTAACCGCTGTGCCACCCAGGCGCCCCTATAAAAATAATTTTAACTGGGTATTAGGCATTGGGGCTTTTCCAGCTTTTCTCTTATAAAGAACTTACTTGTATATTGCTGTTGCCAGATTGTGTTCCGTAAGAGAATAAACTAATTGTGCCCATTGGCAATGTGTAAGTGTACCTATCCCTTCCCCAAAACACACAAGCCTTTGGACACCAGGTTTAATCATTCTTATTCACATTGTAATACCTCAAAATCTTTTGAATTTGCATTTTTCACGGATAGTAAAACTGCATTATTTTTGTCATCAAAAAGAACTTTTCAGGGGCACCTGGGTGGCTCAGTCGGTTAAGCATCTGCCTTTGGCTCCGATCGTGATCCTAGAGTCCCAGGATCGACCCCTGAGCCCCGCATTGGGCTCCCTGCTCACTGGGGAGGCTGTTTCTCCCTCTGCCCCTCCCCCCAACTCATGCTTGCTCACTGTCTCTCAAATAAATAAATAAAATCTTTAAAGAAAAAAAAAAGAATTTTTCCTACTATGGTGGCCAAAGTATATCAGACCTTGATCAAAACTTTATTTTGCTGCTTAATCAGAAAGACTTAGAACAGGGGCGCCTAGGTGGCTCAGTCGGTTAAGTGTCTGACTCAGTTTCGTCTCAGGTCGTGATCTCAGGGTCATGGGATCAAGCCCCACGATAGGCTCCGTGCTCAGGGCAGAGTCAGCTTGAGATTCCCTGCCTCTCCCTCTCCTGCCCATTCCCTTGCTTATGCATGCTTTCACTTTCTAAAATAAATAAATACAGTCTTTAAAAAAAAGACTTTGGACAAATTATCCAACCTCTCTGAACCTCAGGGTTTCTCATCTGTAAAATGGGTATACTGATGTACCTACATGCAGGTTCATTGTGGGGGTTGGATGAGATCATGCATGTGAAGTGCTTCGCAGTACTTGACACACAGTAATGCTCAGTAAATAGTAACTACTAATTTGCCATCCCCTGGTGTACGGCGGACTCTGGGAAATCTGCAATAAGCTTGAGAAAGCTCTCCATCAGAAATGTCTGACACTTAGATGGCAGACTTAACTTCTGGGCTCGCTGCATTAGCAGGGCTGGGAACAAGGTGATTTTATGTCAGTAGTTTTACAGAGCTTTTAACTTTTCAGTTACTTTCTAATCATCTTATCCTCATAACAGTCCTACACAGTAGGTAAGCTCTTCATCTGTGAACAAACAATGGTATGGAGAGAATAAATCTGTTTTCGACACACATATTAGAGTATCTCTGTGTACTTGACCTTTCTAGGGGCTGGGGACAGAGAACTGAGTAAAAGCCTCTGCTCTCATGGCCTGTATGATCTGTAGGTAGAAGAAAGGCAAAGGGTAAAACCTAGTATCTAAGGTAGAGCTGAATTAAGGGAAGAAGTAAATCAGAGAAGGAGAATGGGTTGCAGTTTTAGACGAGGTGGCCAGGAAAGGCCTCAGTGAGCAGATGGATTCTTTTTTAAATTGAGCTATAGCTGACATACAGTATTATATTAGTTTCAGGTATACAACATAGTGATTCAATATTTATGTACATTATGAAATGATCATGATAGGTTCATCACCATGCAAAATTATTACGCATTATAATGACTATTTTCTCTGCTGTACTTTTCATCCCTGTGACTATTTTATTTTATCTTATTTATTTTTAAAGATTTTATTTCAAGTAATCTCTGTGCGGAATGTGGGGCTTGAACTCACAACCCCGAGATCAAGAGTCACACGCTCCACCAACTGAGCCAGCTGAGCGCCCCGTGACTAGTTCATTTTATAACTGGAAGCTTGGACCTCTTAATCCCCTTCATTTGTTCTACCCATATCATACCCCTCTCCCCTCTGGTAATACCAGTTTGTTCTCTATATTTGAGTCTGTTTCTGTTTTGATTTGTTAGTTCATTTGTTTGGGTTTTTTTAAATTTTTTTAATTTTAATTTTATTTTATTTTTTATAATTTTTATTTTGTTATATTAGTCACCATACAGTACATCCCCAGTTTTTGATGCAATGTTCCATGATACATTATTTGCATAGAACACCCAGTGCACTGGTTTTTTTAGATTCCATGTGTAAGTGAAATCATATGTTATTTGTCTTTCTTTAACTTACTTCTTAGCATAATACCCTCTAGGTCCATCCATATTGTCACAAATGGCTGAATAATATTCTGTTTTATATATATCACATCTTTGTTATCCATTCATCTATTGATGGACACTTAAGTTGCTTCCACATCTTGGCTTATAGCAAATAATGCTGCAGTGAACATGGGGTGCATATTAACTTTTCAAGTTAGTGTTTTTGTTTTCGGAAAAATATGCAGAAGTGCAATTGCTGGATCATATAGTACTATTTAAAATTTTTTGAGGAACCTCCACGCTGTTTTCCACAGTGGCTGCACCAGTTTACATTCCCACCAACAGTGCATGAGGCTTCCCTTTTCTCCACATCCTCACCAACACTTGTGATTTCTTGTCTTTTTAATATTTGCCATTCTGACTGGTGTGACGTGATATCTCATTGTGGTTATGATTTGCATTTCCCTGATGATTAATGATGTTGAGCATCTTTTCATGTGTTTCTTGTCCATCTGTATATCTTCTTTGGAAAAAGTTTCTATTGAGGCCATCTGCCCATTTTTTAAATGGATTTTTTTTTTTTTGGTGTTGAGTTGTATGAATTCTTTATAGATTTTGGATATTAACCCTTTATCAGACATATCATTTGCAAAATATCTTCTCACATTTAGTAGGTTGCCTTTTCATTTTATTGATGGTTTCCTTTGCTATGCAAAGGTTTTTTTAGTTTGATGTAGTTGCAATTGTTAATTTTGTTTTTGTTTTCCTTGCCTGAGGAGACACATCAAGAAAAATATTGCTAAGGCTGATTTCTAAGTGTTACTTCCTGTGCTTTCTTTTAGGATTTTTATGGTTTTAGGTCTTACATTTAGGTGTTTAATCCATTTTGAGTTTATTTTTGTGTATGGTGTTAAAAAGTGGTCTGTTTTCATTCTTTTTTTTTTTAGATTTTATTTGAGAGAGTGCGTGTGCACATACAAGTGGGGGAAGGGGCAGAGGGAGAGAATCTTAAGCAGATGGCACTCTAAGTGCAGAGCCTGACTCAGGGCTCGATCTCACGACCCTGAGATCATGACCTGAGCTGAAACCAAGAGTCGGACATTCAACTGACTGAGCCACCCAGGCACCCCTCCATTTTCATTATTTTGCATGTGGCTGCCCAGTTTTCTTAACACCCTTATTGAAGAGATTGTCTTTTCCCCACTTTATACTCTTGCCTCCTTTGGCATAGATTAATTGGCCATCTAAGTGTGGGTTTATTTCTGGACTCTGTTCTGTTCCTTTGATATATATGTCTGTTTTTGTGCCGGTACCATACTGTTTTAATTACTATAGCTTTGTAGTATAGTTTGAAATCTGGGAGCATAATACTTCCTGCTTTGCTCTTCTTTCTTAAGATTGCTTTGATTAATTGGGGTCTTATGTCGATCCATATAGATTTTAGGATTATTTGTTCTAAAATGTAAAAAAAAAATGCCATTGGTATTTATTGGGATTGTATTGAATTCTATAGATTGCTTTGGGTAGTATAGGCATTTTAACAATATTAATTCTTCCATTCCATGAGCATGATATATCTTTCCATTTATTTGTCATCTTCAATTTCTTTCATCACTGTCTTACAGTTTTCAGAATACACGTCTTCCAGCTCCTTGGTTAAATTTATTCCTACATATGTTATTCTTTTTGATGCAATTGTATATGAAATGTGTATTTCAGTTTCTCTTTCTGATAGTTATTAGTGTATAGAAACGCAACAACAGATTTCCGTATGTTAATTTTGTATCCTGCAACTTCACTGAATTCATTTACTAGTTCTAATAGTCTTTTGGTGGAGTCTTTAGGGTTTTCTATATATAGTATCATGACATCTGCAAATAGTGACAGTTTTACTTCTTCTTTACCAATTTGGATGCCTTTTATTTCTTTTTCTTGTTTCATTGCTACAGCTAGGCCTTGTACTATGTGTTGAGTAAAAGTGGCAAGAGTGGGCATTATAGTCGTGGTCCTGATCTTAGAGGGAAAGCTTTCAGCCTTTCATTCTTGAGCATGATGTTAGCTCTGGGTGTGTCATATCTGGCCTCTCTTATGATGAGGTACGTTTCCTCTTGGCCCACTTTGTTGAGAGTTTTTTTTTTTTAAAGATTTTTATTTATTTATTCGACAGAGATAGAGACAGCCAGCGAGAGAGGGAACACAAGCAGGGGGAGTGGGAGAGGAAGAAGCAGGCTCATAGCGGAGGAGCCTGATGTGGGGCTCGATCCCAGAACGCTGGGATCACGCCCTGAGCCGAAGGCAGATGCTTAACCGCTGTGCCACCCAGGCACCCCTGTTGAGAGTTTTTAATCATATTTGGATGTTGAGTTGTGTCAAATGCTTTTTCTGCATTTATTGAGATGATCATATTATTTGTATCCTTTATTTTGTTAACGTGGTGTATCACACTGATTAATTTGTGTATATTAAATCATCCTCGCATCCCTGGAATAAATCCCACTTGATCATGGTATAAGATACTTTTAATGTATTGTTGAGCTCAGTTTGTTAATGTATCATTGAGGATGTTTGCATCTATGTTCCTCGGGGATACTGACCTGGAATTTTATTTTTGTGTAGTGTCTGTCTGGTTTTGGTATCAGGGTAATGCTCGTCTCCTTGAGTGATTGGGAAGCATCCTTTCCTCTTTAATTTTTTGGAATAGTTGGAGAAGGATAAGTATCAACTCCTTTTTAAATGTTTGGTGAGGGGCGCCTGGGTGGCTCAGTCGGTTAAGCATCTGCCTTTAGCTCAGGTCATGGTCCCAGGGTTCTGGGATTGAGCCCTGCATTGGGCTACCTGCTCAGCAGGGTGTCTGCTCCTGCCTCTCCCTCTGCCTCCCCCCCTCATGCTGTCTCTCGCTTGTGCTTGCTCTCTCTCAAATAAATAAATAAAATCTTTAAAAAAATAATTGGTGAAATTCACTTGTGAAGCCATCTGGTCCCAGACTTCTTTTGTTGGGGGTTTTTTTGAGTACTGATTCAATTTCATTATTAGTACTTTGTCTGTTCAGATTTTCCATTTCTTCTTGATTCCAGTCTTAGAAGAATGTTTCTAGGAATTTATCCATTTCTTCCAGGTTGTTTAATTTGTTTGCAACAAAGAATTTTTCAGACTAGTCTCTTATAATCATTTGTATTTCTGTGGTGTCAGTTACAACTTCTTTCATTCCTGATTTTCTTCATTCGAGTCCTCTCTCTTTTTTCCTTCATGAGTCTTGCTAAAGTTTTTTCAATTTTATCTTTTCAAAAACCAGCTCTTAGTTTCATTGATCTTTTCTAATGTTTTCTTTTAAGTTTCTATTTCATTTATCTTCTCTCTGATACTTACTATTTCCTTCTACTAATTTTGGGCTTTGTTCTTTTTCTAGTTCCTTTAGGTGTAAGATTAAAATTGTTTATTTGAGATTTTCAGATTTCTTGAGTTGGGCCTTTAGTGCTGTAAACTTCCCTTAGCGTGGAGTCTGCTTAAGTTTTTTCTCCTTCTCCCTCTGCCTCTTCCCCCCTCAAATAAATAAATCTTTTTTTAAGATTTTATTTATTTATTTGAGAGAGAGAGAGATCGAGCGCACGAATGGCGGGGAGGGACAGACGGAGAGGGAGAAGCAAACTCCCTGCTGAGCAGGGAGCCCAACGTGAGGTTCCATCCTGGGACTCCGGGATCATGACCTGAGCCAAAGGCAGACGCTTAATTGACTGAGCCACCCAGGTGTCCCTAAATAAAAAATCTTTAAAAAAAACACTTCCCTCTAAAACTTCTCTTGCTGCATTGCATAGATTTTGTACTGTGTTGTTTCCATTTTCCTTTGTCTCAAGGTATTTTTTTATTTCCTCTCTGACTTCTTTGTTCAGCCACTGATTGCTTAGTATCATGTTTAGCCTCCGGGTATTTGTAGTTTTTTTCGTTTTCTTCTTGTAATTGGCTTCTATTTTCATACCATTGTGCTAAGAAAAGACGCTTGGTAGGAGTTCAGTCTACTTAAGTTTATTGAGACTTGTTTTCTGGCCTAACATGTGATCTGTCCTGGAGAATATTCCATGTGTACTTGAAAAGAATGTGTATTCTACTGTTTGGGGATGGAATGTTGTGGGTATATGTTAAGTCCGTCTGGTCTAATGTGTTATTCAAAGTCACTTTCCTTATTGATTTTCTGTCTGGATGATCTATTGATACAAGTGGGGTGTTAAAGTCCCCTACTATTACTGTACTACTGTCAATTTCTCCCTTTAGATTTGTCAATATTTTCTTGATATATTTAGGTGCTCCTGTGTTGGGTGCATCGATATTTACAAGTCTTATATCTTCTTGTTGAATTGACCCCTTTATCATTATGTAATGCCCTTTGTCTCTGGTTACAGGTTTTGTTTTAAAGTCTATTTTGTCTGGTATAAGTATCGCTACCCTGGTTTTCCTTTTTTTCCTCCCGTTTGCTTGGAATAGCTTTTCCCATCCCTTCACTTTCAGTCTGTATGTGTCTCGAGGTCTGAAGTGAGTCTCTTTTAGACAGCATAGAGATGGGTTTTGGTTTTTTATCCATTCAGTCATCCTGTGTCTTACGATTGGAACATGTAGTCTATTTACATTTAAAGCAATTACTGCTAGGCATGTAGTTAGGATTAGTTTGTTAATTGTTTTCTGGTTGTTTTTATAGTTCTTCTCTGTTCCTTTCTTCCCTTGTGATTTGATTACTTGCTTTAATGTTATGTTTGGATTCCTGTGTCTTTTGTGTGTCTGTTACGGGGTTGGGGATTGTGGTTACCGGCAGGTTCATATGTAACACGCTATGTATATATCGCAGTGTATTTTAAGTTGATGGTCACTTAATTTGGAACACATTCTAAAAGTGCTACATTTTTAATCCCTTCCTCCGAGACATCGTATTTTACATTTTTTCATTTTGTGTGTCTCTTAAATAATTATTGTAGCTATAATTGATTTTACTACTTTTGTCTTTTAACCTGCATACCAGCTTTATCAGTGATTCATCTACTAGCTCTACTGTATGTTTGCTTTTACCAGTAAAATTTTTTCTTTCATAATTGTCTTCTAATTATGGCCTTTTTACTTAAACAAGTCCCTTTAACATTTTTTGTAATGCTGGTTTAGTGGTGATGAACTCCTTTAACTTTTGCTTGAGAACTCTATCTCTCCTTCAGTTCTGATTGATGACCTTGCTGGGTAGAGTATTCTTGGTTGTAGGTTTTTCTTTTCAGTACTTTGAATATATTGCACTACTCCCTTTTGGCCTGCAAACTCTCTGCTGAAAAATCAGCTGATCGCCTTATGGGGGTTCTCATATACATAACTATTTATATTCTCTTGCTGTTTTAAGATTCTCTCTTTATCTTTATTTTTTAAAATATTTTATTTATTTATTTGACAGAGAGAGACAGCCAGCGAGAGAGGGAACACAAGCAGGGGGAGTGGGAGAGGAAGAAGCAGGCTCCTAGCGGAGGAGCCTGATGTGGGGCTCGATCCCAGAACACCGGGATCACGCCCTGAGCCGAAGGCAGACGCTTAACGACTGTGCCACCCAGGCACCCCTTTATCTTTAGTTTTTGCCATTTTAATTATATGTGTCTTGGCGTGGGCCTCCTTGGGTTCCTCTTTTTTGGGGCTGTCTGTCCTCCCTGGACCCAGATATCTGTTTCTTTCCCCAGGTTAGGGAAGTTTTTAGCTATTATGTCCTCAGATAGGTTTTCTGCCCCTTTCTCTCTCTATTTTCTTTCTGGGACCCCTATAATGCAAATGTTTATATGTTTGATGGTGTTCCAGTGGTACCTTATCCTACTCTCATTTCTTAAGAATTCCTTTTTTGGGCACTTGGGTGCCTCAGTCGGTTAAGTGTCTGACTCTTGATTTTGGCGCAGGTCATGATCTCAGGGTTGTGAGATTGAGCCCCGCGTCAGGCTCCCCACTAGGCAAGGAGCCTGCTTGGGATTCTCTCTCCCTGTCTCTCTGCCCCTCCCCCACTTGAGCACGCATTCGTTCTCTCTCTCTCTCTCAAAAAATAAAAGTAAAAATATTTTCTATCTCTTTGTTGAAGGTCTCACTGAGTTCATCCATTCTTCTCCCAACTCTTATATTCTTGTGGGTATCTTTATGACCGTTACTTTGAACTCTTTATCAGATAAATTGCTTATCAACGTTTTTAGATCTTTTTCTGTCGTTTTGTCTTGTTCTTGTTCCACCGTCTCATTTTGTCTGACTCTGTGTGTTTGTTTCTATGTATTAGGTACATCAGCTCCATCTCCTCCATCTTGAAAGTAGTGGCCTTATGTAGAAGGTGTTCCGTGGGGCCCAGTAGTATAATCACCCCTCATCACCAGAACCAGGCACTCCAGGGGTGTCCCACGTGTGGGCTGTATGCACTGTCCTATTGTGACTCAGCTGTGACTGCTGTGGGGGTGCTGGTGAGCAGAGCCGAACCTTGGCCCTCTGGCTGCAATGCCAGGTAGTGACTATTGTGGGCGTGCTGGTAGGTGGGGCTGGCCTCCCCTTGGGGCATGAGTTGCTTTGGAGGGACACTGGTCTTGGCCAAGGCTGCCCACCACATGTGGCAGGGTGGTGATTGCTCTGGGGAGATGCTGGTCCCAAATGAGGAAGTTCCTACAGATCCCTGCCCCTTTGGCACATAACCCTAAAGTTAGCCAATAAATCGTCTTCACATATAGTCCAGGCACCTTCCAAACCACTGCCCCTGTGCTTGGTCTCAGGGAGAGTGATAGTATGGGGGCCCTTTAAGAGCAGAGTCTTGGTTTCCTATAATACTTTGGCTCTCCTGGAGTTAAGTAGGCCCCCCTGATTTTCAAAGCTCCTGGGATGAAACCCTGCTGATTTTCAAGGCCGGATGTTGGGGGGGTTCATCTTCCCGGTGCAGTCTTCAGGGTGGGTGGCGCCCAGAGGTGGGGCTTGAACCTCCCGCTTCTCAGGGAGTGCCTGTGCTGTCCCTCCCACGTGTGGTGTGCCGTGCAGGGATTTAGTCCCCGACTTTGTCTTGGTCCCTGCTACCCTTCTTAATACGGCTTTTTCTTTATATCTTTAGCTGTGGAAGAGCTCTTCTACTAGTCTCCAGGTCATTCTCAGAGTGAGTGAACAGGCGGCATCTTAACAAAGATCTCAAGAGAGGTAAGGCATGAACCGTGAGAACAGATCGCAGGGGAGAAGGTTCCAGGCAGAGAGCACTGCAAGTGCAAAGGCCCTGAGGTGGAAGCGTGCCTGGCAGTTGCACAGGAAGGAGACAGGTGTGGCTGCAGGGAGGAAGGTGAAAGGGGAGAAGGCAGCAGGTGATGACTCTGAGCCATAAGTTGGAGGGAGGAGGGGACTCAGATCACTTCAAGCTCTGTAGGCCATTGTCAGGACTTACTTTTGCCTTTTACTCAGAGTAACTGGTGGCATTGTTGGGGGAAATTTTTCTGCTTGTTCTGTGTCCCATTCCAGTCTGATTCACAAACCCTGGGTGCAGTAGGCAGAGGCTTTTGCCCGACTCCAAAGGGAGACGTTCTCCAGAGCAAGGAGGTCCGAGAGTAAGTAGTGCTTTGCACCGTGCGTCTCGTCTTCACTGTGCTCTAGGTACCCCGTGTAATGGAGATGTGCCTTCTGGGGTGTAAGAGGGTGTGGAACCACCTCGCTTCCACCTGACTGGGCCTTCCTGGGGCCTAGGAAACTGCCCTTGGGGCTGGAGGCTGTGATGGCCTGGCCAGAGAAGCAGAGACAGCAGGAAACTTCTCCGAGGGGTGAGGAGTTTGCCTCCACCTGTTTCAGCTTGTCCCTCTTCTGAGGAAATACAGTGGGTAGGGATTTCAAGCCATTTTTTAATCCACCCCGCCGGTTATGCAAAGCAGCCCACGGCCTTCTCTCCAGAGCTGCCAGGATAAGCCACACAAATGGGTCAGAGCCAGGCACAGGCGGAAAAGAGAAACGAACTCACAGGCATGCACATCATGGTGTGCGGGCATTATGTTCCAAAACCGAAGCAGAAAGACCCATCGGCATCCCCTCTGTTAATACGAGATTTCTAAAGTTGGTGATGACAAACTCCCGTTTTGGAAGAACGGCTCCCTCCTTAGGCCACTAGGCCCCCACTTAGAGCACTAGTGTGGGAAAATTGCTTAACTGGGAGTGTCCGGTTTTCCGAGGGAGCTGTAAGGTTAGGATGATAAAAACAGGGAAATACGCTTGTGCCTTTCACCGTCAAACCATACCGTGTTGATTTTGGAAACCAGAATGGGACAGTGTTTACTTCTTCAGTCGCCTTTGAAATCATCTAGGGTTTCCGGGTTTTACACTTTTCATCAAATGCTCCTTTTCATTGCTCCTCACCCTTGTGTACCAATCTGGAGCCGTCAGCTAACTTACCAGCACGAACTCCTCAATTTGTTTGCGGCCCCTTTCCGCTGTGAATTCACCGTGTGTGATCCAGTTGATGTTTGTGATGGGCTGTTCAGCTTCTGCAAAAAAAAAAAAAAAAAAAAAAAAGGTGAGAGTCTGTTAGCTGCCTGGTAGTGTGGCATTATGTGATGGGACAGTCCTCCAGGCCTGCAAGAGGGTTACTACCTTCCAGAGTCTTAAGAGCCGCGTGGATGGCCCTCTTCACTAATGCTAGAGCCAGCTCGTTCACATTGCCGTTGTCGTCTTCTCTGTCTGTCCCCTGGCCTGCAGGGCTTTGAGCCACACCCGTCTTCTGGATTTGGAAATTTTTAGTCCCATCCATTTTCTTTTGCCTGGAAAAAGAAACTCAAGAAGTTATCTCTTGCGCATGTGTGCGCACATGTACGGACACGCTCATCTAAGTTCAGACCGCCGCTTGAAGGGAACAAGACAGGAAGTGGCTGTTGCCTCTAGGGGGGCAACAGGGGCTTAGGGGTGGGGATAGGAGTGAGGCCTTAATGGTTTATCCTTTGTGCCTGGCTTCAGAGATCTATTTTTCCTGAAAACCAAGGATTTTCAGATTCTTATAACCATGAACAGTTTAATCAAGATGTAGTAGAATGAGTCCTAACTTCTTTGGAGTTCTTTTTTTGTTTTAAGGCCTATTTTTTTTTTAAGATTTTATTTATTTATTCGACAGAGATAGAGACAGCCAGCGAGAGAGGGAACACAAGCAGGGGGAGTGGGAGAGGAAGAAGCAGGCTCATAGCAGAGGAGCCTGATGTGGGGCTCGATCCCACAACGCCGGGATCACGCCCTGAGCAGAAGGCAGACGCTTAACCGCTGTGCCACCGAGGCGCCCCACTTCTTTGGAGTTCTAACAGTATTGATTTCTAATTGAGGCTTCAATTTCTTTTTGAAGATTGTATGTATTTATTTGTCAGAGAGCACAAGCAGGGGGAGCGGCAGGCAGAGCAGGCAGAGGGAGGCGGGCTCCCTGCCGAGCAAGGAGCCCGATGCGGGACTCAAACCCATGATCTGGGATCATGACCTGAGCCGAAGGCAGTTGCTTAACCGACTGAGCCACCCAGGCGTCCCTAGTTGAGTCTTTAATAGACCCTCAGTCCCTGCTTAGGCAACTGAGGGCACATGGCTCTTTTTTTTTTTTTTAAAGATTTTATTTATTTTGTTAGAGAATGTGCACATGAGCAGGGGGAGGGGAAGAGGGAGAGGGAAAGAGAAAGAGCAGCAGACGCCCCACTGAGCACAGAGCCCGAGACAGGACTTGATCCCATGACCCTGAGATCACGACCTGAGCCGCAATCAAGAATCAGATGCTTAACTGAGCCACCCAGGCGCCCCGGTTTTAATTCACTCTAAAGAGCTATGTGCCCTGGGGCGCCTGGGTAGCTTAGTCAGTTAAATGTTGGACTCTTTTTTTTTTTTTTTTAGATTTTATTTGTTTATTTGACAGAGAGAGACAGCCAGCGAGAGAGGGAACAGAAGCAGGGGGAGTGGGAGAGGAAGAAGCAGGCTCCAGCGGAGCAGGGAGCCCGATGCAGGGCTCCATCCCAGGACGCTGGGATCATGACCTGAGCCAAAGGCAGACGCTTAATGACTGAGCCACCCAGACGCCCCAAACGTTGGACTCTTGATTTCGGCTCAGGTCGTGATCTCAGGGTTGTGGGATCGAGCCCTGTGTTGGGCTCTGTGCTCAGTGGGGACTTTGCTTAAGATTCTCTCCTTCTCCCTCTGTCCCTCCCCCTGCTCATGTTCTCTCTCTCTCTCTCAAATAAATAAATAAATTGAAAAAAAAAAAGATAAAGTGAATTAAAATCGTTAGAGGCAATACAGCATGGGGGGGTGGATTTTCAGTTTTTTCTCTTGGATTCTCCAGGAGTACAAATTATATCATCTGCCAGAAAGTATCATTTTTTTACCATCTTTTTTCCTAAAATATATACTTCCATAGTATTTGCTTTGGTGAACACTTCCAGAAAAATGTTCAGTGGAAGTGAAGATAATGTGCATCCATTTGTGTCTGACTTACGTGAGCGCGCCTTCTGCTGTTACATCATGAAGTATGATGCTGGTTTATGGGGAGAGATCTATCACATCAGGAAACTGCTCTGTTTTCGTAAGAGGTTTATCATAAATGATCACAAAATTTTCCAAACGTTTTTAACATCTATTGAGATTGTGAAACTTAATAGTTATTCGGGCTGTGAACAAGGGTTCGTCACAGCGCTAGGACTCTTTGCACATTTTCCATCTTTTCCCTTGAGTCTTGGATTCTCTTTCTTTCCTGGTCTCTTCACTTACGAGAAATCGCTTACTTCTAGCACAGTTACGCATCCCTGCGGGCGATCCTTACATGGGGGGTGCTGTATCAAAGTGGGTATCTCTCTCCAGAGGGAGCTCGTTATTTTTCTATAAATAGCAGCTGCCAATTTTGGGGTGTTTAATGTGCCTCGTTTCATCTAACTCACCCCCACCCCATGAGATCGTGCACTAGACACCTTCCGTTTGCCCTTTCCGATCCACTCCTCCCCGTCTGCCCTGCTCTCTGCCCTGGAAGGCTGACCTGAATGGACAGCTGTCCTGTGCCCTCTGGCTTCCAGGAGGTTCCACACAATGTGGAGACCAGACTGAGGGAGGAGAATGAGGGCAAGTGATATGTTCCCTGGGGAGCGGTCCCCCCGCAGTGTCCCCTGTGGCTGGAGCGGGCCCTGCTTGTCCCAGGGCGGGGGGTCTCGCTTCTCAGCCTGGTAAGGGCAGTTACACTCTCCCCTCAGCCCTGTGGCCCCACTGTTCTAGCCCCGGGGGAGCCGCACTTGCCCTCGTTGCCCTCTTGTCTGCCTACACCTTCGTAAACACTCCCTTCGCTTAACCCTTCTCTACGTACCCTGCTCTTAGTATGCCAGGTTTCCTGCTGGGACCCTGAGTCACAGAGAGACGCTTGTTACCATGTGAAAGGGGGAAGCCAGGTTCACGGCCAGACCGTCTGGCTCCGCAGCCAGCGCACTCAGCTACCCTGCCCTTCTCCCTCCCGGACTCGCAAAGGGTTGTGGGGCCCTGTTCTTACATTCCATCTGAAGTCCAGAATGTGCTCACTCGCTTTCTGTGAGCCTCCTGCAAGCAGAGTCACCCTTTGTTCCCTTTCTCATTGTTGGTTCCAGGGTGTGCCGGGGGCTGCCCGAAGCAGCCCAGTTCCTGTGGCCGTCAGTCCAGGAATGGATTGAACAGCCTCTTAAGCATTCAGTCATGCTGGCTCCCGTCCATTTGCGTCTCAGTCTTAGCATTTTAAGCTGGTTTGCATCTGCCTCTGTTCCCTGTTGCTGCTTCCTGGGGGTGGACGAGGCCATCTACTGGGGGATGACAGAATCTTCCCAGGCTGCGCATCCCAGAGAGTGAGGAGAGCCTGAGGGGTGGCCCATGAGGGAATCCGAAGCCCCTTAACCCTAGAGAACTGGCTGTGCGCAGCCTAAGGGCCAGGCCCATTTGGCCCCAGCGGTTTGCTATAAACTCTGTAGTTAAAGACAACAGAGTGTTTTGGTGAATTTATGAGGCTTTGGTGAGTCAACCGTACAGCAACTTGATCGTTGAAAGAATGACCTACTTGGTGACTTGGTCGTTCAGTGACTTGGGTTTCAGCAAATTGCCTCTTGATGAATTGAATAGAACCCAAATCTGTGACCTCCAAAACCAGGCAAAGGAGGTGGGGGTCTCATCCATGGAAGGACCTCCTTAAGACCTTCCCTGGGGAGCCCTGTATTCCGGCAGGAGAGGGAAAGGGGAGCGGGGCTCTGGAAGCAGCTCAGATTGTGTCCTCACACGTCCGTGGTCACAAATCCTTCTTAAGTGTCCCTCCGACTGGCCTGTCCTAGTGCTTTCTCCCCCCTTCCTTCCTAACCAGAGAGGCCAGGTGTGCGGCACGGGTGGGAAGGGTCAGGGGTGTGGTCAAGCCCAGGCCGGGGGAGGCCCGGGGAGAACCAGTGCAAGGCCTCTTTGCGGAGCCCCCCCACCCTTCACAGCCGCGGTACCTGAGTGGCCGGGTCCTTGTTTGGAGCAGCGCAGGCCAAGGAAGCCCCAGACTCCCAGCAGCTTTGCCCCAGGGCTGCCAGGCGGAATGTTTACAGGTGCTTCCAGGGCAACACCCATTCCCACCAATGGGAAGCCAAGCCCTGATGTGTCCGCCTGCTTCTGTTGGTGAAGGAGGGGACAGTCCGTCCCAGCAACAGTGTGACCTCCGCACTGTGGTGTTCGTGGCCAGCTTCTTCCCCGGGCCGGGGTGAGGGGGCTTGCAGGGCTGTGCCCGGAGGATCAGGATGACAGGCATGCGGCAGCGGTCCCTCCTCTGCCGGCCGCTGTGTGCAGCCCCGGAGGCCAGCTCTGTACTGGCGTTACCGGGGACACACTGTGGCACCGGGCATGCTAAACCGAGTGCGGCTGACCTCACTGACGGAACTTCTTGCTTCTCTACACCCGCGTTCTGAGGTTAGGACCGCCCTCGGGTGCCTGATTGTTTTCAGAGATGTCTTTCGTGAATCAAGGATGAGCTTCCAACGTAGTGGTTATCAGCCTAGACCCAGTAACAGTTCACTTCACATTTCTTAGCTTCTTTGTCTACAAAACGGGGATAATAGTGCCTGTGGAATAGGAGTTTGAGGGGAAATCAGACGATTCACGGAAACACTGGGAACGGTGCCCTGTGCATCATAAGCTCTCTTTACAGCGGTCACGTAGTTTTTCTAGTAGTAGTATTAATGGCAGTAGTAGTATCAAGTGTTCTTCTAAATGGTGACATCAAAAGTTGTGGGCCCTGGGGCGCCTGGGTGGCTCAGTCGGTGAAGCGTCTGCCTTGGGCTCAGGTTATAATCCCAGGGGCCTGGGATCGAGCCCTGTGTTGTCGTCCTCATTGTGGTTGGGCTCCCTGTGCTCCCTCTCCCTCTGCAGCTCCCCCTGCTTGTGCACGTGTGCTCTATCTGTTAAATAAATAAATAAAATCTTTTTTAAAAAAGTTGTTGGCCCTGTGTGAAGACCCAGTGTTATTTTATTAATTTGATTAATCTGTGAAATCCCTCCATCGCACAACCCCTGCTTTGACCACCTTGCTTTGGGTACGAAGTGCTTGGTTTCTCATCCTAAGACAACCCGTCTTGATCCCGGTGAAGAAAAGAAAGTGAGTGTCCTTATCCAGAATGAGCTGCTGAGCTCGCTGCCTGGAAGACGCGGCGCAGGTCAAGAGCCTGCTGGCGTGATGGCGGAGTGCCGTGGGGGCTGCGACTGGGAGGGAGAAGGGTGGAAGGGACTAGTGTCGCTTACGGGAGCTCAGCCTCTGATCCCAGACAAAGGGTGTCACATCCCAGCTCTGCCACACACTGGCTTTGTGATTTTAGGTAGGTTGTTTAACGTCTCTGAGCTCCGCGTGTACAATGGGGATCTTCATAGCAGTCACTTCGTACCACTGGTAAGACGAAACGAGGCGATTCGGAGGGAGCCCTCAAAACAAGGAAAGGCACCCTGGGCGCACAGTAAACATCTGTTACCGCGATCAGGGTGCTGGAGACTAGCCGCAGCAGACGGAATCCAAACGCAGTGGAGTCCGAAAGAGTCCGCCGCTTCCCCAGAGCGGGGCGAATTTGCCTGGGACAGGAGGGACAGGTGTGTCGCGCTCTCTCTGGTCGGGCCCAGCGCTGCAGCCAAGCCAGGAGGAGGCGTTGTGCGACGACGCGGTCGCTGGTGAGCTCGCAGGCTCCAGAGCTGCCTGTGCTCTTCGTGATGATGAGCGGCCTCAGTTCTGCGCCCACACAGCCCATCGGACCCAGCTGCTGTGAACCTTCTAGTGCCACAGCAGGCCCGGATCCACAGCCCTGTCCTCCCGGAGGGCCTGGGAGGCACTCGTCGTCGCGTCAGCTGCGTTCCGAAAGCGCCGCGCTCCAGCCTCCTTTGCGTCAAGCTTTGCTGGGCAAAGGCCGCAGGACCTTTCCTGAGAAGCCCAGGCCACTGGTGAGAGACGTGTGGGCTGAGGACGAGCGCTGGGGTTCTTTTTATTTATTTGACAGAGAGAGACACAGCGAGAGAAGGAACACAAGCGGGGGGGGGGGGGGTGGAGAGGAAGAAGCAGGCTCCCAGCGGAGCAGGGAGCCCCATGCAGGGCTCGATCCTAGGACGCTGGGATCACGCCCTAGGCCGAAGGCGGATGCTTAACGACTGAGCCACCCAGGCGCCCCGACGCTGGCGTTCTTAACTGCCCAGAGGAGAAGGACGTGCGGTCAAGTGGCAAGAAGCTCCTTGGAAGCAAGGTGCGCTCATGGGGGAGGCCGGGAGAGAAGGCGCCCCTTTCAACCAGGAGCTTCGACTCCGCGGCCAGCACTTGACCTCCCCCGCCCTCCCCCCAGCCAAGCCTCTGGCCGCGGGCTCTCCGGGCAGAGCGGCCTCTGAACTCGGGCAGTGCTGAGGCCGTGCTCCCGAACTGCGCCCTACTCGGGTGCTCTTGCTCTCCCCGGAGCAGCTGAGTGTGGCCGGGGATGGAGGGGAGAGGACAGGAGCGGCTGGGACATGGAGGAGGAGCCAGGCCAGCCCCTCGTGGCCCAGGAAGCTCCAAGCCCAAGTCCCCACCTTGCTGCCCCCCACCCACCATGGGCCTCTCCTCACGGAGGGCGTCCTGCCTCCTCGGAGCGCCCGAGCCCTCGCTCCCGGCTCGGACACCGGCCTGTGGTGCGGTGACGCGCCTCGGTGCCCCCGAGAGAACGCGGGGCCGCAGCACGCCCGGGCTCCGCGGGACCAGCCGCGGGAGGCTCCGCCGCCGACCTTGCGCCGCTTGCCCGGAGCCCGACGGGCCTGGCCCCTAACCGGGGCTGCCTCGCTGGGCCCGCCCCCCGCCCCGGGGACAGACAAGGCGAGCGCCTCGCTTGGCCCGCACGTGGGGCGTGGGGCGGGTTTGCACCGGAGCGAGGCGCCCGAGCCCCAGGCCTGTTGGCTTGGGCGGAGCGGCCTCCGGGCCCCGGCGGTTCGCAGCAGAGCAGGAGGAAGGGAGCAGAGCTCAAGTCGGGCCCGCTCCGGGCCAGTCCACACCCGGGCCCTGAATCGGATTCTTTCCCCCTGTGTCCCTTCAGTCATTTCCGCTCCGTCTTGGTCTCTGCCCACCTGGTCGCCCCTTCCCCCGTTTATCTTCACACCTGCCCCTGCCCAGCAAGGCGGTCCCACTCCGCCGTGGAGCCCGAGCTAAGTGCTGACACCGCCTGGTCAGGGGAACCCGGCAGCCAGCACAGAGCTTTGAAGGCCCCGGGCCTGCGCGGGTGGCGGCACCGTGGGCGAGGGAAGGTGCAGGGAGGACCAGGCCCCAGCCTCACTGCGTGCACTAGGCCGGGGGGCAAGCTAGGGCGGGCCCACGGGAAGAGAGGACCAGCAAGTCAAAGGCAGCAAGGGGGGGGCCTGGGCAGGTTGCAAGCAGGTAGGGCTGTCGGGCCGCGCTCCCGGTCTAAGAAGCCGCCAGACTGTCCCAGGAAGGGCACGAGGAGGTGGGAGCCCGGGGCCTTTCCCAAGCTGAGGCCCTTCCTCCCGCAGTAAAGGCCAGGGACCTATGCTGGTCCGCCCCAGGTGGGCGGGTCCCCGAGAGTCCTGCTGCCCCAAGACCTCTCCGAACATTCCAGCCATCCTCGAGCACACGGGTCCTGCACAGGGCGAGTGCCTCGTCGGACAGTGCCTCACTTGGAACAAAAGCACTGTGGCAGAGCTGTTCCCAGCTGGCTGGACTTCTGCCGGTGCTGCCTTGAATCTCCACCCCAGTGATAAGCACGGTGGGCCGCTCTTCCAGGCCCCGGATGCAAACTCCAGGGTGGCCCGAGGAGACCTGAGCCCTACCCCACCCCCAAGACGGGGCTCGTACAGGTAAGAGAGGTGAGGGGGCTTCTGGGGACCACCCTGTATTCCGGCCTCCAGAAACCAAGGGTATCAGGCCCAGAAGGAAAAACCTTCTCTGTGGAATGGAACAGACATTCCCCAGCCACGTGTAGGCGGCGCACAGCCAGGGTGGGCAAGGTGTTCCAAAGAAACTCTTAAACACACGGGAAAGATTGTTGTTTTCTTGGGGCTGTAATGCTCAGTGTTTCCACATTCTTCTGCCTTTTTCTGCTGTCTTTGGAATTACAGTTCTTTGGGGTGATCATTGGAATTGCAAACTTGTTTGGAAATTTTATTACCTGACCACTCTCTAGCCCATCGGTAGGAATTGGCTTCTTCACGGTTTCTGGAACTGAGGAAGAGCTGCCAGGAAACAAGACAACAGAGGACACAAAATGTGTTCCAACGGGACGCCTGGGTGGCTCAGTCGGTGAAGCGTCTGCCTCAGTCGGTGAAGCGTCTGCCTTCGGCTCAGGTCATGATCCCAGGGTCCTGGGATTGAGCCCCGCATAGGGCTCCCTGCTCAGTGGGGAGTCTGCTTCTCTGCCCCTGCCCCTCCCCCTGCTTGTGCTCTCTCTTTCTGACAAATAATTAATAAATTAAGTCTTTTTAAAAAATGTGTTCCAGCTAATAAAGCAACAGTTCCGTGGGTTTATGCAAGACCTGCTAGGCCATTTCCTGACATGATGCCCGGAAAAGAACCATTAGGTCGCTAATCCTGAATCAAGATTTGTGGGAGTCCCACAAGCAGTGCTTTGGCTCTTCATTGCAAAAAAAGCCTTTGGGGCTGGCGACGCATATTCCACCCAACAGCATCAGACACAGGGCACACCAGAGAAACCCTTAGCAGTGAAAGAGCACGCGTAGCATTGGATTTGTTCTTCACAGGAGTTTCCTTGTCCTTTATGGACAACGCACCAAAATGTGAAGCTTGTGAGAACACCGTGACCCTGGCCCAGTATGCTGTAGGGCCTGTTTCAGCGTTGTCTGAACGCAAAGGAAGAGCACGCCCTACGAGAATGCTGCAGTGTGCGTAAGCCTCGGGGAGGCACTATTCGGCCAGCGGGTGTGGATGAGTTAGAGGGAGGAGAGGAGTGTTACACAAGCACACACACGCCCGAGCCAAGCAGCAGAACGCCAGACTCTGGGTATCTCACGTCCGCATCGATGTACCTGGGGAGGAAAAACTCCAACTGTTCCATGTGCCTCGTGTCTCACAGAAGTACAGTAGAATAACTGTTGTCCTCGGGTCACAAAAGTAGCAGGCTGATAGGAAATCTTGAAAAGCAAGTGATGCCCAGCTCTCAGCCCCCACCCCCTGCCCTCATCCAGAAGCTTCCTGGTGAGGACGGCTGGCTTCAAGTGCGTCCACTCATCACTGTAGAAGGGAACAAGTGGCAGCTGCCGGGGGGGGGGGGGGTGGGCGCCAAGGCGACACTCGGTTCTTGCAGTGGCATTAGGCCGGATTCTGCTCTCTGCTCTCAGAAAATTGCTTCAGAGCCATCGGTGTCTTCACCGAGCCTCGCATTGTCTGTTGTCCCGGACTGCGGTGCTCTGGGAACGCCTTCGCTGCGATCGTTCACTCTAAGAGGGACCCCTGGGCCGCTGCATTTGGTCACGTGCTGGGCCTGAGGGTCCCCCAACATCACGCTTGGGCAAGTGCCTTTTGGGGAGCTAGGAGTGGGCTGGATGGCTATTCAGGGGGTGCTTACAGTGCCAGCAATGATCCCTTCCACATGCACACGGGTGTAGTTACAAACCACCTCGAGGACGTGACTTCCTGACCGGCTCGGATACCCAGGGACGCGTGCAGGGCACATACTAGCCCCGCTTGAGAGACGGGAGACCTGACGCTCAGAGCAGTGAAGCGACTTGCCTAAGGTCACACAGCCGATAGGTGTCGGAGCCGCCCGGGGTGCACTCTGAGTCTCTGCATCACCCATCAGCTCTTCCGAAAAGAAACTGTCCTGGGTCGGCCTGTCCCGCGCATCAAGGACGTTGAGAAGCATTGCTGGCCTCTACCCACTAGGTGGCAGTAGCACCTCATGAAAACTGGCTAAACTGGCCAGTGCCGCCCCGGCTGTTCCGCTGAGAAACACCGCGGCGGGTCGGTCCTCAGCAGAGCGGCCAGGCAGGTGCACGCCTGCCACCGGCCCACTCTGGCCTCCCGCCCTGCGGAGGCTCCCAGCTGCCCCAGGAGGGAGGCCAGCGCCCTGACGAAGATAGACCAGGTAGTTCAGGTTCGGGGCCCTGGCGGCCTCTCCTGTCACTCTTCCCCCTCCTCCCCGCCTCACCCTTTGCTCTGGTTCTGCCCCCCTGCTCCTAGGTCTCTCCTGCACAGCCATGCTAGGCTGTGTCCCCAGCCAGGCGTTTTCTCTGCGTGCAGGGTCCTCCCCTGGGGGTTCAGCTCGTAAATCTTACCCAGCCTTCGAGATTTGGCTTGGTGTGGGCATCACCTGGGAACTTACCCCAAGCCTTTTCCCTGCCCTCTCCACCCGCCCCGCCCCCACTGAAGGCTGAGTCCAGCGCCGCTGTCCTGCTCCCTGCACCTTCTGCAAACTTCTGTTCCCGCCACTCCTCACCCCTTCTTGTCATTAACTGTTTCACCCCTACTCTGAGCTCCTGAAGGGCCAGGCTGAGTCTTTTTTTTTTTTAATAAATTTTTTTAAAAAGATTTTATTTATTCGACAGAGATAGAGACAGCCAGCGAGAGAGGGAACACAAGCAGGGGGAGTGGGAGAGGAAGAAGCAGGCTCATAGCGGAGGAGCCTGATGTGGGGCTCGATCCCATAGCGCCGGGATCACGCCCTGAGCCAAAGGCAGACGCTTAACTGCTGTGCCACCCAGGCGCCCCCAGGCTGGGTCTTAAACCTGAGGTACAGTGCCTGGCATGTAGTTTTTTTTTTTTTTTCCTTTAAAGATCTGTTTGAGAGAGAGAGAGAACACAAGCAGAGAGGAAGAAGCAGGCTCCAGAACCCTGGGATGATGATCTGAGCGGAAGGCAGACGCTTAACCAACCGACTGAGCCACGCAGGCGCCCCCTCGAACCTTTTTCGAAGTCTTTTCCTATTGACTATTTCACTGGACCCTAGAAACAACTACGACAGCCTGGTAGATGTCATTCCAAACAAGAACCATTGCTCCAAACAAGTGGCATAAACTGTCACGTGTGACCTTTACGGAAGACAGAACATGTTCGTGTTTATCCACACCAAGAGCCCCTTCGGGTGGTGTGACAATGGGGAGGTGCTGGGCAGGGGACTAGAGCAAGTCCTTTCGCTCAGTACCTTCTATCCTCAGGTGTTTGAGCTATATGGATACAGTATTCAAGAAATTAAACATAGTGAATACAACCAAGAGAATGTCGTTTCCCAAGCATCACTTGAATCTTTTTTCCCCAAAGATATATTTATTTGAGGGGGGAGGGGCAGTGAGAGAGAGAGAGAGAGAGAATCTCCAGCAGACTCCCCACTGAGCACGGAGCCCCGGGAGCCCGATGCCATGCGATGCCATGCGGGGCTCATTCCCGAGACCCTGAGATCATGACCTGCGCCGAAATCGAGAGTTGGCTCAACCGACTGAGCCACCCGGACGCCCCCCATCATTTCAATCTTAAGACCAAGTGACCTATGGATCAGGGGTGGGTGGGAGGGGGGTCAGCAGCCAGACCATCTGTCAGAGTTGCTGTAAGAGAACACTTCTGGCTGATTGCACTTGCAAAAAATCAAGAGAAATGCAGGCTACAAACCACTGTATCTTCCAGCTGGTGTTTCCATCTGCTTCGCTCCCTGGCAGCAGAGTTAATAATGAGGCTAGACTTCATAGCAGGTGCCACAGAAAAGGGAGGGGAAGGATTCGGACCCCAATCCTGAGCCTGACAACTGATTTCCACCTGTCATGTTGTGGCCCCTTCACTAGACAGGCCTGAATCCAACTAAGGACATACGCTTAGGGGACGATCCCTGCCTAGAGGCAGTGGGACACTAACAGACCTAAAACTCCAGAGACTTCGATTAGCGGTCCCCGTCTTCCACAGCCTCGCCATACCGCCGGCCCTCTCGTCACCGTCAAGCCAGTGCGGCCTGTGCACAGCCAAGTGCGGACTGGAGTGGCGGGAGGTTTGTAATCATGACCGCGGCTCCCCTCGAACACTTTCATCATGGGGTGGCACGACAGAGGGTATTGCCCGAAGTGTGACCCCCGCCTCCCTCCTCTGTAGGCCCTGCCCTGCGGCCCGAGTTCAATGGGAAGCACCCAGCGCGGGTGACCAGCACATCAAAGGTTAAAACGGGTTCAAGATGGGAGATGACAATTTAGTTTTCCGGGCCTGTGGTCACCTGGGGGGCTTGGTCTACACGCACGGGGGATTACCATCTCTCGAGGAGCTCCACCTTCTCAGATCTTTGTATTATCGGGTTACCTTGAGGGGCGAACACGCCGCTGTGGTTCACGTCAGCACGCTCATCTGCATAAAAGGACGGCCGCTGCCGCTCTGCACGGCAACCACCTCAACGCTTCAGCGCGTCCTAGGTATTCACGCAGAACGCACGACTGTTGCAGGTGCAATCTCAGTTTCAAAAGCATTCCACCTGGGGGCGCCTGGCTGGCTCAGCTGGAAGAGCATGGGACGCCTGATCTCAGGGTCGTCGGTTCGAGCCCCCACACTGGGTGTAGGGATCACTAAAAAGAATCTAAACGAAACTAAACTAAAAAGCATTCTACCCGGAATTTAATACAATAGGAATCACCTAGAAAAGGAACCAGGGAAAAAAAAGTACTACTTTTTCTAAATTCTCCTAGAAATCTCTAAAGGAATGGTAACTTTTAAAAAAAATTTTATTTACTTATGTATTTATGTGAGAGCGAGCGAGAGTGAGAGAGCACAAGCAGGGGGAATGGCAGAGGGAGAGAGAGAAGCAGACTCTGCACTGAGCAGGGAGCCTGATGCGGGGCTCGATCCCAGGACCCTGGGATCATGACCTGAGTCGCAGGCAGACGCTTCACTGACTGAGCCGCCCAGGCGCCCCAGAATGATGTCCTTTTTAATACATTCCTATCTACTCCAACAGTAACAACTACCACGTATGACACGTTAGGCAGTGGGCACGGGGACAGGTGCTTGCTGTACCTTCTATCTATAATTTTAAGCCTCACTTGCCTCCTAGTTTTTTTTAAGGTGATAAAGTTACATCGGGTAGACTGCTTGAGCTTGTGTAATACTGTTTAAAAAAAAAAAAGTAAAAAAAGCTTTTGATATTACTTTTTTGTTGTTTTTATTATGCACTACATGCATACGCTGCATAAACTTCTAGAAGGGGTAGACGAGCATGACCGAGCTATTTTTCATCAATCAGGAAAATGCTTCCTTAATCGATATTCTCCAAACCCTGAAAAACAGAATTAAAAGGGAAATGTGAGAATTCTGTTGCCACAAAAATGCACAAGAACAGGCGTATCTCAGAGACACCGTGGGGTCAGCTCCAGCCACGGCAGCACAGTGAGTCGAAGGAACGTGTTCGGTGGCCCAGTGCACCGACAAGTCGTGTTTGCACGACGCTGCAGTCTGTTAAGTGTGCCATAGCGTACGTCTACAGGACAACGTGCACACCTTAATTTCAAAACACCTTGGTGCTAAGAAACGGGAGCCATCAGCTGAGTCCTCAGGGAGTCGCAGTGATCGCAGACCACCATGACGAGTATGATAATAACAAGAAGTTTGAAGTAGTTTGAGAATTACCAAAACGTGACAAAGTGAGCAAATGCTGATGGAAAACTGGCGCCCACACACTCGCTCCACGCAGGGCTGCCCCAAACCTTCGATGTGCAGAAAACACAGTATCTGTACGCGCAACGAGGAATGCCTGTACTCTCACTTCCCGCGTCAGTGGCGTGCTCTCTTACTAAAGAAAGAACTTGCACGTCCCACCTTTCTCTAATGGCAACAATAACTTAACCTGAATTTTATAATCACAGAAGTAAAAAGAATAACCTGTAATGATCTCTAGTTTTCATTCTCTGACAGCAGCAAATATCACTTTATATGAAAAGTGCCGTGCCCACCAGAACGAAAACCAGTTCCCACCTGGACCCTTCAGAGAGTAAGGACAGCGAGGCAAAACCATTAAAAAAACAAACAAACAAGAACAGCCAACATGAGGAAGACGCTATTAACCTCATTCTACTTTTTTACAGGTGAACAAATGGAGACTCAGCTTAAAAGTCTCTGAAGTCCATAAGAAGTCGCAGAGCCAGAATTCAAGGTCAGGGGCCCCCAACTCCAGGAGTTCTGTCATGCCCTGTAAGCATGACACTGTTTATTCGGAAGACCCACTCTTCCTCAGTTCACGACAAATACTTCAGAAACTAGAGCGTAAAAGATGTAATCAGTGATGACATTTCTTCCAAGTGTTAAAATAACACAGTCCAGGTATTTTGTTCACTACCGCAGGCAGAATCCCCTTGAGAGAAATGAAAGCTGCATAGTCCTAGGAGCCACCCTGGAGAAATCCTATTAGGAATCTTCATTCTGTCTCATACGCCAGCTGATTCTGCTGGTTATTCTTGGACCACACATTGAGAAATACTGCTTTAGCTGAGCAGATCTCTATCATCACGCTCATCGGATTCTCGGAGAGCATGACACTGACAAGGAGAGCACCCAGGCTGAGTCCTTACAGTGTTATTTAACCACTCGGACCCTGTTTTCTCATCTATAAAATGAAATTAATATTAACCTACGTTCACTGTGAAGAATAAACGAGCAAGGAGAAAATATTTAAAATTCTGTAACTATATATTTTTTTAAAGATTTTATTTATTTGACAGAGAGAGAGACCACCAGCGAGAGAGGGAACACAAGCAGGGGGAGTGGGAGAGGAAGAAGCAGGCTCCCAGCGGAGGAGCCTGATGTGGGGCTCGATCCCAAGACCCTGGGATCACGCCCCAAGCCGAAGGCAGACACATAACGACTGAGCCACCCAGGCGCCCCTGTAACTACATTTTTTAAAAAGAATAATGGAGATGAACTCCTATAAGATCTAAGAACACACTATCAGCTTTAGTCATATGAAAATGCTCCTGCTTGGCTATTATCTGACCTACAAAAACAGCAATTCCATAGGATTCAATCAAATTTAAAATTACAGTAATTCTTTACATATGGTATTGGGTGCAGGAACCGGCAAACTTATGGAGTATAAAAGAATGTATTCATGAAACAGGACCATGTGTATACGGACATTTAGTTTACTAGAATGGTATTTCAAATAAAAAATGGACTGTTCTATAAATGGATAATTGTGACAACTGGCTATCTCTTGGAAAAAAGTAAAGTTAAATCCTGTGATTTCACATTATGGCCTGTAGGTGGGTCAAAGCACTAAACATGAAAAAAGAAAATGAAAAAAGAAACAATATTTGGAGAAATTTTAAAAACATATTTATAATCTTGGGTAGGAAAGTCATTTGTAAGCAAAACATAAAACCCAAAATCCGGAAATGACAAAGTATGATAAACTGAACACCAAAATTAAAAACCATCCGATGAAAGACATCATAAAGTGAAGACAGACCTGCCACACATAAAACAGATAAAAGATTAAAAACCATAATATATAAAGAACCCCCATAAAAAACAACACAAGCAAAGCACATAGGCAGACAATCCACAGAATAAAAATACAAATGATCATGAAATCTTTGAAAGGTTGCTCAACTTCGCCGGCAGACGACAATGCAAATTAAATTAGCACTGTTAAGACATTTGGCAAAACATTACCAGAACCCATCTCAACCCGGACAGATGGCTAGCATGAGAGCCACCTTACCTTTGACACATGGTAACGATTAACTCCAGAGACACGTCTATCTCTTTGCATCAAACTCCACTGATACGGATAATAGGCAACCCTTTTTTCCTACAATTAAAAGAAATTATTATTGCACAATGTTTATGAAAATGAGTGACCCAATAGAGGACTACCAGAACTTATAAATGACATTCTAGAAAAATGAAATCATCACTGAAACAAAAACCAAATTAAGCCCAGATCCTAAATAAAATCGGACGATTAAACTTCAAAATTAAGAATGGTAACCGTGAGTTCTTACACTTTCGATTTTAACCAGCATCTGTTTTCTTTTTTCTTTTCTCCCTCCTTCCCGCCACCCCGCCCCCTCCCCCTTACTTTAAAGACACGACTACTTGTTTCCTTTTGGGACCTTAAAGAGAAGAAACAATAGCGGTAGACCGCACGTGAAGAACAATCACAAAAACAGAAAACAAAAATATTATACCCTGTATTCTAGAGATAACGTGAAGGAGGAGAGGAAAATTACAATCCTGATGTGAAAAGCAGGATCTTGCGGTAAATTCCTAAAGGCTTGGGGGAAAAGGTGGGGGATAAAAATGTCAAAGTAAAAACCCATTTAAGGGTAGGAAGGTTAAAAACCGAGAAGGTACCGAGACGTGGACGCGAGAAATTACAATAAAAAGATCAGAGATCGAGGGAGTGGAGGCAGGACTAAAGTGACGCCCAGGAGTTTGGATCCCCCTTCTAATCTACCTTTCCAGCCCCCCGAACCTACTCCGTCCTGTTGCCCACTCTTCACCCAACAACTAGCTGCTTCTTGCTAGAGCAGAATGTGGTTTCCGTCGGGTTTCGTCCAGCAAACCTCTGCTTTTAGGCAACACGAAGAATGGAGGGGGGCGACCCTCGTGTTCCCCAGGTCGGAGAGCGGCTCCGGACCCCAGTGGCCTCCCACCGCCCGTTCCGTAACGCCGCGCCGGAGAGGCCGCCTTACCTTGCCCCCGTTACTGGACCTGTGGATGTGCGCCGTGACTATGCCGGGGATGACCAAGCACACGGCCATGATGCCCATCCCGGGCAGGATCTCGAACCACATCGCACCGCGCTTGCCAGAGCCAAACCCTTGCTTTCCTGCCCCGTAAAGGTGACCGGGCCTCGGCCCCTTCCCAGTAGGCTCCGCGGCAGGCTGCCCCCGGGGCGGGGCCACGCACGCCTCGGGAGGAAGCGACGGGGGCCGGCAGGGCTCAGCAGCGGCGCGCTCGCACCCTCGCATCCCCGCACTCCCGCACTCCCGCAGTCCGCTACGGGCGGCCCATTTCGCTCCGACTGGCGGCCGAGCGCGCGACGTGCAGTGACGTGAGAAGGCCCCGCGCGGCCGAGCACGCCACAGCCTTCCGGAGCTCGGCACTCTAAAATGGCAGAGCAACTTTCTCCGGGCAAGACGGCGGACCAGGTGTGCACCTTCCTCTTCAAAAAGCCTAGTGGGCGAAGAGGGGCTGCAGGCCGAAGAAAGCGCCCGGTCTGCGACCAGGAGTCCGGAGACAGCAGCAGCAGCAGTGACGAAGGCAGCACTGTGGTTCGCCCGGAGAAGAAGCGGGCGATCCACAATCCGATGATACAGAAGACTCGTGGCAGTGGTAAACAGAAGGCGGCTTACGGCGCCTTGAGCAGCGAGGAGGAGGAGAACGAGCCCGAGAGTCTTGGCGTGGTGTACAAGTCCACCCGCTCGGCAAAGCCCGTGGGACCAGAGGATATGGGGGCGACTGCTGTCTACGAGCTAGACACAGAGAAGGAGCGTGACGCACAAGCCATCTTTGAGCGCAGCCAGAAGATCCAGGAGGAGCTGAGGGGCAAGGAAGATGACAAGATCTATCGGGGCATCAATAATTATCAGAAATACATGAAGCCCAAGGATACGTCTATGGGCAATGCTTCCTCCGGGATGGTGAGGAAGGGCCCCATCCGAGCTCCCGAGCATCTGCGTGCCACCGTGCGCTGGGATTATCAGCCCGACATTTGTAAGGACTACAAGGAGACTGGCTTTTGCGGCTTCGGAGACAGCTGCAAGTTCCTCCATGACCGCTCAGATTACAAGCACGGGTGGCAGATCGAACGTGAGCTTGATGAGGGTCGCTATGGTGTCTATGAGGACGAAAACTATGAAGTGGGAAGCGATGATGAGGAAATACCATTCAAGTGTTTCATCTGTCGCCAGACCTTCCAGAATCCAGTTGTCACCAAATGCAGGCATTATTTCTGCGAGAGCTGTGCACTGCAGCATTTCCGCACCACCCCTCGCTGCTATGTCTGTGACCAGCAGACCAATGGCGTCTTCAATCCAGCGAAAGAAGTGATTGCTAAATTGGAGAAGCATCGAGCTGCGGAAGAGGGTGGTGCTTCCTATTTCCCAGAAGACCCCGATGAGGGTCCAATCCCCATCACTTAGTTTTCCTATTCTCACAACTCAAAATAAATCTTTTGTTGTTTGGAATCTTAATTCATCGTGTCCTTCCTTTCTAGGGAAAGTGAAAGGAAAAGGCGGGTGGTGAAGTAGGGTCTTGGATGGATGGCTTGTAAAAGCCTTGAGGTGGGTACAGTCTGGATTTTTACCTGTTCATATGCAGCCTGGGTGTAACAGAACTTTTCAGAACCGTTTGGCATAAATTCTGGGGATGGGAGAAGTTCGAGAAAAGAGCTAGAATTTGCTTCAAGTAAAGCTGTAATGAAAGCAAGAACTGAACCTATTATATCACGTTTCTGTATCACTTAATAGTTCACAAAAGTGTCTCTGTGCATGAGCTTTATTGGGAGCCTGTACTACAGAATCTGCCCCAGCCAAGCTGTGTGTCTGGAGGGAGTGTGAGGGGGAGAATTGGGCGGGCGAGCTGGTAGCTAGCCCCAGAATGCATGCATGGGAAATGGTCCTTGCTCTCTTTAAAGTACCACAGGTAACCCCCTTACATGAATGATTGAAATGGCTTACGCTGTGCTGTCCGGTATGATAGCCTCCAGCTTCAGGTGGCAGCTGAGTACCTGAAATGTGGCTGGGAGCCACTATATTGGACACTGCAGTTCTAGACGGAACTTGTAAGCCAAGTTTAGAGGGCAAAAACCTAACACTTTATAATCTGCTGTCTGCAACTGTGTTCTTACAAACTGTAATAGAGCTGATCATGTTAATCTATGTACCTGTCTTCCCAACTAGTTTGTGAAGTCCTCAGTGACTAACCCAGTCCGTGGCATATAAGAAACCATAAATAAACCCAGAGATGTTCGGAAAGGGATATTGGGGCCAAAGCCTTGAATCCAGGCTGAGGAGCTTTGACTATATTCTGTAGGTAATGAGATAGCAGAGGTTTGGGGAGGGGAACAAAACCACTTTTTTTTTTTTTTTAATGTTACTGTGGTTGCAGGCTATTGGATAGATTACAGGAAGATGAAAGACAAGAGGCAGGGAGGCCAGTTAGACCAAATGATGAATAAGTTTTCACTGATCTGATTAGCATTTGTGCTGATCCCAGGAAACAGATGCAGTAAGTTGTGGTTTAGAGTTTTTAAATTCACACTCATTAATCCATTCGAATATATTCTTTGAGCCCCTACTCGGTGTCAGGCACTGTGCTTGGCATAGGGGATATTAGCAAACAAGATAGACGCAGCCTGTCTTCATGGAGCTAGACATCAAACAGTAACAGGTGTGGGGTGCCTGGGGGGCTTAGTCGGTTAAGTGTCTGACTCTTGATTTTGGCTCAGGTCATGATCTCATGATATTGAGATGGAGCCCCATGTCAGACTCTGCGCTCAGCAGGGAGTCTGCTTAAGATTCTCTCTCCCTCTGCCCCCCCCCAATAAATCTTAAAAAAAAAAAAAAACAGTGACAGATGTGATGAGTACAAGGGAAAAAGTGCACTGGGTTTATCTCTCAGGATTAACCCAATCCCAGCCTTGGAGGAGTTCAGAATCATCAATGTACTTGATACAAAGTGATACATTTTATAAGAGAATGTATAAAGTACAGTGGGGATACATGAGAAGCCTATTGGGAAAGTGCTTAAAGAAATCATCACCGGGGAAACAGCACTTAAAGGATGATGGGACAAAGCAGCAGCCAAACGGGAAACAGGACACTGTGAAGACACAGAGAGAAACAGGAGCGTACAATGCCATGGAAGGCAAAGGAAGGAAGTGTTCTAAAAAGTGTCATGAAAGAAATACAGCAGTGAGGTGCAAAAGAATTTTTTTTTTGCTGTTCCTGAGAATTTATATTCAGAAAGTTAAGCTGATGGAAAAGGGTCCAGGAGAAAAAGATGAAAGGGAAAGAATGCTACTGCTGACTACACTCCAGAACCGACAAGGGATGGGATTAAAGGCACAGATCACAAAGTTAGTCATCAAGAGCTGAGAGAAAGAATAGAGGAAGCTAACATTTGTCTACTACTCCATATGCTTTTTATTTATTTATTTGTTTGTTTGTTTATTTATTTATTTATTTGACAGAGAGCATGAGAAGGGGGAGCAGCAGAGGGAGAGGGAGGAGAAGGCTCCCTGCTGAGCAGGGAGCCCAACACAGGGCTCGATCCCAGGACCCTGGGATCATGACCTGAGCTGAAGGCAGACGCTTAACTGACCGGGCCACCCAGGTGCCCCAGCTCCACATGTTTTAATACCTGCCTCTGACTCTTAAGAGTATAGAAGATACAATATATAGAGGATACAAAAAAAAGTATACAAGATATATGCAAATGAGCATTATTCTTACGATGCACAACATTCAGCAGATTCTTTTAATTTTTTTAGGATTTTATTTATTTATTTGAGAGAGAGCATGAGAGGGTGGAGGGTCAGAGGGAGAAGCAGACTCCCTGCTGAGTGGGGAGCCTGATGCAGGACTTGATTCTTGGACTCCAGGCTCATGACCTGAGCCGAAGGCAGTCAGTTGGGCATCTGACTCTTGATTTTGGCTCAGGTCATGATCTCGGGATCCTGGAATCTAGCCCTGTGTAGGGCTCTGTGCTCAGTGGGGACTCCACTTGGATTCTCTCTCTCCCTCTCCCTTTGCCCCTCCCTCTGCTCTCTCTCTCTCTACCCAACCCCCTTTAAAAATAAATCTTAAAAAAAAAAAAAAGAAAAAGGACTGGGATGTCTGGGTAGCTCAGAGGTTAAGCGTCTGCCTTTGGCTCAGGTCATGATCCCAGGACACTGGGATCAAGTCCCACATCAGGATCCCTGCACTGGCCTCCTTGCTCAGTGGGGAGCCTGCTTCTCCCTCTGCCTGCCGCTCCAGTGCTCGCTCTCTCTGACAAATCAATAAAATCTTTAAAAAAATAAAATAAAAAAGAGACCATAACCACAAAAGCACACATATCCATAGTGTACTCAAAATATTTTTCATATTTACAAGTTTACATTTTTTTAAAGTTCACTTTTTAAAAAATTTTATTAGAGAGCACAGGCAGGGGATGGGCTCCATCCTAGGACTCTGGGATCATGACCCGAGGCCAAGACAGATACTTAACCTACTGAGCCACCCAGGCGCTCCGAAGTCAACTATTTTTTATCCCTTTTAATTAAATGGTGCAATTTCACTTCATAGATGGAAACTAAACATTTGTTCTTAGTTTTTTTTTAAGTTATGTGGGGAAAAAAAGCCAGCATGCCAGCAGCGGTAAGACTGCAGCAGACTCTGAAGAAGCCAACCTCGTCTGAGAGGAGCGAAGGCTCCCCTAGAAATAACCCTCAAACTGAGACCTACAAGGGGAGGAGGAGAAAAAGTATCCCAGGCAGAGGTGTAAGTACATCCAGAGTAAGGACCTGAAGTGAGTGACTGGCTTCAGCTAAGAACTCAAAGCAGTCCACTATGGCTGCAGGAAAGAAACAAGGTGGCGAGGGAATCGGGGGCTGAAGAGCAGGCACCTTGCAAGTCATGTTAAGGACTCGGGGCTTTATCTGAAAGGCAAAGGGACAACATCAAAGGTTTTTTTTTTTTTTTAAAGATTTTATTTATTTATTTATTTATTTATTTATTTAGACAGAGAGAGACAGCCAGCGAGAGAGGGAACACAGGCAGGGGGAGTGGGAGAGGAAGAAGCAGGCTCCCAGCGGAGGGAGCCTGATGTGGGGCTCGATCCCAGGACTCCGGGATCACGCCTCGAGCGGAAGGCAGACGCTTAATGACTAAGCCACCCAGGCGCCCCCATCAAAGGGTTTTAAGAAAGAAAGTGAGATGATCCTATTTGAATTTTAAAAAGAGAATTCTGCAGTGTGGAGAATGGGTTGAAGGAATCAGAAGAGAGACAGGGAGAACACTTAGGAGGCTGGAGCACTAGCCCAGGTGATAGGATAGGAGACCCGACTAGACTGGAGGCGGTGGACATGCATTTCATAGTTTCTGAGCACCCACTCCATGCCAGGCATTGATTTAAGCACTGGTGATGCAGCCCTGACACGTGCACAAGTCCACGCCCTCACTGACCTTACATGAGAGACAGTGACAGATGTACACATACATATACATAACATCGGATTGAGGTAGGCACTGGGAAGAACAACAGAGCGAGGTAAGAGAGTAAGAGTGCAGTGGTGTGCGGGAATGCTATCTTTCATAGGATGGTCAAGGAGGGCCTCTTCTGATAAGGTAACATTTGAGCAGAGACCTAAATGAAGCAGGTATCTGGAAGAGAATTCCAGACAGAACACGAAGGCCCTGAGGCAGGAAAGTGCCTGACATGTCCTAGGAACAGGGAGGAAGAAATGTAACTGGCATGGACTCAAGGAAAAGGAAAGAACTCTAAGATGAGGTAAGAAAAGTAATGGAGGGAGGCGCCTGGGTGGCTCAGTCGGTTAGGCATCTGACTCTTGATTTCGGCTCAGGTCATGATCTCAGGATCATGGGATCAGGCCCCATGTTGGGCCCTGCATCAGGCTCTGCACTCAGCTTGAGTCTGCTTGTCCCTCTCCTTCTGCTCCTCCCTCCACTCCCGTGCACATGCTCTCTCTCAAATAATTTGGAGAGAGCACAAGCAGGGGGAACAGCACAGGGAGAGGGATAAGCAGGCTCCCCAGTGAGTAGGGAGCCTGACATGGGGCTTGATCCCAGGACCCTGGGATCATGACCTGAGCCAAAGGCAGATGCTTGACTGACTGAGCCACCCAGGCGCCCCCTTCTACCCCTTTTTGTTATATTGTTAAAAATATTACATCTATAAATGTTGCAAACTTAACAATACATTGTTATATATAATTTTATGACTTTTAAAGGAGCTAAGGAAAGAAAGGAGAGAAAAGTATATATATATATATATATATATATACTTATACCTTCTGTTATATTAACCTTATTTATCATTTCCGAGTCTCTTTGTTCTGGTAGGTTTGAGTTATCATCTGAAGTCATTTACTTAGCCCGATATATCTTTGCTCCACCCACCTCCTTTGTGCTGTAATTGGCAAATGTACTAGATTTCTATATGTTACAGGCCCAACAATCTATCATATACATATTATTTTATACAGTTACTATTTAAATCAGTTAAGACAAGAAAAGAAATATGCATTTATATTGTCTTTAATAATTACATAACTACTGTTGGTTCATAACCTCAGGAATTCCCCTTAATACAATCTGAAATCGGCCCCCATACAGAGAGGGCAAGGAGAGACGAAAGAAAGAGGCAGAACGCTCCAGATTGGTAGGTGGCAGGTTTAATAAGCAGGGGAACTTACCTACAAGACTTGTCTTGGGGGGCACCTGGGTGGCTCAGCCATTAAGCATCTGCCTTAGGCTCAGGTCACGATCCCAAAGGTCCTGGGATCGAGCCCCGCATCAGGCTCCCTGCTTGGCGGGAAGCCTGCTTCTCGCTCTCCCACTTTCCTTGCTTGTGTTCCCTCTCTCACTGTCTCTCTGTGTCAAATAAATAACTAAAATCTTTAAAAAAGAAAAAAAAAAAAGACTTGGGTGGCTGAAAGATCAGTAAATCTCCACATCTGCCCACCGGAATATTTAAAGTTTATATAGAGGCCTTAACAGGGATCAGTCACATAACCAGTCCAGATGGTCTCAATAACATATTACAAATCTCTCAAGACTGTGTCCTTTTTTTTTTTTTAAAGATTTCGCTTATTTATTCATGAGAGACAGAGAGAGAGGGTAAGAGGCAGAGGGAGGAGCAGGAGGAGCCCAAGATGGGACTTGATCCCAGGACCCTGGGATCATGACCTGAGCTGAAGGCAGACACAACTGACTGAGCCACCCAGGGGCCCACAAGACTGTGTCCTTGAAATGGCTCCTATGGGACACCTGGGTGGCTCAGTCCCAGGCTCAGTCAGTTAAGCGACTGCCTTCGGCTCAAGTCATGGTCCCAGGGTCCTGAGACTGAGTCCCACCTCAGGCTCCCTGCTCAGTGGGGAATCTGCTTCTCCCTCTCCCTCTGCCCCTCCCGCTGCTTGTGCTCGTGCTCTCTCTGACAAATTAAATAAATAAATAAAATCTTAAAAAAACAAAACAAAACAGAAATGGCTCCTACTGTAGGACTGGCAGGCAGAATGTACATTCCAAGGACAGGGGAGGGCCGGAGGTGACTCCTATTGCCTGGGTCCAGCTCACTTAACTCACAGGTCAACTGGAGTCACCTCCTCTCAATGACCTCTTCTAACTATTACTTTTACCTGTGTTGTTTTGGCATGGATCTGAATTAATGTGTCTGAGGTCACCTGATTTCAGCCTGATGAGCTTGACTGTATCTTGTAAGGTAGGCCCTGATCCAATCTAAGTGAGGCCCTTGTAAGAGGAGGAAACACTAGGGGTACCTGTACACAGAGCAATGACCACATGAAGAACAGTGCAAGGCCGTCATCTGCAAGCCAAGGAGGGAGGCCTCAGAAGTAACCAAACTTGCAGACACCTTGATCTTGGATTTCTAGCCTCCAGAACTGTGAGGAAATAAATATCTGCTGCTTAAAGCACCCAGTCTGTGGCATTTTGTTGCGGCAGCCCTAGCAAACTAATATAAGCCCCTCTAGTGGAATTTTCATTTCAGTTACTATACTTTCCAACTCCAGAATTTCCATTCGGTTCTTATTCTTATATGATTTCTGTCTATTGCATTCTCTTGAATGACATGTCATCGTACCTTTCGTTAATCATGGTTTCCTCTATTTCCTTGAACCTATTTAAAATGGCTACTTTATTTTTAAGTTTAACTTATTTAAGTAATTACTACACCCAACATGGGGCTTGAACTCACGACCCTGACTTCAAGAGTCACATGCTCTTCCGACTGAGCCAGCCAGGTGCCCCTAAAATGGCTACTTTGAAGTCTTTGTTAAATATGACATCTGGTAGGGGCATCTGGGTGGCTCAGTGGGTTCAGCGGCTGCCTTTGGCTCAGGTCATGATCCCAGAGTCCTGGGATCGAGCCCTACATTGGGCTCTGTGCTCAGCAAGGAGTCTGCTTCTCCCTCTGTCCTTCCCCCCAGCTTGTGCTTGCTCTCTCTCTCTCTCTCTCTCAGATAAATAAAATCTTTAAAAGGAAAAAGAAATATGACATCGGGTTATTCTCACAGGTAGTTTTTGCCACTTGCTTTTCCATACCCCCAACCCAGCCCCCCTGTATGGGTTATACTTTCCTGTTTCTTTGCATATCAACATTTTTTTGTTGTTGTTGGAAACTGGATGTTTTAGGTAATGTACTAACTCTAGGTAAAGGTTCCCCACCCCCTCTTTCAGGGTGTTTATTGTTTGTAGTAACTAGCTGGATTATTTCATTTAAGTCTATTCTTGCTACCACCACCACCTCCCCCCCCCAAAAAACACACACCAGTATTAAGCCTATTATGTTGTTCCTCAAGGGGTGTGGCCTTGGGCTTGCCCACAGTCACTCTGAGATGACGGTGGTTTTGACAGGTTTCTCTTTGCCTCTTTTCCTGGCTGCACGCAAATGTTAAACTGCACTAACTGCAGGATGATTGCTCTAGTGTTTCCAACAATAGCCTGGGGCATAAACTGCTGGCTAGACTAACTCAATCAAACTAGAGTTCCTTTGAAGGAACAGCTCCTCCTGACAGTGTTAGATTGTTCTGACTCCAAGAGGCCTCCTCCCAGCTGTCTCCTTACCCATTTCTCTTGCAGATTAACTGGTCTACAGTTTAGTTTGTATCTCTCCACTGAATCTATCTCCCAATGGCCCTTCACCACAACCACCACTGTTTGTGAGAATATCCTTAAGCTTGAGGGCACCTGTCTGGCTGAGTTGGTAGAGGAAGCGACTCTTGATCTCGGGGTTGTGAGTTTGAGCCCCAAGTTGGGGGTACAGTTTAACCCCCCCCCAAAAAAAAAGGCCTTACAGAGAATATCCTTAAGCTTGAACTTCCTCATCCTATGTTGCCAATGAAGTCAGTTCTTTTGGAAAGAGATTAGGAGTGGTGACTACTTCTCCCCCAAGGAAAAATCTCCAAGCCAAGACAACAGAGTTGGGGGTAGGATGAATGACTTGCTTCTGAGTGAAATCCCCCCTCTAGGACCTGAGTGCTACGTAGGAGAAGGGCAGTAGCCTCAGGTCTTCTCAGCTTGTCTCTGCCAGTGTGGAACCACCCAGCCAGGACAGGGTAATCAGGGTCCCAGTATTTTCAGCACCCCCATGCTTGTTGCTGGCGTGCAGGGTCACAAGAGCTTCTCACTCCAGAGGTCCCAAACAGACCAGGCTACACCAGTCACGGCTGATAAGATCCAAAGGCAGAGAAATGAGTGGTCCTGAAACAAAAAAGGAATTTCTTTCAGTGAGGCCAAAAGCAGGAAGTGGGCGAGCATCTCAAAGACTGTCTCCAAAGTGCCGAAAATACTTCCAGACTTGTTAGGAAAATGTGGGGCAACGGTGGGTGGGTGGACACTTGCAGGTAGGCAGCGAAGGTCAAATCGATCATCCTCATGGAGTCAGTCACCGGCGGGGTCTTGCTGGCTCAGGGCAGTCTGCATGTTGGGATGTGAGAGGTGTTAGGTGTTAGGATGACGTGAAGGTTTTCACCCAAGCAGCTGGAAGGGTTGCCATTAAGGGGTGGGGGGGATATTGGCAGGGAGGCTCAGGAGGACTTCAGTTTGGACGTGCTAAGTTTGACAGGCCTATTAGACCTCCAAAGGGAGCTGTCCAGGAGGCAGCCGGATCGGTCTGTCTGGAGCCCAGAGGAAAGTTCTGGGCAGCAGGTGTCCTTGCAGATGGAGTGTTTAAAGACCTGAGACTGGGTGCCCCTGGGTGGCTCAGTTGTTAAGCATCTGCCTTCGGCTCAGGTCATGATCCCAGGAGATCAAGCCCCATACCAGGCTCCCTGCTCAGCGGGAAGTCTGCTTCTCCCTCTCCCACTCCCCCTGCTTGTGTTGCCCCCTGCCCCTGTTAAATACAAAAATAAAATCTTTTAAAAAATTATTTAAAAAATAAAGACCTATGGGGCGCCTGGGTGGCACAGCAGTTAAGCGTCTGCCTTCGGCTCAGGGCGTGATCCTGGCGTTATGGGATCGAGCCCCACGTCAGGCTCCTCTGCTACGAGCCTGCTTCTTCCTCTCCCACTCCCCCTGCTTGTGTTCCCTCTCTCGCTGGCTGTCTCTGTCTCTGTCAAATAAATAAATAAAATCTTAAAAAAAAAAAAAAAGACCTGAGACTGAATGCGATCCTTGAGGAGGTGAATGCACAGAGAGGCCGTTGAAGGCCCGAGCCCCAAAGCTCTCCAACCTCAGACTCTAGAGGATGGAGGGAGGAGGAAACCGCAGAAGGCACAGAGAACTGACTGGTGAGATCAGAGATAAGTCAGGAGAGTCTGGGGTCCCAGAAGCCAAGGGAAGCAAGGGTGGTAAGGAAGACAGAGTGAGTGACTACGTCAGATGCCACTGAGAGGTCTAGTGAGATAAAAAGTCACCACTGGATTTGAAGGCAGGAAGGGAGGCCATGGATGACTCTGGCAAGTATGGTTCCTGAGGCTTGGAAGCAGGTGAACTTTACTGAAGTGAGTTCAAAAGGCAGTAGGAAGTAAGGAGTTTGAGACTGTCTTCATTTGGCTCTCTCCTCTCTATCTCAACCCCTTTAATTTATCCTGGAAACTGCTGTCAGAGATTTCTCTAAAATGTAAATCTCCTCATGCAACTCTTCTGTTTAAAATCCTTCAGTGATAGTTGAAACAAGATTGACAAAATACTGATCATTATTTTTATTTCTGGGCTTTTTATTCTGTTCCATCAGTCTTAATGTCTGCCAGTATCACACTGGTTTTTTTTAAAGGTTTTATTTTTTTTTAAAGATTTTATTTTTAAGTACTCTCTACACCCAATGTGGAGCTCAAACCCACAATCCTGAGAGCAAGCATCACATGCTCCCCCGACTGAGCCCGCCAGGCGCCCCCGTACCACACTGTTTTAATTACTATAGCTTTATAATATATTTTGAAATGAGGAAGTGTGATGCCTTCAACTTTGTTTTTTCTTAAGATTGTTTTGGCTCTTCAGGATCCTATGTGGTTCCATATGAATTTTAGGATTGTTTTTTCTGTCAAAAATTTCATTAGAATTTTTTAAAAAGATTCATTCATTTATTTGAGAAAGAGAGAGAGAGCAAGCACACACACATGGGGGAGGAGAAGGGCGGGGGGGGGGGAGAGAGATAGAGAGAGAGAATCCCAAGCAGACTCCACCCTGAGCACGGAGCCTAACATGGGGCTCAATCCCAGGACCCCAAGATCACAACCTGAGCTGAAACCCAAGAGTCTGACAATTAACCAACTGAGCCATCCAGGTGCCCCCCATTGGGATTTTGGTAAGGACTGCATTGACTCTGTAGATTGCTTTGGGTAATATGGATATTTTAACAATATTCTTCCAATTCCTGAACATGTGGTATCTTTCCCATTGTTTGTATTTTCAATTTCTTTCATCAGTATTTTGTAGTTTTCAGTGTACAAGTCACTTCCTTAGTTAAGTTTATACCTAAGTGTTTTATATTTTTGATGCTATCATATATGGGACTGTTTTCCTAATTTCCTTTTCAGATACAACATTGTTAGTATATAGAAATGCAACTGTTTGGGACACCGGGGTGGCTCAGTCGGTTAAGCGTCTGCCTTCAGCTCAGGTCATAATCCCAGGGTGCTAGGTTAGAGTCCTGTATCGGGTTCCCTGCTCAGTGGGGAGCCTGTTTCTCCCTCTGCCTGCCGCTCTCCCTGCTTGTCCTCAGTTGCTCTCTCTCTCTCCCTCTGACAAATAAATAAATCTTAAAAAAAAAAAGAAATGCAACTGATTTTTATATGTCAATTTTGTATCCTGCAACTTTATTGAATTAGGGTGCCAAAACTACACAACGGGTAATGGATAGTCTTCCCAAAGTTGTTGGGAAAACTGGACATCCACATGCAAAAGATAGAAATTGGACCTTTATCTTATGCCATACACAAAATCAACTCAAAATGGATTAATGACTTAAATATAAGACTTGAAACTGTAAAAATCCTAGAAGAAAACACATGAGATAACATCATGACATGAGTCTTAACAATGATTTCATAGATATGACACTAAAAGTACAGGCATCAAAAACAAAAATAAACAAGTGGGACTACATTAAACTCAAAGGCTTCTGCACAGCAAAGGAAGCAACAGGGTGAAAAGGCGAGCTAAGGGATGGGAGAAAATATTTGCAAACCGTATATCTGATATGAGGTAAATCTCCAAAATATATAAAGAAATCCTATAACTCAATAGTAAAAAAAAATACTAACTAAATTAGATAACCCAATTAAAAAATGAGCTAAGGACTTGAGTAGACATTTTTCAAAGATATACAAATAGCCAACCGATACATGAAAAGATACACAACGATACTAATCATCAGGTAAATGCAAATCAAAACCATCACATCACCTCAAACCTGTAGGATGGCTATTAACAACAACAAGAACAACAACAACAAGAACAACAAAAAGACAAGTGTTGGCAAGGATGTGGAGAGACTGGAACCCTCGTACATTGCTGGTGCAGCTGGCAAGGAAAACAGTCCGAAAGATCTTTACAAAGTTAAAATTAAATCAAAATAGAACTGCCATATGATCCAGAAATCCCACTTCTGGATATTTATCCAAGAAAATTAAAATCAAGATCTCAAAGAGATTAGCACTCCTATGTTCATTGCAGCACTATTCCTAACAGCCCATATGTGGAAACCACCTAAATGTCCATCAACAGATGAATAAAGAAAATGTGTATATATACACTATAGAATATTATTCAGTCTTAAAAAAAGGAAATCCAGGGCACCTGCATGGCCCGGTCGGCTGAGTGTCTGTCTCTTGATTTTGGCTCAGGTCATGATCTCAGGGTCATGAGATCGAGCCCCCCTGTTGGCCCTCAGCATGGAGTCTGCTTGAGATTCTCTCACTCCCTTTCCCTCTGCCCCTGCCCTGCTCGAGTGCACTTTCTCTCTTTCTCTCTCAAATAAATAAATAAAATCTTTTAAAAAAAGAAGGAACTCCTGCAATATGTGGTAACATGGATAAACCTTTAGGACATTATGCTAAGTGAAATAAGTCAATCACAGAAGGACAAATATGCATGATTACGCTTAGATGAGTATCTAGAATAGTCAAATTCATAGGAGCATAGAATAGAATGGTGGTTAACAGAGGCTGGCGGTAGGGCGATATGGGGAGTTGTTAATCAATGGGTATAAAGTTTCAGTTAAGTAAGATGAATAAGTTCTAGAAACATAGTTAACGATACTGTATTTTACACTTAGAAATCAATACTGTATCACACACTTAAAAATCTGTTAAGAGGACAGATCTCATGTTGTGTTCTTTCCTTTCATGAAAAAATTTTTTAAATTTTTATTTTTTAATGTGCCAACAAAATGAAACTTCTGGATAATATATCATGTCTTCTGCCAGAGAATAGAGTAGCTAACAATCATGCAAGCTCACTAGTTTTCTCAAAATGAAGTGTTTTGATCTAATAACCTACCTTATCATTAAACTCCAGTATCAAAAGTTTCACTGTTTTATTTATTTACTTACTTATTTAAGTAATCTCTGCACCCAACATGGGGCTTGACCTCATGACCCCAAAATCAAGAGTCACACACTCCTCCAACTGAGCCAGTCAAATGCCCCAAAAGTTTTCCTGTTTTAAATAAATACATTCTTCAAGATTAGAAAAAATATTGATAATTGAAAATTGTTGAAACTGAGGGACTGCTCAATGGGGGTTCATTATACTATTCTCTCCACTTTTAGGCACACTTGAACATTTCCATAATAAAAAAGTTTTTAAAAATTACTTTAATTATTTTCTGATCCCAATCTCCAGGATAAAGAACAAGTTATTTTTAGCAGGAAAACAAGATTCTCTAGAATCGGGCCTACCTCTCTGGCTTCATATCTTATGCCCCCCCCATGCCCACTCCTCTTACATTCTAGACTCTACTTAAGATTTCTCAGCTTCAGCACTATTGATTTTGGTTCCAATAATTCCTTGTGGGGGGCTTACCCTGTGAAAATTAATAAAGGGAAATCTCACTATTTTTTTTAAAGATTATTTATTTATTTATTTGACAGAGAGAGAGAGAAACAGCCAGCGAGAGAGGGAACACAAGCAGAGGGAGTGGGAGAGGAAGAAGCAGGCTCCCAGCGGAGGAGCCTGATGCTGGACTCGATTGCATAACTCCGGGATCACGCCCTGAGCCGAAGGCAGACGCTTAATGACTGAGCCATCCAGGCGCCCCAGGGAAATCTCATTTAAAATGGAGTCAGGCTTGGGGCACCTGGGTGGCTCAGTTAAGTGTCTGCCTTCAGCTCAGGTCAGGACCTTGGGGTCCTGGGATCAAATCCCATCTCAGGCTCCCTGCTCAGCGGGGAGTCTGCTTCTCTCTTTCTCTCCCAAATAATATTATAAATAAAAACTTTTAAAAAAATAAAATAAATGAAATGGAGTCAGGCTTGATCTCAGAGCCCCACAGCTGTTTTATTTACTTAAATAAATAAAACTTAAAAAAATAAAATAGAGGGGGGCCTGGGTGGCTCAGTCAGTTAAGCGTCTGCCTTCAGCTCGGCTCATGATACCAGAGCCCTGGAATTGAGCCCCATGTTGGGCTCCCTGCCTGGCGAGAATCCTGCTTCTCCCTCTCCACCTGCTCATGCTCTCTCTCTCTCTCTCTCTCAAATGAATAAATAAAATCTTTTAAAATAAATAAATAAAATAGAGTCAGGAAGCCAGAATGGGAAGCCCTCATGCACTACCACTCCACATCAGTTATGGACCTCAACAGGAAGAGATGCACCTTGCTAGTGCTTTACTTTACTTTACTACTCGAGCACGAGGAAGGAAGATTCTATATTTGAACATCAGGACTGCCTGGGTGGTGCAGTCAGTTAAGTGATGACTCTTGGTTTCCACGCAGGTCCTGATCTTAGTGTTGTGAGATGGAGCCCCGAGTCAGGATCTGTGCTCAGTGAGAAGTCTGCTTGAGATTCTCTCTCCCTCTCCCTCTGCCCCCCCCACTCGTGCTCACTCTCTTTTGCTCATATAAATAAATAAATCTTTAAAAGAAACCTACACTACACTTTGAACTCCCAGTTTACTCCAATGGACTTTTTGTTTATAACAGCCCCTCCCAACTCTCCTCTTTCCTCTATAAAAGAGCAAGAGTGTTCCTCTCCTTTGTTCTTGGAACTTGCCTATGGTTTTTCCTATGGCTTGCTTGTCCCAAATTGCAATTATTCTGCAATTCCTGAATAAACCCATTTGCTGGTAAAATAACTGGCTGTTTTAATTTCAAGGTTCACAACCTGTATATTGTAAAATTTTTAGCAGCATCTCTGTCTTCTATCCACCAGATGCCAGTAGCACTCCCTCGGTTGTGACAACCAAAAATATTCTCCAGGCTTTGCTAAATGTTCCCTAAAGGGCAAAATAGCCCATGATCAAGACCACTGGTCTAGGTATACCAGACAACTAGCAGTTCCTAACATGACATGCTGTTTCATACTTTTGATAATCTGCATAAACTATCCCCTTTGCCTGGAATGTCTTCCCTCTCCTCTGCCTGACCACTTTTGTTAGCAGTTCAAATAACTGCTTAAAGCAACAACTTCTTTGTTTCCTGTGTTCATTTTTGTAGCTCCAGTGCCTAACACAGTCCCTAGCATAAAATAAGTACTAAATAAATGTTTGCTGAAAGGATTAATCATCATTATTAAGAGATTTTCATTGAGCTTCTTGTGAGCACTGATTTTTATAAAAGGTACAAAACAGGATCTTCACTCTAAGCTTGTTAACAATTTAATGGGTGTGATAGAAACTGTTAATTATCCCCCATTGTCTTTTCTCTCCTTTTGTCTTGAATAAAAGCACTTACTGATAGCTGCCTAGTAAAAACATTTCCCAACCTCCCTTACAGAGTAAGTCGTTGACAAGTGTTGTAAGTAGAAGTGGTACGTGTCCCTTAAAAGAAGGGACAAGTTCATTTTGCTTTCTTCCTATTGGCTGGAATACAAATCAAGTGGCTGGACTTCAAGCAGCTCTTTTGGACTATAAGGCAGAAGCCTCAGGCTAAGGATGGCAGAGCAACAATAAAGACCAAGTGTGTGTCCCTGATGAGCACAAAACCACCCAACTCACCTTGAACTTCATGTCTTCTGACTTTATAGCATAAAGAAATAAACTTATCTTGTCTAGAACATACTTAAACATAATCTTAAATAATTAAGTTGGGAAGACCAAAAGCAGAAGAGATTGGATTTAAGAGCAAAACAGAATCCTGGGATGGATGAGGTAATTTGTATACGAGTAAAATAACACAAAAGGTGGATGCAATACCAAGGGTACCTCATGCCCAGAGATGTTTGGGAGTAGGGTTCAAATTCCTAACACCTGCAAAGATATGGGTCCCCCATGACTAAGAGATCTTTTAGAAATAAGTCTTCAAGCCAGAGGAGAAACCTCAAATACTTAGCAAGATAAATAAAAATAAATCCACACCTAGACAAGTTGTAGTAAAACTGAAGAACATAAAAAACAAAGAGAAAATCTTAAAAGATAAGAAAGATAGATTACCTGGACACCTGGGTGGCTCAGTTGGTTAAGCATCTGCCTTCCGCTCAGGTCATGATCCCAGGGTTGTGGGATCGAGTCTCACATTGGGCTCCTTGGTCAGCAGGGAGCCTGCTTCTCCCTCTGCCTGCCACTCCCCCTGCTTGTGCTTATGATCTCTCCCTCTAACAAACGATAAATAAAATCTTTCTAAAAAGAGAGAGAGAAATTACCAACTAAGTAACAATAGAAAAATAACTACAGATTTCTCAAGAAAAAAGATAACAGAGATAATAGGACAATAAAATGATAGAATAATATCTTCTAAGTGCTGAATAAAAAAGTCGATCAAGAATTCTATATTCATTCAACGGATTCAGAAAGTGCAATGAATTCATTTTTTAAAAACTCAACACCTTCTCTGTGCCTGGCGTTTTTCTAAATGTTTGGGATACATAACAATGAAAAAGACATAAATCCATGCCCTCGGGTGGCTTGGTGGCTCAGTCAGTTAAGCGTTTGACTCTTGGTTTTGGCTCAGGTCAGGATCTCAGGGTTATGAGATCAAGCCCTGTGATAGGCTCCGTGCTAGGCTTTCTCTCCCTCTCCCTCTGCCTCCCCCCCCCCCACCCGCTAGCACGTGCACACAAGTGCATGCGCTCTTAAGCGCTCTCTCTCTCTCTCTCTCTCTTAAAAAAAAAAAAAACAGGTAAGAGAATTGAGATGGTCTGGGGTGGGAAATGGGCTGAAAAGTTATTAAAGGGTTGTCAGGGTCACCTCATTAAGGAGGTGACATTAGAGCAAAGATTTGAAGGAGTTAAGGTACTTGGTGGAAATGTATCCAGATAAATTTTTATTTAGGCATGAGAGAGAAATAATAGCATTTTTAGACAGAAGGGGAGCAAAAGAAGCAAACTCCCTGCTGAGCGTGGAGCCTGATGTTGGGCTCAATCACAGGAACCTGAGATCATGACCTGAGCAGAAACCAAGAGTCAGATACTTAACCAACCAACTGAGTCACCCAGGCACCCTAATTTTGCAAAATCTAAATGTATACTAATTGTTAACATATAAAGGGAGGGTTAAAAAAAATGAAACTCAAATACCTTACGACCATAACACAGAAAAGTAGATGGCATGATGGGAAGAACTGGAGTTAAAGCCCTGAAACCTCCACGTATTGTTTGCAAGAATGATGTAGTTACTTATTAACTCTAAACTTATCAAAAATTAAACATGCGTGTTGACATTTTAAATAGATACTAAAAGAGTGAAAACAAGCAAAAACATACATTTAAAAAACTAAAACTACAACCCTAAATAGCCAATGAGCTCAAGAGAAAATCTTAATGGAAATCATGAAAAAGTTAAAACTGAATGACAATAAAATAAAAAAATGTGACATGCATCTAAAACAGAATCATGAAGAAAATTTATGTTAAACACATTTTTTAAAAATATGCTAAATCAGGGCGCCTGGGTGGCTCAGTCAGTTAAGCGTCTGCCTTCAGCTCAGGTCATGATCCCAGGATCCTGGGATCAAGTCCCGAGTCGGGCTCCCTGCTTGGTAGGGAGTCTGCTTCTCCCTCTCCTTCTGCCTGCTGCTCCCCTTCTTTGTTCTCTCTCTCTCAATCTCTGTCAAATAAATAAAATCTAAAGAAATATATACCAAATCAATACATAAGGAGTTCTATTTTTAAAATTTATTTTTATCTTTATTTTTATTATTGTTTTAAAGTAGGCTCCATGACCAATGTGGGGCTTGAACTCACAACCCTGGGAACAGGAGTCATATGCTCTACCAACTGAGCCAGCTAGGTGCCCCAAGAGTTTCATTTTTTTAAAAAAAGATTATTTATTTATACATTTATTTGAGAGAGAGAGAGAGAGAGAGCAGGCATGAGCAGGGGGAGAGGCAGAGGGAGAGAAAAAGGGAGAAGCAGACTCTCCAATGAGTAGGGAGCCCAACGTGGGGTTCAATCCCAGGATCCTGAGATCACAACCTGACCCGAAGGCAGACGCTTAACTGACTGAACCACCCAGGTGCCCCAAGAGTTCCATTTTTGAAGCTAGAGAAAGAGCAGAACAAACCTAAGAGGACAGGGGAAAAAAAATAATACAGAGAAGAGCAAAAATTAATAGACACACACATAAAGTAGAAATGATCAATAAAATCAAAAGCTGGTTCTTTAGAAAGACTAATATAAAAGATATACTCTATAAGATTGGTCTATTTAAAACAATGAAAGGTATACATAAATAACTCTAAAAAAGAGATAGAACTACAAGATTCAATTAAAATTTAAAGCCATCTAGGGGCGCCTGGGTGGCACAGCGGTTAAGCGTCTGCCTTCGGCTCAGGGCGTGATGCCGGCGTTCTGCGATCGAACCCCACATCAGGCTCCTCTGCTATGAGCCTGCTTCTTCCTCTCCCACTCCCCCTGCTTGTGTTCCCTCTCTCGCTGGCTGTCTCTATCTCTGTCAAATAAATAAATAAAATCTTTAAAAAAAATTTAAAGCCATCTAGAACACTTTGGAAACACAGAATGAAAATGTTTTCATTTCCACAACATCCTGAAATCCCACTAAAACGATACTAGATAATTATATGGGGGGCCTAGCTGGCTCAGTTGGTGGAGCATGCGACTCTGATCTCAGGGTCATGAGTTTGAGCCCCATATTGGGCATGGAGACTACCTTAAAAATAAAAATTAATTAGTTAATTAATAAAAATGATAATAGATAATTATAAAAGATATGGACCCACAAGGTCATAAAACTTGATTAGCTGAATGGAGGAATTATGAAACTAAGTACACGTGTCGGGGAAGCCAACAACATATAATCCAATTTGTGCTGCAGAAACCCAGGAAAGTTCAGGAACTAAAGGCATCAGCATAAACAGTATCTCACATTATGTGCAACAACTGTAATATGCTGGGAAAAGATCTATGATTTCTGTCAGTCAAAATTACAAGTACAGCTGATACTGCTATGCTTTGCTGCCTACATTCATAATCGAAGGAAATGCTAAATTTAACATAATGGTCAGTGAAAATAAAGACGTAATTTTTTTTCCACCCAAGTTCACAAGTTTAACATACCTGTGACCCAGCAAGTCCACTCTTAAATATACACCCAACAGAAATACTTGTATGAAGAAACATATATACATAACATTACTTAATAGCCAGAATTTGGAAACAACCCAAATGGTCAAAAACAGTAGAACGACATCCAGTAAACGGGAATCTAAGAAAGGCAAAGTGAATTTCCAGGATGACATCTATGTAGCAATCCTAAGATCAATCAATCCTTATGGGAGTAGAAGGGTAGATGGCAAGAAGAAATATGTCTCCAAATAAAAAACAAAATAAAAACTAAAACTAAAAGATTACCTGATTCCTTTGACCTTGTAGAGTAGGGTTTTACATCTCTGGAGGGGTCTGGTGGAATAATTACTAATAGGTACAAGAAAACAAATCAATCAAACAAAATAACCAAAGTAATTATTAACTCTAGATAAAACAAAATGTCATATTTGAAAAGAAGCATAATAAGAGTATACAGTTGACCCTTGAACAATGCAGGCGTTAAGAGCACCAAATACCCCACACAGTCAACAGTCCAAGTCTAACTTTGGACTTCCCCGAGTTAACTACTAACAGTCTACTGTTGACTAGAAGCCTTACTGAAAACAGAAACAGCTGGATTAACACATATTTTGTGTGCTATATGTATTACATACTGTATTCTTACAGTACAGTAAGCTAGAGAAAAGAAATGTTTAGAAAATCATAAGAAAATACAATTACAGTACTATATGTATATTTATTGAAAAAAAGCCATGCACGAGTGGATCTGTGCAGTTCAAACCCATGTCGTTCAAGGGTCAACTGGATTATATGTCTCAGCTATGAACAGCATTAAATAATCATAATAATGTTAACACTGAATTATGATTTACCAAAAACTGTAACTAAATGGAATAAAGGGAAGTATATGCAAGACTTTGCATTGTGAATAAATCCTGTTAGCAACACTTTTACTTGTAATTTGCCAGTCTGCCATGACTTGAGTAACTAGTAACAGATAGTTTGTGAGCTGGAACTATTTTCTACAATAGACATGTTTGGGACATCATGAAATTCTCCAAAACCTGTTTTTACAAGCTATTGGAGGTAATACATGCCTTAACACAGGATGGGTAAAGGCAGATACTTTAGTAAAAGATTATGACAAGAGCCCTTATCTCCTTATACTGAATGTCAGCGAGGCACAAAAAGAGGTCCCCTGCAGCTTATGATAAAGAACAAACCATAGTCAAATTTACTCTTACTTAGAAACTTGCCTTCAAGATGATTAGTCAGGTAACAAATTTTCTTATTTAGCTCCTAGGGTCTTAAATATTCTCCAGCTTTTTTTATTAGTAAAATTAGAAAAGCAATCTATAGCAAAGCACATAAATGAACGGAAATTCTAGGTAAAAAAAAAGTGTTTTCTGTGTGTTCAATACACCTTGCCCATTTTTCCCTTTTAATTGGGAGTGGACAGTACAAATGGTTGTATTCTACATTTCTCCTCTCAACTCTCTAACTCGTGTGTGTTTGCAGGAGGTGGTAGCTATAAGAGAACTCAATGCTCATCTTCAATAAAGTTCAATAGATAATTCTCTCCTTTGCTTCTGGGCAAATAATCTTTTGGTTTGAGTTTAAAATTTAGGGGAAAAAAACCAAATAACTTTTTTAAGAAAGATTTTATTTATTTGAGAGAGAGAGAGTGCCAGCACAAGCAGGGGGAGGGGCAGAAGGAGAGGGAGAGAATCTCAAGCCGACTCCTGGTTGAGCACAGAGCCCAACGTGGGGCTTGATCTCATAACCCTGAGATCATGACCTGAGCCGAAATCAAGAGTGGGACGCCCAACCATCTGAGCCACCCAGGCGCACCCCTCTCCCCAAATAACTTTTTAAAAATGTAGGGTAGAGGCCAAGAGCAGGCCACCTCAAAGTGTGCCACCTGGCATATTGGTTATTTTTAATTAAAAGTTACTTAAAGGGCACCTGGATGGCTCAGTCAGTTAAGTGTCTGCCTTTGGCTCAGGGTCCTGGGACAGAGCCCCACATCAGGCTCCCTGCTCAGTGGGGAGCCTGCTTCTCCCTCTTTCTCTGTGCCTCCCCCTGCTCATGCTCTCTCTCACACGCTCTTTCTCAAATAAATGAGTAACATCTTTTTTTTTAAAAGTTACTTAAGAAATAGCCGGTGCAAGAATACTCTGACCCCCCCAACTTTGTCTCCAGAAAGCAGGAAATAAATCTCCCACGTGAAAGGTACACCCTCCCTGTACCAGGAGGTAAACAGACATCCTTATCACCAGAGAGAGAATTCAGAGCCAAGAAGGCTGTATAAACAAACCTTATACTTTTACTAATTTACTACTCTAGCCCAAATTCTGTTTAGAATTCCTTCCTAATTGAAGCTCCTAAACGTAAGTTTTCTTTGGCCTGTCAGTTCCTTACAGATGTATTGTCTCTTTGTCTAAAAAGTATAAAAACTGCCTGCCTTGGTCATTTCTTTAGGTCTCAATTTCATTATTGGGCCTCCATGCATATGTAATAAACTTTGGGTTTTTTTCCTCCTGTTAATCTGCCTCATGGCAATTTCATTTTCAGACCATCTAGACAGTCTTGAGGATAGAGGAAAAATTTTCCTCTCCAACAGTAGCAGAAAGACTATCTTTTTAAAAAAAGGGTTTATTTATTTGAGAGAGAGAGCACAAGTGGCGGCAGATGCAGAGGGAGAGGGAGAAGCAGACTCCCCGCTGTGCAGGGATCCCAATGCGGGGCTCAACCCTAGGACCCCAAGATCATGACCTGAGCCGAAGGCAGATGCTTAACTGACTGAGCCACCCAGGTGCCCCAAAAAGACTAACTTTATTTTTTCTTTTTAAAATTTTTTAAGTAATCTCTGCACCCAACGAGGGGCTTGAACTCCCAATCCTAAGAACAACAGTCACATGCTCTTGAGCTAGCCAGGCACCCCAGAAAGACTAATTTTAAGGTATTCACCTTGGGGGGCACCTGGGTGGCTCAGTCGGTTAAGAATCCGACTCTTGATTTCAGCTCAGGTCACAATCACGGGGTTATGAGATCAAGTCCTGCGTCTGGGGCTCCGCACTGGGCGTGGATCCTGCTTAAGATTCTCTCTCTCCTTCTGACCCTCCTTTCTCTCTCTCCTCCTCCAAAAAAATTAAGTATTCATCTTAACATCATCAAGATAAAGCTTTTCTATTTTGAATACTCTGTTCTTAGCTGATGCCTCTAAATGATTTCACTTTTTTAAAAAAATATTTTATTTATTTATTTGACAAAAAGAGAGACAGCCAGCGAGAGAGGGAACACAAGCAGGGGGAGTGGGAGAGGAAGAAGCAGGCTCCCAGCAGAGCAGGGAACCTGATGCAGGGCTCGATCTCAGGACCCTGGGATCATGTCCTGGGCCGAAGGCAGACACTTAACGACTGAGCCACCCAGGTGCCCCCAAATGATTTCACTTTTAAACTCACCATTATTCATTACATAGTCATATGATTATCTGAACAACCAAAGTTTAAAGTATTTGAAGCAACCAAAAGGCAAAGGATCTCTAATGTCCATAAAGACAAAATGTGGGGGCACCTCGGTGCCCTGAGCCTCGGCTCAGTCGTTTAAGAATCTGACTTTTGATTTGGGGGCTCAGGTCATGATCTCAGGGTGGTGAGACTGAGGCCTGAATCCAGCTCCTTGTTCAGCAGGGAGTCTGCTTGGAATTTTCTCTCTCCCTCTGTCCTTCCCCACCCCCCCAACTCATGCACGTGCTCTCTCTCTCAAATAAATAAATAAATAAATAAATATTTTAAAAAAAGACAAAATGTGAACTATGAGATCTTTTAACATTGGAAGCTTTTTTTTTTTTTTTTTTTTTTTTGTCTTCGGGATACTGCCCTACTAGAAATTAGGAAAGTATTAATTTTGAACCATTTTCCCCGTTAGGCCTAATAATGGCTGTTTAGTAGTTGTTTACCATAAATAAATGAGAAACATTTCTGATCTTAATATTTTTTTTATATATTCTTAGATTTTTCTTTTTACTTCGGGATTTTTTTATAGCTCCAAATCTTCCCAACCTGAATTTCTCTAAATTCTGTTATTTATCTAATGGTCTTCCTTTACTTCTATACCTATAGAATGTGTTACAGTACTTAATATTTGACATGAAAACTTTTCATGTTTTTGTAATATAACATAAACATCTTTTCCTTTAATTTTTTAAAAATTTTAATTCCAGATAATTAACATATATTATAGGTGTACAATACAGTGATTCACCAATTTTATACATGACTCAGTGCTCTTCATGGTAAGTGTACTCTTAATCCCCTTTACCTATTTCATCTGGTAACCAACAGTTCTCTATGTTTAAGAGTCTGTTTGTCTCTTTTTTTCTTTGTTTTGTTTCTTAAATACCACATATGAGTGAAATCTTATGGTATTTGTCTTCCTCTGACTGACTGACTTTGCTTATCATTATCCCCTCTAGATCCAACCATGTTGTTGCAAATGACAAGATTCTATTCTTTTTTATGGCTGGGTAAATTTCCATTAATAAACATTATTTTATTTATTTATTTATTTATTTATTAAAAAGATTATTTATTATTTATTCGACAGAGATAGAGACAGCCAGCAAGAGAGGGAGCACAAGCAGGGGGAGTGGGAGAGGAAGCAGGCTCATAGTGGAGAAGCCTGATGTGGGGCTCGATCCCATAACGCCGGGATCACACCCTGAGCCAAAGGCAGATGCTTAACCGCTGTGCCACCCAGGCGCCCCAACATTATTTTATTTATTTATTTAGAGAGTGTGCAAGTGTGGGGGAGGGGCAGAGGGAGAGGGAGAGTCCCAAGCGGGCTCCATGCCCAGTGCAGAGCCCTACTCAGGGCTTGATCTCACGACCCTGAGATCATGACCTGAGCTGAAACCAAGAGTCAGATGCTCAACCAACTGAGCCACCCATGTGCCCTGAAAGTGAATGCTTTTTTTTTTTTTAAAGATTTATTTATTCGACAGAGATAGAGACAGCCAGCGAGAGAGGGAACACAAGCAGGGGGAGTGGGAAAGGAAGAAGCAGGCTCATAGCGGAGGAGCCTGATGTGGGGCTCGATCCCATAACACCGGGATCATGCCCTGAGCCGAAGGCAGACGCTTAACTGCTGTGCCACCCAGGCGCCCCAAGTGAATGAATTCTTTATGTCACATCTCCCATTACCTCTTGTTATATGTCATCAGCAGACATGGTGAAAGGCTGCTTAACATCTTTTGTTATAATCCTTAACTGATAGTAAGATACTTCAAATAATTATACTTCATAAGCTTCTTTTTTATGTTGGAATCCAAAGTCCTCAAAAATACCTTTAACTTGGCTAATATATAATATATAATATCATCCTGTCCTTTACAGATAACATTAAAATCAGCAAGTATTTGTGTGAAATAATTTTTTTGTAGTTTACAAAATATCCAACTCTTTTCCTAATTGTCTGCTTGGGATCTGGGTAATTTCGGAGCTGGTCTGGGTCAAGAATTAATTACAAACAACAGTGAATACAAGAGTATTTAAATGAAGGTCATTTTGATCTTGAAATAATGTTAGTCTTACAGTTCCCATTATGCTGGGTCAAGTTGAACACCAAGCAGTCCCTCATGATTCCCACAAGTTTTATTTGTGAAAGGAGTTCACATAAAAGGGGCAATACAACTAATAGAAAATGGCCTGCTCAGTGAAGGCCAGGGAAGAATTTCAGTAGAATTTCAGAAGAAAAACAGCAAGGTTTTTCTGTGTGTATATAGACATTTTCCCTTCTGCTTTTCGGGGTAGGGGGACAACCCCAACCATGATTGCCCAGCCTGGGAAGGGGGAAGAAGGATCTTGGACTACACAGTGAAACTGTGACAGTCGATGATGTAAGGAACTTTGGGAGAGTTCTCTACCTCTCTCTCTCTCTCTGTTTTATTCTCCCCTTTAGCTCGTAAAAAGGGGCCATACCACACTCTTCCCCCTGGGTTTTGTTTTTTTCTTTTGCTTTGGAATAAGTAATATATTGACATGGTACAATAACCAAAAGGTTAAAAAGATACACAGTGAAATATATGAAAAGATGGGCAACTTCATTAATCATCAGAGAAGTGCCAAGTAAAACTCCCCGCTTAGCAGGAAGCCTGACGTGGGGCTCAATCTCACGACTCTGGGATCATGACCTGAGCCAAAGGCAGATGCTTAACTGATTGAGCCACCCAGGTGCCCCAAACATAAGTTTTCTTTGTCCTGTCAATTCCTCACAGATTTCTTTGCCAAAAAAGTAAAAAAGCTGTCTGCCTTGGTCATTTCTTTGGGTCTCGATATTATTATTTGGCCTCTGGGCACATATAATTAAACTGTGGCTTTTTTCTCCTATTAGTCTGTCTTATGTCAATGTAATTCTTAGAGCAGCTAGAAGAATCTTAACAGGTCATGTAAAAATTTTCCTCTATTAAAATGGAACATATGCTTACTCTATGATCCAGCAATTCCAATGCTAAGTATGTATCTGATATAAATGCATACATATGATCACCAAATGATTTGTACTGGAATATTCAAAGCAGCACCCCAAATAGTAAAATGGAGACACTGTGGTAGATTCATGCGATGGAATATTATACAGCAATGAAAACGAACAATTCAAAGCTACACAAGAGAATATAAATGAATCTCATAGTCATAAATGTTAAGAGAAAGAAGCCAGACATAAAGAATACACACCATGTAGTTCAGTTTACATAAACTTCTAAACAGGCAAAATTAACCAATGGTGTTAGAAGTCAGGATCGTGGTATTCTTGGTAGAGGAAGTGACCTGGAAGCGAAACAAAGGGAGAGTCTAGATTTCTGGCAACACTGTTTCTTGCTCTCAGTGCCGGTTACATGAGTGTGTTCACTCTGTGAAAATTTATCAAGTTGTATATTTATTATTTGTGCACTTGTCTGCACATGTATTATATCTTAGTTAAAAGTTTAATTAAAAAGAAACTTTACAGGGGGCGCCTGGGTGGCTCAGTCGGTTAAGTGTCTGCCTTTGGCTCAGGTCATGATTACAGGGTCCTGGGATTGAGCCTTGCATTGGGTTCCCCGGTTATCAGGGAGTCTGCTTCTCTCTCTCTTTCTGCCTGCCACTCCACCTGCTTGTGCTCTCTCTCTCTCTCTCTCTCTCTCTGTTAAATAAATAAATAAATAAATAAATAAATAAATAAATAAATATTTTAAAAAGAAACTTTATAGTATGTGGTAGACAATACCCCCAAAGTTGTCTACACCCCAATCCCTAGAAGCTACGACTATGTTAAGTGTTAAAAAAAAAAAAAAGAACACTTAGATGGAGTCCCGTGGCCCCCCACAACAGCAAACCAAGATTTAACTCCAGTTTCAAACTATCCCAGGAATGTGACCTTTTAACAGTCAAGCTGAAATTTCCTGATCAGCACTAGGGAGGTAATCTGCATGATAAACACCCTACCTTTCCTTTCCTCTCAGAAAGCTGTCCCAGCCTCAAACAATCATTTCTTTCCTTTTGCTAATAACGTCCTTGCCCCACCCTCCTACCTATAAAAATCTTCCATTTTGTACAGCTCTTCTGAGTATCTCTCTGTTTGCTAGATGGGATACTGGCCAATTCATGAATCCCTTAATAAAGCCAATTAGATCTTCAAATTTATCCAGCAATTTTGTTTTTTAACATAAATTATATGGCAAAGGGAAGTAAGGTTGCTAATCACCTGACATTAACATAGGAAGAGTATTTTGGATTATCCAGAACAATATAATCACAAGGATTTTAAAAGTGGAAGGGGAGGGATGCGTGGATGGCTCAGTCAGTTAAGCATCTGACTCTTGACTCTTGGTTTCAGCTCAGGTCACGATCTCAGGGTCCTGAGATCAAGCCCTGTGTCTGGGGCTCCGCACTGGGCATGGATCCTGCTTAAGAGTCTCTCTCTCCCTCTGCCCCTCCCCGGTTCCTCTCTAAAAAATAGTGGAAGAAGGAGTTAGAAGAGAGAGTGAAAAAGAGGTAGATGAAGCAGGGTCAGAGAGAGATTCTATGTTGCTGGCTTTGAAGATGGAGGAAGGGGCCATGAGTGGAGGAATATGAGCAGCCTCAAAACTCTGGAAATGACAAAAAACTACATTCTCTCCTAGAGCCTCCAGCAAGGAACTCAGTCTGCAGGTACACCTGCCCGCACCTCAACTTTAGTCCAGTGAGATCCGTGTTGGACTTTTAATCTACAGAACTGTGAGATAATAAAGATGTGCTATTTTAACCCACTACATTTGTAGTAATTTGTTACAGCAGAACAGGAAACTAATACAGTTGGTGTGGGGAAAGATCAAGTGTTCAGAGAATCTGAACATGTTAGACATCTATGTGGAGATACCAAATAGGCAGCTGGATAGGAGTCTGGAATTCAGGGGAGAGGTATGGGCTGGAGGTACAAATTCTGGAGTTGTCAGTGAAGAGAGAAAAGCCAAGAGAATGGATGAGATTAACAAAGAGTGAGTGTAGGTAGAAAAGAGGTCTAAGGACTGAGCCCTGAACACTCAAATCTGACAGCTTACATATAGCTGGTTATTTAAAGCTAGTGAGCACTCTGGGGCACCTGAGTGGCTCAGCCAGTTAAGTGTCTGACTCTCAGTTTCCACTCAGGTTGTTATCTCAAGGTTGTGTGATGGAGCCCTGCCTCAGGCTCCCTGCTCAGTGCAGAGTCTGCTTAAGACACTCTCCTTCGCCCTCTGCCCCTCTCCCCACTCAAACATATAAATAAATCTTTTTTTTTTTAATTTTTAAAGATTTTATTTATTTATTTGTCAGAGAGAGGAAGAGTACAATCAGGGAAAGTAGCAGGCAGAGGGAGAAACAGGCTCCCTGCTGAGCAAGGAGCCCCGCGCAGGACTTGATTTCAGGACACAACCTGAGCTGAAGGCAGACACCCAACTGACTGAGCCACCCAGGTGTCCCTCAAATATATAAATAAATCTTAAAAAAAAAAAAAAAAAGCTAGTGAGCACTCCAAAACAGAGGCAGACACCAAGATGTGAATGCTCAGGCAGATACTTAAGCTAGGCTTGTAAGAACAGGCGGGTACTTGAGACAGGAGTGAGTAACAGATCTCAAAAACAAAGAAACAGTTTTGGCAAGAGGACTCAGTCATATGCTTGGCAACAGGGGTTGAGAAAAATTTAAGGATAGAGTCTGGGTAATATATTCTAGATGTCAGCAAAGATGGAACCTTGGCTCTGAGCCAGCTTTCTGCCTTGGGCTTCTATTGCATCCTTAACTTGATTCCGGCCCCCTGTGGGTGTCTGTGTATCTTTCTAGCTTATCATTTGCCCTTCTTTCTCATTTCTCTTCCTTTTTCCTTAATTGCACATAATACAGAAATAATATACTCAATTGATTCTGACATTTCCCCCTCACATTTTAACACCTCCGAAATCAGGATGAATCTTAGAATTGACGGTGTGTCATAGTTCAATGGGCAGCACTTTTTTCTTTCTTGGTATGTAAAATTATGGTGGTCTTAGATTCAAATGGTACCTCTGACTTCATGAAATACAAATGCTCTATCATTTAGGGAAACACTTTTCAAATTTTGCATTTTTTAAAATTTGAGGGGTTGAACTTCCTTGAAGTTTAATTTACTTAAAATAATATTCACCAATTTTAAGCGTACAATTCAACGAGCTTACACAAATGCATGCTGTCACGCAACCACCACCACAACCATGATAAAGAGCATTTTCACCGTTCCAAAATGTTTCCTGGAGTCTCTCTGCAGTCACTCCCTTCTCCCCACCCCTGCCCCTGGCAATCATTGATCTGCCTTCTATCACTAGTTTCACCTTTCCTAGGATTTCATATAAATGAGATTGTACAGCATGTACTCTCTGTGTCTAGATTTTTTCACTCAGCATAATCATTCTAAGATTCATTCATGTTGACAGACGTATCAGTTCATTTTTATTGCTGAGTATTATTTCATTCTAGGAATGTATCACATTTTGTTTGTCCGTTCGCCAGTTGAGACATCTGAATTGTTTCCAGTTTGGGGCTATTATAAAAAATGAATAATTAGCCTTTTTCAAAGCGGGGGAAAAAGCGTAAACCCATCTAAAGCAAGTTGGGTTATATTTTATTTTCTCCTCCCCGTGAGGCGTGAGTACCATGATAGAATCCCTTTACTTAAAAAAGGATGAGGAAAACAAATCTCATACATTTTGGTCATATTACTCCTTTAAAAATCAGTGAATGGTGAATGTTTATCTGTGAATCCTAATCAATGTCAGGAAAAGAAATTCCAAACTGAAAGTACACTTTAGAGTCGATAATAGAAAACACGAATCTAAAAAGAAAGAAAGAAAACGCAAGTCGTTCCCCCAGCGAGGTAAACTTTGGATAACATCGGGTTACCTGAGGAAAACGAAGCCTACACACCGAGTTGTGTTTTTTTTTTTTTTTGCAAAACCTACCTTTTGATCTGAAAAACACTAAACTTTCAAGAATAAAGACTTCACTTACTTACAAACAGGGACACTGAGAAAACTAAGGCTCCAGAACGCCCGGCCAGAAGCGGCTAACTACTTTGTATGCCGGGATTTGTAGTCCGCGAAAGAGTCGTTCTAGCAAGATGGCGGAGTTGTTAATGACGTGAGAAGAGCGGCCCCGAGGGAGTATGCGCCGCGAGGGGATTGGGCGGTGCGGGGATTCGACAGGCGGGAAGTTAAGACCAGGTGCTAAAACCTTTCCTTCAAAGGAAGCCTGGTGCCCTGAAGTCTCGCGAGATCCTGGCGGGGCCCAATGGAACGCGGGGCCTGGCTTATCACTAGGGGCGTTTGTTGGGGGCGGAGCTTGACCGGAGTGGGCCGGGCGTCGTAGGTGCCCGGCGTAGCGGCGTTTAGGCCGGGCAGCCGCTGTGAGGAGCGAAGCCGTGGCCATGAAGGAGGAGAAGGAGCATAGGCCTAAAGAGAAGCGAGTAACCCTGTTGACTCCCCCGGGGGCCGCAGGCAGCGGCGCTGGGGCTTCGGGGGACGGCACCAAAGGGGAAGATAAGCAGGATCGAAATAAGGAGAAGAAAGAGGCGCTGAGCAAGGTGCCTGGCCGGCTGTTGGCCCGGGAGAGGGCGGGACGGGTCCGCCACCCGCGAGGATGGTTGGGAATGGGGCTGCCCTCTTCCTCTCCCAGTTTGCGCTTCTGTTTCTTCACCTGAGTGAAAATCGCGTCACCCTGTCTTCATCCATTCGTCCAAGATGGGGTGGGGGGAGCCCCTTTCGGCCAAGTCCCGGGGTGCGAGTGAGGGAAAAGGGGGAATTCCCAGACGAGAGGTTTAGGTCAGAGCTGTGAGACGATAGTGGGAGGGGGATCGATAGTAAAGAGAATGAGGAATTAAAAGGTTAATTGGGGGGAATTATTAAATAGTGAAGGGGCCAGCAGGGGTGGGGGGAGTTTGTGATAAAGAGTATTAAAGGAGGCGAGTTGAGTGAGAGTGGGGGGATTAATGGTCGGGGGGCCAGGTCAGTTTCATCCTATTTGGGGAGCAACGAGGAAACTTTTAGTATTCCTTAGAGTTTTGAATTCTTAACGCTGAATGAGGAAGGATTTTTGTTTTAGGATGTGTCGGATGTGGTAGGGAGATAAGAAGTCAAATGTTTATGGCACCCAGAAAGACTAGGGTTAGCCTACTAATTTCTTGCTAATACAGCTATTGAAAAATGGGTGCTAGAAAATGATGCGAAAACCAAGTGAACTGTGGGGCTTCCGTTTAACAGAACCTAAGATTTTTCTTGCTCCATGCAGTTCTCATTTCTAAGAGTTTATAAAACAGCACTATTATTACGTTTGACTAATTCTGAGCATCTAGAATAATTTTCTTCTGGGTTTTTATGAGTGAGCTCATCTTTTAAAAACCATCTGTTTTCAGGAACAGTGAGTCTTTCAGGTATGACAGAAAATGATTTGTACTAATTTTATTTTTCCTTATTCATTTCTTAAGGTGGTAATTCGGAGATTACCTCCCACTTTGACCAAGGAGCAGCTTCAGGAACATCTTCAGCCTATGCCAGAGCATGATTATTTTGAGTTTTTTTCTAATGATACTAGGTAAAATGAATAAATAAAAGAGGGCGGGGGTAAATGAAAAATTTTCTTCCATTCTTTTTATCCTACTGTTTTCCATTTGATTTTTGAACCTGTCTCTTTAATATATGCATACTTGTAATTCAGCCAGACACCTGCAAGCACATTTACATAATTGCTTTCCTCTCTGCAGTCTGTATCCTCATATGTATGCCAGAGCATACATCAACTTTAAAAACCAAGAGGACATTATTTTGTTCAGGGATCGCTTTGATGGTTATGTATTCCTTGACAATAAAGGTGAGTCCTTGTCACTGAAGGGGAGTTTCTTTGTCATTTGTATGTTTAAGACAATGTGTGTATCACAGTGTTTTCTCAATGCCTTCATAGCTTTTCTAAAATTCTGGGTGATAAAATGTGCAACATTTGAAGAGTTTTACACATTTGCTGAGCTTACTGCAGTCTTATAAACAGATGTGTGACTTTTCACAGCCCTTGGGTATTTTTATTAACCTGTTACTTCTGTAGTTTGATCAACGGAATGAAATTGCCACTGTTTTCTCTTCCTGTGGCAATTTTTTTTTTGCCCTGGATTAGATGATCTGTTGTTTTGACTATTTACTAATTTTAGCAGTAATACTGATAAATGACTCTTTGAACTTGTACAACACATTTTAAATATTTACATGTCATCTTGCTTCAAGGACCAACATTTATTTATTTTAATTTAAATCCTTTAAGCCAGTAATTCCCAGTAAGAATACTGTTCATCTTTCTAATTTGTATTTGTACTTAAAACATCGACCTTGATGATCTCCCACTTTGTATCCAGGAGTCTATAGGGAAGAAAAACTTCAGCCTTAACTCTTTTTATTTATTATCTGCCACTTGCAACATTTAGCCAGAAAATGTCCAAGGTGCCATTTACCACTTTTCTTTTGGCTTTGTGATCATAGGTAAATGACGTGTCTTTTTGTTGGGCTTTTTCTCGGTATTACTTCAGAGTTGATAAAAATGAAATCTTTGTCAGGGAATATGCCAGTAAAAGTTGAAGGATTGCCACTGTGTTTGACCAGCTTTTATTAATCCCTGCCCCTCTTTCCCCACCAAAAGCAGTTACTTCTCCACTCCAGCTTTATTCCAGTAGATAGCAATGTGTTCCTGAAAATTTGAGTTGTGTTTTAACTTTTTCCGCTCCTTCTTACCCTTATATTTAAACACGTGATGAATCTTGTCAATTTATTGTTTTTAAATATCTTATTCATCTGCTTACTAATACTTTCACACTGTGTCCTTCCCTCCTAATGTTTAGACAACCACTGTCTCTAAACTTACAGAATTTTCTTTTCTTTTTTCATTTTTGTGTAACTTAGTCTGTTATATTGCTGTGAAATTAATGTTTTTGAAAATACTGATTAAAGATAGCAGTTGCAGGGGGAAAAAGTCCAAATTCCTTAGCCTGGTAGAGTCCTTCAGAGCCTGGCCTCACTTCTGTTTTTGTTTTTTTCAGCCTCTCTTCCACAGTTCTTTCTGCTTCAGTCTAGTTCATCTATTCCTTCTCAAATAGATCAGTTAATAAGCTAATCTGATTCTGCATTCACTAGGATTTACAAAATCATGTTTCCTCCCTGATCGCTTTGTGATGCCTTCTGGTCATTTCTACTTATTCTATTCTGGCTTACATCTACATGCCAATGATAGTATTTTATACCTTTTATGACATTATTCTAGAGCAGGGATCTGGTGTATTTTCATTTTCCAGCAGTCACTTGGTTTTTTGTATTGAGATGTAACTCACCAAAAAATTCAGTGGTTTTTAGTATATTCACAAAGTTGTACGACCATCACCACCATGTGATTCCAGAATGTTTTCATTACTCCAAAAAGAATCCTGTAACCATTAGCAATCATCTCCCCTTCTCCCTCTTCTGAACATTTCATACAAACAGAATCATATAATATGTAGCCTTTATGACTGCCTCTTTTAGCATAGTTTCAAGATTCATCTGTGTTACTGCATATATCATTACCTGATTCATTTTTTTGTTTACATTTTTAAATGTGGTAAAATACACATAAAATTTACCATCTTAACCATTTTAAGTGTATAGTTCAGTAGTGTTGAGTACATTCACACTGTTGTGCAACAATATCTAGAACTTGTTTATCTTGCAAGACTGAAACTCTATACCCATTAAACAATAAATCCCATATCCCCATTTCTCCCTCCTCCCAGCCCCTGGCAACTACCATTCTATCTCTATGAACCATCGTTCTGTATAAAGTTGACATTCTAAGTACCTCATATGAGTGAAACCATATAGTATTTGACTTTCTGAGATTGGCTTATTTATTTAGCATAATGTTCTTAAGGTTGATCCATGTTGTAGGGTGTGTCAGAAATTCCTTTTTAAGCCTGAGTAATAGTCCATTGTGTGTATATGCACACACTACATTTTGTTTATCCATTTCTCTGTTGAGGGACATCTGAGTTTCCTCCACCTTTTGGCAGTTGTAAATAATGCTCCTATGAATGTGGGTGTACAAAGATCTGTTCAAGTCTGCTTTCACTTCTTTTGAATATATACCCAAAGGTGGAACTGCTGGGTCATATGGTAATTCTATTTTTAATTTCTTGAGGAACCACCATATTGTTTTCCATAGCAGCTGCACCATTTTACATTCCTACCAGTAATGCACGAGGGTTCTAATTCTCCATGTCCTTGCCAACACTTGTTATGCTCTGTTTTTTTTTTCCTTTAATAGCTACCATTCTAATGGGTGTGAGGTGATACCTCATTGTGGTTTTGATTTGCATTTCCCTAATGATTAGTGAGGTAATATTTTAATCTTTTCGTATGCTTGTTGGCCATTTGTATATCATCTATGTAGAAATGTCTATTCAAGGCCTTTGAACATTTTTTAATTGGGTTTTTTTGTTGTTACTGAGTTGTAGGAGTTCTGTATATATTCTCTATATTGACCCCTAATCAGGTAAATGATTTGCAGATACTTTCTCCCGTTCTGTAGGTTGCCTTTTTACTCTGTTTTGTCCTTAGATGCACAGAAGTTCTTAGTTTTGATATAGTTCAGTTTATCTATTTTTCACTTGAATTGCCTGTGCTTTTGGTGTCTCCTGGTGTATTTTTTAAATAACCACTTTAATGAGGTATAATTCACACACCATAAAATTCACCTTTTTAAAGTGGTTTTTAGTATATTCACAGAGTTGTGCAGCTATCACCACAATCTAATTTTAGAATGCATTCAGCACTCCATAGAGAAACCCCATATTCATTAGCTGTCATTCCCCACTCTCTCCCAACTATGCCCCAGCTCTAAGCAATCACTGATCTTCTCTGTATCTCTATAGATTGTGCCTAGTCTAGAGATTTCTGATGTATTTTTTAAATGAAAATTGATTTGTAGATTTTTTCCCCCACAAATCAAAATAACACACTTAGAAGTTGAATTTAAATGAATATTTTACTTCCCTGCCATATCTTTTCATTATGTTATCAGTGTGAATTTGGGGCTCCTTTGGTAACACATTGATTTTAGTTGTGCCCATGTGATTTATGCCCATTGGGAGGGCCTATTCAGATGACTCCCATCAAAGGAGGCCTAGAGAGCGGTGGGTTGACTCTTGTATCCACTTTTTGACTTTTTTTGGTTATAGCAAGTGTGGTATTTTTTCTAAACAGGTCAGGAATATCCTGCTATAGTAGAATTTGCACCTTTTCAAAAAGCTGCAAAAAAGAAGACTAAGAAAAGAGATACCAAAGTTGGGACTATCGATGATGGTACAGTATAGCTCTAGTTATGTAATGCTATTGCCATGGGTTTTTTAAAAATACTGTCTTTGTGGGAATTAATTGGATTCCAGTCTTTTAAGTAGGAAAACATATGGGATAAAATTCATGAGAAATGTAATTTACTGATGAAAGCTTTGTTTAATCGTTAGAATGGAAGTGGGTTTCCTGTAGAATTCCCACTCTTCCGGCTACTGCCATTTCGTTCCTCCACCATCAAGCAATATATTGTTGACTGTTGAGCAGTAAATTACCTTTGGTTTGTTGATTAGAAGACACTGGGGAAAAATGAGATGTATCAAAATACAACTCCTTAAGGTCTCATACTGTTTTATGATGATTTTTTTGGTTTCTGTTTTTATAAAGAGGTTTATCATTGAGAGCTGGGATGGAAAAATTTCTATACTCAAGTAACTCAAGTAACTTAATATAAAGTAGCTGAAGTGGCCTATTTTTTTTAGGCTTTGACTATGTAACTAACTGCACACATAGTAATTATACTGAACTGGAATAGAGGAACTGGAAAACTAGAATAATTGCCATGTGGGGTAAACTGGATCCAGATTTTGAGCTCTGTATAATGTTATGTTAGATAAAGACTTAGATGTAATATTTTATATCTGACTGACATTTTGCAATCACCTAGTTTGATTTCCATTGTTTATTATAGTGGGTATTTTATAAAGAAAACATGGAAAAGATTCAACACACAGGTACTTAATGATTATGCCATAAATTGACATCTGGGAGACTAGATCAGCGACATGCTCCACAGTGCGTAGAAACTCCACAAATACAAGCAATGGAATGACTCAGATGTGTTACCCTTTCTGCTGTCAGATGCATCTAAAAAACAACTCCAGGAATTACCATCAGCTCCAGTGCAACATCTAGGACCTCAGTTTATCTTTCTGGAACATCTGATTTTCATATGTTGGGTTTACTTAAAACAAGGTATACCCATACAGGAATTGCTTACATGCTGTCTATAATGCTGTGAAGGTCCCATAACTACAACTTTTAGTTCTCACATAAGTGTGACTTTGGGTCAGTTGGAGCAGTGACTTTTAAAAGCAAACTACTTAACATTCCTGTGGTGTCCAATTATCCCTGACTCCATGTTACACCAGACTCCCTTAGTGTGTATAGGGAATAGGAGTTCTGAGAGTAAGGGACCAATAAAGCCCTAAATAGTCTAGTGGGTATGTTTAGGTTTATTTTTAATCTTCCATGATGTAGAAAGTTTTTTTTAAAGTCTATATTTTCTGTTTACTTGAACAATGATTTAGATCCAGAATATAGAAAATTTTTGGAAAGTTATGCTGCAGATAATGAGAAAATGACATCTACTCCAGAGACACTGCTAGAGGAAATAGAAGCCAAAAATAGAGAATTAATAGGTAAGTGGGCAACAGGAATTAAGGACAACGGCTTTTTCCTCTGAAGACTTGTCTGACTCCTACTTCTGGCATTTGCTAGCTATGTGACCATGGGGAAGGCACTGACTTTTCTGAGACTCTGTTTCTTCTGCCGTAAAATGCAGATAGTCCCTGCCTCACAGGGTTATGTAAATGCATTCATAAGATGGGGAAAATTCTCTGTGACCTATTTTAATGCCACATAAATATAAGTAGAAAAAGTCTGAAGACTCATGGGACCTTTAGATGTTGGTAAGCCTTTGAAGATCAACTGGTATTTTCTAGTAACAAGCAGCTCACATTCCTGAAAAAATTTTGAAAATATCAAAAGATGAAATTAGCTACTGCAAAATTGGAAACTTCTTGAGAAAGTCTAGTTTGGATGTTCTAGTAGTAAATTGTCACCCTTGTAGTAATAAATGGTCACTCCTCCATCAGCTCTAAACATAAGCAAAGCCTCAGACCCAGGATTTCCATTCCTAGGAATTTATCCAAAGGATGTATGCTTTCAAAAAGCTAACTACAAGGCGGGGTGCCTGGGTGGCTCAGTCAGTTAAGCATCCCGACTCTTGATTCCGGCTCAGTCATGATCCTCAGGATCATGAGTTCGAGCCCTGCACCAGGCTCCACACCTAGCATGAAGCCTTCTTAAGATCTCTCCCTTCCCCTCGCCCCTCCCCACTCATTCTCTCTCTCTAAAAACAAAAAAACCCAAAACATTTTTTAAAAATTAATTACAAGACTAGATAGCATTATTCAGAATATTGAAAATCGAATTACATATTCTCCTAAAACTTTTTTTTTTAAGATTTTTATCTGTCCATTTATTTGAGAGAGCACGAGAGAGAGCACGAGTGGTTGGGGGGGGCAGAGGGAGGGGCAGAGGGAGAAGCAGTTTCCTCGCTGATCAGGGAGCCCATGGGGTCCAGTCCCAGGACCCCGAGATCATGACCTGAGCCGAAGGCAGACGCTTAACCAACTGAGCCACCCAGGCACCCCTAAAACGGTTTTTATTAATAGATGCAGAGTATAAGGCCATCTGATAATTTCTTTAGAATGAATTCCCAGAAGTGGAATTGTGGGGTCAAAAAGATTAGATATTTTTAGCTCCTTCTTCCAGTTTCTTCCCAGTTGAACAGATTTATAGTCCCATCTATAAACAAGAGAATGTCCTTTGCACTCAATTCTCACTGACACTGGGAATTACTCTTTTAAGAAACTGTTTTAATTTGAATTTCTTCACTTTTTAAAAAATTTTAAATCCTCAGAATTGAAGTAGAATATTGTGAAACTTCTTTCTGATAACATACTTGTGAACTATTTTAAGGGGTATACTTTTCCCACCTTGGGTGGTTGGCAGGGAATGTCAGAAAATGGAATCCTTTCTAGGGGTTGATAAGTATTATTAATAATCTGTTTACATTTATGTAGCTAAAAAGACAACCCCACTTTTGAGCTTCCTGAAAAACAAGCAGGTAAACCTTTTGTTTTTATAGTTCTCTCAATACTTTTATTTCATTCGTTCATAGTCTGTAAACATACGAGCATTGGGATCCTAGAGGAGAAATAGCTCCTTTTTCCACCATTATTCTTTAAAGTTTTGGCTTGTTGGCCTTACTCTCTGGCCCTCTTCTTCAGTCTGGTTGTTGGACCAAGGATTCACTCTGCAAACCCAGAGAGAGTCTTTAGCTTGTTCCAGAGACACTCCCTTGAATTTGTGAAAGCCTCTGGAAATATAGCAAGGCAACGGTGGGAGACTCTGATACTAGCAGGCCTTGGTCTTTGTTCTCATATTCACAATGGGGTGGGGAGGGGTTAATGGTAGGGTGCCACTTTGTAGAAAGTAGGAAGGAAAGACGATCCAGTTTAGTGGGTGCTCACCATTCCTTTGGGATTAAGTTTTTGGTGATAATTATCTTGTTTGAAGGCTTATGTTGATGTTTCTTTCCAGAGAATGAGAGAAGAAAAAAGAGAAGAAAGAAGGAGGCGAGAAATAGAAAGGAAAAGACAAAGAGAAGAAGAGAGGAGAAAGTGGAAAGAAGAAGAAAAACGAAAAAGGAAAGATATAGAAAAGCTAAAGAAGATAGACAGAGTTCCAGAAAGGGACAAATTAAAGGATGAACCAAAGATTAAGGTATGAAAATAAACTGACCACATGTTGCTAAAAATTGCATGTATCTACTTCTTTAAATATGCATGCATCTTGTGTTGGTGTGAATATAGTGTTTTTGGTTTTGTTGTTGTCTTTTTTTGGGGGGAGGAGGTGAACCGATAGGAATCTTTCCTCTAAGGCTAATAGTATTATTTTTTAAAATCGGAGATAATTTAAACAGATTAAGTAATTTACATGATATTTCTTCAGTGAAGATCTGCGTTATTTTTATCATTGAGAATGTTCAATGTTTGGATGATTATTCTCTCAGTTCTTCATAAGTAAGGGCTTAGGGCTGGCTGGCATGAATTATGGGTTTTATTCAGCTTTTCCTTCATATTGATACATGAAGTTGCCTCATCTGTTTGTTTTCCACTGTCTTCAGGTACACAGGTTTCTGTTACAAGCTGTGAATCAGAAAAATGTAAGGACCAAGTACATGATACAGAGCACCTAGTATCATGTCACACACACAGGTCTTAGTTGATAATAAGTCCTTTCGGTGGTGGTGGTAGTGATACCTGTAGAAAACTCCTTCAGACTGACTTGAGTCTTCTTAAAATCTGAGTCATTTTAAATTCTACTTTAGAAGGAAGCCCAGATGACTTCCTGATGCTCTGCTGGGTACCCAGAAGCTTCAACAATATACAGCTAGAGGACAACCGTGCCTGAATAGCTCTTGCTCTTCATGTGCCTCTCCTGACTGGCTGCCTTGTGGGAGTGTTAGGGATAGATATCCTGTATCACATGCTTCCCCTCTCACATGATTCTCCACGTTACCTTCTTTCCTCTACCTGGGAATCTGTGAGTGGCAGATTCTGATTAACACACTGCATGTAGGAAGGGGAAAACTTGTAGAAAAGTCCCAGCCTTACTGCTTCCCTTCTGAGGGCATGGCTTAGGCAGCTCTTGCTCCACAAACTTCCCGGGGAAGTACTAGTACCTAGTACTAAATGTCACAGAGATGGTGGCGGGGTCTCCTCCTTTTACCTCCTCAAAATTAAGCAGTTTACGTGGCCAGGGTTTGTTCCCCCAAGGCTCTCCCGGGCTCATTATTGGCGGTAAGGAGCTTGGCAGTGGGGTGGAAAGGTTCCCATCTTAATTCCTTCTAGTGATCTCTCTCTCTCCCATGCCACAAGTGACCTGACTTGCTATTCCCATCAGCAAGGCAGAAGGTAGAGCCAGCCAGACTAGAAACATTCATTAATGTTCTTAATACAGTAATGAACATCCTGGCTTCTAACAAAGATGTTCATTAGAAAAATAAGAACACTTCCAATGAAACGTGCACATGGAACCCTCACTTTACATTGGTGCCTCCTCAGTGTCCAGTTTGGACTCGCCATTTGCAGTGGCTATGTGCTGAAATACTTCGTGCTTAAGTCTTGTGGTGCTTTGCCTTTTGCTTGGTGACTTGTGTGTGATGCCTTCACCCTGAGATGAAACTTTGTATGATGCCTTCACTCTGAGACTTGAAATTCTTCTCTTTTGCCAAAGAATCTCTCTGAATATCCAATGCTTGGGGGTATTCTAGAGAGGTTTGTGGCAGTGGTGTGAGAAAGAAACTATTTTGTTAGCAATTTGGACTTTATAAAGCACGTTTATTTGAGAATTGCATTCTGTCATATATATGTGTGTCTCATATATATATGTATGTATGTGACATTGAGCAGAGTTCCTACTTAGTAGAGATGGAACTTCACTGTTCTATGAGGTCTTTGGGTTTTTAAACCAAATAATGAAAATTATGATCGTACCATCATAAGTATGATATTCTCAGGCTCAAGGCAAAATTATTCTTGCAATGGATCTCTCCTTTGGTGACAAAGGTATTTGTCATTCCAAGTACTACAAGAAAATAGTCCAGTAGTAATCTGCCTAGCATTTTAAATTTGTGGCATATTTTCTCATCAAGTTATATCGATATGCTTGCTCGCTACAGAGGGCGTACTTGGAAATGTTCACTGAAAGGTTGCCCCATCTAAAGCCAAAGGAGTCTTGATCCTATTGCCACAAGTGATTAAACCACTTCGAGTGGGTAACACTTTCGCATTAATAGCATCCTTATAGTCAATCACTGCTCTTATGCACTAGTTATTCACCTGTAAGTTTAAGAGTACCTGCAGAAAGAGGCCTTCTATAGCCTAGATTTAAAAATATTTAGTATATTGTTCTCTTTGTGAGAAGCAGAAGAGAATGTCCTACGCTTCAAAATAAGAACAAATTTGTTCTCTTTAAAGCTACTCAAGAAGCCAGAAAAAGGAGATGAAAAAGAATTAGATAAAAGAGAAAAAGCCAAGAAACTGGACAAAGAGAATCTGAATGATGAAAGAGCCAGTGGGCAGAGTTGTACACTGCCCAAGCGCTCTGATGGCGAACCTAAAGATGAAAAGCCCAAGAGGTCAGTGGTTGAGGGCTCTTTGGTACACTTGTTTTCAACGTGTTTCTGCGTGCTAGCTTTACTGCCACGTCCCAGACTCAAGCCTGAATTATGAGGGGTAGGGGGATAAGGAGGAAAGGTTTCAAATATTCTAGCATCTTAACCTGGGCGAATGACTTCTGGCGTGTGCTTTTTTTTAACTGTTTTTCAAAACGCTAGTATTTTTTTACTTTGCTCCGAAAGTGCCACCTCACTGTAGTGACCAAGTCCTAATCTGAGCACTCGTGCACGTGTGACTAGACCGGCTTTGAGGGTGCCAGCTCAGATCTGTTTCCCGTGCAGGCCCGAAGAGGACAGTGGCAGAGACTACAGGGAGCGGGAGCGGGAGCGGGACTACGAGCGAGACCAAGAGCGCATCCTGCGGGAGAGGGAGAGGGAGAGGCTGAAGCGGCAGGAAGAGGAGCGCCGCAGGCAGAAGGAGCGCTACGAGAAGGAGAAGGCTTTTAAAAGAAAGGAAGAAGAATTGAAAAAAGAGAAAGAAGCAGTTCGGGATAAAGGAAAGAAGACTGAAAGTACAGAATCAGTAGGCAGCTCAGAAAAAACTGAAAAGAAAGAGGAAGTGGTTAAGAGAGATCGCATAAGAAACAAGGTGCTGCTTTTCGTTATATCTATTTTCATGAGGATTTTTTTTTGTTCTGCAAGTGTAAAGGAAAGGGCTAGCTCCGTTTATGACAGACTTTTTAAAGGGGAAGTTGAACTATCTGCAACTTTTTCAGTCTCAGTTGGGTCCTTTTATTAACATTGTAGAAATTTCAAACATACACAAAAGTAGAATGGAGAAGAATAGGACACACCCATTAGCCAGTTGCAACAGCTACCAACTCATGGCCAATCTTTCTACTCTACCCGATCCCTACCTCTCCTGGATTCTTCCCTTTTTTTTTTTTTTTTTTTTTAAGATTTATTTATTTGAGAGAGCACGAGCAGGGAGGGCAGAGGGAGAGGGAGAGAGAATCTCAAGTAGACTCCACACTGAGTGCAGGGCTCGATCTCACAACCCAGAGATCAGGACCTGGGCTGAAATCAAGAGTCAGACGCTTAACCGACTGTGCCACCCGGGGGCCCCTGAATTATTTTCAAGCAAATCCTAGACATACCATCTTCTTTAAATACATCAATATTAGAGACAGATTCTTTTTCTTTTTTTCTTTTTTTTGTTTTTTAAGATTTTATTTATTTATTCAACAGAGATAGAGACAGCCAGCGAGAGAGGGAACACAAGCAGGGGGAGTGGGAGAGGAAGAAGCAGGCTCATAGCGGAGGAGCCTGATGTGGGGCTCGATCCCATAATGCCGGGATCACGCCCTGAGCCGAAGGCAGACGCCCAACCGCTGTGCCACCCAGGCGCCCCAGATTCTTTTTCTTAATACAACCCCAATAGCATTTTCATACCAAAAAAAATAATACTAATTCCTTAATGTCCTACCTACTGAGTTGTTTTTCCCAGTTGTCTCACTAATAACTTCTTTAGAGGCTCTAAACAAGGTCCACAAATTGTATTGTATCCTTAACTCTCTTTTAATCTAAATAATCCCCCCTCCTTTTGTTTTCCTGCCATTTATTTGCTACAGAAACCGGTTTGTCCTGAGGACCTATCGGCTCTAAATTGGTTGGGCTAATTACATCCCTGTGGTACCATTTAACATGTTTCTCTATCTTCTCTGTTTACTTGAAAACTAGTAGTTATATGTAGGGCAGGGGTCAGCAGATTTTTTCTGTGAAGGGCCAGATGGTAAATATTTAAGGCCTTTTTGGCCATATGGTCTCTATTTTTTTTTTTTTTTTTCAAGATTTTATTTATTTATTTGACAGAGATAGAGACAGCCAGCGAGAGAGGGAACACAAGCAGGGGGAGTAGGAGAGGAAGAAGCAGGCTCATAGCAGAGGAGCCTGATGTGGGGCTCGATCCCAGAACGTCGGGATCACACCCTGAGCCGAAGGCAGACACTTAACGACTGAGCCACCCAGGCGCCCCCTTGGCCATATGGTCTCTATTAGAACCACTAAGCTCTGTAGGAAAGCAGGCATAGATAATATGTAAAAGAATGAGTATGGCTGTGTGCCAGTCAGACTTTATTCATAAAAACAAGTGGCTCCTCGCCTCTAGGCCTGAATATATTCACACTCCGTTTTTGGCAAAAATATTTCATAGATTGGGGCGCCTGGGTGGCTCAGTCATTTGAGCATCAGACTCTTGATTTCGGCTCGGGTCATGATCTCAGGGTTGTGGGATTGAGCCCCGCATCAGGCTCTGCACTTAGTGGAATCTGCTTCTCTCCTTGTCCCTCTCCCTCTGCCCCTCCCTGTGTACTGTCTGTCTCTCTCTCAAATAAATAAATAAATAAATCTTAAAAAACAAAAAGAAAGAATACTTCAAAGATGGAGGGGCGCCTGACTGGCTCAGTCAGTAGAGCATGTGACTCTTGATCTCAGGGTTGTGAGTTCAAGCCCCACGTTGGGTATGGAGATTACTTAAAAATAAAATCTTAAAAAGAGAATCCTTTATAGATCGTCTTGTGTACTTCCTACTGTATCATATCAGGAAGCATGGGACATACGGGTGTCTTTCTAGTGTAAGGTTCTGATCGATAGCAATTGTGTTGTGGTTATGGAACAGGGTGTCCTTGTTCTTCGGATATACAAGCTGAAATATTTAGAGATGAAGGGTCGTGATGTCTGCAACTTACTGGCAGATGGTTCTGTAAACATGTATATATGAGCACTAGAGGCAGAAGCAGCACATGATAAAATGTTCATAATTGTGAATCTTAAGGGTATTAGGTATTCGTTGTACAAGTTTTGCAACATTTCTATAGACTCAAAATTTCTCAAGGTGATAAAGTTGAAAAAACAACTGATCAGCAGGTTCAGGTATTGTAAGCCTGATCCATCTAGTATAAAAATTTTTTTGCCTTAAATTCAGTTTATACAGGAAAGGCAGGATAAACACTTGATCCTTTCCCTTTATGTACCAGCATTCAGAGTAATGAGTTGGTGTCCCAGCCACTTCTAGGTAACCAGTGAGTTTGTTTTGTCTGTAATAATTTGTGGATTTAGAAATACTTGGTATATTCCAACTTGTTATTATCAGTTATTGTCCTTGTTGATGTTTACATTGTTCCATCTTTGCACAGTGGGAGCCCCATCATCCATTTCTTTAAATACTATGCAGGAATCTTAACCCGTTTCAACATTTCATCTTATAAAAATAGTGAAACATTTTGCTGGAATTATTCAGTTGAGAATAATGCTTTAAGGCTAACTTTCATACACCAGGGAGAAAGAGTAAGGAAGGCTCATGTAATTTTTTGTTGAATTCTAAAAAGGGCCTATACATCTAAGTTTTCCAGGACCATACTGTCATAAACCACACACGTTACTTGAACTGAGAGGTGCATGATGACTTTATTGAGGCTTATTTAGGAATTTGAGATCTAAAATGCCACCTAGAGAGTCTCAGGCTGGGGTGTTAAGTCGCCGTACACGAATTAAGAAATAATCATGTTTGTGGCAAGTTGCATGGGGTCTGAGCTCATAATTTCAGGGAGGACTTTGCATTCTTTATTACTGTTTTACTCCTAAAATTTTCTTATGTGGTAGTGAATGTTAAAGTCAATGTACTGATAGGGAAGAGACAGGCAATGGCTGAGGTTTTGAAGTGAAGGAAATTCAAGCTAATTCAGTTCATCTTGAGATGGTTAAGAAAACTAAATTTATTGAAAACGTACAATAGGCATATAAAATAATACTTACAAAATGGTTGTTTTTATTTGGAGATGGGGAAAGGAAGTGGGCAGTTAGAGGCAAATTAACCATCAACACTGTTAGGGACTGTGCCCTCACATTTTTGATCTTGTAGGAGTTGTTTTTGGTATATATCAGTACATAGGACTCAGAAAATCCCCTGTAAACGTTTAGTAGCAATGTTGTAACATTAACATTTAATTTTATTTTAGGATCGCCCAGCAATGCAGCTTTACCAACCAGGAGCTCGAAGCCGAAATCGACTCTGTCCACCTGATGACAGCACCAAGTCTGGAGATTCGGCAATAGAAAAAAAGCAGGAAAGTGGTATTAGCCATAGAAAAGAAGGAGGAGAGGAGTGATAAGTCCAAAAGGCCTTAGGTGTCCTGACTGTCTAGGCAGCCAAAGAGCATGTATTAAGCAATCCAGAAGTGCCTTCAGGGCAAAGGAGTAGAGAGAGAGAAAGGGGATCGCTGTGCTGGTGGGGTACACTGCAGAGGAGTATGTTTTTTTTCTTTGCGTCAAAGCAGGAACCTGATCGCAGGTTCAGGTTGGAAGTTCAATTTCATTTTTTATGCAGTTCCTACAAATTAATTTTCAAGTGTCAGATAAAGATGAGGGAGAGGACATGCATTGCAATTTGCAGGCGGGAAAGGTCAGGTGAGGACTTAATTAGGTTGACACGAAGAGGGGAAAAAGACAGCTGGTTCTAAAAGCAAGGTTCTGTTAAATCCTGGATTGAATTTTCTTAATTTGAGTGGAACAGAGTCACTGTGAAGTCTTGTTCAGATCTAGTTACATTCATTGTTGGTGATACCTGTTGACTTTGTGTAGTGTAGATGCAACAAGCATGTAATTGTAGTACAAGGACAGTGGAGGATATAACAAATTTTTGCCTGTACAAAAATTTTAATAGTCATGTTGTGTCTATATCCTGTGTCCTAAAGTTTTAGGATTAGTTTTAGTTTTTTGTTTGCTTATGTGAGCTTAGCATAAAGAGTATTTTTAAACATCTCCTTTTGCCTTTAGCAGTTTTTATATTAATAAGTAAAATTTAACCCTTGTTTGGTTCTTGACAATCCAGTCTTTGTTTTAATCTTAGGTCTCATGATCTGAGCGCATACCCTCTCCAGGAAGAAAACTGTACCAATATTTGTTCCTGTCAAATAGCAACTTTTAGTCCTGGCTTGTTTTGCATTGATGTCAATAAATACCAACATCACCCAAGTATGAAGCTAAGTGTATTTGTTAACGCTACTAGATAGCTATTCATTTTGAGACATTAAACTTTCAATACGGAATTAAACCTCTTGGGTATTTTGAAAGGGGATGAAGGATACTCATTTCTGTCTTCCTAGCGTTATGCCTTTATTTTACCCACCAAGAAGATCAAATCATGGTTCACTACTCTTGTTCCACAAGAACCAAAATGTTTGGACAGCATCCTTGAGCTGCTGCTTAATGTTCATCCTGCCAGCTTCTCCTAATGTGGCGTCGGTCTGCCTTTACTTAGTCAGTCACTGCTTTAGTTTTACTCAGCTTTTAGAAACCAGTATCCCAAGAGGCAGATAAGAGCATCGAAGATGACTAAAAGAGAATGGTCCTCAACTGGGAGAGAGGACTAAAATACAGGAAGGGAGAATTTCAGAGAAGGACTGGCAGTGGTCCGTGCCATGGAGAGGTCAGGGAAGCTGAGATGTGTTCATCGGGCTTGGCAGTATTGAGGTCAGTAGTGAACTGCTGAGGCAGAAACCATGTTACGGTGAGGGGCGAGTGGCAGGTAGGAAATGCAGATGGGGCAGCTGGATAAATGGACCTTGGAGCTCAGAGAAGAGATCTGGGCTGGATTACAGATTTGGAATTTATCTCTTTTTAGGTGATCACTGAAGCCATGGGTCTAGATTTCGTCACTTAGGGAAAGAGTGAAGAAAGAACAAGTAGACCTAGGGCCCAGTCTTGAAGAACCCTAAGGTTACAGGTAAGGAAAAGTATCTACAAAGACAGAAAAGGAGTAGCCGGAGAGTAGGTGGAAAACCAGAAGACTCCAATATTCCCTAACCCAAGAGAAAAGACTAAAGAAGGCGAAGGAAGTGGCCATTAAGGTTGGACACTGCTGGAAGGTCAAGTGTGATGCCTGAAAAAAGGCCATGGGTTTCAGTGACTTACAAATCTTTGATGACCTGGAATTACAGGGAATGGAAGCCAGACTAGATTGAGAATGGAAACAGCACAGACGAGAAGTCTGGCAGTGAAAAAATGGAGACAGGTAAATGGTGGTGATGAAGGATTATTTTAAATATGAGAACTACTAAAGCATGTTTAGAAGCCAAAAGGAAAGCTCTGAGAAAGACCCAGGGGAAGCGATCATCAGTAGCGCAGGTCTCCTGGGAAGGCAGGTGATAGCAGGGCAGCACAGGGCAGAGTTGGCCTGCGGAGAAGCAATGCTCCACAGCCGTCAGTCCTGAGCTGGCGTCGCTTGCCTCCCTCCCCAGCCTGGCACCTGCAGCCAGGCCTCTCAGGGCTGTTTGCCCATCAGCACCTCCCTTGTCTGTTCTACTTGCCTTGCCAGTCCAACTCGGTAAACCACACTTCCCTATGCCCCTTACATTTTTTCCATTTATGTATTCATTTTAGCAAGCATTTATCAATCACTGATGGTGTGCCAGGGCCTGGGGGGGTGGGGGGTCAAGGACTCAAGTCCTTGTCTTCAGAAGCCCATGGTCCAGTGGTGGCAAGAAACAACTAGAAATAACCAGAGCACGGTGCACCACGTGAGGAGGGCTATGATGGCATGGCCGGGTGTAGGAATCTCTGCCCCTGAGCTGCCAGGTGTTGCTGGAGAAAACCCTAAACCGGATCAGCTGGTGAGACTACAGGAGGGCCTGCCTCCTGCTGAGCAACTTAAAACAACCATCCTGACTTCCTTTTCCACCGCGCTGCCTTGCTTTCCCTAGTTCGCTCCCCTTGCTCTCTTGTGTCGGGAGGAAGGGGGTGAGGACCACTTCCTCATAACTCTTAATTTCATGGTCTTAGTGAAAACAAACTGCTGTAAACAACGGAAAAGTAAGCATTCATTCCATTTTTGCCTACTTCAAAGGTTTGGTTTGGGAATAACGACAGGTTAGAGACAGCTCAGACGCCGGGTATCAGAACATTCGTTGAGCACCTTCTCCATGCTGGCACGAAGACTACGGTGGTGAACAAGGTTCCTGCCCTCATGATACAGCTGTGCGGGGCTTGCTGCTCTGGTGGACAGAGTGAGGCTAAGGGAAGCAGGCAGGACAAATTCAAGGGGTGAGGGCAGTGGGATTAGGTACCTTCAGGGCAGTGACAAACGGATGGCTTGGGGCGCTGAGGCCTTCAAAATCAGGCACCGCAGCCCCTTTCCTCAACCGGCATGCAGCAGGTAGTAATTTAACTCTGGTGGCAGTAATTTAACTCTGAGGCAGTAATTTAACTCTGGTGATACATGAAGATCTAACTCGGTGGTATTCGCAGATGCTATCTTTAATTCCATAAGAGAAAGCTTAATAAGAGTTTTGTAGCCTTTTGTTAGTATACAGAAACTGCATGTTTTATGTTTTTATGGGGCCTGCCCAGAATTTTCTTTATCATCTCTGGGGCTGTATTCTATACCACAAAAATCTATTATGACCACTTATGTCATTATTAAGGAAGGCAAGGTAGCAAAGATAGGTTCACATTTGGTGAATTCTTTTTTTTTTTTTAAAGATTTTATTTATTTATTTGACAGAGATAGAGACAGCCAGCGAGAGAGGGAACACTAGCAGGGGGAGTGGGAGAGGAAGAAGCAGGCTCATAGCGGAGGAGCCTGATGTGGGGCTCGATCCCATAACGCCGGGATCACGCCCTGAGCTGAAGGCAGGCGCTTAACTGCTGTGCCACCCAGGCGCCCCACATTTGGTGAATTCTTGGAAAGTATATATTGACAGCTACGTACATAGGATTAGCCATCCTTAGAAAACTCACATTTATTCATTCACCAAATAATTATCAGTAGTTATCAAGCTCCTATGCTGGAGACATGGGTAAATACATAATTGTTCATCACTACTGTAATATGTGGTATATTATCTATATTTCCAGACTTTGAGGTTCTCTTCCGTATCTCCGGCCCTGACCACCCCCTAATCTCAGATGCGGCTGCCTACTAGACATCTGTACCCAAATGACCCACAAGTATCTCTGGTCCCAATTTGAACTCAGGTTCCACCCCCTCCTGTCGAGGATGTCAACCACCTAGCCACTCAGCACTGAGGGTCATACTTGACTCCATCCTCACTCCCTACAGCCGGTTCCCCCCGCCCATCCCTTCACAGCCCTTGTTCAGGTTACCATTATTCATTCATTCATTCACTATTTTTTGAGCATACACCATGTGCCACTTATGTTCTAGACTTTGGCATTACATCAGTGACTAAAACACAAAATTCCTGCCTTTGTGGAGCTTACATTCAAGTGGAGAAAGTGAATAAAACAAGCAAAATAAGCATTGTTAGTGACAGTGCGGGGCGCCTGGCTGGCTCAGTTGGTAGAGCAAGCGACTCTTGGTCTCGGGGTTGTGAGTTCAAGCCCCATGCTGCGTGTAGAGATGACTTAAAAAGAAAGTGACAGGTGCTTGAGAGAAATAATACATTAGGGAAAGGGAATATGATGTTCATGGTTGGGGGTTCAAAGGCCTAATTGAGAAGGTGACTCTGGAGTAAAGACTTGAGAAGAAAATGAGGGAGCTTGCTCCATGGGTATCTGGGGGTACAAGCCTCCAAAGGAAAAAGTATGTGAAAAGGCCCTGGGGTAGGAGCGTGCCTGGCCTGCTCAGGAACGGTAAAGAGTGTATAACAGCTGGAGCAGAGTGAGCAAGCAGGAGGTCAGCCAAAAGGGATGGAGTAAAGTCAGAGAGCTAACGGGGCAAGAGTTAGGACTTGGACTTTTAGGTCAGAGTTAGGACTTGGACTTTTCTTCCCAACCATATGGGAACCACCACAGTTTTGAGCAGAGGTGTGATATAATCTGACTCACTATTTTAAAATAAAAGGATCACTCTGGCTGCTGTGTTGAAAACAGACCAACGCAGGGGAGAGAAGGACAAAGAGAGGATAAGCTACTGCAGTAATCTAGTGGAGAAATGACGGTCGCAACTTTTTAAGATGGGAGAAGCGACCGCCTGTGTACTCAGATGTGGGTGGGAACAATGCCACGAGCAGTGGGGACAGGAAGGGAGGAACTGGCAGAACAAGGTTCTCGAATAGGAGACAGGGGTTAAGACAGAGGCGGGCTGTGGTGAGGACACTTCATCTGTAGGAAGAGGGACGAAGGCAGAGAAGGTGGGCGCAGGCTGGTGCTGGGATGCGGCAGGTGAGTTACGCACGTTCTCCCGTGGTTGCTTACGGTGCCTCGCTGACTGGGAAGCAAGGCCATCAACTGAGAGGACAGAGGAAGGACTGCAGGTCTGAGGACAGAGGAGAGGCTTGACACTGTCATCCAGGCCACGGGCTGGCCGACTGTGGACCACGCCCGGCCACTGCCTATTTGCGTACAGCCTGCGAGCTAAGAATGGTTTTTATATTTTTTTATGGTTGAAAAAAAAATCAGAAGGATTGCTTGTGACAGCCACAAATTCTCTGAAATTCATACTTTAGCCTCTGTACCTAAAATTTTATTGGGACGCAGCCACACCCCTGGGTTTATGTATCTTCTAGCTGCAACAGCAGAGCTGAAGAGCTGGAGTAGACGTAGGTCGCCCGCAAAGCCTAAATTATTTACCACCAGAAGAAGTTTGCCAGCCTCTGGTCTAGGCCCTTGCTACTCAAAGTATGGGTCCACGGCCCAGAAGCACACGCATCACCCAGGAAGCTGTCACAAATGCAGACTCCGAGTCTGGGTTCTGCCAAGATCCCCAGGCGACTCGTGTACACATGCAACCTCGAGCGGCACTGCTCTAGAATGGGGGCGAGGCTAGGTGAGAGGCACGCAGGGCTAGTGCGGAGGGGGCCGAGGAGGAGAGCGGCACGGAGAGCAAGACCGGGATAACGCCAAGGTCAGAGGTATGGCAAGGGCTCGAGTGGCTGCAATGTGGGGAGGACAAGATCACTGGAGGAGAGGAGGCCAAGGAGCTAGAAGCATCTGCATAGATCTAGCACTCCTCAAGAATTATGACTGGGGCGCCTGGGGGGCTCAGTCGGTTAAGCAGCTGCCTTTGGCTCAGGTCATGATCCCGGGGTCCTGGGATTGAGCCCCGTGTTGGGCTCCCTGCTCAGCGGGGAGCCTGCTTCTCCCTCTCCCTCTCATACTTCTCCCTGCTTGTGCTCTCTCTGTGTCTCAAATAAAATCTAAAAAAAAAAAGAATTATGACAGCAGTGGTGTTCGAGAGAGTGCAAGTAAGCCAGGAGCTAAGTCGCCAAGCAGTAGGAAGGAGAGACTCGGGGACCACTAGGCAACTGCAACAAAAGAGAACACGGTGGTGTTGGGGCTGTGGCACCCCCTGTGGGTCTCTTTGTTTCCACTCCTGCCTCCGCCCCATCTGCTCCCCACACAACTGCGCATAGCATCTCTCTAAAAGACTTCCATAATTGCCGCTTACCCTTCCAAAGCGTTCAATGGCTCCCATTTGCCTTCAGCAGTCATTTTGAAGCCACACTGAGGAACCTTCTTGGCTGGGCCGAAGTGCTTCAGGGGTCCCTCAGAGCAAGAAGTGCCAAGGCCAAACAATGAAGACGTAAACTGCCCCAAGGAGCCTGTTCTTGTATTTTGGCTGGTTGCTGTGTTAGACTCCATTCATTCATTCTTCAAATGTTTATTGAGCACCTTCTGCAAGGCATGAGGCTAGGCTCAGGGAAGACAGCAGTGAACAAAACACAAGACCTCACAGGATTTACATTCTAGGGAGGGAGTCAGACAATAAAGATAGAAAACATATGCCAGTCAGGTATGTTCTATGGAGAAAGACAAAGTAGGAGTAGGGGTAGGGAATGCTGGGTAGGGGGCAGGGGTTGCCACTGTAGACAGATACCGTGGTTAGGGGAAGCCTCACTGGGAAGGCGACCTGTGAATGAAGACTTAAAGAGACTGATGGAAGAAGCTTCTGGGTAGAGGGCACAGTGAGTGCAAAGGCCCTGAGAGGGATTGTAACTGGCCAGCACGGCTGAAGCAGAGTGAGTTGAAGGCAAGAGCAGCTGGAGAGGTCAGAGGTAGGGATGGAAGGGTCTGACGGTGTGTGCCCCTTGTAGGTCACTGCAAGGACTTGCAGTTTTACCCAGAGTGAGATGATGAGCCATTAGAGCCACTTCAGCAGATGAGTGACACAATGTGACAGGTTTTTAACAGGACCACTCTGGCTGCTGTACTGAGAAGAGACTGGAAGGGGGTAGGGTCAAAAAAGGGAGAAGGGCCTGGGTGGCTCAGTTGGTTAAATGTCTGCCTTTGACTCGGGTCATGGCCTCAGGGTCCTGGGATCGAGCCTCGGATCAGGCTCCCTACTTAGCAGGTAGTCTGCTTCTTCTGCCCCTGCCCTGCCCTGCTCTCTCTCTCACTCATTCTCTCTCAAATAAATAAATAAAATCTTTAAAAAAAAAATACACTGAAAAAAAAAAAAAGAAGGGGCTCCTGGGTGGCTCAGTCGGTGAAGCGTCTGCCTTTGGCTTAGGTCATGATCTCAGGGTCCTGGGATCAAGCCCCGCATCTGGCTCCCTGCTCAGCGGGGAGCCTGCTTCTCCCTCTCCCTCTGCCACTCCCCCCGCTTGTACTCTCTCTCTGTCAAATAAATGAATAAAAAATCTTTAAAGAAAAAAAGAAGAAGAAGAAGTTGCAGATTGTCGGCCTCCAGGATAAAGCTCAGACTCCTGGCCTGCCCTGGCAGGCCCAGGATGCCTGCTCTGGGTCTCTATACCTTTGCAAATAGAGAGTTCCCTCTTCCTGGAAAGCCATCCCTCACTCCCCTTGTCTGCCCCTTCCTGCTCCTTCATCAGGATTTCCCTCAAGCAGTCACTTCTCTGAAGACCCTTTCCCCGACCTTCTCCGGCCCAGGCTGGGGGAGGTGATGCTCTGTGCTCTCCCAGCATCCCATGTACCCCTCTCAGCAAGTGGGCCACACTGTGCTGCAAATGACAATACCGTCGATCCCACTACTGTGCACAGTAAGGGTGGCCGACTTCTCGAGCGAATGCACATACCGATTCCACATCCTTTCCCCTTCCTCCAGACGCCTTTACTTCCTGAGAAGGCTGGTGGGCCTCATTGCCTGCACTCCACTCCACCCACTGTGCGCCACCTCGGTCTCCTTCCGTCTACCTCACAGGCTCTCTCTTGTATACACCAGGCTGCTTTTGTCATAGGAAGGCAGGGGTGGGGGTTAGTCAAACAAATATATGAATATCTGAAATGACATGAAAATGAAAATATTCGGGGGCACGTGGGTGGCTCAGTCGGTTGAGCGGCCGACTCTTGGTATTGGCTCAGGCCATGATCTCGGGGTCATGGGATCGAGCTCCAGGTCGGGCTCCCTGCTCAGCGGGGAGTCTGCTTGAGATTCTCTCTTTCCCGCTCCTTCTGCCCCTCCCCCTGTTCGTGCTCGCTCTCTCTCCCTCTCTCAAATAAATAAACAAATCTGAAGGAAAAAAGAAAATATCTAGATATTTTCCAAAAGAAACAATGGAAGGAGAAATCAGCAACTAAGAAAAATTACCTACGGGGACGAAAGAGCCGATGAGGGGCTGGGGCCGACTGGGATGGCAGAAAGTCCTCTGCAGACCCTGTCATCTACAGTTTTGTCTGAAGGCCCGGCTAGATGTGCTTTGAACTTTATGTTGAAACAGAACACTCATGGAAAAGTGCACAAACCCAGAGTGTACAGCTAAAAGTGAACACATCCACGGAAACAGCACCCAGGGCGAGACACAGAACGTGACCAGCACCCCCTGCCCGCAAGGATCACTGCTATCCTGGCTTCTCATGGCACAGAGTCTGTTCTCCGGGCTTGGGTCTTCATGTAAATGCCACCATACAGTATGCGTGCTTTTGTCCGGCTTCCTTCGTACCGCGGTCCTGCAGATGTTTACGGGATCGGCCACGCCGCCGTGGGTAGCTGGAGTCCGTTTCCATTGCTGGATAGGGATGGTTGGCAAATGTTTTAGTCTTCAGACTCCTTTTCGCTTAAAGATCATTGCGGACCCCGGAGGACCTTTGTTTGTGTGGATGACATCTACCGATACATACTGTATTAGAAACTGCAACAGCAATATTTAAAACACACGAGCACACAGTCTACCGTCTGTCAGAGCAAGGAAGTCATTCTGAGCCGTGCAGCCTCTTGAAAACTCCACAGTACACGTGGGACAGCGTGAGAGGAAAAGAAGCAAGTGACTTCTTTGCATTATTAGAAAAATACTTTTGACCTTGCGGACCCTCTGAAAGGGTCTTAAGGACCGCCCCTAGCCTTCCGTGGATCACACTTTGAGAACCGCCCCTGTGTAGGAGCGCTTGGAAAATACGCAATGGTGATAGATTTGGACCGTTTCCGGTTTGGGGCTGTTACAAAGAATTCTGCGACAAGCAAGTTAGTACGTACCTTTGGATGCACATGTGTTCTCCTTCCTGTTGGAGAAACACCTAGGAGAGGAAGTGGAGGGTTACATAGGATCCAATCACGTAAAATATTTACAGAATTTAAAAACCAAATTTACAAAAAAACATTCTCTCTTCATGGCTTTCTTCTTCCCTCCCACTGCCGGAAACGACTGCTCTCCTTTTCAAGGGCAGCGCCTCTCCTGATGCCCTTCAGCCTGCCCCCACGTGTCCTCCAAGCCCCCACAGGACACACGATCCCTGCACTTCCTGCATCTTTTACCTCTTTCCTTCCCATCTTCTCCAAGATCTACCAAAAATGATCAGCTCTTAAGCTCACCGCCCTCTCTCGTAGCCCTTCTATCTCCTTCTCTTCACTCAAACGTCCTAAAAGCTTCTCCTCCCCTCAAGCCCTGGCCCACCTTTCGGGGGCACCAAGGAGCACTTGAGGGCAAATCCTGGAGCCTTTTCATAGTCCGTGTCCCTTCTGACACCTGTGGGACCCCACATGGTCTCTGAGCATCCCTGCTGTCTGTGTATCCTAATCTCTTCTGATAAGGACAGCAGTCAGATTGGACTAGGGCCCACACTGGCAAGCCTCATCTTAACTTAATCACCTCTGTTAAGGCCCTACCTTCAAATAGGCACATTCTGAGGTACCGGGGGCTAGGGCTTCAACATCTGAATTTTAGGGGAACTCAAGTCAGCCCATAACACCACCACTCCCTTTGTAAGGCTGGATTCAAATGCCGCCTCCTCCCCTTAGCTGGCAATCAGCACCCCTTCAACATTCTTGTGATAGTTTATTTGGTGCCTAGCGCTGTCTGCCCTGTTACAATACAAGGGAATGAAAGTAGTCACGGCTGCTGTTCACGGGGCTGGCTGCCGTGATGCGCCGGGTGCATATGGACGCAGGGCTTCCTAGGTGCTTAACGTGTCTTGCCAGTGACTCTGAATCCTCGCCACAGCGCTAGGAGTTAAGTAATAGTAGTGCTCCCCCTCTCCCAGAAGAGAGAACTGAGGCACAGACAGGCTCAGTGAGGGACCCAAGGTCACGTGGCTAGTGCGTTGCACTGCTGGTATTCAAACGCGGGTAGTCCTGGCTTGAGAGTCCGCCAGCCTTCATTTCGTGCCCTTTTCAGTTCAACAGACACCCACGCCTACCATGTGTTGGGCTTGGATCTTGGGGCTGGGGGTACAGGGGCAAACAAATCCAACGGAAAAAAAAAAACCCTGCCCTCGTGGAGGCTTGTGGTAATGGTACAGGTCTGTATTTTATCGTGGTGGTAGTTTCACAAAGTTACACATGGGATAAAGCTATATAGAACCACACACACACACACCCCATAAAGTGACACATAGGATAAAACAGTATAGAACTACACACACACACACACACACACACACACACACACACACACACACAGACAAGTGCGTACATAACTGGTGAAATCTGAGTAAGCTCTCTGGATTGTTCCAACACCATTTTCTGGTTTGGACATTGTATGTTAGTGACGCAAGACACTGATGCTAGAGAAGGACTTCTCTGTAGAATTTGGGGAGTTCTTATGGATCCCCGATTATTTCAAAATAAAAAGTTAAAAAAAATCTCTCTGCCCTCATTGAGCTTCATTCCAATGTGGAATTAGACGATAAATACGCGATACGACAGGATGGAAGGTGGTAAGTATTGCCGAGAAAAGCAGGGAATGGGGCTACAGACTGTTTGGGGGATGGTCTCTCTTAAATGGAGACATCTGAGCCTCGACTTGCAGGAGATGAGGAGACCAGCCACGGGCTACCTGTGGAAATGGGAGTGCCAGGCAGAGAAAACACCTAGTACTAAGGCTGTGAAGAGAACTGTGTCTGGTGTGTGCGAGGAAGAGCAAGGGGAGGTGAGGCTTTAGCAAAGTAAGTGGGCCGTAGAGTAGCAGGAGGCTGGGTCAGAGAAGTAAGGTAGTGCAACCAACCGGGTACGGCCTTTCAGGCCACTGCAAATTCCAGTACTTTCTTTTATTAGGAGAGGGATGCGGAGCCCATGAAGAGCGTTGAGCAGAGGAGTGATGTGATCTGCCTTAGGTCGTGAAAGGGTCACTCCGGCTGCTGTAGAGAAGCCAGAACAGAAGCAGGGAGACCAGCGAGGAGCCTTAAAGTCATCTAGGTGAGAGCAGGTGGCTTGGACCAATGTAGAGGTGAAGAGAAGTCCTCAGATTCTGGATAAAATTTCAAAGTCAAGCTGACCAGATTTGCTGACAAACCAGATGCGGGATGTGAAAGAGAAGAGTGGAAGATAAATTTTGGCCTAAGCCACAGGAAGAACGGAGGTGCCATTTGTCATAATGGGGAGACTTTGAGTGACCCAGGTGGAGGGGGGAGATCAGGAGCTCTCTTGGGGACATATTAAGTTTAATAGATGTTGGGAAGGCAGAAGGAGTTCACGGAAGGTCCAGACATATGTTTGGGTACCATCAACCAAGAGTATTTAGAGCCATGATATTGGATGAAATCGCCAAAGCAGGGAGTGTATATAGAAAAGAGAAGAAGTCCAAAATGAACCTTGGGGCTCTCCAATGTTAGAAAGGAATGGACATAAGGAAGAACCAGCAAAAGAAACTGCGAATGGGTAGCGTGCAAGGTAGAAGGAAAACCAGGTAGAACGAAGAGTGCCCTATAAAGCTGTAGGAATTAAAAAGATGATTTCCCCTCCTTGGTACCTGCTCCTGGTGGCCCTGAGGGTGCGCAGGCCAGAGTAGGAGGCGGAGGGGGAGCTGGTGTGTGGGTCTAAGTATCGTAGAGGTCCCGTCCTGGCGAGAATTGGAGCAGGAGGAGGAGATTGCAAGGGTAGGCCCAGGACCAATGGCATCCAAAGAGGAACACAGAGTAAAAAAATCTCAATACGGAAAATGCCAACCAGGAAAACAAAACAGAACAGAAGGAGGAAAAGGAGCACGTTGCCGGTAAAGGAGAGCCCTTGGCCCTCCCTTTGGAAGCAGGTGAGTCCTGTGTGCCTAGAGTCAATCCTCGGCAGCGGCCCCCCGATAGGCAGCCCAGCCTGCAGTATAGGTGGGCCCTGATTCAGAAGCTTGGAGAGCCGCAGGCAAGGATGAGAGAAGAGAATATAGAAAGGACTGGGAAGAAGGGGAGACAGCCGAGGGGAAATGAGGGAAAAGCCGACGGGAGTGGGGGGCAATTCAGTCAGTCTGCGGGTGGTTAACGGTGACCCTTCTCACCATGACCATCGTGATGAGGTTTGCCTTGTCTTGAATCTTGATGTTCTCCCTGAAGTTAATGGGAAGACACACCTGCTTCCTAAACTTACATGTTCTCAATGTATCTTTGTTGTAATCATTTTGTTACATGCCTTCCCTGGGTCTCCTATGACTTCTCTCTCTGCCCCGCCCCCCATTTGCGCATGTGTGCTCTCTCTCTCAAATGAATAAATAATCTTTAAAAAGATAAAAGGCAAAAAAAAAAAAGATGATTTAGGGGCACCTGGGTGGCTCAGTTGGTGAAGCATCTGCCTTTGGCTCAGGTCATGACCCCAGGGTCCTGGGATTGAGCCCCGCATCGAGCCCCGCATCGGGCTTCCTGCTCGGCGGGGAGTCTGCTTCTCCCTCTCCCTCTGACCCTCCCCCAGCTTGTGCTCTCTCTCTCTCTCTCAAACAAATAAAATCTTTTTTTTTTTAAAGGATGATTTATATAAGCTCTTAGCACATTGTCAATCACACCCTAAACCTGAGGTAAATGGTAGTTATAATGATGATGATGATGATAATTTAGCAACTAAAGGCTTATCTGCTGCTCCTTTGGGCCACCAAAAAGAAAATACTGGCTCTCAAATAAACAGTAAAACTTTAGGTTAAGAAGCCTGAGGTCTCACTTCAATTAAACGTAAAATTATCTGGATGAAGAAAAAAACTTATCTGGATGACAGCCTGAATTTAAAAACTGGATGGGGGGGCGCCTGGGTGGCACAGCGGTTAGGCACCTGCCTTCGGCTCAGGGCGTGATCCTGGCGTTCCGGGATCGAGCCCCACATCAGGCTCCTCCGCTATGAGCCTGCTTCTTCCTCTCCCACTCCTCCTGCTTGTGTTCCCTCTCTCGCTGGCTGTCTCTATCTCTGTCAAATAAATAAATAAAATCTTTAAAAAAAAAATAAAAAATAAAAATAAAAACTGGATGGGATTACAGTAACTAAACTTTTGCTGCTAAAAAATGGTTATTAAATTGGGCTCAAGCTTCCTATTGTTTGTGTATTTCCTCTCTAGACCTAAGGCACCAGCATCCAGTTGCTCAAGACAGAAACCTGGAGACCATGTCCTGTTACTGTCACAATCATCTCTTGATTTTATTTCTCCTTATTCAACATCCTGGGGACTTTACTTTGGGTCATCATTTCCTTCCTTCCTTCCTTCCTCCCTCTCTCCCTCCCTCCCTCCCTTCCTTCCTTTTCTTTTTAAGTAATTTCTACACCCAATGTGGGGCTCAAACTCACAACACCGAGATCAAGAGACTCACACTCTACCAATTGAGCCAGCCAGGTGCCCCACGGGCCACCATTTGTCGCCCAGACTATTTCCAAAGTCTCCTGCTAGCTTGTTTGTTCCACCGTCTGTCACTATACGCCAGTATAGGGATGCCTGACCACTTTTGTGCCATGGAATCCTTTGGCAGTCTGATGAAGTTCATTTTCAGAATGTTTTTAAATGCATAAAACAAAGTACATAGGATTACAAAGAAAATCAATTACACTGCAATACAGTTACCAAAATATTTTCTTAAAAGAAATGTGTGCTGTAGTAACATACGGGCTTCTTAACACAGTTCTCCTTATGGGTCTAATAACTACAGTTGACCCTTGAACAACGCAGGGGTTAGGGGTGTCAACTTTGCGCTGTGGAAAGTCTGCATGTAACTTTTGACTCCCCCAAAACTTAATAGCCTACTGCTGACCAAAAGCCTCACTGATAACGTGAACAGTCGGTTAACACATCTTCTATACAGTATATATATTATATACTGTATTCTTAAGACAAAGTAACCTAAAGAAAAGGTTATTAAGAAAATCATAAGGGAGCACCTGGGTGGCTCAGTGGTTTGATTTCAGCTCAGGTATGATCTCAGGATCGTAAGATCAAGCCCTGCGTTGGGCTCCGCTCTGGGTCTACAGCCCGCTTAAGATTCTCTCTCTCTCTCTTTTTCTCCCTCTATACATCTGCCCCCCCTCACAAAAAAAAAAAAGAAGGGTGGCTGGGTGGCTCAGTCGGTTAAGCATCTGCCTTCAGCTGGGGTCATGATCCCAGGGTCCTGGAATCAAGGCCCACGTCGCCCTCCCTGCTCAATGGGGAGCCTGTTTCTCCCTCTCCCTCTCCCGCTCCCCCTGCTTATGCTCTCTTTGTCAAATAAATAAAATCTTTAAAAAAGAGAAAGGAAAAAGAAAAAAAAAGAAAATCATAAGGAAGAGAAAACACATTTTTAGTCCTGTACTGTATTAATCGAAATAATCCACCTATATATATGTGAACCCATGCAGTTTAAACCCATATTGTTCAAGGGTCAACTGTACTGTAATTTCAAAGAAGTGATGAGTGTATAAATGATATTTCAAGACGTCTGCATCAACTGCAATGTGATATGAAACCATCTTTGATTTCTATTGGTGACAAAGTCATAGGTACTGTTAATGTCACTACAATTTACTGCCTACGTTTGTAAAGAAAGCGCTAAATTTCAGACAGTTTGATAAAAACGAAGTTGTGATTTTTTTCCCAGCCAAGTTCATGTACTCTGTGAATTCTACACATGGACCATTTGTGGACCCCAGGTTAAAAACCCTTACCTTAATCTACTGGTGCAAAACTGCTTGAGGTGACTGCAAAGATACTTAGAAGTTTTTGTTTTTAAATGTGAAGAAAAACATGAAAACGGGGGTCACTAACATCCAAAACGTATGCCATTAATTCCTATACATTTTGCAAAGTGGGCTAAAAGCCTGGGATTCCTAGTAGCCAAGGAAAAGGCTGTCCCGAACTTTCTCAGCTGAGACCCTGGTTAGCAACCTCTTGCCTAGGCTTACCGGACCCTCCTAGTGCAGCCCCCGCCGCCCTCTCCTGCTTCCTCCATCATCACCATCCCTTCCCGTCCAGCACGGCCCGGCCAGGTCGAAACCACTTCTAGAAGTCGAGATAGGGCCGCGATGGGGGGCCGCCGGCCCACCCCGGCGGAGGGTAGCCCTCGGGCCACTCCCTCCTAAGCCCAGGACCGAAGTCCCTTGCACTCGGACGTGACGTCTCCCCTGCCCGCCCCTGGAGTTAGCCCCGCCCACTGTGCTCACTGTGCCTTCGGGAAGGCGTAGCACTTCAGCGTTTACCGCGGGCTGTGCGCCCCACCCACGAAGCACACTGACAGGCTCCTGAGCACCGCACTTACGGAAGTGCTGCAAAGCGAATGTCATTTCGCGCGGACTGCCCTGTTCGCCAAGTTCCCACGGCAGCGCGGCCGCACGCGGGGGGCGGAGTGAGGGCCGCAGAAGGCGGCCTCTGGCCTCATCTTCTAAGCTCCGCCCTCGGCGGCGTCTTCTAAATACGTCCTTCCGCCCACTTCCTCCTTTCTCTTTTTCGCCGCCATCCTGCTGCGTGTGGCTGGCTGCTTCTCGCCATGGTAAGTCCATCCGTTCCCATCGGCTCCGGGGTGGTTTCCGGAGACCTGAGGTCTCTGCGAGCTTGCTGGCGCCGCACACTGCGTCGAGGTGCGGGGGGCATTTTAAAGCCTTCTGTCCTGGGAAGGTCGAGTTGGGCCACCGCTCCAGTCCGCGGGCCTAGAGGGAAGCTAGCAAGCGATCGAGGAGGGGCCAGCTGGGCTGGCCATGCGAGGTCCGAGGGCTGGTGCTTTGTGCGCCGCCCGGGCTAGCGGGGGTTCCCACTGCCTTTCGCCCTTCTGGAACGAACTGTGACTCGGAGGGAGAGAGGTCGAGGGGTTCACTCCAGAAATCGTGGCCCGACAGTGGGTTGCCCGTCACACGTGCCAGGCATCGAGAAGAGAATGCGGTCCGCTGGTTTTCGGAACTTTTTTAAGTTGGCGGCCAGGATTATGCCATGTTATGAGCTTACAGGGCTTGAGTCCTTTGTTCAGGGGCTTAACGCACCTCCCCGTGGAAGCACCTGGAAGAAGGAGTGCTGCGGTGTGGATCTGTGTGCCATTCGGGCGTTCTTCTTAAAATGCTAACTGCGGACAGTTATGGTCGTGGGTTTTACCTGTGATCGTTTTCTGAGAAATTAAAATTGCTCTATGCTTCTAGGTATGGAGAGGATCAGTATCTGGTTTTTTTAGTTGGCAGGAAATTTATAACTGCTATAGTGAGCTGGGAGAGAGAAGTGTAGTCTTTGCCGTCTTTGTAACGGGCTCCTATTATGCAAGGTGCAAGGGTGTGTTGGACCACGTTGGCTAGACTTGAGACTACCTGCCATTTCTGGATTGTCCTGCAAACTCGAGCGGGGGTGGTTGGAGTTGGACTTAGATGACCCAAGTTCTTAAAGCCAAAAAATGAAATGAGAAACTGGGCAAGTTGTCCTTGAAAATGATATTTTAAGTTGAATAGAATTCACACCAAAATGGTCAGTGGGTGGGGGGAACGCCTGGGTGGCTCAGTTGTTTAAGCGACCCACTCTTGATTCCGGCTCCGGTCGTGATCCCAGGGTCTTGGGACCCAGGCCTGCATTTGGCTCCGCCTTCAGCGAGAAATCGGCTTACTCTGGGACTGACGTCTTCTGTCCCGCCCCTCGCTCTCTGGGGCGCACGCGCTCTCCGTGTCCTTAGCTACCCCTGGTTTACGTAGTGCACTGAAGCTCATTGACTTGCAAGTGCTAAATTGTTCTGGTTGACAAAAGGCTGTGTTCTTTTGTGAAAACCAAGTTTCCCAGCCATCCCCACTGGTCTCCTGGGTGCTGGGGTGACAGCAGGGAAGACTGGAAGGTATTGGCCTTGGAGCATAGATGACCTGGGTTTGAATGCCAGCTGTGCGCATTAATAACTCTGATCTGGGGTAGGTTACTTACTTTCCTGACCCTTGGCTGATTTTTATTCGAACAGTGGGGATCATGGTATGTGCGTCCAGAAGTTGTGAGGAAAAGAGCAAAGGGCGTGATGGGTTTAGCATTGAGAGCGTTGTTTTTGGTAGAGATGAAACATTCAGATGTTTGTGGATCGAGGGTGTTCCTGACCTTGAATCAGTGGAGCAGGCTCTGGTGTTGCTGTCTAAATTGATTGCGTTTCCTTCCCAGTCTTCTCACAAGACTTTCAGAATCAAGCGATTCCTGGCCAAGAAACAAAAGCAGAACCGTCCCATTCCCCAGTGGATTCGGATGAAAACTGGTAATAAAATCAGGTAAGGAAGGGGCGCCTGGGTGGCACAGCGGTTAAGCGTCTGCCTTCGGCTCAGGGCGTGATCCCGGCGTTATGGGATCGAGCCCCACATCAGGCTCCTCCGCTTTGAGCCTGCTTCTTCCTCTCCCACTCCCCCTGCTTGTGTTCCCTCTCTCGCTGGCTGTCTCTATCTCTGTCGAATAAATAAATAAAAAATCTTAAAAAAAAAAATCAGGTAAGGAACCCCCACAGCCACCTGCTTGTTTTGGTGGTTGCGGTTTTATTTTGTTTCTTAATTAATTAATTTTTTGCTGGGCAGCAGAGTTCATTGAGAGGTAGCAAAGTGATAGTACAAAGCTCCCAAGGAGAGAGGGGACCTGAGAGGGTTGCCCTGTGGTGGTTCTTTTAACGTGCCTCCCTCGGTGTTTCTAGACAGCAACCCAGCCCGCAGCTGGGATTGGGGGCAGACACTCCAGTGTTCATTTCCCATTGTCTTCAGTCTGCACCAGAACGTGAGGTGGGGGCTGTCTTCGTTATCATCGCAGTGGGAAGACGATGTTGCTCACCCAGTCCAGCTTGAGGTGTTTGTCTTTTCTAAAGATTGGGAGTTGCTCTTTACTGCAGAAGTAGTTGAATTGATGCTTTTGGAAAAAAGACTTTACTCAAATGGCTGCGGAGGGCCTCCAGGGTCACCTAAGCTAACAGGCGAAGCTAAACCGGAAACGCAGGTCTCCTGCATGCCTTTCAGTCTCACTGCTTTATGGGGGACCAGGTGGACCTTGAGACAGGTCTCAAAAGGAAGAAGAATAAGCATCAGAAATGGGTGATACTTGCTCAAGGGTTCACAACCAGTGACAAGCCCCTGGGTGTTAAACAGCTTCCAGAACTTGGGTGTGTTTAAAATGAAGTATTAGATTTTCTGGCTTTCCCAAATAAGTGAGCCCAAAGGACCACAGAGGAGGAGGAAGCAAATACTGTTGCCAGGATTTTTATTTGAAAAGCCTTTTGAAGCTGAGACTCCAGAACGGGCCTAGCAAGTGGGTCCCTTTTGCAAGATCTTCACGCGAGTATAGCACTCTGATTTGATTGAATTGCAGATGTAAGTGGGATTAGTTTGCTGGTGTGAAGACGAAGATGTGAATTGGGGGCCTGTTTTCTTAATTCTTTGAGGCAGCTAAAAAGACGGGTGGAAATCACCACACCCTGTCACGTTAGAGGCCAGTTTCTGCCTTTAGTTTATCGTATACTGAACACTGGCTTTTGTTATTTATATCGATATGTGTAGGAGATGTCTCACTGTTGGAAGTGCAGCTAGATCTTAAAACCCATGTGTTGCCCTCATAACAATACTGAGAAAAGAGCATTGAGCCGCTTGGCGGAACGGTTACTTCGGCAGCTCAGCCCTTGTGCAAGCTTGATGGATTTGTGTTGAGAACCTCAGGTGTGTCTAGTAAAGCCCCTCTTCAATGTGTTGACATGAACATCGGTTTCTCCGTCCTATCCCCTGCCGTTCCCGGGTTATTGTGCGGAATGAAAGAAATGTGTGGTTAAGAGTATACGCTCAGCCCGGAGAACTGGCAACAGTTGAAAGATTCTCTTACCTCGGCTGTCTTGCAACTTTTTGAAGTGTATTGAAAGCAGGTTGCAATTACAGTGCTTCCTCTTGTGGAAGTACTGACATTATCCTGCTGAAAGAAAATCTGTGTCCGTCGTGTTGGATTTTGCCTTTGTGAGGGTAAAATCGTGACAGATTGACAGGGACAATTCCGAGGTGGCCTTAGCTCTGCAGATCTCTTGCTTTGATATTGAAATGATTGGGGGTGTTCCTAGTGTAACACTTAATGCAGGGGCTTTTATGTGTGTGTGGTCCATGATGTAGAAGTGTTGCTTCTGATGAAATTTAGAAGGGGGGGTTTCAAAAGAGATGTGTCTGAGTCTACCCCCCCAGGTATGTTGAATCAAAAGTAGGTGGGTGTACTCTTGGCGGGGGGAGGCTTCTGCTCTTCGAGGGGAGAGACTCGTCCACTCTCAATTAAGAACCAGTGTGTTTTCCTAGCCTAGAATCATTCCGAGAGGTAAAAATTTGATTTGACGAGTTCTTGAACGCATCTAGCAAATCACTTTTTACTCCCAAAGAGAGCTCCAAACCTGTTAAAGGAAGGAAAAATGGGACCCTTCGCCTTTCAAGGATTTTATGGTACTGACATGGCAAAGTTTGTGGTGAATGAGGGCAGTGAAATTGAGGTCAGACTGCCTTTGTAACCTACAGTTCTTTCTGTGCAGGTACAACTCCAAGAGGAGGCACTGGCGAAGAACCAAGCTGGGTCTGTAAGGCGTCACACATCATGAGACGAAACACCTAATTGGCGCTCATATTTAATTAAGCTGCGTAACAGATAATGTATTCTCTATCGCTCTGTAAACATCCTTCCTACCTGGCCATGAGCCACGTTTTATCAGGGAGATGGTTTTTCTCTGTTCCTAGGCCTCTGCACCAATAGATTGGCTCAGTAATAAATGTGAGACTTTTCAGCTCTACTGCTGTTGTGTTTCTCATTTGTGAAGTACAGAATTCCCCTCTCCTGTCAGATGATGTATAGCGCTGTCGGATAGAACTTTCTGCAGTGATCGAACTGTCCCTTGATAATCAAGTATGTAAAGTGTGGCTAGGGGGCGCCTGGGTGGGGTGGTTCCGTGCCTTGGGCGTCTGCCTTAGGCACAGGTCATGATCTCGGGGGTCCTGGGATCGGGCTCCCCGCTGAGTGGGGTGTCTGCTTGTCCCTCTGCCCCTCCCCCTGCCCTCTCTTAAAAATAATAAAATCTTTTTAAAAAATAAAGTGTGGCTAGTTTGAATAAAAAACTGATTTTCGAATTTTTATTTAATTACGAAGCTCCTTGTGGCTAATGGCTCTTACATTACACCTTACGGGAAGTGAGTATATGTGTTCTCATACCTGTGGGTAGCATTCTTCAATAGCATCTTTATCTGCTATTGTATAATGCCAGTCTTTTTTTTTACAAGTCTATTTGTAAAAAATTATAAACAACTGAAGCCAATTTGATTTTTAAAATCAAAGTTCATTTAGTGATAATGTATTTTATAATAAAATTGTAGTAAAATACATTTGTTAGTTTAAACAGTATTGTAAAAATCATGTCGCATGTAAAATTAGGAAATTCATAGTTCATAAAAGTACATATGTTTTGTTGATAGCTCATGAGAACATTATAAATTTACTCAAGATACAGAACAAAATTCACAGGCTTGACATTTAGTACTATAGAGTTTTATGCTGAATCCACTGATATTTCTGTTAATAAGGTATACTTGAAATAATTGGACCACCAATGGACTGACATTGTATAACCAAGATCTATTGGTTTTACAATACGTATAGTAATTATTTCACCCAGTAATTTAAATGAGAAATTTAGTTTTAACACCACTGACCTACACCCTTAGCAGGAAAATTAAAAAGCACTGGCAGCTTTGATTACCATTTTCATGAATACATAAAAGACAGATCTGTACATTATATAGTTAAAATTTGTACAAAAAGTCAAGCCGTGAAGTATTTTTGCCCCAAGAAAAGTTCGGATGTTAAGACTTTGTTAACAAGTGTGTGAAAGGATTTTTACTTAAAATGTTGAACCCCTGCACCACTTAAGTGAAATTTAGCCTACATGTTAACATTTTGACCTTATAGAGTCAAATTTCTGTACCTCACAGAAGGTTAAAGCTGGAATGCCATTAACAAATAATGGTATAGAAGTGGAAGAACTTCGGTGAATTCAATAAAAAAAGTACATTGCATTACATAATGTGCAGTTAATAGTTCAGCAAAGTACATTAAGTATTCTGAGTTAAGTGACCTTCCTTTAGTCCAAGACTTCATACATCTTTACCATAGAAAATATCCTTCAAAACAGAGTCACTTAATTGTTTCCATAGCATGCAGTTGTTAAAAAGGTACCGTTCCAGCGCTACCATAAAATTAATAAGTAACTGAGAAATAGCCATAAGTCACAGGGAACTTAACGTGCTTCACATGGTCTTGGGTTTCTATATGCAAGCCCACTGCTGTGCTCGTGCACTTTGTACAGGGAAATCAGGTGAGGAATGGAACTCAGCCCCCTTACCCTTCACTTGGTCTAAGTGGATGCAAAAAGTAATAAAGTAATAAAATGGCCTCATAAAATTAATAGCAATAAACTCTGCTTGTCCACAGTGAATACTCTATTTTTTCATAAAGTGTAGGCAGTGTTCCTAGAAATCCCATTAAGGAAAAACCAAATATCTCATGAAAAAGTGCACAAGTTTGTCCTGTGTGTAAAAAATCTCTTAATCTGGGTGCAATTTTTAATCCAAAATGGTTCATACTACTCAAATACATCAGAGTATAAAAGCACAGCAACAAAACAACAACAGGAATGATTGCCAGTGAGATGGGAATGAGTGTGAGATAAGGGAGTCTCACATGTTACCAGTTGATGGAACTGTCTTTGTGGCTTGAAGTTATACGCATATGGAATGAGTCTGTAAATGAACGCTATAGGATGAATAAGCTTTGAACTTGAGCAACTGTTAACAGTTTCTTAATTCAGGAGCATGACATAGAAAGGAACTCCCCAAAACAGGCAATTGGTTTGATTTCTTAGATATTAGAGAAAAAAAAAAGCATCTGAAAAAATTACTTGTGGGACGCCTGGGTGGCTCAGGTCTTGATCCCGGGGTTCTGGGATTGAGTCCGATGTCGGACCCCCGGCTCAGAGGGGAGTCTGCTTCTCTCTGCCTGCTCTGCCTGCCGTTCCCCCTGCTTGTGCTCTCTCTCTGACAAATAAATAAAACCTTTAAAAAGGAAAAAAAAATTGTAACAATTAGCAAACGAGGAACAACATTAGCAACCGAGGAACAACATCGAAAAATCAAAATGAAATACAGGGAACATAGGAGCTGACATCCCCAAGATACCAAAGGACAGAGTCAGACCTCTTCACATTAGAATTTCAAGAAATATAGTTAAAGGAAAAGCTAACTGGGCCCTGCACGGCAGGTTAGATAATGCAACCCCTTGGAAGGGAAATGATCTGGTCCTCTCATAGTTCTGAGATGTCCTCTATCATCCAGTTCTCTAGAGACAAAATAGCAAAAGCACCTAGTTTCATTAGCCAAGGCCCCTTTTAGACTTAAACTCACCTCTGACAAACCGAAGTTTATATTAACAATGATCAAACTACTGTTTTAATAACATTTTAAGCTTGCAATATTATTTTTCTCATGCCTCCTCCCGGTTACTGGTTCGGAGGTATATATGCTTTAAACTAGCCAAATTTACAAGTTCCTATGGCCTCCTCATTCCGAAGACATTCAGACAAAGGTTTCATAGTGTTATGATTGTTCCATCTTCTAAGAGTTTTTGATCCGGAGCATGTGTTTCTGTATTTGTGCCACTTGCTACAGGTGCTAAGCTCACTTCATTAGAAGGAGGAAAAGTGTTCTGTTCAGACACAAAATGGAGTTCTATTTGCGTTAATGATTCGAGGCTCTCAGTATTAGGAACAGCCTTAGGAATCTGCTGCGGCACTCTGTTATCTTCAACCATGATGTCATCTTCTTCACTGTCCTGGTCCTCTGGCTCTAAGCTCGGTTCTGCCTGCTGGTTCTGCCCAGGAGGCTGTTACCTGTGGACTGGCCACAGCTGCCAGAAGTCTGACTGCTCGGAACAGCATTGCTCCTCTGGTTTGCTGGTCTCAGCGATATAATGAGGTTGCGGCTTGTTGGCGATCATCATGTCTGTGTCATGTCTGTTACTTGATCAAGACTCTTCTCTATGCCGTTAATTTTTTTTTATAAATATGCATTCCTCTCCTTTATTTTTTTGATGATTTTATTTATTTATTTGACAGAGAGAGAGACAGCCAGCGAGAGAGGGAACACAAGCAGGGGGAGTGGGAGAGGAAGAAGCAGGCTCCCAGCGGAGCAGGGATCCCGAGGCGGGGCTGGATCCTGGCACCCTCGGATCAGGCCCTAAGCCAAAGGCAGACGCTTAACGACACGCAGGCGCCCCCATGCCATTAACTTCTAAAATTTCATCATTAACAGCTAATAGTCCTGCGCTTTGAGCCAGGCCTCCTGGGACAAATCTAGATACTTCTTCTTCTTTATTAGTATAGCTGTGCCAAAGGCACTGGAGTCTGCTTCTTCCTTTTTTTGTATAAAAATCCTAAGCAGTGGATTGGCCGTGGAAACAGCTTTGGGATAATTATTGTCATTATTTATAGGTAGTAAGTCTCCGTGGATGTCTGCATAGCCTGCTAAAACGTCAACATTGGGTATCTTGTTGCAGTAATCCATAAAACTCAAATTTCCAGGTTTTGGTCTTTCCAGTGAAAACCGACGAAGTTCAGCTGCAAACTTGATCCTCACCTCCACGGTGCCCAGGCAGCCGCTGCCTGCTGCGACCTGGTGGCTGCGGGTCATGCTGAGGCCCGGCCGCCCCCCGGGGGCGCAGGGAGCAAGTGCACCACCGGCTGGTGGGCTGGGACGTGGCTGTGGCCCGGGCCGCTCCTCACAGCCCCTGCGGATGGTCGGCCTCGGCTCCGCTCTCCGCACAGAGCTGGGCTCGGCGGGCTCCTCACGGCCCGGGACCCGGGGTCGGACTGATGCCAGTCCTCAATACAAGTAGGAATCCGCTGAACCAGGAAAAATCAGACTGGTCTGCCTGGTCTTGTAGAACCTGTGAACTAAATTTCTGCATCTTTAAAATTGTTGAGAGAAATCAAAAGACCATTTTGGCACCTACTACATTTGATTTCCTGGGCATTTATGTGTCAGGCCCTGTTCTAGGTACCTGGGATTAGTTGGTGGATAGACGCATGTATGCTAGCTAGGCTAGTAACAGGCCACTACGGAAGCCAAAGCAAATGTCTGGAAAAGGTGGGAAGGGAGAAATTCCCTAATTACCTGTGGAATGAAGGTGAAGCTATAGCAAGAGAAAGGGGGGAATCAAGCTTGGTGGCAACCCCATATCTAGTTTGTAGGAACCCCGTGCTGGGTGAAGCAGAGGCAGCAAGTGGTACGGGCGGCATGGCACAGGGGTCTAACCTAGGACCCCGGTAGCAGGCTCCGATGACCATAATCCTTAAGGACCAGTGTTGACCAGAAGTTGGAAGAGTGGGCTTCAGAGTACCAACTAAGCAGCCTAGGAACCTGGGAGCTGCGGCTGTGTGGATAGCAGTAAGCGTTAGGCTGCTAAGAATATTCCACCGGGCCACAGCGGGGGGACTTGGTCTAACTGGCAGTCGTGTGATGTGATGTTTTGGAGCATTAAAAATGCCTTAGCCTCTTCAGAGTAGGTTGGGACAGGGCGAAGGTGGCCCTGCTGCAGAGTGAGTGTCCCTACAGACCTGACAGGTAGTGGTAGAAATGAAAGGGGAAAATGACGCGGACAGGAGGGCAAGCTGCTTGTGCATAACGGGTTACTGTTGAGCCTGGGAGGTCGGTGCAGATCCTGGTTCCGTTGGTCTCTCTCTAGCTCGTACAGCTGCCTGTATTCGATTTCCCAGATGTGAAGGACTAGGATGGTGCTTCCTGAAGGGGGACTACTGGGAGCTCTGAGACACTTAAGATCTACACGGACAAACTGCAGGAGGCGTAGCACTAAGAGGTCAGTTTGGGACGATGTGGGGTCGACCCTGTGTTATTACTGCCCAGCCCTTGCCTCCGGCCGCAGAGGTCTGGGGTGTGCGGGGACTGCAGAGTTGGGATTCCAGTGCTGCTCTTCCTTTGCCCACTCAAAGCCTCGGCGTCCCCATCTGTGATGTGAGGCCAGGGGGAGCTCCCTCGGAGGACTGTGAGCACGAGATGTGATTGTAGGCTACAGCACTTGGTTTGGTACCTGGCTAGGAAAAGAAGAGGGACGGGGAGTGAGCAGGATTAAAGTTTTGGTGTGGATCCCTCCCCAGCAGACATGAGCGATGTGCTGGATAAAGCAGGGAAAAAAAGTGGGTTAGTGGGGAGGGGCAGATGGTCAAGGGAGAAGTCAGGCAGAGCCGGCTGGGAGTCGGTGCTCAGTGTCAGCCTTAGATTGATGCCGGTTCCCTTCCAATTCCAGGATTCTAATTCGGAGTACATGAACCCCTCAAGGGCTTGGAGAGGGGGCAGGGCAACATGAGAGTGAAAATCCCGGGCCATGCATTCAGGCCTTGGGTGGAGTCCCAGCTCCATCCCTGAATCAGCTGTCATCTCTGGAGCCTGGGTGGCTCAGTCCATCACTCGTCCACCTCGGGTTCAGGTCATGATCCCAGGGTCATGGGATCGAGCCCCACCTTGGGCTCCCTGCTTCTTCCTCTCCACTGCTTGTGCTCTGTTGAAAATCATACCTACCTTGGGTTTGTAAGGATTGATAATGTCTGTAAAAGATCAGTTGTACTGGGTATTCTCCCACTGTACAGATTAAAGAAGGTTCTGCAACTCTCATTTCCTGCTAAAATAGCAGCTAACATATTGAGTGCTTAAGCTGCCAGGTGGCTGCTGTAAGCAGGAATGGCAATGAGAACCAGATCGAACAGAGTGAAACCATTTCACTGTATTATGGTAAATGGTAAATGTATTAACCATTTACACCTCACTGGACCTGTTCTGTTCCAGAGAAGTGAACACGAAACCCCTGCCCATGCAAACCCTGGTGGGTGTTGGGCAGCCAGAGGCGAGTATGACTTGCAAGAGTACTGTGGTCAGGGCCGCGTGCACCTGTGTGTGTGCCTGTGTCCATCATATGTGCGTGTCTGGGAACCGAGGGAGGGATGGTGGCAGACCCTGATCAGAGAACACTGATTGGCCTGACCGAAATAAATGGCTTGACAGTCGTTCTTCGCTGGGAACGATTTTGCTGCCAGAACCCTCCCTGCCCCGCCCAGGGGACATTTGACAATGTCTGACCTCTTTGTTTACGACAATGGGAAAGAAGGTGCCACGGACAGCTAGTGGATAGAGGCCAGGGGTGCTGCTAAACATCCTTCAATACGGGGCGCCCGGGTGGCTCAGTTGTTAAGTAACTGCTTTTGGCTCAGGTCATGACCCCAGGGTCCTGGGATTGAGCCCCGCATCGGGCTCCCTGCTCAGCGGGAAGTCTGCTTCTCTGTCTCCCTCTGCTGTGCCCCCCTGCTTGTGCTCTGTCTCTCTCTCAAATAAATAAAATCTTAAAAACAAAAACAAAAAACCATCCTTCAATGCACCGGGCATTCCCCCACAGCAAAGAATTGTTATCCGACCCCAAATGTCAATAGTGGCGAGTTTGAGAAGTCCTGGCTTGCTTGCACAGCAGCCAGCCAGAGTGAGCTTTTTGAGACACAGATCGGCTCAGCACACCAGTCCCCTTTCCTGCCAGTTCACACTGGTCCCGGGACAAGTCTTCAAGCGGCCCCAAAGACACATGGCATGGCTCGTACCCCCTCTTCACTCTAAGCTGGATGCAGCCACACTGGCCGCTTGGTCTCTGAGCCCCAAGCTCCGCCCTGCCTCAGAGCCTTCGCACGTGCTAGTCCCGGTAAGGAAAGTTCTCCCTCTTCACCTGGGCCAACTCCCAGTCGTCCTTCAGGTCTCAGCCTATTTTTCACCTCCACAGAGAGACCTTCCCTGACTCCCGGTCTCTGCCCTCGATCCAGTTGGGGCCTTGTGCTTAGTACCTCTGAAATCGGCCCGGGCTCTACAGGGAGAGGGACGGGGCTGTCCTGCTGGCTGCGCATTGCTCTCCCCTCACCCAGCATTTGACACAAAGGAGGTGCGCCGTCGATGTACGGACCGAGCACGCAGACGGGTGACGGGGGAAACAGGCGTGCACGTGAGTGAGAGCGGTACAAACTGTGGGCCTAACACGTCGACAAGGAGTGAGCGAGCAGTGACTTGCCTGGGGCCTTGGGGAAGGCCTCAGCCAGGTTCCCAGGGGGACACACTGTGACCCCCCCAAACATACGCACGCACGGTGGGGAGGTAGCTGGAGTATGAGGTGCTAGGGAAGGGACCTGGAGGAGGGGACCTATCGTGACAGCTCAGGCATGGCAGGAGTGACACCATTCACCCGGTTGTGGGAGCACCTCCTTGGCCACAGTAACAGGCGCTCGGAGAACAGTTCCCGACAAGGCCACTTGGGGCTGCGCGACTGACGCTGCTGACGGAGACCCAAGCAGCCCGACGGGACTTGGCTCTCAGCCTGACCTTCAATGCAACTGTTCTCTTGATCAATTTGAATAATTTAGATTCCAGCGAAGCCGATAATACAGAGAGTTTAGAGAGGCTCCAGAAAAACAAAGATGCACATAACAGTAGGAGGGAGGGAAATGTTAGAAAAGCAAACCAAAAAAGCGAAGACAGGCAGCATAGGCCAGACCCAAGTCATTTCCTAGAAGAAGCAAAGAAAAAGAGAAAGTTTAAAATTGAACACCTCCCCCCTCATCTGGAATTATAGGCTATTTTTAAAATTCTATTAAAATGTAACATACAGGGGCGCCTGGGTGGCTCAGTTGGTGAAGCGTCTGCCTTCAGCTCAGGTCATGATCCCAGGGTCCTGGGATCGAGCCCCGAGTCAGGCTCCCTGCCTGCTTCTCCCTCTCCCTCTGCCATTCCCGCCGCTTGTGCTCTCTTGCTCTCTCTCAAGTAAATAAATAACATCTTTAAAAAAATAAAATAAAACTTCTTTCACCAGCAAAAATGAGTTTATTCAGGAATAGCAGAGAATTGTGTTTCAGGACATGCAAACCAAGGCAAAAGCAGCAAAGGAGATGAAGGCTCTTTTGGAGAGGAAAGGAGAGAGCTGCAAGGGGCTGTTATAAACAGAAAGTCCACTGGGGTAAACTGGGAGATCAGAGTGTGGTGGTTTTTCATTGGCTGGATTGTGACAGTTGGTCATTGGCTCTGCAAGGAGAAAATCATTCCTCCTCCCCTAGGGTAATAGAGGCTTCTTCCTGTGGAAAATGCAAGGTACATCTTCCTCTTGGGGTCTGCAACTGACCGTGAACGTTAGGGCCTGGGAGCTCGCCTTTCTGGCTTTCTGACTCCCATTTTATTTTTATTATTTTTTGAAGATTTTGTTCGTTTATTTTGAGAGAGAGAAAGAGAGAGAACGGGGGGTGGGGCAGAGGGGAGAGGAGAGGGAGAGGAAGAAAGAATCCGAAGCAGACTCCACCCTGAGCGAAGAGCCCGTGGTGGGGCTCTCGACCTGGGACTCAGTTCCACCACAGGGAGATCGTGACCTGAGGCGAAACCAAGAGTCAGGCACCCCTCCTGACTCCATTTTAAATGAGGTTTCCTTTTTTCGATTTTCACAAGTGTTCCAGCATGTGAATATAACACAATTTATTTCCCCATTTCCCTCTTGATAGACGTCTGGATAGTCTCCAGTTTGGGGCCTTTACAGAGCTGCTATGAACATTTTGGCACATATCTTTTGTTAACCAAGTGTATGCATCTCATTACAAGTGATTTAGTTTTCATTTTATATTTCTCAGGATGTATAGGCCTAACAAAAATGTTTTTATAATGGGAAGAAAGCTAATTAAAATTTCTACAGGGAACATGTGTTTATAATCAGAAAAAAAATTTCTTTTTAAAGAACAGGAAAAGTCAACTTAACTTTCAGGGTTAGAATGGAGCCACTCACGTATGTTGCTTTTTTTTTTTTTTTTTTAAGTGCGGTTTTTGTATACTTCAAAGATGTCTTGTGGAACCCCAGGACAGGGGACAGGCAGGCTTCGAGAAGAACCAGAACCAGAGTCTTGAAAGCCATTAAGAAGCCAGGCAGGCTGTTCTCCCCCGGGGGCCTCTCTTTCAGGTTCTTTCTGAATATCCACTTTGCTCTTGTCCTTCTTGGCAGACCTGTGTCCCCTGTTTCTCTTAGAGCAAAGCCAAACATGGCGTCCACTCTGTCCCAGGAAGAAATGGGTGGAAATCTCTGAATTCCAACAGCAAGGTCATGAGAGGGTGAGCCTGATTGGCCCAGTCAAAAATCAGGCAACTATAGGCAGGGTCCTGGGGAAGCATGACTGCCCAGTGGGTGGGCTGGTGCTTAGAGAGAGCAGTAGGAACTGAGGGGACCTGCCCCAAGAGCATCCCCCAGCTCCGAGCCGGGAATAAGACACCTGCACGCTAGTCCTGGTGCTGCTTCCAGCAACATCTTCCGTCTCTGGGCCTCTGCCCTCTTCTGGTTGCTTCTCTTCACCCAGTGCTTCCTACGGTTCTTTATGTTGATTTTTGTTGAAGTTTGCTTTGCTATGTGTATTTTCAGAAGTTTCCAAGAATACTGAGATGTGGGAAAGATGACATGTCAAGTAAACAAGGGAGAATCCTGAAATAAATTAGACCAGCTTATGAGCTGTGGGATTTGAAAAAGACAGACCCTTTTGACCTTAGACCAAATTCTTAGTTTGGGCCACAAGGCCAGTTGGAAGTTCAAACTAGAATAAAATGTTACTTCTCTTTGGAGACTCAAGGATGAGTCCCATGTTCTTATCTGGAGCTGCTTATTCTGGAAGAAGCCCTTGTGGCTGCCTTATACGCCACCGCCTGGCATCCGAGTCCTCTGAAATGTGTATTTTGATGGGTTCCGAACAGCACACGATAGAGGCAACTTGTTCGATTGCTATCAATTCATTATTGTGGTTGTGTTTGAAAACATTTTTTAAAGATTTTATTTATTTGAGAACGAGAGAGCGAGCTCGAGCAGGGTGGGGGAGCGGCAGAGGGAGAGGGAGAAGCAGGCTCCCCACTGAGGAGGGAGTCCGACGCAGGGCTCCATCCCAGGACCCCGGGATCATGACTTGAGCCGAAGTCAGATGCTTCATGGACTGAGCCACCCAGGCGCCCCTTGTTTGAAAACATTCAAAAAATACAGTAACCATAGGGGAAATTGCGTGCAGGACATACGGGAACTCTCTGTAATATTCTCGCCACTTTTCTGTAAATCTAAAACTATTTGAAAATAAAACATTTATCTCATTCGTCTAAAAATAGAATGAAATAGGGGTGCCTGGCTGGTCCAGGCGGTTGAGCATGCAACTCTTGATCTCGGGGTTGTGAGTTCGAGCCCCATGTTGAATGTAGAGCTTACTTAAAAAAAAAATCTTAAAAAAAAGTATGCAGTTTAGAGGGTGGTGTTGAAGGAAGCATGCCTTTTGGAAAGTGAGTTCCTGGTATGCTTACACATCACCAAAAGCTGTTGAGGTCCACTGATGATGTCTACGTCAGTAACGCGTATCTTAAGGTTGTGTCTACACAGATTGTTTTCCCATTGGTTGACAGAGAAAATGGCCTATTTGTAGGCTGTCTGGTCTTAGTAGAAGCTTCTGTGTAGCTGCTTTCGTTAACTGTGTGGGAGCAGCAGAAGAATATAGGAAGCTCGTGGAGCTTTGGAGCTGGGCAGTTCTGGGTTTACATGGCCTGTCACTGGCCAGCTGGGTGACTTAGGGGAGTTACTTAACCTCCCTGAGGACATGTGAAATGGGGGCTAATAATGCCGTGTTACAGACTTGCTGTGACAATTAAATGAGATAGTATGTCAAAAACACCTGGTCTATTGTTGGGACTTAGTAGATGGTAACAAGTTATCTTTAAGCATTCCTGGAGTAAATCTGTAACCAATATTTTTTCTTCTTTCTCTTTCTCCTTCTCCTTCCCTTCCTCCCCTTCCATCCCTTCCTTCCCTTCCTTTCCTTCCTTCTTTATCTTTTGACTGGATTGGGGAGGGGATGGACAGTTTCTGTTTCAGCAGACAGTTAACAAAAAGCTCACACTGGTGCAGATATTTAAGAACACACTGAAAACTAAAAACTGAAAGTGAATAAATAATACATAAGCTGCGATAAGACTCCCTAGTTTACGGAAGGAGTGGAAGCCTGGAGCCCAGCATTAGTACGAAACAGTAAAGGGTCCCAAGAAGATGAGGATGCTTATCTCCAAATAGGAAATGTCAAGAATAACATTCACTCATGTAACAAATGTTTATAGAACATGTGCATGGGCCAGACAGCATGCTGGCTGCTGGGGCTACCGTGGTGAATAGGCTAGGCGTGGACGCCGTACCGGGATCTCACAGTCTCGTCCAGTAGACACACACAGACACACACACACCCCTGCAAGTTTCTTGATTTAATACTTGTGTGCAACACATACTCATTTTTATTTTATTCTATTTCATCAAAAAAGACATTTCATAACCCATTAATAGGTTGCATCGCAGTTTGAAAAACATTGATCTAGTCCGGGAAATAGACACACAGGCAATTATCATACAGCGTCATAAGTACAGTGACAGAGATGTATTTCTAGGGGCCGAGGGAAGTATTCTGAACTCACATATTTTAAATTAGAAGGTCTGGTTAAGGCTGCTGCCGAAACAGTGTATGTCCCTAGGGTGAGAGGCATTTTTAATCTTTTTTTTCATTTTTACATTTTTTTTATCTTTAACCACCAAAGTGACATTTGTAATATGTTTATAATGTGCATATAACCATATATTTTGTATGTAATTCGGGGATCCCAGAATGGTAGCATTTTATACAAATAAAAGCTTTGTGCTTTAAAAGCTTTTCACTGACATTCTGAAGAACACTAGAGACAGTATGTTTTTCCATTATCTATTGCTGGGTAACAAACTATCCTAAAACCTAGTGGCCTAAAACATTTTGTTTCCATCATCATTTTGTGGGTCAGGAACTTGCGTAGGCCTTGGCTGGATGTTGGGGGCAACAGGGACTGGAGGATCCCCTCCCAGGATGGTTTCTTCACTTAATGCTGAGAAGGAAAAATCTTCTCTACCCTTCAAAGTTCTTCTGGCTCGTCTAAGAATTGTCTTGATATGAGACAGATCGACAGGGAAAATCAAATTCAATTAGGTATGTATGGGGAATCCACAAAACATGAGCGATTCCAAAGACAGGTAAAACGAGGTATATTTGTCATTCTGAAATAAGAAGAAGAGGGTAGGGGCCTGGGACTTCAAAGGGAAGGAAAGCAACTCACAGGAAGATAGAAAGGAGTAAATGTTTGGTAAACAAGTGTTGGCTAGGCCACACAAAGCGGTGGGACGTAGAACTTGGATCAAACGGGCCTTGCTAGGTGCCTCCTTGTCTCTCATACTTAGTTCATATTATGTTAGCTCTCTTTCTAGAGCAAGTTCTTCATCCAAATTCTTTTAGGCAGTTGGAGGGGGAGGGTCAGAATTTCTTCCTGAGTCTTTTGGACCTTGATTGTTTTTAGCTCAAAATAATCTGCATGCAAAAATGGCACATCTTGGGGTGATCGTTCTGAACCCCTACACTCCCATGCTGAGCACCTCGGCCCTCCTTGGTCTGTTTCCCTCCGCATGGCTTCTCATCCTCCAGGGCGTCTCCATGTAGCTCGGGCTTCTGACAACACGGCGATCTCAGGCTAGTTGACTGCTTACGTGGCATCTGGCTTGACTGCGTGTTCCAAGAAACAGGAACTGGAAGCTGCTGGCAGGCTCTTGTGACCTGAGCCCTGAAACTGGCGGCAGGAGCATGTTCATGGGCGTACTGACTCTGCAGCCGCCCTCCCTGCTTTTGCCGTCTTGAAATTCTTTTTTAAAATTATTCTAATATTTTATTTCTTCTTATTTTTTTAAATGATTCTATTTATTTATTTGACAGAGAGAGAGCACAAGCAGGAGGAGCAGCAGGCAGAGGGAGAGGGAGAAGCAGGCTCCCCGCCGAGCAAGGAGCCCGACGCGGGGCTCGATCCCAGGAGCCCGGGATCATGACCTGAGCCGAAGGCAGTCGCTTCACTGACTGAACCACCCAGGCGCCCCTCTTCTATTTTTTTTTTAAAGTTTATGTATTTATTTTTAGTGATCTCTATACCCAGTGTGGGGCTTGAACTCATGATCCTAAGGTCAAGAGTCCCATGCTCTCCCAGCTGAGCCAACTAGGTGCCACACCATCTTGAAATTCTTAATAAATGTTTGGAAGGGATCCTACATTCTCAGTTCGGGCTCTTCCCAGCGTATCTCTTTTGCTGTATTTTATTGGTCTAAGCAGTTACAGAAGCCACCTGGATGCAAGGGAAGGAAATATAGAACCCACCCTTGGGAGGAGTATCGAAGAACTCGTGATCACCTTTAATCCGTCACAGTATGATGTAAGAGAGGTGATAAAGTACGAGAATCGAGAAATCTGAGGTTTGGGGGCACCTGGCTGGCTCCGTCAGAAGGGCATGTGACTCTTGATCTCGGGGTCATGAGATTGAGCTCCGCATTGGGTGTAGAGATGACTTAAGTACATAAACAAACTTAAAAAAAAAACCCAAAGAAATCTGAGGTCTCGTCCCAGATTTATAGCTGCAGTGGGCCCTGCCCCTGCCGACCGCTTCAGCTTTGGGACTTCAGTTTCCTTCCACTTGAAAAGAGGAAATTGGTTCTAAAGTCATGAACCCCTAGCGCCACATTTGTAACTCTCTGAATGTGCACTTGATACAGTATTCACTAGAAAAAGTGTTTCCACGGGGCTCACCGACAGGAGAAAGGCATGGGAACGGGAGGCAAATGAACTACAACGAAACGATTAGTTTAATCAGAGGGACCGTGGGTCTGAATTCAAGGTCAACTGCCTCCACCTCCCACTTGTTCATTCCATAAACACCCATTACAGACTATGAGGCAGACCCACAGTGCTGGGTGCTGGGTGCTGGGTGCTGCGTGCTGCGTGCTGGGCTGCAATGGTGAGCCACAGCCACAGGCTCCCATCTACACGGGTTCACAGTCTGCAGGCGAGCACGCAGATAGTTGCAGCCCCGAATGCTGAGTGCGGTGGCGAGGAAGGCCTTACGTGCTTGCGTAGCTGTCCCGAGCATGGGAGGGGCTGAGGGAGAGCAAACGGAGCTCTGAAGGCTGAAGAGGAGTTAGGTCTGGGGGTTGGAGTGTGGCGTGTTCAGATCCTCTGCAGAAGAAAGAGACTGTGAGAGGGCCCAGGCAAGAGGAAGCCTGGAGACTTTAGGGAACTGAGAGTCACTATGTGTGGCCAAGTGCAGACGGGATATATATTCGGCGATGGCAGGAGAGAGTGCTGACAGGGGTAGTGATGAGGGATGAGGCTGAAGACATAAGCGGGGTCAGATCTTGGGGAGCCTCTAAGTCTTGAGAGGGAGTTTGGATTCTATCCTGAGGCCCAGAAAAACATGGAAGGTTTCGAAATTGGACAGTGGTCTCTCTGGTGTGGGTTTAAGGAATCATCGAGGTTGCTGTGTGGACTGCTGAGATCAGACTGGTTGGAAGTGAGGCGGGGTAGGCTAGGAGTGCACTGGTAAGAGGCTGGGGTTTGTAGTCTGGGTGAGAAATCGTGGTGAGCACTAAGGCGAGGCAGCGGAGACGGAGTGAAATGGACAGATAAGAGAGATTGAGTAGAAGCAACAAGCCTTGTGGTTGAGTGTAGGGGAGGAAGAAGACAGGGCTGGCAAGGGTGATGCCCAAGTTTCTGGTTTGAGCGACAGGGTGGATTGGGTGGTGGTGTCATTTACTCAGAGGGGAAAGACCATGAGAATAGAGTTTTGGGTGGAAAGGTGGAGGGATCCAGCGTTCAGGTTGGCATCTGTTTCATTCGGGATGGCTGTAAGACCTCCAGGTGAAGATACCCAGCAGAGAGCTGGGTTGTGGGTGTGCAAGTCCGAAGAAGTGGAGGAGGCCGTGGGTGAGGAGAGGGGTTTTGTTTTGACCTAGAAGTGACAGTGTGTTTGCGTACTGATGTGAAGAACACAGGAGAGGAGAAGTAGGAAGATAGAGGGGTCAATAGGAATAGTGAATGGATCGAAGCTTCTGAGGGCTGGGAAGGGTTGGGTCAGCACAGGAATAGGGATTCGTCTTACAGAGGAGGAGAGCCTAGGAATTAAGAGCTCAGACTCTTGGTGGGGGGTTGGGTGAAATAGATGAAGGGAATTAGGAGTATACTTATCTTTAAAAAAAGGTACACTTAAAAAAAAATTTGTACTGTTTTTTCCCCTTCAAAATTTTTATTTAAATTCGAGTTAGTTAACATATAGTGTAATATTGGTTTCAGGAATTGAATTTAGTGACTCATCACTTACAGCACCCAGTGCTCGTCACAGCAAGTGCCCTCCTTAATACCCATCCCCCATCTAGCCCATCCCCCACCCGTCTCCCTCTATCACCCCTCAGCTTGTTTTCTCTTGTTAAGAGTCTCGTATGGTTTGCCTCTCTCCTCTTTTTTTCCCTTCCCACATGTTCACCTGTTTTGTTTCCTAAATTCCACACAGGAGTGAAATCGTATGGTATTTGTCTTTCTCTGACTTATTTTGCTTAGCATAATACACTCTAGCTCCATCCACATTGTTGCAAATGGCAAGATTTCACTCTTTTTTTAAAAAGATGTTATTTATTTATTTATTTGTGGGAGAGAGAGAGAGAACATGAGCGGGGGGGGGGGGAGGGGTAGAGGGAGAGGAACAAGCAGATTCCCCAGTGAGCGGAGAGCCTGAAACAGAGCTTGGTCCCAGGACCCCGAGATCATGACCTGAGCCAAAGTCAGACACTTAACCCACTCAGCCACCAGGATGCACCTCTCTTTTTGTTTTTAGAGAGGAAGTGGGAAGGGGTAGAGGGAGTAGGAGAGAGAGAATCCTAAGCAGGCTCCATGCCCAGCATGGAGCTGGACACTGGGCTTGAACTCACAACCCTGAGATCATGACCTGAGCCGAAGGCAGACACTTAACTGAGTCACCCAGGAGCCCTAAGATTTCGTATTTTTTTTTTAAGATTTTACTTATTTATTTGAGAGAGAGAGAGAAAACACAAGTGAGGGGAGGGGCAGAGGGAGAAGCAGACTCTCCACTGAGCAGGGAGCCCAACGCCAGGCTCGATCCGGAAACCCTGGGATCATGACCTGAGCCTACGGTAGATGCTTAACCGACTGAGCCACCCAGGCGTCCTTACACGTGAGCTCTTTAAAAGTACACTTATCTTGCTGAGCACTGAGTAATGTATATTGTCGAATTACTATATTGTATGCCTGAAACTAATATAACACTATGTTAACTCTACTGGAATTTTTTAAAAAGTTCCGGAGTGCCTGGCTGGCTCATCCATAGAGCACGTGCCTGTTGAACTCGGGGTTGTGAGTTTGAGCCCCACTTTGTGGGGAGAGAGTACTTAAAAAGAGTTCAGACTCTGGAATCTGGGTTGGAATACTTGGTTCTAATACGTAGCTGTGAGACCCTGGACAAGTCACTTACCCTCGCCAAGTCTCAGTTTCCTCAACTTTAAGGTGGGAAAGTTATGAGAACCTCCTAAGTTTGCTCTGATGATTAAAGGGGATAATGCATGTAAGAGGCTTGCTATTGTGCCTGGCACTGCATCAATGCTAGCTGTTCTTACTATAACAGGAGTAAAAAAAATGGGTACACATGCAAGTCAGTTCATGAGCTTGGTTGCAGGAAGTTGAACAAATTCTTTTTAGGTATTTTATATCCTTTTGATGAAATAAAAGGTAAGGTTATCTCTGGGGGACTATCTGCTAATGTCTCTGGGAGTAGAAAAGCCACGTTTTTTGCACTGACTAGGAGCTAGGATAGTCACTATCAACAGAGGGTCAACAAATTACCAGTCCCTGAAATCATCAAGATTTGCTTTTATTTATTTATTTATTATTATTTTTAAAGATTTTATTTATTTATTTGACAGAGAGAGACAGCCAGCGAGAGAGGGAACACAAGCAGGGGGAGTGGGAGAGGAAGAAGCAGGCTCATAGCGGAGGAGCCTGATGTGGGGCTCGATCCCAGAACGCCGGGATCACGCCCTGAGCAGAAGGCAGACGCTTAACGACTGCGCCACCCAGGTGCCCCTCATCTGATTTTTTTCCTGATCTAGTTTCTTTTTTTAAAAGAAGATTTTATTTTGTAAGTAATCTCTACACCCAACGTAGGGCTCGAAGTGACCACCCCAAGATCAAGAGTCACATGCTCTCCCAATGGAACCAGCCAGGCGCCCCCGATCCAGTGTCTTAATAGACTTTTTAAAGAACAGTTTGAGATTTACCAAAAAATTGTGAAGGTAATACAGAGTTAAAGGTCATGGTTTATTTGGATCTTCTTAGTTTTTCTGTCCCAGGATCCCATCCACCTTGCAGATAGTTGTTATGTCCCCTTAGGCTCCCCTTGGCTGTGATAGTGTCTTGGACTTTCCTTTCGGGTGGCGTCGACAGTTCTGAGGAGTGCTGGCCAGATAGTTTGGACGGTGCTCCTCTATTGGATTATTTGATGTTTTTCTCATGTTTAGACTGAGGTTTTAAGTTTCGGGAGGTGCCGTTCTTATCAGATCATCTTAAGGGTACATACTATCAATATGATTTCTCACCCTTGATATGGACCTCGATCACCGGCTGAAGTAGTCTGGGTCAGGGTTCTCCACTGGAAAGTTGCTTTTCCCCCTTCACAACTCTGTGGAAGGAAGTCACGATGTACAGTGCTCTTTAAAGGAGTGGGGAGCACCCTTTAAGGAAGGAATATCTCCATAAACTATTTGGAATTATTCTGCATGTGAGATTCGTCTCTTCTTTCCTATTTATTTATTTATTTATTTATTCATTCATTCATTCCTTCTATCATTTCTTTTTTTTTTTTAAGATTTTATTTATTTATGTGACAGAGAGACAGCCAGCGAGAGAGGGAACACAAGCAGGGGGAGTGGGAGAGGAAGAAGCAGGCTCCCAGTGGAGGAGCCCGATGTGGGGCTTGATCCTGGAACGCCGGGATCACGCCCTGAGCCAAAGGCAGACGCTTAACGACTGAGCCACCCTGGCGCCCCCCCTTCTATCATTTCTTTATATCAAAATGGACATGGATATTTCTTTTATACTTTGTGCTATAATCCAGTTCCTCCCCAGCCCTAGAATCAGCCTTTTCTCCAAGGAAACAAGGAAGCTTGTTTCTTTTATTGGAGAATGGTATTAGAAATCACCGTCTCGGTGGTAGGTATCTTCCATCTGAATAAACTTTAATCTGATCACGAACCTATCATCTTGAAGTAACATAGTTATTTTTCCTATCCGTCAGTGTTCAACCAGAGAAGCAGGACCAGTAGGAAATACCTATTAAGAGACTTACCGTCAGGAACTGACTTCTGCGATGGTGAGGTCTGACTAGGCCAATTGGGAATTCACAGGGCAGGTTTTCAGAAGGGCACAGCGGACCTCACAGGCATGGGCTGTCCACAGGCTGAAGCCACTGTCCCCAGGCAGCATTTCTTTTCTTTTTCTCCTTTTTTTTTTTAAGATTTTATTTATTTGTCAGAGAGAGAAAGAAAGAAGAAGAGAGAGAGAGTGCACAAGCAGGGGGAGCAGCAGGCAGAGGGAGAAGCAGGCTCCCCGCTGAGCAAGGAGCCCGATGCGGGGCTCAATCCCAGGACTCCAGGATCATGACCTGAGCTGAAGGCAGACCTTCACCGACTGAGCCACCCAGGCGCCCCAGAATTTCTTTTCACAGGGGAACTTCAACCCTGCTCTTAAGGCTTTTCAACTGATTGAATCAGGCCCACCCAGGTTATCTGGGATAACCTCCCTTACTTAAAGCGAACTCTAGATTTAATTACATCTGCAAAATACCCCGACTGCAACACCCGGATTAGTATTTGAATAAATGCGTGGACTGTGGCCTAGCTAAGCTGACACATCAAAAAGACCATCACACCTTGCGGCGCATCACCCCCTTATGAGCTGAAGCTTTCAGACTGTTACATATTCAGAACAGAGGGTTTTTTGGGTTGGTTTTGTTTTAAGTAAGCTCCATGCCCAACGTGGGGCTTGAACTCAAGACCCCAAGATTAGGAATCACATGCTCTCCCAACTGAGCCAGCCAGGTGCCCCCTCGCCTGTGACCTATTCAGGACGCACCATAAACTTCTTGCCTTCTTCAACTGAACACTGAATACTCACAGGGGTGCTTCAGGGCCTCCGAGGCCTGGAAGACAACTTACCCCCAAGCCCAGGATCCTCGTTGCTCCAGAACTTTTAGTTCCTCGGCCAACTTTCTTTTAAAGTTTATTTATTTATTTTAGTAATCTCTACACCCAGTGTGGGGCCTGAGCTCACGACTCTGAGATTAAGAGTCAACACACTCTTCCGCAGGAGCCAGCCAAGCACCCCCTCTCCATCGGCCTTCTATTGACAGACTTCCTCCTTCTTTCCTTTCTGAAGGCTGCCACTTCTCACTGTCGTTAGCCTGACCCTCCCACATACTACACGCAACAACTTTGCTGGGTGATGGGAGCTGAAAGCCAAGTGTTCACAGGTTCTCTGGGAACAGACACCAGTCCTACAGGTCTCTCTCTGCCCTGGAGGTTGAGACAAGTGTCAAATAGGAAATGGATCGACCCAGAGCATTACACAAAATGAACGCTCGTATTTCTGTGCTGGAGACTGGGGGTACAGGGACAAAGAAGAGCTGGTACTATCCCTTCATTATTTATTCAATACCTTGGTGTGTGTTGTGTACAAGGGAAAGCATATAAGGCTATCAGCTAATCTTTCAGCAGAAAGCTCGCAGGCCAGAAGAAGGTGGCATGATATACTCACAGTGCTGAAAGGAAAAACCGACAACCAAGAATACTCTATCCAGCAAGGTCATCATTCAGAATTGAAGAGAGAGAGTTTCTAAGACAAATAAAAGTTAACGGGGCTCCTGGGTGGCTGAGTCAGTTGGGTGTGTGACTCTTGGTTTTGGCTCAGGTCATGATTTCGAGGTGATAAGATCAAGCCCCATGTCATGCTCCGCTCTCAGCGCGGAGTCTGCTTGAGATTCTTTCCCCTTCCTCTCCCACCCCACTTCTCCTCCCCCTGCTCTCTCTTTAAAATAGATACATAATCTTTTAAAAAAAAAAAAGAAAAGTTAAAGGAGTTCATCACCACTAAACCAGGCTTCCAAGCAACGTTAAAGGGTCTTTAAGCGGAAAACAAAAGCACGTAACTAGAAGTAAGAAAATTATGAAAAAAATTTTACTGGTAAAAGCAAACATGTAATGAAAGTAGTATAGCTCAATCACTTATAAAGCTAGGATGAGTATTAAAAGACCACAGTAATAAAATTAATCACATCTAAAAAATTAATTCAGGGATCACAGAATAAAAAGATGTAAAATATGACATCATGTACATAAAACGTGGAGAAGAAGGAGTAAAAATTTAGCGCTTCTAGAATGTGTTTGAACTTAAGTGACCATCGACTTACTACAGACTGCCGTATCCTTAGAATGTTACATATGAACCTCAAGGTAACCACAAACCAAAAACCTATGATAGATACACAAAAAATAAAGAGAAAGAAAGCCAAGGGTAACACTAAAGAAAGTCATCAATCAACAAGGGAAGTGAGCAAGAGAAGAAAAAAGGAACAGAAAACTACAAAAGCAACCAGAAAACAATGAACAAAATTGGACATAAGTACATGCCCATCAATAACTAGTTTAAAAGTAAATGGTCTAAATGTTCCAATCAAAACACGAGGGTGACTGAATGGATTAAAAAAAAAAAAGACCCATCTCTATGCGACCTACAAGAGATTCGCATCAGACTTAAAGACACAGACAAACAAAAAGTGAATGAATGGAAAAATATACTCCATGTAAATGGAAGCAAACAAACAAACAAAAAAGGCTGGGGTAGCGGTACTTCCATCAAACAAAATAGACTTTAAAAGAAATAATGTAATAAGAGACAAAGAAGAACATTACATTATGATAAAGGGATCAATCCAACAAGCACATGTAACAGTTGTAAATATATATGCACCCGATAGTGGAGTGCCTAAATACATAAAGCAAATATTGACAGCTGGAAAGGGAGAAAGTGACAGTAATACAATAATAGTAGGGGACTTTAACCCTCCACTTACATCAGTGGATAGATCACCTAGACAGAAAATCAGTAAGGAAAAAATGGCTTTGAATAACATATTCGATCAGATGGACTTAACATATACATACACAGAACCTACCATCTCCAAACAGCAGAATACATGTTCTTTTCAAGTGCACATGGAGCGCTCTACAGGATAGATCCCACGTTAGGTCACAAAACAAGTCTCAATAGATTTAAGATTGAAATCATATCAAGCGTTTTTTCTAACCACACAGTCTGAAACTAGAAATCAATGATAAGAAAAAAACAGGAAAAACACAAACATGTAGCAGCTAAACAATATGCTACTAAACAGTTAATGAGGGGCGCCTGGGTGGCTCAGTCGTTAAGCGTCTGCCTTTGGCTCAGGGTGTGATCCCAGGGTCCTGGGATCGAGCCCCGCATCAGGCTCCCTGCTCAGCTGGGAGCCTGCTTCTTCCTCTCCCACTCCCCCTGCTTGTGTTCCCTCTCTCGCTGGCTGTCTCTCTGTCAAATAAATAAAGAAAATCTTAAAAAAAAAGTTAGTGAGTCAACAGAGAAATCAAAGAGGAAATCAAAATATACCTGGAGGCAAATGAAAATGGAAACAACAGTTCCAAATCTTTGGGATACAGAAAGCAGTCCTAAGAGGGAAGTTTGTAGCAATACAAGCCTACCTCAAGAAACAAGAAAAAAAGTCTCAAATAAATAATCTCACCTTACATCCAAAGGAACTAGAAAAAGAACAAAGCCCAAAGTTAGTAGAAGGAGAAAATAATGAGAATGGAAATAGATAAAATAGAGACAAAAAAAAAAAAAGGTAGAAAAGATCAATAAAACCAAGAGCTGGTTCTTTGAAAAGATGAATGAAATTGATAATCCTTTAGCCAGACTTATCAAGAAAAAAAGGAGGGGAGGACTCTAATAAATAAAATCAGAAATGAAAGAGAAGTTAGAACTGACACCAAGGAGGAAGAATTATAAGACACTGCTAGGAAAATTATAAGCCAATAAACTGGACAACCAGGAAGAAATGGATAAATTCCTAGAAACATACAATCTTCTGAGACTGAATCAGGAAGAAAGAAAAAATCTGAACAGACCAATTGCTAGTAACAAAATTCAACTGGTAATCAAAAAACTCCCAACAAATGAAAGTCCAAGACCGATTGGCTTCCCTGGTGAATTCTACCAAACATTTAAACAAGACTTAATCCCTATCCTTCTCCAACTATTCCAAAAAAGAGAAGGGGAAGGAAAGCTTCCAGATTCATTCTGTGAAGCCAGTATTACCCAAATACCCAAATCAGGCACTACGAAAAAAAAAATACAGATCAATATCCCTGATGTACATAGATACAAAAATCCTCAACAAATATTAGCAGCCGAATTTAACAAGACATTAAAAAATCATTCACCATGATCAAGTGGGGTTTATTACAGGGATGCAAGGGATTATTCAACATCTGCAAATCAACACGATGTACTACATTGACAGAACGAAGGATAAAAATCGTATGATCGAGGCGCCTGGGTAGCACAGTCGTTAAGCGTCTGCCTTCGGCTCAGGGCGTGATCCTGGTGTTCCGGGATCGAGCCCCACATCGGGCTCCTCTGCTGGGAGCCTGCTTCTTCCTCTCCCACTCCCCCTGCTTGTGTTCCCTCTCTCGCTGGCTGTCTCTGTCAAATAAATAAATAAAATCTTTAAAAAAAAATCGTATGATCATCTCAATAGATGCAGAAGGAGCGTTTGACAAAATTCAACATCAAGGCCACATACGACAAACCTACAACTAATGTCATATTCAATGGTGGAAAGCTGAAAGCTTTTCCCCTAAGATCAGGAGCAAAAATAGGATGTCCATTCTTACCACTTTTATCCAGCATAGCACTGGACGTCCTAGCCACAGCAAGCAGACTAAATAAATAAATAAATAAATGGCATTGAAATTGGTAAAGAAGAAGTAAAGGGGTGCGCCTGGGTGGCTCAGTGGGTTAAGCAGTTGACTCTTGATTTTGGCTCAGGTCATGATCTCAGGGTTAGGAGATTGAACCTTGCGTGGGGCTCTGTGCTGGGCCTGGAGCTTGCTTGGGATTCTCTTTCTCCCTCTCCTTCTGCCCCTCCCTGGTTCACGTGTGCTCTTTCTCTCTCAAATAAATAAATAAATGAAATATTAAAAAAAAAATTCTCTCTCTCCCTCTGCCCCTACCCTCCCACTCTCTCCCCCTCTCTCAAATAAATAAATCTTTAATAAAAAAAGCAATAATCTCTTAGACATCAGCCTTAGCAATATTTTTCCAGATCTGTTTCCTCAGGCAAGGGAAACAAAAGCAAAAAAATAATAATAATAATAATTGCAACTACATGAAAGTAAAAAGCTTTTGCACAGAGAAGGGAACCATCAAGAAAACAAAAAGGCAACCTACTGAATGCGAGAACATATATGCAAATGATATATCTGCTAAGGGGTTAATATCCGAAATCTATAAAGAACTCATACAACTCAACACTAAAAATCAAACAAAAAACCAAATAATCTGATTTAAAAATTGCCAAAGGGCCTGAATAGCCATTTTTCCAAAGAAGACCTCCAGATGGCCAACACACATGAAAGGTGCTCACCGTCACTCATCGTTGGGGAGATGCAAGCCAAAACCACAGTGAGATACCACTTCACACCTGTCAGAATGGCTAGTGTCAGAAAGACAAGACATCACAAATGTTGGTGAGGACGTGGAGAAAAGGGAAGCCTCATGCACTGATGGTGGGAATGGAAGGTGGTGCAGCCACTGTGGGAAACAGCGTGGAGGTTCCCCCCAAAATTAATAGCACAAATATCATATGATCCAGTAGTTCGACTGCTGGTTATTTACCCAAAGATATTGAAAGCAGTAATTCAAAAAGATACATGCACACCTCTATTTATTGCAGTGTTATTTGTAATAGCCAAGATACGGAAGCAACTTAAGTGTCCATCAATAAGAGATTGTGGTGTATATATTTGTAATGGAACCATAGCCATAAAAAAGAATGAAATCTTGCCATTCATGACAACGTGGATGGACCTAGAGGGTGTTACGCCACGTGAAATAAGTCAGACAAAGACAAATACCGAAAGATTTCACTTATATGTTGAAATCTAAAGAACAAAAGAACAAACAAGCAAACAAATCAGAAACAGACTCATAAACACAGATAACAAGATGGTAGTTACGAGAGGGGAAGGGGTGGAGGGACAGAGGAGATAGGTGAAGAGGATTAAGATGTACAAACTTTTGGGGCGCCTGGCTGGCTCGGTCAGTAGAGCACGTGACTCTTAATCGCAGGGCTGAGAGCCCCATATTGGGCATGGGGCCTACTTAAAAAAAAAGGAGGTACAAACTTTCAGTTATAAAATAAATCAATCACAGGGATGAAAAATACAGCACAGGGAATACAATCAGTAATATTATAATCATTTTGTATGGTTGACAAATGATAACTACACTTGTCGTGATGAGCATTTTGTAATGTATATAATTGTCAAATCACTAAGTTGTACACTTAAAACTAATAGTGTATGTCAACTATACTTCAGTTAAAAAAAAATAAAGTGTAGGGGCGCCTCAGTGGCTCAGTCAGTTGAGCATCTGACTCTTGATTTCAGCTCAGGTCATGAGATCGAGCCCAGCGTCGGGCTCTGCACTCAGTAGAAAGTCTGCTTGAGATTCTCTCTCCCTCTCCCTCTGCCCCCTTCCCCTGCTCATGTGTGTGCTCTCTCTCTCAAATTAAAAAGAAAACCTTAAAAAAATAAAGTGTACAGTTTAGTGGTTTTTTAGTATATTTACGGCTATGTGCAACCATTACCACAGTCAATTTTTTAAATTTTTTATTTTTATTTTTTTAACTCACCATCCTGAGATCAAGGGTTGCACACTTGGGGTGCCTGGGTGATGCAGTCTGTTAAGTGTCCAATTCTTGATTTTGGCTCAGGTCCTGATCTCAGGGTTGTGAGACCAGGCCCGGTGCTGGCTCCACGCTCAGCTCCGAGTCTGCTTGATTCTCTCTCCTTCTCCCTCTGCCTCTCCCCCTGCTCTCACTCTCTAAAATAAATAAATAAATCTTTTAAAAAAAGAGTTGCACGCTATTCCGACTGACGCAGCTCGGCACCCCTCCATAGTCAATTTTAGAACATTTTCATCACCTTAAAAAGAAATTCCCTGCCCTTTAGCTATCACCGTCTAGTCTCCCATCCTCTGCAGCCCTAGGCAACCATTAATCTCCTTTCTGTCTCTGTGCATTTGCCTATTCTGGACATATCAGTGCGATCTTATAATATACGGTGTTTTGTGACTGGCTTATCTCACATATCATAACCTTTTCAAGGTTCATCCACGTTATTGCATAGATCAGAACTTCATTCCTTTTCATGGCTAAATAATATTCCATCATATGGTGCCACCACATTTTGTGTATCCATTCATCTGTTGATAGACAGTAGGGTTATTTTTACCCTTTGGCTATTATGAATGATGCTGTCATGAACATTCATGGCGTTTTTGTGTGGACATTGCTTTTATTTCTCCTAGGTAGATACCTAGATACTAGGAGTGGAATTCCTGGGTCGTATAGTAAACAGGTTCTTGTACCAATTCCAATATGTGTGTGTGTGTGTGTGTGTGTGTGTGTGTGTGTGTGTGTGTGTGTATCAGGGGGTCCCCACACTAACCAGGAGAAACTCTCTGACAGCAGCTGGGTATCCCACAATGGAACTCAATTTCACTTAATTCTGACACCGTCTGCTGGGAGCTGGCCTCAGATTCCACAGGTTGAGGACAGAGTCCTACAAGACTGCCCCCTCCCCTGCCAACTCTGGACACCAGTCACAAACGCAGGTGTCACCTGAGCATCTGACCGACCAGCTGTAGATGGCAGCTTCCAAGGCCCTTTTCCTTGGGTTCGATTAATTTGCTGGAGCAGCTCACAGAAATCAGAGAAACATTTTTCTTATTAGATCCCTAGTTTATTATAAGAGGCTACAACTCAGTAAGAGACAGATGGAGGCGATGCCCAGGGCAAGGCACGGGGAGGGGCTCAGAACTCCCACACCCTCCAGGGCGCCACTCACCCAGCACCTCCCTGTGGTCGCCAGCCCAGAAGCTCTTAGAACCTTGTCCTTTTGGGTCTTTGTCGAGGCTTCATTACATAGTCACAATTGATTAAATCGTTGGCCTTTGACCATTGACTCAACCTCCAAGCCCTCTTCCCTCCCAGGAGTTTTGGGGGAGGTATAATCACATGGTTGATTCCCCTGGCAACCAGCCCCCATCTTAAGGGCTTTCCAGGGGCGCCTGGGGGGCTCAGTCGGTGAAGCATCTGCCTTCGGCTCCGGTCATGATCCCCGATCCTGGGGTGCTGGGATCGAGTCCCACATCGGGCTCCCTGCTCAGCGGGGAGCCTGCTGCCGCTTCCGCTTCCGCTGCTTCTGGGCTGTCTTTCTGTCTCAAATAAAGGGATGAAATCTTAAGGAAAAAAGGGGGGGCTTCCCCAAAACCACCTGTTTAACATAACAAAAGACACCATGATCACTCTTATCACAGGAAATTCCAAGGGTTTTAGGAGCTCTGTGCCTTGGAACAGGGTCAGAGACCAAATATATATTTATTATAAATCACAATAGCACATAGGGTGACTCTGGGTTTAACCTTCCGAGGAGCTGCCAGCTTTCCGAAGCGGCTGCACCATTTCACAGCTGTACCAGCAGAGCGTGAGGCTTCTTATTTCTCTGCGTCCTCGCCCAGCGCTTGTTCTCATCTCACTTTTTGATCATAGCCATCGTGGTGGGTATAAAGTGGCATCTCATTCTGGTTTCACTTGCGTTTCCCGAATGACTGATGATGTGCGGGCGCCTGGCCGGCTCAGTCGGTAGAGCACGCGACTCTTGATCTTGGGGTCACGAGTTTAAGCCCCACTTTGGGCCTAGCGCTTACTTAAAAAAACAAAGAACAGGGGCACCTGGGTGGCTCAGACGGTTAAACGTCTGACTCTTGATTTTGGCTCGGGTCCTGATCTCAGGGTCATGGGCTGGAGCCCCGCGTCGGGCTCCACGCCGAGTGTGGAGCCTGCTTAAGATTCTCTCTCTCCCTCTGCTCCTCCCCCAAAACAAAACAAAACCGAGTCCTAACGACTAATGATGTTGAGCATCTTTTCATGTGCTCGTTGGAGATTTGCATATGTGTCTTCTTCGGAGACATGTCTGTTCAAGTCCTTTGCCCATTTATAAGGCAGGTTGTTTGTGTTATTTTGTTGTTGAGTTGAGGATTCTTTATATATTCGGGATACTGGACCCTTATAAGATATACGTTTGCGAATATTTTCTGCCGTTCTGTGGGTTGTCCTTGTACTTTTCCAATAGTTGGCCTTTGAGGCCTGAAAGCCTTTAATTCCGAGGAAGTCCCATTTATCTATTTCTTGTTTTGTTTGTTGCTTTTGAGTTCAATCTGTGATTCCGTTGCCAATCAGTATCTATTTATTGAGCGCCTGCCTTCTACCAGGAAGCAGGGTTACTGTGGTAGATAAGACAGACTGGGTCCCTGTCCTCATGGAATGTCAGTCTAGTGGTGGCAGGGGAGAGAGGAATCTAGTAACTGCTGGAACAGTTTCCTCCAGCGTAATAAGGACTATGAAAAGGAGCAGTGAGTGACGTGCTAACCTAGGCGAAGGGGCAAGGAGTCCTCCCCAAGGTGGTGACTAACATCTGAAGGGTGAGCAGGGGTGGGCCAGGTGAAGGGGGCAAGGAATAGAGGGAAGAGTGTTTCTGGAGAGGGAACAGCATGTAAGAAATCCCAGAGCTCAGAAGAACATGGCTCTTTCAAGGAACAGCAAGGAGGACTGTGTGGCTGGAGCAGAGGAAGAGAGGGAGAAGGGCGGGAAGAGAACTTGGGGAGAGAATGTAGAGCAAAAAGAAAGGTTTGCTGAGACTTCAAGTTGGTAAACACCGGCAGTTAAAGCTGTAGGAGGTCATGGAAGACTAGAGAAGGGAGTTTCAAGGAGTCGGAAATAGCCAACATTGGCCAGTGAGGCCAAGAAGTGAATTAAGATAAGGACTTGCATTTGGCAGCTTGGGGAGGGGGTCATCACTGGAGACCCTCGTTGAGATGATGGAGGTGGAAAGCAGAATACAGAGGGTTCAGGAGAGGTGAGGAGGTAGGAGACGGAGGCAGTGAGGGGAGGAGACTTGGTGGTGAACAGGAGAGGAAGAGTCACCAAGCTGGGCCAGAAGGTGGGGGGGGGGGAAGAGGCTTCAGCCTGTTTGCCCCCCAAGAGCCTGGCTTCTTAATAAATGTTTATTACATGGAACCACAGTGATGGGGAGCTTGGAGACACGGGAGAGGGACAACTGACAGCTTCAGGCCCTGGAGTCACACCTTGAGAGGAGAGACCGGCATCTCCTTCCTTCAGATGAGCCGAGAGAGGGAAGAGGCCCCAGGAGGCCAGTGTGGAATGGTGGGTAGGGGGCGGAAGCAGGCATTTGTGTGGATGAAAGGGTCAGGAGATGAAGGACTTGCATGCTTTTATTCTCCTCAGAGGACTTTGGGTCTAGCCCTGACTCCAGCTTATGACTTTTTCCAGAAACACCATCTCACCTACTTAGTATCTGGCGGGCCCTTACTACCGTGCTGCTTTGACCTCTGCGGCCCGGGGGCCAAGCTAAGTCAGCTGGCTACGCTTCTGTCTAAGGTCCAAGTGTGTCAGTTGTGGAGAACATCAGCCCAGGAAGCGTCTCCTTTGAGGAACAGCAGAGAGACAGGAACCTGCAGTCGGTGCGCACGCATTTGAGAGAGAGGTTAACACAGATACCCACAAGGGCCTTCCTGGACCACCCTCGCCGGGAACCCAGCTTTACCACACACCTGAACCCCTCTCCATTCTTCCAAACGGCGGCTCATTTTCTCTGCGCCCTGCAGCGTGCTAGGGGATGCCTACACATGATCTCGAACCCTCTGAAGCCCGCGAGGGAGATTGGATCGGTCCCCTTTTACCGATGAGGAACGCAACGTCTCAAGAGGGGACGGTGACTGGTAGTGAGCGTTGGAACCCGGGTCAGGCCGAGCGCCGTGCCCCCCAGTGGTTTTGAACCTCGCTCCGGGGGTCACCGTGAGCTCCCATCTCTTCGCCTGGGCCTTTGCCAGTTTCACACATGGGGCTTTGGAGGGAAGCTTCGTGACTGCAAATTCTATGGGGGAAAGAAAGTTTGAAAGCCAGCGCTCTCCGCAGGGTTCTTTGAACTTCTCAGCTGAAGGCTGACTTTTCTTGAGGCGTTTCGCCAGAAACCCTTTGCTTGGGTGATGCTCCACCCCACCCCCACCCCCTCCCCCAGTTGTCGCCCTGCTCCCTGACACATCCGTCCTCCACGTGACTGCCAGAAGGACTCCTCTAGAATCCCATCGGGTTACTCCTCTGCTTAGAAACCTTCTCTGGCTCCCGGCTACCTTTAGGTTAAAATCTCTGCTCCTCTTTTAGCATGACCTCTGAGACCCTTAGTGGTCTGAGCCCCCATCCACTTCTCCAGCTTTGCCCTTAATCACTCCCCAGCTCCCACCTGCCTGCCAAACCGGCTGACTTACATTTCCTGGCACTTGCTCCCTTCTCCCAGACCTGCTCCAGGGCGGCTCCGCCAGGAGGCCCCTCCCCTTCTCCACCGACCAACTCCTACTCACCCCTGGAGCCTTAGATCAGGCCTTACCTTCCTCCCTGGAAAGCCTTCCCTGCATCTTTCGCCTGGGTCAGGCCCCGCCCTGGCGCAGCACCCCCCTCCGCCCCCCCAACTGCCATGCTCACCTGTCACAGCCCTGCTCCTGTCACCTTGTCGTGTCCCTTGCTCCATTAGAATGCAGATTTGCATCATCTGCCTAACTCCGTTTTGCTCCCCTGGAAAGCAGTTTCTTAGGGAATTTGTTCTTTCTCTTGGGGTAAGCATACCAGTCTTGCCTCAAAAAGCATACCAGAAATGCCAATGGCTTGATGTTAGGCATGGAGAGTTTTCAGCATGGGAGTTTGTCCCCTGCAGCCAAACCTCAATTTTACATGGAGGAGGTAGGCTGGGGACTATCACATGATGAGAAAAATCTGTGGGGAAGAATAGCCGACTGCAGGAGAAACGACAGAAAGTGCCGTCAAACCTTCCAGCCGACTTGGTTTTCTTGTTGGAAAAAGCAGGGCGGATGCTTGTCTCTGGGCCCCAGATCTGCTCCTAGTTAAGATGCTTAGGTTCAGACTTTTCCCATGAAGAGGGGCTACCATTCTAAGTGTCCTTCGAATGTTGGGTAAAGGCACAAGCCACTCTTCCCGCCAAGCCAGAAGCCTGCAGACCCAGCCATTTGGCAGGAAGGCCCTGTCCGGGCGGTCTCCACCAAGCCCCACCAGCCTCAGCAGCTGTCAAGGGCGACTATGGAGCAGAAACCGCAGCCCTGCATCTATAAAATGGGCATGCGGGGGTGGGGGGAGCACCTGGGTGGCTCAGTCGGTAAAGCTTAAGCGTCTGATTTCCAATCAAGTCGAGATCTTAGGGTCCTGGGGTGGAGCCCCGCTCAGCGGGGAGTCTGCTTGTCCCTCTCCCTCTGCCCCTCCCCCCTGGCTTGTGCTCTCTCTCTCTCTAATAAATAAATAAATAAATTCTTAAAAAAACAACGACAACTATAAAATGGACCCGGGGGTGGAGGGAGTTATGCCAGATGCTGACGCTGCCTGCCCGAATGCAGGAATGACTCGCCCTCCCCCTTTCAAACATTGAAGACGTTCATTGAGAACAGAAAGTTATTGCTACATCACACTGTGTAAATTTGTTTTAAGGTGTAGTTCCTAGAAACATGTGACGGGCTGAAAACATTGCTAGGGAGGGTTTGGATTATTTCATGGAAGAAACCCAATGGGTTATTAGGGGAAGATCGGACATTTCGAGCACAGAGGAGGTAATAGAGGGAGCGACGGGACCACCAGGCAGAGATGGAAATCTATACGGATGAGCTCAGGGTAATGTTTCTGGGCTTCCCGTGTTCTGTGATGACTGTTTCTTCCTGGTGTTCAAGGACAGGGATGGGAGGGCTGGGGATTCAACAGTCCATTACAAGGGTGGCCCCAAGCTTCCTGGGATACAGTGCTGTTTTGAAAATGCACTGTTCTCTGGGGCACCTGGGTGGCTCAGTCGGTTAAGTGTGTGTCTTTGGCTCAGGTCATGATCCCAGGGTTGTGGGATTGAGTCCGGAGTCAGGCTCCCTACTCAGGAGTCTGCTTCTCCCTCTCCCTCTGCTCCTCCCCCTGCCAATGCTCTCTCTCCCTCCCTCCCTCTTGCTCATTCTCTCTCTCAAGTACATAAATAAAATCTTTAAAAAAATGAAAATGCACTGTTCTCTAAGGCAGCATGGATCCCTAGCCACCAACTGCTTTCCCTTCTTTCAGCCAGTCAACTCTCCTGTATCCTACTTGATTCATACAATTTCTCAGTGAGAGCCAGTTTCCAAACTACAACTGACATGTTAGATGTAATGAAAAAGCAACCACGACGATTAAAGCCCTATCTTGGAAAAAGCGTCCGTGGGTGTGTCTCAGAGGAGGGCAGAAGTCAAGGTAAATTACATGACTCACCACAAAACATCAGAAATGTACCTTTGGAGATTTTTCCCTTTTACCACCCCTCTGCCCCCTACAGACAACTCGTCTAGGATGAGACTTGTGCCAGAAGCGGGATCTAGCTGCCAAAAGAACCCGGGAGACAGGCAAACTGTGTCTCTACTCAGAGCCAAGGTGAATGAATGTAGCTCCTTCCAGCGCACGGCTTGGCCATTTGCTGTGGGAACAAGGTCCAGAGCCGCGGGGATCACTAGCTCATGGCCATGGGTTGGTGAACTCTTTTCCCTGAGAATGTGGGACGCTTCCCGCGCTCAGTGGTTAATGGAAAAAAAAAAAAAGTCACTCAAAGGACAGCTTTGTCACGTGAAAGGAAAACATGCCCTGCTTTAATATGCTTAAGAAGTCATCCGTGATACATTAGAAAAAGTGCCAGTAAAGCCTGGATCTCTCAGGAGCAGGTTGGGGGGAAAGGTGCCTCCGCCCGCAGGAATAGCCGGGTCAAGCCTTCAGTTAGGCGTTTCCTCTCTATCAGTGGTTTCCAGTCTTAACTCAAGTCTTCTAGCAAGTGCTTCCCAATAAACCCAGAGCTTCTGCCTGCCCAGAAATGGCTCCTGGAAGCCTAACGTTTCCTCTCCCAAGCAAGACCACACTCCTGCCCCTAACTCCTTAGTCCCCTGGTTTCGGGACTCGGCGCCAGGACAGCTTGGTCTTTGCTCTCTCGCGGTGAGGGTGTCCCGGTCCCCAGGTCTCCTGGCCGGTGGCTGTAGGAGACCTGGGACAGGTACCTGCGACAAACCTGGAGGTGGTCCGCTGCTTGCAGGCCCAGCGCACTCGGCTGCGGCCGGAGCTGCCGCCCCTTCGGGTGCGGCTCGAGACCATCCGAGACCGAGGCCTCGACCGCAGCGTCGCCGTCCCTCCGCGCTCTCCAGTCTCTGTCGCCCTCAACGGTCATGGAAGAAGGGGAACATTTGGCGGAGAAGGCCCTGAATATGCGCCACCCGGCTGCCAGCGTAGTTCTTCTCCTTGCCGGGCGACGCCGCGGCTCTGGCCCGGGTCTCCACGCAGCTCGTGCCCACCGAGCTCGGGGTCCGTCGCAGCGCCCACGCGGCGCCGCCGCTGCTGTTGTTGTTGGCGTTGATCCGCTCGCAGCGGCCCGCCGTCTCCCAGTCCTCGGCCCCCGACAGCTCCCGCAGGCTCTGGGGCGCGTCGGGCCGCAGGTAGTGACAGGCCCGGTGGCCGCTGTAGTCGCGGCGCGAGGGGTCGGCCCCCAAGGCGCCCACCAGCACCTTGATGACCATGTCGTGGCCCTGCAGGGCCGCCAGGTGCAGGGGCGTGAGGCCGCCGCTCCCCGAGGCGCTCACGTCGAGCTGCAGCCCCCGGCGCTGGGCGAAGTCGTGCACCAGGATGAGCTCCTCGTGGCACCCGTGCTTGGCCAACCAGTGCAGCACCGTGTAGCCCGTGATCGGGTCGCACCGCAGCAACAGGGCGGGCTCGGCTTCCAGCTGCTCCCACAGCACCTCAAGGCGGCCCTCGGCGGCCGCCAGTATCCACGCGTGCTCGTGGGGCTCCAGGCACAGCCCGCCGCCGCCCGGGCCGTTCGGCCCGTTCGGCCCGGCAGGGGACTGCTCCTCGGCGCGCTCCTCCGACAGCCAGCCGGCGGGGGCCGCCCCCTGCAGCCCCAGCAGCTCCCGCAGCGCTCCCCGCCGGCGGCCCGAGCCCGAGCCCGAGAGCATCAGCGAGCCGTGGTGGAGGGGGTCCCGGGAGGCGGCGGCGTGGCCCCGGTACCTGCCCAGGGTGCCGGTGTCCGCTCTCCAGGGGCGGGGCTGCAGGGCGCTCCGCGGGCTCAGCGCGGTGGCGGCGAGGGAGGCCTTGGGCCCCGGGCTCGCGGTCCCTCGGGGCTCGGCCATGGTCCCGCCGCCGCCGGCGCGGCGCTTCCAGTGTCGAGCGTTCGCTGCCCTTCCCGGGCCCCTCCGGGAGAGGAACTGGCGCTGGCGTTGGGGAAGGAAGCGGCTTGAGCAATTGGGCTCGGAGGGAGGGAGCGAAGGAGGGGAGAGGGAGGGAGAGAGAGCCAGCGAGCCGAGGGAGGGCCCCGGCGCGGGAGGTGGGGGGCGTGGAGGGGTGGGAGCTCCGGGCCCGGTCCCCGGGGCCAGCCCTTCTAGCGCCCCGCGGGGACCGCCGCCACCTCCGCGTCCCCGGGTCGCGGGCGGCCCCGCCCCAAACGGCCAGGTGAGCCGGGCAGCCCCGCCTCTCGCGCCGCGCGCTACGGTGGGGCGGGCGCGGGGTGGGGGCGAGCGGGCCCCGAGCGCCCCGCCAGCTTGCTTCTCAGCATCCCCGCCGCTGCCAGGGTGAAGAGGCTCTAGGGCGCCCCCTCCCCGGAGGGCTGAGCTCGGCGGGCAGCCAAGGCCTCCGCGAGCGCGATCCTTGAGCTCCAGGGCGCTGCCTCCCCGCCCCCTTCCTTCGCCCTTCCCTCTTATCTCCTGCACTTTGTCCCGGAGCAGCCTTTGTCCCGCCCCTAGCGTTCCGCGAAGCGGCCTGGGACTCGGGCTCCCCTGCCTTGTACTTTGTATGGCCTTGACCGTCCCCGCAGATCCTGGAGTTGCCCGGGATTCCTGCAGAGGGACCAGGCAGAAGCTCTTGCAGAGAACTGGGAAAGGGTATTCCCTTCTTCCCCGCGGGTCCCTGCTCGGCCCTCCACCCTCTTCTCCTCTTTAACCTTCCAAGCCAAGTTGGCTTGAAGAAACAGGCACAGGTGAACCAGTCCGCCGGCGCGGGAGTGCCCTGCCCTCTTCAGGGACGTGTCCCTGTTGTCTCCTTGAGGATATTTTACCCTATCCCAAGAGTGGCCTTCTCTTTGCTCTTCCCTTCCCTCAATAAGTGATAGTTCTTGCTTCCTGCCCCCCACCATGTTAGGGAGTTCAGTTAGTAATCGACAGGGACCCTCCTAGAAGATTCTTGAGTCAGAGAGGGACGCAGTCATGATTAAGGTGGTGTTTAGGAAGATGATTCTGGGAGAGGCAGACAAGAAGCCAGGAGACTTTTCCAACAGTCTAGGCCAAAGGGGATGGGGGTTCAGGCCAAGCCAGCCCACTCCCCTGGGCCCAACAGTGATGGAAGGTATCAGAGGCTTTCCTCCTTGGCCCTCAAATATCTTGCCGTCAATATCTCGAGCTTTCCTTCATGACAGCCCCTGCATTTGTAATCAATGTCTGAACATTGATTACGTGCCAGACACTGCTAGATGCTTTATATATATATATGTTAACACTTTTAATCCTCCCAGCAGCCTCAAAAGCCAAGTATTAATACTGTCTCCAGTCTGCAGAGAGGTTTCGGCCCCTTGCTCAAGGTCACCCAGCAGGAAGTGGCAGAGCAGGTCTGTGTGACACCGTAGCCTAGGGACTGGCATTGAAGCCAGGCTTATCAACACAAGCCCCAAATTCCAGCCCAGCAGAGGGACTTGCGCTAACCTAAGCATATCTGAAGCGGCCCTCCTCTACAATGTCCTCCCTCAGCGCTTCTGTCTAGGGAAGCTCTCCCTGTCCTCCGAGCTTGGCCTCAGCGTCCGTCTTCTCCAGGGGGCCTCCTCTGATTAGCGCAGGCCAGAGCGATGGCCCTCCCGGCCCCTCTCCCAGGCGGCTGGCGGTGGTCCTCTGGCACCCGGCACAGATGGCCCCGGGCTGTGTCTCTCTTTCCCTGACATGCCAGCTAGACTCTAAACTCTGGGATGACTATGTCATACCACCCTTGTGCCCCTAGTAGGTGCGGGGGAGCTAGTTGTTACCTTGTTCTGGGTTGCCAGCCTGGGAAACTGTGATTGTGTGTGTGTGTGTGGAGGGGGAGCTGCGGGCCTGCGTGTCGGCGGAGGGGGGGGTTCATCTGTAGCCGGAGCCTCTGTGCCCAGTCCCACATCCCGGCCTCAGACCGAACCTGTGGGACACCAAAATCCATCTTCCATAGATTTCATCGGCTCGTAAAAAATAAAACAGCGATGACGTAGTTGCTTCCCCGAGCCAACTGGCCAAAGCCACCTCCTGGCCTTCGCTGACTCCTCAGAGACCAAGCCCAGGCCCAGCGTCTTTCAGGCTTTCATTTTCAAAATGAACCCTGACTGACAAGCAGCTACTTCCGTTGCTCTGGAAACTCCCCTCCATAACCCCAAATTTGTAAACACCAAACCACACACATGCACACACACTTCGAGAATATGCAAACAGCTGCAGCAATATTTTTTTTTAATCAAAATGCCAGCATGGAGAATGCAGGATGGAAGAATGCTTGGGCTCCTAATTTTCCTCGCCACTAAGCAAGCAAGTCCCTTCCCCATCCGCACTAATAATACCTCTGGTTCCAGTCCAAAGACCGCAAAGTCCTGACCAGCGCCACACTCCCGTGACGCACGTGCCCTCGCTTAGCTCTGTTGCCAGAGATGGAAGCCATGGCACCTCCCTAACGACTCTGAGCTAGTACTTCCTACCCTAGGTCACCAGCTGCATACGCGGGTCCCCAGAGCCACCGCACCCCGTCTTTGTTCTGGTAGAGAGGGTCTCTGGAATTTCAGAGCTGGGAGTGGGGTAGAGGATGCAGAAAGCAGAAGGGACGGTCCTGACCGCCCCCCCCAAGATGAAGATGCCCATCACCTTGAGGTGGCCGCCCCCTCCCCAGGGAGTGGGGCAGAAATCCCTCAAGCCCTTGGAAAGAGCCTCCCCCCACAGGTGCACACAGGGTGGGTATTTGCATTTCAAATGGCGATGCCTGGTGTCTCTTCCAGATAGCCTCTCTGTTGTACTTGTGGGTTTGTTGGCAGATCCTGGACTATTTGCACTAGAACTTCATGTTTCGTTGGTCGTTTCTTCTTTTTTAGATGTGGTTTAACTGTCAAAAAGGATGGTAGGAGGCAGAGAAACTTAAAGCTGAGGTGTTAGGCATACATTGAAACTCAATCTCAATGAAGAGAGAGGGGCTCGCGTATCTTACGAGAAGTCCGTGGGGAGTGATAATTGATCTGCAAAAATGTAATTTGCATGCAGCTTTTCAGGAACATGTTCCTGGGGGGAAGCCAAAGGCACATGCATCTTTGGCTCTCAGTGGCGTTTGCCAGTGAGGCCTATGGCTTTAGAAAAATCCATGGCTGCAAAACAGGCAAGAGGGGAATATGTGGAACATGAGAAGGAAAGTTCCTCCAGCTTCTACAATCCTTGCTGATGGAGGGAGCAGGGAACATTCTTGAAGTTCGAGATATAAAATGTTTTCTTTCTTCCAGAAACCTATGCTGATACCATCACGTGATTCTCAATGAAGGAGAAAGCCATGAGAGAAAGCCCCTTTCCCACTGAGCAAGAGCGTGTGGCTGTGTGTAAATGTGTGTGCGAGTGTATGCTTGAGTGTGTGTTCATGTGTGTGCGCACTGCCAGGCTAACTGTCTCTGGCTGTCATTTTCCCCTTTCCGAGTGTCAGGGCTTTACGTGAGGACACCTCTGTGAAAGGTTTAACATTCTGAATACCTTTCCTTGGCTGATAGAACAAATCACTTAAAAACACTTTAAAAATCCTTTCCTAGTACTTTGGAATTACTCCCCCACCCCAGTCCTTCAGTAAAGTGGCATGTACTTTTTAGAAAAAAGGTTATGAGCTTACTCCGGGAGCAGGGTAAGCTTGGAATAGAAGGTGGTAGGACCAGGCTGACTTCTGTGAACGATGGGACCAGGGGTTTTCAAAATGGCGGAGGAGAAAAGGGGCGTGCAGGGAGCAGAAAGACATCCTTAGGCCCTGGTGCGAACAAGAAACTTGCTAAGACTTGGGCTGTGGGGCCCCTGGGTGGCTCAGTCCGTTAAGTGACTGCCTTCAGCTCAGGTGTTGATCTCAGGGTCCTGGAATCGAGCCCCTCATCAGGCTCCCTGCTCAGTGGGGAATCTGCTTCTCCCTCTCCCTCTGCTCATGCTCTTTCTCTCTCTTTTTCTCACTCTCTCATAAATAAATAAAAAATCTTTTTGGGGGGCAGCAAAGCAAGGTTTATGGAGTGATAGCGAAGTGATAGTACAAATCTCCCGAGGAGGGAGCGGACCCGAGAGGGTTGCCCTAAATAAATAAAAAATCTTAAAAAAATTAGTAAATAGTTAAAAAAAAAAGACTTGGGCTGCAATGGCTTTACTGGGTTCCACATGCCAAGCATCGGCCCTGAAGTGTGACGAGGAAAAAAAACGATTCCAGTGCACATTGTACTGATAGTGCTGTGAAAAGGTCACATCCCGGGAAAGACCTGAAGTATTACCACGTGGAGACACACGAGGGCGCTCTAACCAACCAGAGCGCCAGCAAACCAGAAAGGTCGCACGGATGTCAACCTGGGAGGAAAGAGGCATTTGTAGGTCCTTTGTGGATGCGGATTCAGGTTTTTACCCAGGCGGCTCACCCTTGGCCCTTAAGTAGATGCGAAGAAGGAGGTGCTGGCATCAGGGCCCGTGGGGAGAAGGCCGGGGTGTCATCTTGAAGAGAATGGGAACAATCTGGAAAGAGAAGGAGGATGGTGAACAGAACAAAGTGTTTCCTTACTTTATTCAAGAGGGGTAGGCTTCTGTAATATGTAAGGCTTGGAATAATGATCCCTTATGATTTTCAAAGCGCTTTCATATTTTTTAATGATCTCTTCGACCCAGGCAGCAAGGCTGTGAGGTATGTAGAAAAGACAGTATTTCTATCCAATTCACACAGAAGACTGAGAGAGGTTAAGTGACCTGCCCAGAGTCACACAGCCCAAAAGTGCTGGGGCAGGGTCTGCACTCTTGCCTGCGTGTCATGCTGCCTTACTCATTTGGGTCTGGTGGGCCGAGGCAGCAGACAGCATCGTTGTGCAGTGTGGGAATGTTGTCCATGGTGCCTTCTGCCTTCTGTGTCTAATCCAGACGCCCCACGCCCCAAATCACCCAATGTAGCACTCCCTAGTGATAAGGGTGACAGCTACTTGCTGGTCCTGAGCCTTCGGGTGCCTGGTAAGCCTCGTGTCAAACATTAAACATGCGCAATCATACATGAAAGTTCTAGCAGTTCTATTCACAACACCCAAAAGGTCGAAACAATCCCGATGTCCAACAGATGAGTGGATAAACTAAATGTGGTGTATCCACGCAGTGGAATGTTACTTGGTCATAGCAAGAATGAAATAATGACACATGCTACAACATGGAGGGACCCTGGAAACACGAGGCTAAGTGAAAGAAGCCAGACACAAAAGACCGCATGTTGTCTGATTTCATTTATACCAAATGTCCAGAAGGGGCAAATCCGTAGAGACAGAAAGCAGGTTAGCGGTTGCTGAGGCTTGGGGGGGTGGGGTGGAGGCAGGAAAGGGCTATTGGAGAATGACTGCTAATGGGTACAGGTTTCTTTTTGGGGTGTCCAAAAGGTTCTGGAATTAGATTGTGGTGATGGATCCATATACTAAAAATCACTGAGGTGCACACTTTAAAGGGGCGAATTATCTGGTGTGTGGATTATGTTTCAGTAAAGCTGTTATGAAAAAAGTCCATTCTCTCTCTCTTAATCCTTACAACCCTAAAGAGATGGGGACTAGTGAGAAATTGAGGCCCAACGAAAATAATGTGGTCACATTCACTCAGCTAGTAAGTGTCAAGGGAACCCATCCAATTTGGCCTGACTGCAAGGCTTGTGCCTGTGATCGTATCTTAAGCTGCCTCTAGTGCATCACTCGGAGAGAGGATGCTGTTAGGGCCAACACTCACTGAGGACTTATTATGTGCCACGCACATTACGGTCATGAATCCTGTTGCTGCTTAAAACCAGGTAGATACTACGAAAGCAGTAGTCTCCCAACTTTTTTTTTTTTTTTTTTGAGAAAGAGAGAGCACGCGCATGCATGCATCCGAGCCGGGGTGAGGGGGGGCAGAGGGAGAGGGAGAGAGAGAATCCCAAGCAGGCTCCACGCCCAGCGCCGATCCCGATGCGGGGCTAAATCTCACAACCCCAAGATCATGACCCGAGCCAGCCGAAATCAAGAGTCGGATGCTTAACCGACTGAACCACCCAGGCGCCCCGGTCTCCCCGATTTTTTTGATTGCACATCCCTCGAATGAAAATATTTTGAGCCAGTATTCCCCACATTTGAGTGTTTTGTAATTTCAAAACAATGTGTGTTACTTTACTAATATATGATGTGTATTAGAAAGCATACGCAAAAAGGACATTTTCATAGATGAGACAAGGATGAGATAAACTGATTTCAAATAACTTAAACTTTTTATATACTTTGAGTACAAACTTGATTTTGACTGGCACTACAGTGTTATCATTAATAAATTTTTTCACAGGGGCGCCTGGGTGGCACAGCGGTTAAGCGTCTGCCTTCGGCTCAGGGCGTGATCCCGGCGTTGTGGGATCGAGCCCCACGTCAGGCTCCTCCGCTATGAGCCTGCTTCTTCCTCTCCCACTCCCCCTGCTTGTGTTCCCTCTCTCCTGGCTGTCTCTATCTCTGTCAAATAAATAAATAAAAATCTTAAAAAAAAAATAAATTTTTTCACAAGAGAATGTGATTACGTATGCTTCAATTTTTAAAAACTTCAGCTTAGGGGCGCCTGGGTGGCTCAGTCAGTGAAGCATCTGCCTTGGGCCCAGGTCCCAATTCCAGGGTCCTGGGATCAATCCCGACATCCGTCCATCCGTCCAGCTCCCTGTCAGCGGGGAGTCTGCTTCTCCCTCTCCCTCTGCCCCTCCCCCTACTTGTGTGCGCGCGCTCTCTCTCTCTCAAATAAATAAATAAAATCCTTTAAAAAAAAAAGTCAGGTTAACACTGTAATATAGCTGTGCAAAGGTGTGGTTCCGAACTTGTTAATTTCAGCACTTGGCCTCAAGGGCTGTCATAGATGAGAAACATATCAGCCACCAGCAGAAGGCAAATTCCACTGACTGGGCTTGCTATATCATGATTCTCATTTTTCAATTCCACCCACCAATTATGCAACGGTTTTTGATGAAATTCAGCTGGTAAACGGTCACCTTTCCTGGTGTCTATCATTTGTTCTTGCCGATCAGTCAGCACCCGTTGCACTTTTGTGTTTTTAACAAATGTCTTCAGAACCCACAAAAACTCTACATTGGAAAGATTTTAAACCGCGGTAGAAAATTTCAGTCCCAGGTTTGTAAGTGTGCAGATACGAGAGGGTTTCTACGTATGCAACTTACATCATTTTTGGCAATAAAATTACATAACAGTGAAAACACGTGTATTCGTTTTCCAAATCTTCTCTCCATGTACTGAGTTTCCTTCCAAAGCGGTTACTTTCTCACTCATTCTTAAAATATCAATTTAACCTTGAATAGCTAGATTGGGTGTGTTTATTATAATTGTTTGTTTTTTTAATGTTCACTGACTGCTATAGGACACCAGGGAAGACGTCAGTAAATTTGAAACATATATCTTTGTGGGAAAGGAAAGCGTATCTTTTATATTGAAACTCTTTTAAGGACCTTGTCACAAAATAAACAGCCTCTGTGTGGTACCAAAGTGACAATGGGAGTGTCATTCTCTACCTTGTTACAAAATAGAACACTGTAAAGATTTTACTGTGTATCGAAAGATCTAGTTTCTATACCATACTGAATGAATCCAATAGCACTTTGCATATTTCAGGCTTCAGTATCTTAGTCCAAACAGCTTGCCAACTTTCTCGGTACTTACCTTGAAATCCACGCCCACCTTTTGAAAAAAAATTCCTGTCAAAGCAGCACTACTGTATTTCCAGTTTTTCTAAAAGATATTTAAAAAATCAGGGGGGTGCCTGACCAGCTCAGTCAGTAGAACATGTGACTCTTGATCTCAGGGTCGTGAGTTCAAGCCCCATGTGGGGTGTGGAGCCTACTTAATTTTTTTTTAATAATAAAATAAAGGGGCTCCTGGGTGGCTCAGTCAGTTAAGTGTCTGCCTTCGGCTGAGGTCATGATCCCATGGTCCTGGGATTGAGTGCTGCATCGGGCTCCCTGCTCCCTGCTTGGCAGGGAGCCTGCTTCTCCCTCTCCTCCCTGCTTGTGCTCTCTCTCGCTATCTCTGTCTCTCTCCATCTCAAATACATAAAATCTTTAAAAAAAATAATAAAAAAATTAAACCAGTCATTTTTTAAACCAGTCATGTTTTGATCAAATTGCATCTTTTTCTTTATATCTTTCCTTTAGTAGCGCACAAAAAGTAGTTTTTTCGTGGATTTCATTAATGAAACAGAATCTAGCAAATACAAAGCTGCAAATGTTAAAAACATTTTATCCAGCTGTATAGCAAACTTCCCACACTTTATCATTTATTCCAATACTCTTTGTTCAAATCTTCCACAATGTTCTCTAGATACCCTTCCAACAGCATTTGCTGACAAACGAACAAATTTCAATTTGTCACCATACTATTTCAGATGGATTTATTTTGACCACTTTTGTTTTTATTTTATTTTATTTTATTTTATTTTATTTTATTTTATTTTATTTTATTTATTTGGGGCGGGGAGAGAGCACATGAGCAGCGGGAAGGTGCAGAGGGAGAAGGAGAAGCAGACTCCCCACTGAGCGGGGAGCCCAACGTAGGGCTCGATCCCAGGACCTTGGGATCATGATCTGAGCCGAAGGCACACACTTCACCAACTGAGCCACCCAGGAACCCCATATTTTGACCATTTTTACCATAATCGGAAAAACTATATATATATATATATATATAATATATATAAATATATAATATAAAAAACAATATATATATATAAATAAAAAGATTTGTTTATTTATTTGAGAGAGAGAGAGCACGCGAGTGGGGAGGGGGCAGTGGGAGAGAATCTTCAAGCAGACCCCTGCTGAGTGCAGAGCCTGACGTGGGGGGCTCGATCTCACCACCCTGAGATCATGACCTGAGCTGAAACCAAGTGTCAGACACTCAATCGACTGTGCCACCCAGGTGCCCCAGAGATTTATCATTATGTTCTGCATACCCAGCTTTATAATGTAAACTTAAAAAAAAAATAGGACATATCTACAGAAAAGTGCACAAATCATAAGTGTACAGCTTGACAATTTTTACAAATTTACCACCAGCACCCAGATCAAGAAATAGAGTATCATAGTGCGCAGAAGTGTCCTTTGTACGCCTAGCCTCTCGTTATCTCTTCAGTAACAAATCACCTCCAAATGTAGTGGTGAGCACAATTTTATTATGCTCATGGATTCTGCTAATCATGATCCCTGCATATTATTATGAGCCAGTATCTTGAGGCAAAGTATACACTTCAAGTGAGTTTGCTATTAACGAAGTGGATGTGAATCATACTTCAAGTAGCTTTTTTGAGACTTTTCTTTTTTGTTTCTTTTTTTTTTTCTTTTGGCTGATTTCTTATCAGAATCAGTGTTTGTTGTTGCTCTTACTTTGTCATGGGGCGTATAAGAAGCTCACACTAGGAATGGAGATCAATCCGTTCTGCCATTTTCCTTTCTCCATTTGTACTTGTATTCTTCATATTATCTTCCTTCGGGCTGTGGTTTTGTAGGCATCTTTTCAAGCCACTTTTCCACTTGGGGAGGACTGGTTTAGTTAGAACCAGATGGTATAATCTGTAAATTCACAACCCAACACAGAAATTGCAGAACTTTGCAAGAAGTTAAAAATAAAATGGAAGAGGGCTGGCATCACCATCCATCTTTCTGCGTCGTGGAATTCCTGTTCCTCCCTCTGGACACCCATCCGGGACCTTCTTACAAATGGACTGGACGTGTTGTGTACATTACACTTTAATTTCCCTTGTATCTTTGTCACAAAAGAAATCTAAATAGAAGTTCTCATATTTTCTTCCCACACCTCCGTGAGTCATCTCGCACACCCCACTTTGGAGTCATCTGGCGCATTGCCCTGGTTCCGTTTTACAAATGAGGGAGCTGAGGTGCGGGCAGGTGGAGCAACCGTGTCAAGGACGCACAGCCAGCAGGCGATGGAGCGAGGCTTCAGACAGGTCCGTCTGACTCCGTAGCCTGTGCTCCTTCAGTTAAGAGCAAAAGCTTCTGGCTGACTCAGCGGCACAGAGTTTCTGGTTTCAGATACCAGAATGGTGAACGTTGCATCTTATTTTCTCAGCTGAGGGCACGTTTCCCTCTGGGTGGTCTATGGCAGAGCAGGGGTTAGGATTCGAGGGAGGATGTGGGCGCAGCTGGACTCTAACTACCCGTCCCTGGGCACTTACTCTGTGCAAGACACAGAGAGCAGCACCGAATCCTCCCCGCGGCCCGAGGAGGTGGGTCTGAGTGTTGTCGCCCTTTCACAGATGACCGATGGATTAGGTGGCCACGCTGGCATTCCAAGACAAAAATGCGATGACTCCTAACCCTGGGCTCTTAACCAATGTGTAGTTGTGCGTCTAGACCGTCCGCCTCGTAGGTAAGGCCATTTTAACGAGCACACGGTAAGACGCAGCAACGCGCCAGGGCTGTGACAGCTGCGTTCCATGTGTTACATCTCACTGAATTCAAACAACAGGCTCACGAGAAAGGAACTCCTTTTACAGATGCAGAAACTGAGGCTCAGAGAGGCTAGACAACTTGTCAGGGGTCACAGGGCTGCTAGCCAGGGACAGATCTCCCAGGCTGGCGTCCCTGCTGTCATGGCTTTGGGCAGGGCATGGACAGAATCTCAATAAAGCCCGCCTGTCTTAGGGAGCTCGATAACGGTGCCATCAGCATCTCCCTGAGCAGATGGAATCCAAAAAGGCCTAGAATGGTGTGGTCTGTGGACTGACACCAGTCCAGCAGGAGAAGAAAAGAAATGGAGAGCTTAGAAACATTTCTGGAAATTCGATATTACTGCGGCATCTCAGCACATGATTCATTTTTTTATCTTGCTAAAGTATCTGCTTATGACAGATTGGAAATTAAAAAAAATAAATCACTTATCTTTCACCACAGATCGTTTGAGAAGCACTAGTCTAAACAGATCCTGTGCACCATCCACGCACATGGTCTGTCACTGGGGGAGCAGGAGTGGTCAACTCCAAGCCAGAGGAGTGGTGAGCTGCCTGCGAGTGGTTCCCAAAGCATTCTGGGACTGACTTGATTCATCCCAAGTTGAACCTGATGCTGAGGGTTTGTGGGACACAATAAGGGCCTGAGGATGAGGCAGCTGGCTTTAGGTGAGAAAAAGATCCAGTGTCATTTTTATTTCGAGGGCTCGCTTGGTAGTGCTCCGTGACCATCCATCAACAGAGGGCATCCCTGTGCCGTCCTCCGGGTCCACACATGCCACTGCTGTTCTCAGGGCTGGTAGCCACTGCCATCTCTCCAGAGACAGCCGGACATGACCCGGTGAACTGCTGTGGGACAGGATGGACAGTGGAAACTAGGACTAGATTGTCAAGAGAGTTTTTAGAGGGCTAAGCTCAAGGTCCAGGCACGTGACCAGACTCCAGCTTTTCCCTTCCACCTTCTGCCAGTGCAGATGCTGCCTATCCCAGCTCTGCTCCCTCCAGGCAGCTCTGCCCAACTGCTCTGATCCGAGTCACTTGCCCCCTCACAGAATCCTTGCCATCTGGAACACCCAACCCGACATGTTGTCATATAGTAGCTTGAATGGTTCTCATGACTCATGTCTCAATTTCCCACCTGGGTGAAAGGTCCCCAAAGCAAGCACAGAGGAAAAGGCAACAATTTAGCAGCCAGCACCGAAGCAGGATGGAAGGGGACACAAGGGGGCTGCCCAGTTATCAGAACTGAGGTCTGAAGTCGGTGCTGGCTCAGCAGGAAGGGTGACCCCAGGCTGAGTCTCCGAGCGCTGAGCTGGAGCTCCTAATGTCCTGCTGGCCTAGAGCCTGGGCCAGGGCTGAGCCCATGGCTAGAGGGTTGGTTGATCCTCGGAAATGGGCTCCAGTCATGGGTGGGGAGGAGTAGGTCTGCCTCCTAGGCAGGGCCTGAGCCCGCATTGTTCCTTAGCCTGGCATTCCAAGCCCTCGGCAATCTGACCCCATCCTAATGATAACAGTTAACCTCATCAGTACATTCCGTTATTATCTCCATTTTACAGAGGGGACAACTGAGGCACAGCGAAGTTAAGAGGTTAAGTGACTCACCCAAGATTGCACGGCTAGTATGTAGCGGAGCTGGGATTCGAACCCGGGCAGTGTGGCTCTAGGGGCAGATGTTTAGCCGCTAGCTTATTCTCTGAAACATTTGCCTTTTTTTTTTTTTAATTTATTTATGTGACAGAGGCAGCCAGCGAGAGAGGGAACACAAGCAGGGGGAGTGGGAGAGGAAGAAGCAGGCTCCCAGCGGAGCAGCCTGATGTGGGACTCGATCCCATAACGCCGGGATCACGCCCTGAGCTGAAGGCAGAGGCTTAACCTCTGCGCCACCCAGGCGCCCCTGAAACATTTGCCTTCTTATCACGATGAGCCTGCAATGCCTTAAACTGCAGGAGTGGCTCTCATGGTGGCGATCTCAGACATGGGAGAGCCTGACAGGGGAGAGAATTCTGGTCTTGGAGGCCTTTCCTGGAGGCACTCAACTCTGTCACCCGAGCCCTGTGTTTCCCGGCGGCTCCTCTGGGAGACCGGACCTGCCTCTTGCGTGAAGTAAACGAGGGAAGCTAGCTCCTTGCTTGGGCTTGGGGCATCTTCCCCCATGACTCAAGGCCTCCAAGCCTTGGCCTCCATGTTTCAGTGGCGCTCGTAAGGCCACTTGACATTGTTCTGACTCGAGTGGGCAGGCTCTGGTGAGATCTCAACGTGCGGCATTTTGGGGTTTATTTTGTATCATACTTCGTTGTCATCTGTTCTGCCTCTGGAGACCAAGAAACAGGGCCTGTCTCTGAAACTAATAATACGCTATATGTTAATTAATTGATTAAAAAAAGAAAAGAGGGGCGCCTGGGCGGCTCAGTCGGTGAAGCATCTGCCTTCGGCTCGGGTCATGATCCCAGGGTCCTAGAATCGAGGCCTGCGTCCGGCTCCCTGCTCAGCCGGGAGTCTGCTTCTCCCTCTCCCTCTGCCCCTCCCCCACTCATGTTCTCTCTGTCTCTGTCTCTCTCTCAAGTAAATAAATAAAATGTGAAAAAAAGAAAGAAACAGGGCCTGTGCCTTTGATGGCCCCGAGTCTGTGGCTCTCACCTGTGCTTTCCGTGGCCTTGTGGAAACCATACTGTTTTCACCTGTCAGTTAGGGGAGGTGTGGACAGTCGCTCACAGTTGGTCTGCTAAGAGCGTGGGCTCTCTGCCTGATGTGCTGGGGTTTGGTTCAGGTTTGTAGAGGGCGCAAGGAGGGCTTCGAGCTCAGCACGGGCTCTCAAGAGAAGACACTGTCCCTGGGCCAGCTCGTGCAGTGAAAGGCTAGCGGTGCCCACATACAGCAGGGGAAGGGAGAGGGAGAGAGCTTGGCAGCGGGTCCCGGCACCATCGCTAATGGATTTGCCTGCCGTCTTCGGCACGCAGGCCGCAGGCTGTCAACCCCGTGAAGGAAAACAGCCCTGCCTGGCCCAGGACAGCGGAAGGGTCAGGGTCAAATGCCCGCCGGGTGCTCTAGGACCCTGAAGCCTACCGCTCAGTATTACCTATCAAGGGGTCCTTCCCATTCTTTTGGGAAGACCTGCTCCCAAAAGGCACAAGGAAGAATCTGCCCCAATTTGGCCCTCCGTTCCAGTCTGGCCAGCTGGCATCATCAAGGGTTCTGTTGCTGGGGTCCCCGGCAGCTGGTTTGGCAAGAGCGGGCTGGGAAGAATAGTCACTTGATTTGTTTCCTGGCTGCCAGACGCTCAGAGCTGCTGGAAATCCACACAGTGCAACAGCTCGACATGGTTTCATTCATCGAGATCCAGAGGGAGGACACACTCCTTCCAAAGACAGATAGGACCCACATGCCTCATCTAGCAAGTCGGGTAGGGTAGGTTTCACACTTCTCCACACATTGCAAAGTATAATTAAATGTCGGGGCTGCCTCATGCCTCTCCTTCTGTGCTCATATAACACTTGTTTCTCAGGGCTCCTGGGGACTGAAGATTTTGTAAAGGAACAAAACAGACCAAACACATATGCAAATTATTCATATTTATGAGTAAAAAATGAGTAAGACAACAGATTGATGAAGCTCCGTTACCAACTCAGACATTTGATTCCAGGCTGTAGCAACGGCGGGACAGGGTCCAGAGCAAAATGGGGGGTGGGGCACGAGGAGGTTGCTGTACACCGGACTGGCCAGACCCCACCCGGAAGATGGTACTCGGGTTTTGGAGCCTGAGTGTGGCCAGATGTGAAGCTGCCTTTGAAAAACCGAAGGGCTGGCCCGTGGGAGAGCTGGAGGGGACTCAAGGCAGAGTGGAGGCGCGTAGAGTAGGCTTTGGACTCAGGACCCCCAGCTGAATTCATGGCTCTGCAACTTACCACGGCTCCTCCCTTTGGTAGGTCACGGAATCTCTCCGAGCCTCAGTTTCTTCATTGGTCAGGAGGAGAATACCTTCCTCACCGTGCTGTTGTGAGGCTTCAGTGAGAGGTGGTCTATAAAAGAGGGCTTGAAATCTGCAAAATTCTTGGCAAGTTGTGTTACTGTGAGTGTCTGTGGTGGTGAAACTGACAGAGAGGCCGGCCTTGGCGGCGGACAATTGCAAAGAGCCCCGGGACCCACAGAGGGATCTTAACGTGCAAATGGCCGCTTTGAGAAGGGGCCATTTCCATCATCACTGAAGATGTTCAAACAGAGGCTGGACCAGTATTTTCTGGAAGGCTGCATGGGGGAATTCCTGCATGTGGAATAAAGTTGGAGTCATTACTTCTTTTTTTTTTTTAACTTTATTTCAGTAATCTCTACACCCAACAGGGGGCTCGAACTCACAACCCCAAGCCAGCCACGTGCCCCAGAGTGCATCACTTCTAAGGTCTTTTCCAACCCTGCGGGTTGAAGATTCTCTACTGAGTTCTTGCACAGTCCTGTCACTATAAGGAGCTGTGCAGGCTCCACTCTGCTTCGGGCCCCGTTCCCTCTCCCCTATTTACCACCCCTTGCCTAGCAGTTGGCCCTGCTTTCCTGAATCATCAGCTTTTCCTTCTCTGCTGGATCTTTTCTATTCGCACATACATATGCTGTTTATTCTGCAACTGAAGAAAAAGAAAACCGATTTCCTCTAGCTGTTGCCTCGTTTCTTTCCTTCCCTTTTTCTGAACAGCTCAAAAGAGCTGCCTGCGTTTGCTGCCTCTAGTCTTTCTCCTCCAAGCCTCTCTCTCTCTCTCTCTCTCCTTTTTAAAGATTTTATTTATTTATTTGACACAGAGAGAGAGCACAAGCAGGGGGAATGGCAGGCGGAGGGAGAAGGAGAAGCAGGCTCCCTGCTGAGCAGAGAGCCCATGCAGGGCACCGCAGGACCCCAGGATCATGACCTGAGCCGAAGGCAGACGCTTAACCGCCAGATCCACCCAGGCGCCCCACAACAAGCCTCTCTTGTACATACTCCAATCTGGCCTTTGCCCCCACCATTCCACCAAAGTTGTTTTTAAGATCATTGTGAGTTCATAGACAAAATATATCTTGGCCTCTGCTCCCAGTTCCTGGCATAGAGCTCCTAAAACCCTTGTATTTTCCTAAGTTATAAGAGCACTAGAAGCATCTTTTGTGCTATTGGAGTGACCCCGATTGGGCTCCTGGATGGTTCTTGGATGGGGGCTGGTCACCAGAAAGACCAAGCCATGATTAGTAGCTTGGAATTTTCAGCCTCAACCCCATCCTCCAGAAAGGGGGAGAGGGCTGGAAGTGGAGCTAATAATGGATTATGCCCACATGAGGAAGGCCCCCGTCACATCCCAACAGTAGGGGGTTCAGAGAGTTTCCGGTTGGTCAATACATCCACACACATCCACACCGGGAGGGTGGGGGGCCCCAGTTCTGTGGGGACACGGACCTCTTGCCCTATGTATCTCTTCATCTGGCTGTTCATCTCTATCCCTTATCATATCCTTTAATAAACTGGTAAACGTTAAGTGTTTCCCTGAGTTCTGTGAGCCGCTCTAGCAAATTCATGGAACCTAAGAGGGGGAGAGGTTATTGGAACTTCTGCTCCATAGCTGGTAGGTCAGAAACACAGGGGCGATCCTGGGCTTGTGACTGGCATCTGAAGTTGGGGGGCAGTCTTCTGGGCCTAAGCTCTTAACTTCTGGAATCTGATGCCGTTCTGGGTAAATACTGTCAGAACAGAGTTGAATTCCTGGACACCTTGCTGGTGTGCACGAATTGCCTGTTGGCGTGGCCTCCACATTTGGTGAACACAAGTGTCAGAAGTGAAGTGTTCTCTGGGAAGGTAAAGGAGACACATAGGAAAGAACTGAGTTTGCCCCTACATTGGAAGGAATAAAACCGAGGTTCTTCCCTATACAATCACCAACAATTTATATGCTGCCAAATCCAGGATCACTTTTCTCCATCCTCCTCTGACTTGTCCCTTCTGCGTGATCAGTAAAGTTGACCTCTCCCTCCCGCTCCAGGACACCACACTCTCCTACCTCATGGGCCCCCAATCCCCTTTAGGTTCCTCCACATGTCCTGACTTCTAAAGGGTGGAGTGCCCCCAGGGCTGTGTCCTCACATCTCTTTTCTTCCCTAGTGTTTCCTAGCGGTCTCATCCAGACCAGGGCTTTGAACATACACTGAGCATCATTCTTGCTTCTATATACAGGACAGCTCCCATGTTCGCAACTCTGGCCGGGACCTCTGCCTCGAACTCCATCCTGGTGTAATCAACCTTGACATCACCGCCTGGGTGTCTACGTGCCACACGCACTCGGCAGGCTCCACAGCGAATGCCCCGCGCCTTACCCGCACACCTGCTCCTCCCACCATCCACCTCATTCCACAAATGGCAACTCCATGCTTTCAGTCGCTCCGGCTAAAAACCTTGGGGTCATCTTGCACCCCACATCCGGTTCATCAGCACATCCTGTCAGCTCTACCTTCAACATGTATCCAGAACGCAGCCGCTTCTCGCTTCCCGGTAGAACATAGATCAGATCACGTCGTCTCTCTGCACAGAACCACCCAGTGGCTCCACCTTTTTTTTTCTTTTTTTATTCATTTGAGAGAGAGAGCAAGCCAGTGAGAGCATGAGCAGGGGGGAGGGGCGCAGGCAGAGGGAGAGGCACCCCCAGGATCATGACCTGAGCCGAAGGCAGACGCTTCACCGACTGAGCCGCCCAGGTGCCCCCGACTCCATTTCAATCAAAGCAAAGGCCAAAGTCCTCACCTCCCAACTGCTCTTCCCATTTAACCTGCTGCAGGAATCCGCAGACCTCCTTGCGATTCCTCCCAGATGCCGGCCAAGCTCCTGGCCTGGAATGCTCTTTCCCCAGATCCCAGGTCTGCTTGCTCACCCACCTCCTCCAGATGTTCTTGGTGAGGCTTTCCCTGATCTTCCTGCTTAAAACTGCAGCTCCCCCACTCCCCCCCGGCCAGCCCCTCTGTCCCACTTTCCCTTCCCTGCTTTATTTTTTCCTTAGCACTCATCACCATCTGGCCTACTCTATGTTTTACTCAGTTATGTTGTTTAGTACGGACTGTCTCCCCCCCACTCCCGGTGCAACGTAAGCTCCACGAGGGCAGGCAGTTTGGTGTTGTGTTGTACACTTGTGTGTGGCGAGGTCGCTCCAGCCGCTAGAACAGTGCCTGGCACGGGTAAGTGCTCAATAAATGTTTGTTAATGTCCCAGATGGACTGGTAAGTGACAAACGCGAGTTGCAGCGCAGCAAGAATAGTGTGAGCTAATTTATGTAAAAGAACGCCCACAAGGCACCGTTCTCCGTCTGCATATATGCATATGCAAATGGAGGGACACGCGTGGAATGGGCTCTGGAAGGATCACACCCAAGCAATAGCAGTGGTTATAAGTGGGGTTGCTCCCAGTGGGCTTGGGAGGGGGGGTGTGTGAAAGAAGACTGTAGTCATCTCCATAATGTTTTTTCCCAAGGAAAACGTATTCCTGTATTACTTTTGTGGGATTTAAAAGAAATAAAAATGAAATCCATTAAAAATTATATGTGGCAACAGTATCCAGGAAGTAAACAGAAAAGGTTTGAAGGACTCGGTAAGTGCCAAAAGCCATTCTGGGGGGCTCCCTGGGTGGCTCAGGCGTTAAGCATCTGCCTTCAGCTCAGGGCGTGATCCCAGGGTCCTGGGATCGAGCCCCGCATTGGGCTCCCTGCTCTGCTGGGAGCCTGCTTCTCCCTCTCCCACTCCCCCTGCTTGTGTTCCCTCTCTCGCTGTCTCTCTCTCTGTCAAATAAATAAAGAAAATCTTTAAAAAAAAAAAAAAGGCATTCTGGGGCCGGGGTGTGCTGCTGGTCTCCAGGACTGCACCCCTTCTGGCCCCGCCCCTCCCCCACCCGTCACACTTCACACATGTTTGTCCAGCTCCTATCCCTGGTCGGGTTGTTCTGAGAGCTGGGGATAGAGAAACCGAGAGAGCCTTTTTTCCTCACAGGGTTGACTCCCCCCCCCCCAAGCTGCTCAGCCAGGCGTCTGTTAAATCGAAGGTGTGGATTCTAGAGCTGTAGAAACGGTGTCCCTGAGGGCTGCTATCCTGGGCCAGCCTGGCTCAGGCCTCCGAAGACTTGTCCTGGGAATCTGTCCTCGTAGGGAACCAAGGAGCCACCTCCTCCGTACTTGGCTGGTTTCGGGGATGGAATCACACCAGCGTGCGGATTGGAGTTAACAAATATTGACCCTACAGGGAATCTTTCTCAACTGTTCTCGCCCACTCCTGCCCCAGGCCCAGTCTGGGGGGGGGGGGCTCCATTCTGCTGCCTGAGGACAGCAGATCCAAGAGGATGGGGCTTCTTGCCTCTGGCTGTCCCTCACCTCTTGTTCTCATCAGTGGGGCAAGGTCACCCGTGAGCGGGCCCCCTATCTTCTTGTAACCGGGGCACAGGGGTGCGAGAGCCCCTGGCTCCAGGGGTTGCGAACAGACCAGGCTCAGCCACTCCAAAGTCCAAAGGCAGAGAGATGAGCAGTGGTAAGATGAGGACGGGATTTATTTCAGAGGGACCACCACCAGGAAGACAGGGGACTGAAGACTTGAAGGTTGTCTCCAAGTGCTGAAAATCCTTCCAGGTTCGTGTAAGGAAAAGGTGGGACAAAGGTCGGTGGGGACATGCAGGCGGGCAGGAAAGGTCAGGTGTCTCGGGGTCAGTCACGCGGGGTCTTGCTGGCTCAGGGCAGTCCTTACTGCTTGTGGGGGTAGTTTCATTTCCCATCCCAGGATGCTTTGCCCACCAGGTCTTTGGCCTGAGTTAAGAGATAAGTCGGGAAGAAGAAAATGGAGGTAATTGGCGTCCTCTTTCAAATCCCCACTGTCAAAACACTGTTCCATTTCTATCGAAAGAAAAGGGACTATGGTCATTTCTTCCGTAGCTCCTTCCTCTTGTCCCTACCGCCCAACACCTTTTGTCTTTAGCTGGAGATATTTAAGCTGGTGGTTTGGGCCATTTGGGAGAGTTACTCAGTTTTCCTGGGTCTCTCCCACGGATGCAGGACATATACAAGGTATTAAACTTCTGCTTGTTTTTCTCCTGTTAATATGTCTTTTTATTTACAGGGGTGTCTCGGCCATGTACCTAGAAGGGTAGGGGGAAAATTCTTTTTCCTCCCTCCACACTCTGTGGGGAAAACCCCAGTTCTTCCCCTGCTGTGTGTTTCTTCCCTTGCTGCTCACAGAAACCACTTCACTTCTGGTCCCCAAATGTGTAGAGGTTTCCCCCACACCAAGCAATTCTCCATGACACCAGATGGATGTCCTAGAATTTAACTCAATTCTGACACTCTCTATCTGGAGAGAGCACCAGATCCCAGAAGGTTAAGGGCTCGGTCCCACAAGACTGCACCCCCCCCACGCGCTTCAGAAACCAGTCTGTGATGCCAGGTTTTTACTTCTGCTTCTGACCAACTGGCTGTAGATCAGAGGTTCCAACAACCTCTTTGGCTTAGATAATTTGCTAGAGTAGCTCACAGAAATCAGGGAAACATTTATGTTTACTAGTTTATGAAAGGATATGATAGAGGATTCAGATTGTTAAGAAGGAGACAGCAGGCCCAAAATGGAGTCACTTGTGCTAAGACCCATGTTAGCAAACCAAGACTTAATACCTAACCTAGTTATAGTGTCAATGTCCCCCAGGAATGTGACCTTTAGCCAGTCAATCTGGAATTCCCTGGTTAGCACTCGTGAGGTAATCTGCCATATAAATCCTTTCTATCCCCCAAAGAACGGTGAGGCAATCTGCTCTTTCCTTATCACTTCCCCTCCTGCCTGTGAAAGCCTTCCATTTTGTACAGTTCCTTGGAGCACCTTTCTGTTTGTTAGATGGGAAGCTGCCCAATTCACGAATGACTGAATAAAGCCAATTTGATCTTTAAATGTACTCAGTCAAGGGGCGCCTGGGTGCCTCAGTCGGTTAAGCATCTGACTCTTGGTTTTGGCTCAGGTCATGATCTTGGGGTCGTGGGATCCAAACCCATGTCAGGCTCCCCCACTTAGTGGAGAGCCTGCTTGAGGATTCTCTCCCTCTGCCACTCCCCCACACATGCTCTCTCTCTCTCTCAGGTAAATAAATAAATCTTTAAAAAAATGGAAAAAAATAAATGTACTCAGTTGAAATTTTGTTGTTTAACAAGAGGAATAGCCACATAGAGAGAGATACATAGGGCAAGGACCAGGAGGGTTCTGAGTGCAGGAGCTTCTGTCCCCTTGAAGTTGGGATATGTCACTCTGGATGTGTCCACCAGCCTGGAAGCTCTCCAAACCCCCTACTATCGGGATTTTATGGACGCTTCCTTATGCAGGCGTAATTCGTCATTAACTTCATTTCTCTCTGGAGGATGAGAGGGGTGGGCTGAAAATTCCAAGCTTCTAATTATGGCTTGGCCTTTCTTTCTTTCTTTCTTTCTTTCTTTCTTTCTTTCTTTCTTTCTTCTTTCTTTCTTTCTTCTTTCTTTCTTTTAAAAGATTTTATTTATTTATTTGACAGAGAGAGAGAGAGAGTACAAGCAGGGGGGGAGGGGCAGAGGGAGAGGGAGAAATAGGCGCCTTGCTGAGCAGGGAGCCTGATGCCGGGCTCGATCCCAGGACCCTGAGATGGTGACCTGAGCCAAAGATAAGAGTTGCTTAACCGACTGAGCCACCCAGGTGCCCCTCTTTCTTTCTTTTTCAAAAGATTTTATTTTTAAGTAATCTCCACACCCAGTGCGGGGCTTGAACTCACAACCCTGAGGTCAAGGGTCATAAGCTCTACCAACTGACCCAGCCAGGCGCCCCTGGCTTGGTCATTCTGACCGCCCCCATCCAGGAGCCATCCAGGAGCCCTTGGGCAATTTGCAAAAACTGGGCCTTCTGCCTCATTTTACCCGAATGAGTTTCCTCATTTGTAGAAGGAGGGTGCCAACAATGATAAAATCTACTCCCAGGGTGCTAGTGACAAGTAAATGAGCCCCCCCCTTTTTTTTTTGCCTGTAAAAGCTCTTAGAAGAATGTCTGCACATAGGTGTTCAACGCAAGGAGGTGGTTATTTTTACGATTAATAATATCATAGTTTATTTTCTTTCATGTTTACCATGGCCCTGTATGGAGGAGAATGAACAGAATGGGCTTTGGAGTCAGACGGACCGGGTTTGAACTTCAACATGGAATCTCAGCTATGTGACCTTTGTAAGGCACTTCGCTGTTCTGTACTTCAGGTCCACATGTAAAAAGTGGAGGTCGTGATAATTATGCCTGCCTCCCAAGCTAGTCCCCAGAACTGAAGTAACTCTTCTGAAGGCGGCGTATAGCACCGCGCCTGGCGTGAGGCAAGCCTCAGCGAGCAGCAGCTGGATTTGGTTTGGTCTTGTTTTATGATCCCGATTCAGCCGTGACCTCCCTGACCGGCCCTGGGCTCCTCTGTCCTCTCCCTGGGGCCTGTTCCTTCGGCTGTCATTCAGAGAGCAGGGTCGAGTCCGCCCCTCTCCCCTTGGCTCCCGTCCGATGGTCTGTAACAGGTGCCCCACACCTGGCGCTCTCGATCCTCTGGCCCCCTGAAGCATCTGGGCCACGCAGCTCCTCTGGGGATGGGACTTTGTGGCTTCTGATCTTGGCTTGGGTGACTGAACACTGAGGGCCAAGTCTATTTGTCACCCAGGCCGGCCACCTTGCCCTACAGCCCCAGCTCCTGGGTGGGAAGGAGGCTGCGGCAGGAATCTGCCGCATCATGCCTTTCTGGCCATTTTCAGGCCCTGAAAGTGCCATTTTTCTGCTCAGTTCACTGTCACAAAGGACGGTCCACGTGCTGTTTTCCCCCAGAGCCTGGACTGCCCTCCTACCCACCGCCACCACTTAGCTCAGCTTGTCACTTCTCTCCTTCAACCGGCACCTCAAACTGCCATCCCCATCCAGCCTCAGCTCGACAGCCTCGGCCCCTGGGCACTCTTCCATCTCCCCCTGCTGTGCCCACCCCCGCTCGGCAGCCACATGGAAGATTCTAGTGCTTCTCGAGGCAGCCCTTGCCTGTGCCCTCTGTCTCCCCCAGCACCACTGTCTTCCGTGGGGCAGAAGCACACAGCCCGGGCCTGTTGGACCCATGTCCCTGCGGTGCCCTTCCCAGGGTTCTTCCCTCCACTCGGGTCCTCTCCGTGAGCCCGGCTGGCGGCCAACCGGCCGACTCTGAAGCCACCTCCAGGGATGGAGTCCTGCCGAGGGTTGGCCTGGATCACTGTTGTGAGAGGAACAGCCACCACTCCCCACAGAGACATTGGTTTCCAAACCCGTGAGTGGACGTGCCCCAGGAGTTTGCTCCCCGCACTCCTCGTACTTTGAAAACCAGTAAAAAATGGGCAGCCAAGGAGAGAGGGTAAGACCGTATTGGGATTGGAGCCCTAGGTCTGTCCACCTGTCACCAGCTGCGTGACCTTGGGTGATTCCTTAAATCTCTCTGAGCCTCTGTGTTCTCATCTGAAAAATGGGCGTGAAAGGAACTACTTTTTTACCCCGCAGGTCAAATGTGTGAGGATCACATGAGACCCCGGACAGGAACACTTGGTAGGCACACTGATGCCGGGAGGCACTGCCACTGCCGTGCGGTGTGGGCGCAGCGTTTCAAAGAAGACACAGAAACACTGATTAAAAAATCGTGTGTGTGTGTGTGTGTGTGTGTGTGTGTGTGAACAGATAAAATTTACCTTTGATTCTCCTCTGAAGTATGTCGACCTTAAAAGTAAAACAAGCCAGATATTACACCAGCGAAACGAACTTATTTGGAAATAGGGAAACTGCAATTCAGGGCATGCGAGGGATGGCAAAACAGAGACAAGAGGAGCGATCAACGGACAGGGGGGCGCCTGGCGGGCTCAGTCAGTGGCTCACGCGCCTCTTGATCTGGGGGGGTGTGAGTTCAAGTGCTGCCTTGGGTGTAGAAATTACTTAAAAAATAAAATCTTGAAAAAGCCAAAGGGGAGAGGAATGTTACTTTATAGAGAAAAAGAGGAAGTTGGAAGGGGCGGCTTTGAGCGAACGTTTATTGGAGGAAACCGAGAGTTCAGGGTGGTGGCCGTTTCTTATTGGCTGGACTGTGCTACTTTCCTATTGGCTGAGCTTGTTGCTGGGCAAGGAGGCCGGGGACCTCTCAGCCTGCTGGGTCTGCCATTGATGAGGGGTAGTAGGGCATTAGAGCTCCCCCTTCTGGCCTCCTGACTCCATTTTAAATAAGGTTTCCTTTAGTTTCACAAGTACTCCAGGACTTCGCTAGGGCAAGTGTCCCCTCCTGTCCCTGCATCATTAACCCCTTCCCCCCCAATGGAACATTGCCACCCACATTCAAGTATACTGTAATGTTTCCTCTCTTTAGAAAACCCACAACCTTCTTGACCCCATTTCCCCATCTACCCACCACCCCCATTCCCGTGGCCCTCCTTTGCAGCAAGACTCTCAAGAATTCGAGTTGTCTTTTCTGGCAGTTTCTACTTCCTCACCTTCCATTGTCTCTCGAACACATTCCAATAAAGTTCACCAAACCTCGGAATCCACGCTTGCCAAGGCAGGACCGTCCACATAATTTGCAGGGTCCAGTGCAAAGTGAAAATGTGGGGTTCCTTGTTCAAAGGTGCCTTTGTTTCTTAGAGTTATCATAACAAATGACCACAAAATGGGTGGCTTGAAACAACAGGAATTGATCCTTTCATGGTTCTGGAGGCAGAAGTTGGAAACCAAGGTGTCAGCTGGGTGGATTCCTTCTGGAGACTGAAAGAGAACCTATTCCACGCCTCTCTGCTAGCTTCTGATGGTGTGCATTCCTTGGCTTGTAGATACATCACTCCAGTGCTGGCCTCTGTCCTCCCATCACCTTCTGTGTGTCTTTCCCCCACTTTTCTCTCGTGAGGATACCTGCCGTTAAAGTAAGGCTCACCCTGATTTGAGCTCATCTCAAGATCTTCACCTTAATTACATCTGCAAAGAACTTATTTCCAAATAAGGTCACACTCGGGGTGGACATATCTTTTAGGAGAGGGACCATCATTCAACCCGCTATACAAAGTTACTTAAGAAAGTCAAGATGGTCTCAGAAGTAAAGCACGGGACCCTATCTAAGTGCATAGGTTGCATGCCTATGAAGAGGAGTGTGCCGAGGTCATCCACGGGCTCTCTTCCTGCTATCAAATCCAGGGCGAGTTGGAAGTCCCCACCTTACTGGGCTTCTCAGTGGCATCTGACATAATTGATCACCCTGTTCTTGCCACCCTTGTTTCCCTTGGCTTCTGGGACACCAAGCTCTCCTGATTTCTCTCCTATCTCACCAGTCAGTCGGTCCTCTGTGCTTTCTGCTGGTTCCTCCTCCCTCCATCCTCTAGAGGCTGGAGGTTGGAGAGCCCTGGGGCTCGGGTCCTTGACTACTTCTCTGCACATTCACCCCCTCAAGGAGCTCATCTAATTTCAGGTCTTTAAACACTCCATCTGCAAGGACACCTGCTGCCCAGAACTTTCCTCTGGGCTCCAGACAGACCCATCCGGCTGCCTCCTGGACAGCTCCCTTTGGAGGTCTAATAGGCCTGTCAAACTTAGCACGTCCAAACTGAAGTCCTCCTGAGCCTCCCTGCCAATATCCCCCCCACCCCTTAATGGCAACCCTTCCAGCTGCTTGGGTGAAAACCTTCATGTCATCTTCACGCCTCACTTTCCTCTTGTACCCCAACATGCAGTCTCAGCACACGGTCCCATCCCACCTCGAGTGAGATGTCCACTCCTTGCTGTGTGTGGCCCACAAGGCCCTACGTGATCTGGTCCTCCTCTGCCTCCCCCGTTCCATCTCCTACCAACTCCACCCCCACCTCCTCACGCTGCCCCTGTCCTCCCCCACCCCGCTTGCTTTTTCCTTGATCACGCCTAGCACGATCCCACCTCAGGGCCTTTGCACCTGCAGTCCTCGCTGCCTAGTGTATCTGTCCCCATTTATTCAAGAGGCTCGCTCCCTCACTTCATTCAGTGCTGCTCAAACGTCACTTGCTCAGGGAGGCCTTCCCTGACCACCTGTCTAAAATAGCATCTTCTGGGGCACCTGGGTGGCTCAGTCGGTGAAGCATCTGCCTTCGGCTCAGGTCATGATCTCAAGGTCCTGGGATCGAGCCCCACACTGGGCTCTCTGCTCAGCGGGGAGTCTTCTTGTCTCTGTCTGCTGCTCCCCCTGCTTGTGCTCTCTCTCAAATACATAAATAAAATCTTTAAAAAAAAATAAAATAGCATCTTCTGGTGCCTCTGTATCCTCATCCCCTCTTGATTTTTATCCCTTTGCTCCTTGTTGATCTCTCCACTGGAATGTAAGCTCCCTGAGTTTAGCGGCTAGGTTTTTTCACCACCGTCATCCTCACCACCTAGTGGGGTACACGGCACGTATATGGAGTCCATGAATACCTCGATCGGATCCTGCCGCTCTCCTAGCTTAAGATCCTACGGTGCTCCATGAACTCTCCTTGCCTTTGCTGATACTCTTCCCTTAGCTCGGAAGGCCCTTCCTCCTCTTCATCTGCCTGGAAAACTCTTACTTATCCTTCAAGACCCAACCCAACTGTCACCACCTTTGTCAAGCTCCCATGTCCCCAGGCAGAGTTAGCCAAATGTTCCTCAGGGACCCTCAGCGTCCTGGACATGCTTCAGTCAATGCCTGCCTCTCTTCTCCAGGAAACTGTGAGCTTCCCAAGGGCAGGCTCTGTGTCTTTTCAGCCCTGCGTCCCCAGGGCCTCGTCCAGTGCCTAAATAGCCTTATGTATTCCGTAAAGGTTTGCTGACTGAGTGAATAAATGAAGGAAAAGAGGGGAGAGGAAAGAAGTAGAAAGGGGGGAAAGAGGGAACCATTTCTTTCCCTGTAGGTGTCCTCAGGGTGCCTGGAAGCCCCTCACTAGGAAAGTTCTGCTGTTTTCCAGACTGACCTCAATACCTTGCCCCTTATCCAAACATTCTCAGCCACAATGACTTTAATTTCCAAACTCCAGAATGAGGACCCACTATCTGACAAGTTTGAGCATGTCTTTGAGAGACAACAAACCTGAATTTTAAAAGTCTGTTAAAAAAAGAAACAGGCCCCAAATGGAGTCATTTGTGCTAAGCCCCACATCAGCAAACTAAGACTTAATACCTAACCTCCCTGCAGTTTCAGCCTCTCCCGGCAATGTGAGCCTGAACCAGTCCATCTGGAATCACCTGGTCAATGCTAGTGAGGTAAGCCACCTGATAAGCCCCTCCTGTCCCCTATAGGAAGGTGACCTTGCCTAAAACAATTCCCTCTTTGGGGCTCCTGGGTGGCTCAGTCCGTTGAGCTTCTGACTCTTAATTTCAGCTCAGGTCATGATCTCAAGAGTTGTGAGATAGAGCCCCTGTCAGGCTCTGAGCTCAGTGGGGGAGTCTGCTGCTCTCCCTCTCCCCACGCATGCCATGCTCTCTCTCTCACTCTCTCTCTCTCTCAAATAAATAAATAAATAAATCTTTTTAAGAAATCCACTATTGGGGCCCCTGGGTGGCTCAGTCGGTTAAGCGTCTGCCTTCAGCTCAGGTCATGACCCAGAGTCCCGAGATCGAGTCCCTCATCATCTGCTTCTCCCTCTGCCCCCACCCTGCTCTCGTGCCCACTCTCTCTCAAATAAATAAATAAATAAAATCTTTAAAAAAAAATTTTTTTAAATCCACTCTTTACTAGAAATGTCCCTTTCCTGCCCCCTTCTGCCTATGAAAGCCCTTCCTCCTGTGTAGCTCGTTAGAGCTTCTTTCTACTTGCTGGGTGAGATGTGCTCAATCCATAAATTATTTGTTTTTTTTTAAAGATTTTATTTATTTATTTGACAGAGAGAGAGACAGCCAGCGAGAGAGGGAACACAAGCAGGGGGAGTGGGAGAGGAAGAAGCAGGCTCCCAGCGGAGGAGCCCGATGTGGGACTCGATCCCATAACGCTGGGATCACGCCCTGAGCCGAAGGCAGATGCTTAACTGCTGTGCCACCCAGGCACCCCCATAAATTGTTGAATAAAGCCAAGTAGATCTTCAAATTTACTCAATTGAGATTTTTGGCTTTTATTTATTTTTTTTAATTTAAATTCAATTAATTAACGTATAGTGTATTATTAGTTTGGAGGTACATCAGTCTCATGTAACACCCCGTGCTCGTTCCATCACGTGCCCTCCGTAATGCCCGTCACCCAGCGACCCCATCCCCACTCCCCCTCCACTCCAGCAACCCTCAGTTTGTTTCCTATGATTAAGAGTCTCTTATGGGGGGCGCCTGGGTGGCTCAGTCGTTGAAGCTTCTGCTTTTGGCTCAGGTCACGATCCCAGGATCCTGAGATCGAGTCCCGCATCGGGCTCCTTGCTCAGTGGGAAGCCTGTTTCTCCTTTTCCCTCTGCCCCTCCCCCCACTCATGCTCTCCTTCTCTCTCTATCTCAAATAAATAAAATCTTTTTCTTAAAAAAAGAGTCTCTTAATGGTTCGTCTCCCTCTCTGATGTCGTCTTGTTTTATTTTTCCCTCCCTTCCCCTATGATCCTCTGTTTTGTTTCTTAAATTCCACATATGAGTGAGATCGTATGATAATTGTCTTTCTCTGGCTGACTTATTTCACTTAGCATAATACACTCTAGTTCCAACCATGTCATTGCAAATGGCAAGATTTCATTGTTTTGATGGCTGAGTAGTATTCCATTGTGTGTGTGTGTGTGTGTGTGTGTGTGTGTGTGTATATACATACATATACCACCTATTCTTTATCCATTCATCTGTCAATGGACATCTGGGCTTTTTCGATAGTTTGGCTATTGTGGACATTGCTCCTATAAACATCGGGGTGCATGTACCCCCTTTGAATCACTATGTTTGTCTCCTTTGCAATTGCTGGATCACAGCGTAGTTCTATTTTTAAGGAAGCTCCATACTGTTTTCCGGACTGGCTCCCCCAGCTTGCATTCCCACCAACAGTATAGGAGGGCTCCCCTTTCTCCGAATCCTCACAACAACATCTGTGATTTCCTGACTTGTTCATTGTAGCCATTCTGACCGGTGCAAGGTGGTATCTCACTGTAGTTTTGATTTGTATGTCCCTGACGCCAAGTGATGTGGAACATTTTTCATGTGTCTGTTGGCCATGATGTCTTCTTTGCAGAAATGTCTGTTCATGTCTTCTCCCATTTCTTGATTGGATTATTTGTTCTTTGGGTGTTGTGTTTGGTAAGCTCTTTACAGATTTTGGATACTAGCCCTTTATCTGGTAAGACATTTGCAAATGTCTTCTCCCATTCTGTCAGTTATCATTCGGTTTTGTCGAATGTTTGCTTTGCTGTGCGAAAGCTTTTTATTTTGATGAAGTCCCAATAGTTCATTTTTGCCTTTGTGTCCCTTGCCTTTGGTGATGTGTCTAGCAAGAAGTTGCGGCGGCTGAGGTCACAGAGGTTGCTGCCTGTGTTCTCGAGGATTTTGATGGATTCCTGTCTCACATTTAAATCTTTCATCCATTTTACTCAATTGAATTTTGCTTTTTTTAGAAAATATAGGTAAGTGTAGAGAAAAACCTATCCACAGTCCTGTATCCTTAACGCTGAACACAATATCTGGACATAACCTCCCCTGGTGTGTGTGTGGGCATCGATGCATGTGCACGTGTGTATACGAAACAGTCGACACCTGTATGTGTGTATATAAAATACACGAATGGGGGCGCCTGAGTGGCTCAGTGGGTTGAGCAACGGCCTCCAGCTCAGGCCGTGATTCCGGGGTCCTGGAATCGAGCCCCGCATCGGGCTCCCTGCTTGGCGGGGAGCCTGCTTCTCCCTCTGCCTGTGGCTCCCCCTGTTTGTGCTCTCTTTCTCTGTCAAATAAATACATAAAATCTTAAAAAAAAAAAGACACTTTTTTTTTTTTTTAATGAAGCCGAACCTTGATGAATCACAAGGGGGCAGCAAAGCGTTCTTGCTCAGGGGGAAGCTAGGAAGCCTTTCCTCACCAACCTGTAAGGACTATCCGTCTGAAGCCATATAGCAATAAAGGACCAGCCACGGAATTCACCGTATCTTTCAATATTCGAAAGATAAATCATTTAAATCGCAGCGCCACCACTTTGTATGTGCCCTGGGGCCATTCGCAACCTCTATGCCCCTCTGCTTCCTCATCTGTGAACTAGGGATATTTGCTTCCCAATCACACACCTTCCTCATATGGTCGGATAATCAAGGCAATAGGTAAAATGCTCAGCACATAGTAAGGATTCAAATGTGAAATAGTATTACTACTGTATAAAGAACGGAGGGAACTGTTACTGAATACCTGTTACGTACCAGGTGATTTGAATCCTTAGAGCAATCAAGTGAGGAATGATGAGAAGATAAATGAGAGCTTGAAAGGCAGATGGAGGGTTAAATGACATGGCCAAGGTCAATTAGCCAGCAACACTAAGAGCAGTTAATGCACGGGAAATGCTAACCTGCACTGGGCACTCCCTGTTCTAAGCACTTTGCAGAAACGATCTCACTTCTTACAGCAAACCTATGGGGTGGGTACTGTTACTATGCCCATTTGACAGAAAGGGCAACCGAGGCACAGCACGTAACTGGCCCACGGTCACATCAGGGAGTCTGAGTGCGGAGTTGGGTTACAGCTGAGGCAGCCCAGCTGCCATGTGGCACCGATAAGATTTAAACCGAGGTCAGGACCAAGCTCTTTCGAGCACCCTCTGCTGCTTCTAGGCTAGTTTGCATCAAAGTCAACTCAGGATCCTTATGTAAAACACAACACACCATCCCTGCCTCGACCCCACGGCACCCCCTCGCAGCCGCTGCCATTCCCCTCGTCCCCTCGTAACTGCCCTACCTGGGGCGTCTATACCGGCTACCTTCACTTCCTTTCCCACTGGCCTCTGCCTGCACCCACGCCGGCCTGGCTCCTGCCACCGCCACTCCCCAGAAACGGCGATCGGCAAGGTCACGAAGGGTCTCTGTGTCACCCAGCCCAAAGGTCATTTTTCAGCCCCCTTTTGAAGATTGCGAATTTTCTGATTTTGACGTTGCTGATATCCCAGGTTTCTGCAGCCCACTCTCCCCCTGGCTTTCCTGCCTCCTCTCTGATCCTTCTCCATCTCCTTCTCAGGCTCAACATTCTCTCCCTGGCCATTAAGGAGGTGCGCCTCAAGCCTCTTTCCTGAGCGCCTTTTCTTCTGGTCCTTCTGGTCTCTGTACTCTAGACCCTCTTGGCTCCTCTCTGCACCGTTCCCAGCTTCCATACCATCTACGTGCCAATGACTCCCAAATTTATATGGCTAACCCAGACACGCCCCTGAACTCCAGACCACGTATCTAGCTGCTTCTCGAATATCTCAGCCTGAATGTTTCAAAGGCCTTGCCACCTCAACATGATCGCTCACCTCCAAACCTCTGGCCCTCTTGTCTTCCAGTGGGTTCCATAGCTGTACTCCCTTCTTCCACCCCCTCTATTTCCCACCACCAAATCCTGTGGCTCCGGATCTTTTTTGGGTCTCCATCTCCATCTTGGATGGTCGTCTAACTGGTTTCCCTGCTTCTACCCACCCCTGCCGAAAATACTTCAATGGTTTCCCTTCCTGTTAAAATAAAGGCCACAGTTCTTGGCATGGCCTCCAAGGTCCTGTGTGGTCTGGCTCTGCTTCCTCTCCAGCCTCATCATCCCCAAGGTCCCCCTTGCTCTCAGGACTCTGGTGTCACTGGCATGCCTTCAGTTCCTTGTGGATGGCCAGCTACCTCCTACCGCAGGGCCTTTGCACATACTGTGCCCCCCCATTTTTTAAACAAGTCTTTCCTCCGCTCTGCCTAGTTAACACCTAATCATCCTTTTGATCTTATGATCATTGCCTCAGAAAAGGCTTGAGAATTCTGCTTATTATGGGTTCTCACCTAATTCTCCTTCCCTGACCTGATTATGGTTGTAATTTTACATGTCTGTATGTAATTTTTTTTATTTTTTAATTTTTTAAAAAGGTTTACTTATTTATTTGAGAAACAGAGAGAGAGTGAGCAGAGGGAGGGGCAGAAGGAGTGAGAGAATCCCTGAGCAGTCTCCCCACTGGGCACAGAGCCCAACACGGGGCTCAATCCCAGGACCCCGAGACCATGGCCTGAGCTGAAACCAAGAGTCAGACGCTTAACTGACTGAGCCACCCCGGCACCCCTGTACGTGATTTTTAAAAATTTTAAGTAGGCTCCATGCCCAACATGGGACTTGAACTCACAACCCTGAGATTAACTGTCACATGCTCTACCGACTGAGCCAGCCAGGTGCCCCTGTATGTGATTCTTTTATTTTCTTTAAGATTTTATTTATTCATTTGGGAGAGAGACTGCAAGAGCACAAGCAGGGGGAGCGGCAGAGGCAGAGGGAGAAGCAGACTCCCCACTGAGCAGGGAGCCCGATGCGGGACTTGATCCCAGGACCCCGGGATCATGACCTGAGCCGAAGGCAGACGCTTCACCGACGGAGCCCCCCAGGCGCCCCTGGGTGTGATTCTTCATGACCGACCTCTACTAGACTGTGAGCTCCCTGAGGGCTGGGTGCTGGTGGGCCTTCCCTCAGCCGTGCCCGCAGTTTCTAACACATTGCTGAGTACAGAGGAGCTTCTCGATGAATATTTATGGAACGAAGAATGAAAATGCGTGTTTTTATTTCTTTGAACCTCTACCATTGCACCTGCCACCTAGGATCCACTGAGAACCATCCTGGCTTCTGTGAGCTGTTTCTAACGGGAAGGAGTCTCCAGAAGGCAATTAAAATGGTTTCAAATTAAAATGTTTTATTTTGGAAATGATTTCTAGCTTCCAGAAAAGCTGCAAGATTTGTGCGCAGAGGCCCCGTATAGCTCCAGTTTCAAAAGGCTGTTTCTCGGGTGCCGCCAGCCCTTTCTGAGCGCGTCGGGCTGCCTTCCTCAGGGCCACCGTGGACCTCGAGCCCCAAGACAACACACTAGGTGAGTGGGACAGCGGCCCGTCCCACGGGATCTGAGAGGCAGCGTGAGGCAGACTCAAGGGCAGCCCGTAGTCAGGGCCACAGAGCCAGCTGCACGACCTAGCTCGCAGCCAGCCTGCTTGCTGTGTCTCTTGACACCCAGACACACCTCCTTGGGGTTTGGCCTCCGCCAAACGGCCCGGCGAGGACTGAGCCAGAGTCAGCCCACAGAGGGACCCGGGGCTCAGGGAGCCGTGTCTTCTCAGGCCCTGGCAGCCAGCCAGCTGAAATGGGTCGCCCCACCGCCCCCGCCACCAGGCCTGGGACAGAGAAGGGGCCACCATTCTCCCCAGCCCCCTGTGGGAGTTAATGCCGTGTTTTGGAAACATTTTTTTTAATATGACCGCTACAGAGAAACGCATTTTCCTTCACGACCCAGCAACACGCACTCATACACGCAGACACGCGCCATTATCGTACAGGTTTCAAAATAACAACGCCCTCACTACTTCTGAGGTACTCCGAGGTTTTCTCTTCTCTTAAAAAGAAAATGCTCGATTTCAAAAGCCACTAATGGGTCACAACTTAGTGTGAAACCCACTGAATCAGAGGACTCTCAGGTTGTAGGTAAGAGAAGATCACAAGAGCTGGTAAAAAACAAAACCAAACCCGCCTTTGTCTATGGTGGTAGAGAGATCAGAGAGGGGGTCACCCTTGGGGGGGATTGACTGGGAGGTGTCAGGAGGGAGGCTTCCGGGGCACCGGAAATGTCCTCCATCATGAATTAGGTACATGTACGCGGGTGTATATAAAAATATGTAAAAATTTATTTATTTATTTATTTAAAGATTTTATTTATTTGAGAGAGAGAGAGCATGAGTGGGGGGAGGGAGAAGCAGACTCTCCACTGAGCAGGGAGCCCCACACGGGGCTCGATCCCAGGACCCCGGGATCATGACGCGAGCCGAAGGAAGACGCTTCACCAACTGAACCATCCAGGTGCCCCCAAAATATGTAAAAAATTATTGATCTATACATTTACGATGTGTGTACTTTATTATAACGTGTCTTGGAATTCAAGGGCAGAAACGTAGTTGGGCCTCAGGATGGGACTGAAGCCAGGGCAGCAATCTAGTGTGATCAGTGAGAGTATAGAACTGCGGGTCCAGGCAGATTTGAAACTTTCTTTGTTATTGAATAGCTGGGTGGCTTTGGGCAAGCAGCTTAACCCTTCTGAACCTCACTTTTCTCGTCTTTACAATGGAGATAATATCTGTTAAGATGAGGCACTTAGCTAACAGGTAGAAAGCAGTTGCCCAGACCTCGCACATCATCCGTATTCAGCACACGGGGATTGCGTACTCTCCTCCCCTATTTCTCTATGTGCACCTGCTTCCATACTCTCTCTCCAGACGGCTTTTTCTGCTTTTCTGGCCCACAGAGTGCAAAATAGCCCTTTTCAGCCCCCAGTTCACACCTGAAGATGACGTGTCTCGATTCCAGATCCAAAATCCTGAGAGAAAAAGCCCGATTAATTCACCTTGAGTCACCCTAGTTCAATCAGCCAGGGCAGGAGGGTGACCATGGCAATCTTAACATGGTTTCCTGGGGGCTGTTATTGGCTGAACGGTGTCCCTCCAAAAAAAGAGATGTTGAAGTCCTAACCCCCAGTACATCAGAATGTGACCTAATTTGGAGAGAGGGTCTTTACAGCGTAATCAAGTTGAGATGAAGTCAATAGAGTGGGCCCCAATTCAATATGGCTGGCGTCCTCATGGAAAGGGAGAATTTGAACACAGAGACATGGCCAGAGCAAAGATGCCGTGAGACACACAGGGAGGATGGCAAGGATGGCAGGGGAGCCTGGAGGGCTGGGGCAATGCCTCTACAAGCCAAAGAACATCAACGGTCCCCGGTGAACCGCCAGAAGCTAGAAAGAGACAAGGAAGGATTCCCGTGCAGGTGGCAGAGGGAGTGTGGCCCTGACGACTCCTGGTTTTGAACTTGGAGGCCCCAGAACTGTAAGACAATACATTTCTGGAGTTTTCCCTCACCTAGATTGTGGTACTTTGCTATACAGCAGACCTGAGGAACAGGCAGACACCACAGAGTGATTACAGATCCGCTTGTTTATGACGTGAGTGAAGTTGTTTAATCTACTGATTGATGGCAAAGACCAAAAAACAAAGTTGTTTTTGGAAGTAAATTCGTTCTGATACAAGAATGAAGTAAGTCGTATTCGGATACTGTCTTCTGTGTTCTCACCGATGAGAACTCAGTAGCTCAGGGGGTGCCTGGGAGGCTCAGGGGTGAGTGTCCGACTCTTGATGTCGGCTCAGGTCATGCTCTCAGCGTGGTGAGATCGAGCCCCACGACGGGCTCTGCACTGAGCTTGAAGCTGCTTGAGATTCTCCCTCTCCCTCTGCTCCTCCCCATCTCGGGATGTGTGCGTGCTCTCTCTCTCTCTCTCAAATAAATAAATAAATCTTAAAAAAAAAAAAAGAACTTAGTAGCTCAGCTGCTGAGGGGCCCCATGAGGGCTCATGAATAAAAACATATGAAGAAGCAACCGTGGCAAAGGGACATTTAGACTGTAGATTCTGAGAGCTCGGAGGACTCTCCGGGAGGACTCCCCGGGAGCGCTCAGCCTGCACAAGGCTACACCTTGCTGAGCCAAATAGCTCTCCGAAGACTTTGGGGGCAATTAGCGCCTAACCCCGGGCAAGGGGACTATTTTTCCTGGCGACAGCAGAAGCTGAGCAGCGGCCGGGCAAAGCCAGGCCTCTGACCCGTCACCCCGGGAGCTGTGGGGCCCTAGCAATGTGCTTCTAAAAGCCCCCCCACACACTCCCCCCGTTTCCTCTATAAAAGAGCGGTCCTCTCCTTTGTTCTCCGGACTGGCCTCTGGTTTTGTGCAGCTTTCTTGTCCCGAATTGCTATTCCGGAATAAACCCATTGTTGCTGGTAAAATAACGGGCAGTTTTATTTTGAAAGTGAACAAGCTAAAATGAAAGTCAAAGAAAGTGCCTGACCATCCTTGATGCTAAACCAAGCTCAGATGGGGTTTGGCCCAAGCCTCAGTGACCGGCCTCGAAGCCCCCTACAAAGAGAACCGTTATGTAGGGGCCACAGAACGTAGCTCTAGGACCTCTGGTCCCCAAGGAGGTAGTCAACGTGGGGGAGGGGCAAAAACCAAGAAACCGTTGAAACCAGGGGGGATAGCGTGAAGGAGCTGTTTTGATCCGTGGTGAAGGGGAGTAGAGCTTAGCACCCCCAAATATGTCACTTTGGCACGAGGATGATTTTGAGCTAAAGGCGATCAGACCCCAGCAGGTTCAGGAAAAGCTCTTTACCTCCCCCCTCAACTGCCTAACAGTCCACTGGAAAGGAGCAGAGCTATTGCCAGAAACACCTTCTCCCTGAAGACACGAGCTGCATGACAGGGCAATGTTGACAGAGACTACTTAAGAATACAAAATCTCAGGGTGCCTGGGTGGCTCCGTCCGTTAAGCATCTATCTTCAGCTCAGGTTATGATCTTGGGGTCCTGGGATCGAGCCCCCCGGTCGGGCTCCCTGCTCAGCAGAGAGCTTGTTTCTCCCTCTCCCTCTGCCACTGCTCCTACTGTCTCTCCCTCTCTCTCAAATAAATAAATAAATCTTTTTATTTTTTTAAATTTATTTATTTATTTATTTGACAGAGACAGCCAACGAGAGAGAGAACACAAGCAGGGGGAGTGGGAGAGGAAGAAGCAGGCTCCCAGCGGAGAAGCCTGATGTGGGGCTCGATCCCAGAACGCTGGGATCACGCCCTGAGCCCAAGGCAGATGCTTAACGATTGCGCCACCCAGGCGCCCCAAATAAAATCTTTTTAAAAATCTTTAAAAAACAAACAAAAACCTCAGTAAGTTAATTAACAAGGAAATGGGGAGAGCCCCAGGGGAGAGTCATGGAACTCTTATCACCAAGGTGGAAAATTTAAAAAAATTTTAAAACTGTGTGTGTGTGATTAAGTAAGCTCTACACCCAGTGTGGGGCTTGAACTCATGACCTCGAGATCAAGACTTGCGTGCTCTAGGGACTGAGCCAGTCAGGGGGCCCTAAGGTGGACGTTTTTAAATGGCTAATAAGAAATACGGTGGGTAAGGCAAATAGTGATGGGGCAAAACCAAGAGGACACAGAAAGGAGAGAGTCACTGGTCTCTCCCCAGCAGGGTGGAAGTCTTTACGTGGTTATTAAGAAATGGGACGAATAAATGGACATGGACAGGGTTAAATCTGTTAAAAAGCAAAAATTCAACTGAGTACATTTGCAGATCTGACCGGTTTTATTCAGCAGTTCATGAACCGCTGCCCCTTATCCAGCAAGCGGAGGAAGAGCAAACTCCCAGAAGAACAAAATGGAAGGGTCTTTGTACGAAGGGGCAAGAAAGTTATAAGCGAAAGAAAAGCCGGGAATGTTTCAGGTGGGATCACCTTCCCCTGGGAGACAGGCAAGGGTCATATGCGGATCATCTTATCTTCCTTTGCCGGATGGAGGAGGCCTGTGTGACAGATGACCTCATTGGTGTTCATCAGAAAATTCCTGATTGACACGTCAAGACTTATATTTCAGGGGGAGCTCGAGACTGCAATTAGGTTAGGTTTGAAGCCCTGGTTTGGGGACTTGGCTTGGCCCAAGGAATGCCATTTTGGGCCTGTGGTTTTCTTTTTAACAAAACCAAGGTTTTAATCGTATTACCAAAGGCTGTGTGAAACAAAGGGACTCCCTATTGGTTCTCCCAACATTAAAGTGACCCAAATAAATGTACTCTATTTACCCCTGTTTGGTGTTAAAATTTATTTATTTATGGTGTAAAAATTTTTTTAGAGAGAGGGAGGGGGCAGGGGCAGAAGGAGAGAGAGAATCTTTTTTTTTTTAATTTTTATTTATTTGAGAGAGAGAGAATGAGCATGAGCAGGCAGGAAGGGCAGAGAGAGAGAGGGAGAAGCAGACTCCCTGCAGAGCAGGGAGCCGGACATGGGGCTCCATCTGAGGACCCCGAGATCATGACTTGAGCTGAAGGCAGATGCTTAACTGACTGAGCCACCCAGGTGCCCCCAGAGAGAGAGAGAATCTTAAGCAGGCTCCATGCCCAGCACGGAGCCTGACGTGGGGCTTGATCTCACAACCCTGAGATCATGACCTGAGCTGAAACCGAGAGTCAGATGCTTCACCGACTGAGCCACCCAGGCACGGCTGGTGTTAAATTTTTAAAAGCTGGAAGGTGGAGAGTACTACGAGAAAGCTGACCAGCAATCACTGGGGGCGGTGGTTAGGCAGGTTAGAGAAGTTTCCAGGACTCATCCATACAGGAGCCTCGCACACTGTGGTACCAAAACACTGGTGAAGCCCTGGTTCCGGCTACAATTAGATTGAAAGAATTTTAAAATGATTGATAGGATTGTGAGGGTTGGAACATGTCAACAGGCATTGTGTAAAGAAGTCGTGCCCCCGGAATGTTTTATGGGTGAAAGGGAGCAGAAGTGGCCACCCCCAAAAGGCCTCTTTGGCATAAGGATTATCTTGAGCTGGTTATAGGAGAAGCTCTGAAACAAGGAGAAGTTACCCTTTTGTAAGGGACATCTATGTTTATAAGGGAAATCTCCATCTGTAAGGGTGTCTCCTTTGGTGTACTGGAAAAAGAAGGAGGACTGAGAAATCTCTAGAAATTTTTATCAGTGGAAAAGGCAGACACTGAAATCTGAGACTTACCCTCCTTTACTGTGCTTTGCCTGGGAACCTCCCATAACTGCTTCCCCCACCCCCATCTTTTGTTTTTAGCTGGAGATATTTAAGGTGGTAACTTGGGCCATTTCTAGAAGTTAGTTTTCCTGGTATGTCCTGTGTTTACAGGAGGTGTACGTGTTATTAAACTTCTGTTTGTTTTTTTTCCTGCTAATCAGTTTTTTATTACAGGGAGGTCTCAGCGCCCCATAATTGGATATTATGTCTGGCCCCGAAACCCTTTCCCTATCTGTAAAACCAAAACGTGCTGACGAAGCCTTAATGGAGGCCGCAGTTAGGAGTGTAAGGGTTGATGGAATTCAGGTAGAAGTCTGTAGGAGAATTGGTACGTTTGAAAGGTCTTTCTGTGAAGTGGTCGGGTCATTACTTGATTGTATTTTGGAAACAAACATTGTATCTGACTGGAGAATGTTTCCCCCACCTAGTGTTCTGTTTTATAAACAGAAGGTGTGCAAATTGGCCTATCATGCGCTATTATGTGGGCATGCTAAATGGGAATCCGGAAGACCACGTGACCCCGCATGGTGGGGGACACAAGCTGGAGTGTTGGTAGGGACCATTTCTCGGGGCAATAACCCCGTGTGGACAGTGGACAGGGACTTCTGGCAAAAGTCTGTGAGTGCCTCCCAGCGATGACTACTAGGACTTTGAGCTAGAGAATTCGATTTGAGGGGCATTCACTACCTTGCTTTCGGACAGTAATTAAAGCTGTGCCGCTGACTGAAGTACGTAAAATGCTCTTGAAACCTTAAATACCTGCAATGTCTTGGGTGATGTTGGAGCAAAGCTCTCATGGAAATGGCAGCACCCAGAGGAGTTCCGTAAGAAAATGGAAGTGGTTTATATGGGATCCTGAGGAGGAGATACTCGTGAGCAAGGAGACTTCCCCCCACCCCCAGGACTGACTCTGGAACTGCATGAGGACCTGTTGGCGTCTCCTGGACTTGGACAGTGCCCTCCACCCCGCTCTCGAGGGACCAGCAAAGAGCTGCTTGGTTCATGCGTGACAGTTCCACGGTGAATGGGCAACATCTTGTTCGGATGGCTGCCGCTCTGATCAAAGAAGGTCAAAACAAATTGGCTCAGGGGGCTGAAATGCATACTGTTTCCCTGCAGTGATGGAAGAATTGAACGGTGGAAAAAGCCCCTATGTTGGGGTTTTTACCAACTCACAGGAAGTGGCCAATGGTCGGGTCATATGGTCGGACAGGAGGACAATGAAAATCTGGCCTATTAAAAGGATGCCTGTATGGGGCACAGCTCTTAGGAAATTTGACAGGTGCATTGAAGAAGGACGTGTCCATGCCCATCAGAAGAGCTCCCTTCCAGGTCTGAAAGATGACGGGAATCGACAAGCAGCTATCCCCGGGTGCTCCCTGGAGAGGGCCATTGGAGGTCTCCAGCAAGGCAGAGATGGGCTGAGTGTAGACATGTTCCTCTTGCACCTTCTGAGGCACGAAGTGCCAATAAAAACAGTTCTGTCTGCCATCAAGAGAGGCAGAGACTGCAGAAGGCTGTGTGGCCGAGGGTGGGAAGGCCCTGCACGTAGCTGGCAAGTGAGACTGATGGTGGCAGCGCTGGGGGCCACCGATGGGTCTCGACACGAATAGATGCTGACTCTAGTCTGGGTGTTGCTTGCCTGGTGGGAGATGCCAATGTCCTGAGCACTCTGAAAGAACCTCAGCAGTATGGACAGCTGACTGCCATTTCTTCAGGCCTTGGGACTCAGTTTGCAGCCCGTAATGCCCACGTGCGGGCAGAGGGATGTCCTCGGAGTTCTGACTTGACAGAGAAGGGAATGGATAAATAAAACAGTGATTGTCTGGGGCGCCTGGGTGGCTCAGCTGGTTAAGCGTCTATCTTGGGCTCAGGTCATGATCCCGGGGTCCTGGAATCGAGCCCCGAGTCAGGGTCCCCGCTCGGCGGGGAGTCTGCTTCTCCCTCTCCCTCTGCCCCTCCCCTGGCTTGTGCTCTGTCTCAAACAAATAAAGTCTTAAAAGCAAAAAATCCAATTCTTTTAAAAAATTAGTTTCAGGCGTACACCATAGTGATTAGAGAATTATATACGTTACAAAATGCTCACGGTGATAAGTGGGGTCACCCTACAAAGTCATTACGATATTCCTGACCACGTTCACTGAGCTGGACTTTACTCCCCGTGACTTATTTATTGTATAACTGGAAGTCGGTACCTTTGGATCCACCTCGCCTACCTCATGCATCCCCCCACCCCCGCCCCTCTGGCATCCGCCAGTTTGTTCTCTGTACTTACCAGCCCGTTTCTGTTTGGTTTGGTTTGGTTTGTTCCTTTGTTTTGTTTTTTCGATTTCACATAGAAGTGAAATCATACAGTATTTGTCTTTCTCTGACCTATTTCACTTAGCATCATACACGGTTGACTATGCTGTTCTTGCCAAGGGAAGACACAAGTATCAGGGCTATACTTTTTTTTTCTTCTTCCCCATATCACCTCCCCCCCCCAACTTGGAGCAGTGGTCATGGGACCTGGGCCACAATTAACAAGGGCTGGAAGCAGGGCTGGTTTCTGAACGAGACACCAGAACTATGCTTGTAACCCGTATGTGAGACAGAATTTCTAAGGGCCTAATGGGGCAGGATGTGTCTTCATCTCCTCGGACAAAACTGGAATGAACAGCAAATGCAGCCATATACCACCTGGTGGGGAAGAGAGCCCGCTAGCTCTGTACCCGTGACCCGGACCCTGTGTGAACAGCAGTGGACCGAGGGCGGGTACTTGCTGGGCCGAGAGTGCTGCCTGCAGTGTAGACCAGCACAGTGACTGGACCCAATTTCCCTCCCCAAGGTGAAAAAGTTTGCGTGTAAGTGGAGAGGAGGAAAAAGGGTCATTGAGGGTAAGGAAATAAACACATGGGTTATGTAATAAAGGGAAATCCAATATTACATTAACACTTCGAAAGAAGCTCCGAGCAAAAGATGATACTGGCTCTTAGCTAATTATACCAGATGCCTGAAATTGTGAAGCCATATGTTTGCTGAAACCACTCTTGCTTTTGGGACGAGACCGAGTGGAACCCGGCTCACCTGAGCGGCCTTGCGCAGGGAGACGTTTTCCTACGATATGATGATGGACTGGGTAGGTATCGATGACTGCGTGAGGTTCTAGTAATGAGCCTGTATCTTTTGACTTGGGAGTCATTGTGCTGTAAGGGCTCTGTGGCCAGAGACCAGGGGTCCAGCTGTGAGATAATAGAAAAAAATATATGTGTTTGTCTCTGCTCCCGTTTCCTGGCACAGGGCTCTTGAACCATTGTGATTTCCCACGTGGTAAGAGAACCAGGGGCCTCTTGTGCTCTAATGTTGGGGTTTGACAATTTTTTGACACAGGACTCCTGACCCTTATCATTTCAGGGTGACAGGAGTGTCCTTTGTTCTAATGAGGTGACTCCGGGTGGGCTCTTGGGTGACTCCTGGATGAGGACTGCTTGCCAGAAAGACCAAGCCTTGATTAGAAGCTTGGAATTTTCTGCCCTGTCCCTTATTTCCTTGAGAAGGGAGAAGGGCTGAAAATGGAATTAATGATCAATCATGACTGTGTGAGGGCGCCTCCATAAAGTCCCCCCAGTACGGGGTTCAGAGAGCTTCCAGGTTGGCGAACATGTGGAGACTGGGGGCAGTGGTGTTCCTGGAGAGAGCAGCAGGCAGAGGGAGAAGCAGGCTCCCCGCCCAGCAGGGACTCGATCCCAGGACCCTGGGATCATGACCTGAGCCGAAGGCAGATGCTTCACCGACTGAGCCACTCAGGCGTCCCTGTCCATCTGCGTCCTTATCATACCCTTCAACAAACTGGCAAACGTGTTTCCCTGGGTTCTATGAGCCACTCTAGCAAAAGAACTGCACCTGAGGAGGGGCTGTGGGAACCTCTGATTTATAGCCCTTATAACCCGTACTTGCCATTGGTACCTGAAGTGGCGGCAGGGGTGGGGGGGACAGTCTTGGGAGATTGAACCCTTGACCTGGGACACCTGACCCCATCACTGAGTTGAATCCTCAGTCCCCCTGCCGGTATCCGAGAGTTTCTTTCTGGTGTGAGGGGAGCCCCTTCCCTGCCCCCCCCCCACTACACATTGGAATCGTGTCCAGAACCAAAGTCATAGTTAAGAAGAGTTTTAAAAAAACATGTGGTGCCAGATTGTAAATATCGCTTTACAATATTTTTTCATTTTACAATGTATCTTTGAGTTCACTCCGCATCAGCAGACATAGAGATAATGCAGGTGAAGTGCTTCAGAAGATGAGATTAGGTTTGGGGATAGTTGATGAAAGGGAACTTGACTTTTTAAAAAAGGATTCATTTGGGGCACCTGGGTGGCACAGCGGTTAAGCGTCTGCCTTCGGCTCAGGGCGTGATCCCGGCGTTATGGGATCGAGCCCCACATCAGGCTCCTCCGCTATGAGCCTGCTTCTTCCTCTCCCACTCCCCCTGCTTGTGTTCCCTCTCTCGCTGGCTGTCTCTATCTCTGTCGAATAAATAAATAAAATCTTAAAAAAAAAAGGATTCATTTATTTAAGTCATCTCTACGCCCAAGTGGGGCTCGAACTCACAACCCTGAGCTCAAGAGTCACACGTTCCTCGGACCCAGCCAGCCACAGGCACCCTGGGGAACTTCGACTTTATTCTTTTGTCTTTTGTTTTCTTTTTTATAACATTGGATTCATGTATTATCTGTGCGGTTAATAATACATTTATGTTTTAAGACTCAAACTCTAAAAGGCTGATTTGTTCCATATCCCCACTCTGTTGTCCGCATCCACTTTCATTGAATGCATTCTTCCACTCAGTTATTACTGAGCGCCTGCTGTATGCATGGCATTGTGTTAGACACTAAGGGTACATAAGAAATTTAAAATATGATTTGGTCTCTGTTGGTTAGCAGCTTTAAATCTGTGTAGGAGAATTGCAGGGCAATCCCTTCCTCGAGGTAATAAAATCAGCATATGATGGAGAAGATCAAACACTAAAAATAATATTTTAAGGGCAAAATGTTTCCCAGACCCAAAGCAGGGAGAATAAGAAATTGTAAGTTAACAGAGAGTTATAAGCTGAAGAGAGGATGTGTTGGTCAGAAGGGAAGCAGTCCACATGAGGCACAGAGAAGCAGGAACGAGAAAAAGAGTTGGCAGGGCCCACCCCATGCTCTCACGTCCGAGGGTCTCACTCAGCTTCTTGAGATGTCTGGGTCACTTGTCAGGTGTGTGTCTGAATCCCCACACCTTGCTCCCACCCCAGGAGCGGGGCAGGTAGAGGCAGGGCCTCTACTGGGGCGGCGGAGCCAGAGAAGCTTAGCGGGAAGAGCCAAGGAGCAAGTCCAACGTGAAATCCACTGGGGAAAGGCTGCGAATGAAGCCTCAAGAAGTCCAAGGGCAAAACAGAGGGTCAGACGCCAGACCTCAAATGCATGCAAAGCTGAGTCGTGCTGCTGTGGGATGACTGTTGGCCTCTAAGACACAGTCAGGGGAGGTGAAGTCGTGTATGTATATACAAGCAAGGAGGTCCAGTGCAATGGGATCAAACAATCTTGGGGTGGGTTCTTGGGGCACTAGGTATGTCAGGCTGTTTTAAAGGCAGTGTATTCGGGGCGGGCAGTTTCCCCCTGCAGTGGAGGCGAACGTAGCCCGTAGCTCGCTACCATCGCTTGAAGTCTTTGGACATTAAAGCCCTCCAGCTAAGCCCTTCGCTCTAGTTCTATGGTCACTAAGCAACCTTCTCATTAAAATGTGGCCCCTTGAATAGATCTGCCCAGAGGGCATAACGGGCTGGCTAGCCCGCAAAAATAGTCCTTCTCTCTTGGCCTCTATTTCTCATTGTAGTGTTTTTTCAAAATGAAATCTATTTCACGATGTTCTCTTATTACAGAAGTAATAGACGCTAATTATAGAAAATACAGACAAGCAAGATGAGAGCATAAAGGTCACCCATAAACCCCACAACCCCGCACCACCACTGTTAGTACCTTTGTGATTTTGTGTTAGTACTTTTGTGATGAGCTCGGATCCTTTTAATATGTACATTTATCTACAATAGGTATGCATATGATCATATGTGGATATTTACCTTTGGTATTCTTTCTTTTTCTTTTTCTTTTTTCTTTTTTCTTTTTTTTTTATTTGAAACTTCTTCAGGGGCACCTGGGTGGCGCGGTCGTTAGGCGTCTGCCTTCTGCTCAGGACGTGATCCCGGAGTTCTGGGATCGAGCCCCGCATCAGGCTCCTCCGCTGGGCGTCGGCTTCTTCCTCTCCCACTCCCCCTGCCTGTGTTCCCTCTCTCGCTGGCTGTCTCTCTGTCACATAAATAAATAAAATCTTTAAAAAAAAAAAGAAACTTCTTCAATGATGCAGGTGATGCTTGAGTACATTTTCACAAAAGCTTTCAACACAATATAGAACAATATAGGGTCAAATATGAAAGACCCAGAAGCAATTCATAGTAAAGAGCTTTGCATTTATCCCTGTGGCTGTTTTTCTCTGAATTTGGAGATCCGCACTACATACTATTAAGAAAGAAAACCTTGCATCCTTCTATCACACTTCCTAGTAACTGCTTATTTATACTACGGATTCTATCCCGAACACCTTACCATGTCAATAAATTCAATTTACATGACTATTTTTAATGGCTGCACGGTATTCCATTGTATGAATGTACCATGGTTTATTGAACTAATATCCTGGTGTAGAACATTTCAGTAAACATCCTGCCGTGTATACCGTTATGCACATGAGTGATCATTTTCTTGGAATAAATTTTCATGGGTAGAATTGTGGGGTCCAATCCTTGCCTACGCTGAGTATTTTAAATCTTTTTCTTTTTTTTTTTTAAAGGTTTTATTTATTTATTTAACAGGGATAGAGACAGCCAGCGAGAGAGGGAACACAGCAGGGGGAGTGGGAGAGGAAGAAGCAGGCTCATAGTGGAGGAGCCTGATGTGGGGCTCGATCCCATAACGCCGGGATCACGCCCTGAGCCGAAGGCAGACGCTTAACCGCTGTGCCACCCAGGCGCCCCTAAATCTTTTTCAACTTTACCAATCGATGGGCACAATAGGGTAGATCACTGTCGGCTTTAATTAGCATTGACAATTGTTCCTGACGTTTATTATGTAACAGATATAATTCAGAACCAACCATGTGCTGAACACTGCATTACGTACCAGAGACACGGTGGTGAACAAAAATGGCCACAGATACCGATCTTAAAAAAGCTTACAACTGAATGAAAGACACAGACATTAATCAAAGGATGCCGTAAATAAACACACCTGTGATAAGGGTCATGAAGGAGAAGTATAAAGAGCTTTGAGAACATAAAACAGGGGACTTGGGCCATCGGGGAAGGCTTCCCGGAGGAAGTGATGGTGAGGTTGGTAACTGAAGGGAGCGTTAGAGTCAGCAAGCAAAGCAAGGAAGTAGTCCAGAGAGAAAACAACATGTGCAAAGACCCTGTGGTAGGAGAGAGCACGGGGAGGTACTGAAAAGCAGTCAGCAGACTCGGAGCACAAGGAGTAAAGGACAGGTTCAGAGAGAGAGGCACGGGCCGGGGCATTCAGGCTGGTCAAGCAGGTTAAGGATTTTGGTCTTTATCTGAAGTGCGAAGGGAAATCATTGACGAGTTGAAAGCTGGAGGATGACGTGATCAGATTTGCAGCGTGAGAAGAACACTGGGGCTCCAGTGTAGAGGAGGGATTGGCAGGGAGCATGAGTGGATGCAGGTAGGCCATCCAAGAGGGCGGTAGTTGAGATGAACGATGATGCTGCTGGCTTGGAGCAGCGTGGCAGCTTCGTACACAAAGAGCAAAGCACGGATACAAACTCTGGTAGCGTCGGGACAGATACGACGCAACCGAGAATCAAGCCAAAACCCAATCATCACCGAGTCCTGGCCTATCTCCATCTGGAGTCTCTCTCTTGAATCTAGTCCATCAACCGTGTTCCAGCTCAGACCTCATCCTCTCCTGCCCCGACCATGCACCAGTCACTTCTGTGGCCTCCAGGCTCACCGCCTCCAGTTTCTTTTCTGCACCTGTCACCACAAAGCTTTTTCTTTCTTCTTTAAAAAAGACTTTATTTATTTATTTGAGAGACAGCGAGAGTGAGAGAACACAAACAGGGGGCACGGCAGAGGGGGAGGGAGAAGCAGACTGCCTGCCGAGCAGGGAGCCCGATGTGGGGCTCGATCCCAGGACCCCGGGATCACAACCTGAGCTGAAGGCAGACGCTTCCCCGACTGAGCCACCCAAGCCTCCCAAAGATTTTTCTCAATAATGGCTTTATTGAAATGTAATTCACATATCACCCAGTTCTTCTTTTTAAAAGGTACAATTCAGTGGCTTTTAGCATTTCACAGATATTTGCAACCATTGTCCCAATCTAATTTTAGAACATTTTCCTCACCTCCATAAGAAACGCCATAGCCATTGGCTGTCACTCCCCACCCCCTCCTTCCAACCTTTCCAGCTCTAGGCAAAGACGAATCTATGCTCTGTCTCTCTAGATTTCCCTATTCTGGACACTTAGTAAAATCAGAGTTACACAATACGTGGTCTTTGGTGACTTGCTTCTTTCACTTAGCAGCATGTTTTCAAGGTTCATCAGAACTCCACTCCTTTTTAAGGAAGGATAATATTCCACTGTATGGACGTACCACATGTTATTTCTCCATCCGTCCATTGACAGACATTTGGGTTGTTTCCACTTTTTGGTCATTACGATGAATGCTGCTATGTGTTTTCACGTACAAGTTTTTGGGTAGACATATGTTTTCATTTCTTTTGGGTTGTTCTCGTGGGTCATATGATGACTCTGCTTAACATTTTAGGAACTGCCAGCCTGCTTTCCAAAGCGGCTGCTCCCTTGTACATTCCAGCCGGCTGTGAAGGAGGGTTCCAGTTTCTCCACTTTCTTGCCAGCTCTTGCTATTGTATGACTTTTTTTCTTTTTTTAAAAGATTTTATTTATTTATTTGACAGAGAGAGAGAGAGGCAGCCAGCGAGAGAGGGAACACAAACAGGGGGAGTGGGAGAGGAAGAAGCAGGCTCCCAGCAGAGCAGGGAGCCCGATGTGGGGCTCCATCCCAGGACCCTAGGATTACGCCCTGAGCCGAAGGCAGACGCTTAATGACTATTGTATGTCTTTTTTATTGTAGCTATCCTAGTATGTGTGAAGTGGGTGTTTCTCGTGGTTTCCATTTACATTTCTCTGAAGGCTAATGATGAGCATCTTCTCACAGACGTGCCACCTGTCTACATCTTCTTTGGAGAAATGTCTATTCAGATCATTTGCCTATTATTTTTACCTTTTATTTTTCAATTGAGATATAATTGACATATAACATTACTGTATGCCAGTACTGTCCTAAACATTTTGCAAATTTAAATATATTTAGAGGCGCCTGGGTGGCTCAGTTGGTTAAGCGCCCGACTCTTAGTTTTGGCTCAGGTCATGATCTTAAGGTCGTGAGACTGAGCCCCATGTTGGGCTCCACTCTCAGCACAGAATCTGCTTGGGATTGTCTCCCTCTCTCTCTGCCCCTTCCTCTGCTTACATGCTGTCTAAATTAATTAATCAGTTAATTAATTAATTAATCAAATCTTCATAATAGCCCCTGAAAATAGGTACTGTTATTATCATTATCTGAATTTTACAGGGAAAGAAGAAACCAAGGCACAAAGAGGTTCATTTTGCCTAAGATCACATAGCTAGTAAGAGGCATGCTGAAATTTAAACCCACGTTTAAGCAATTTATTCAAGCCAAGAGAAATTTGGTGGGCCCAGCTGTCATTGCCTCATGCCTCATGTCATGAATTTTGCAAGTCCGGTTCACCACATGGTGTGCTGGCGAAAGCAATAAAGATTACGAATTTTATCTGTGCTCATGTCTTTAATCATGGGGAGTTTACGAGCTATTTAGAAGAGCTTGATCTCAAGTATGGAGATTTACTGAGCTGCCATCTCCAATCAAGGGCTTTTGGAATAAGAGTTCCCAAATCCAATTTGTTAGACCTCCAGTGATTCACAAGATTATATTTTCATAGGGATGTGACAAGACATCTAAACACGTTGAACTTGAAACTGCAGGGGACAAACAAAAGCTCCGTTGATTTGTTCAAGGCAATGAAGACTCCAACTGGACGTGTGGACTGGGCAGATGGTGACGGGAAGCCGCTCCTTTTCCATTACCAAGTTATCTCGAGTTCAATGCATCCATAGATTTTGAAGAATGCTGCACTCCCTTTGGTGGAAGATAAGTCAATGTGTGTGAGGATTTTCTTCCCTGGATGCTGGGGGAGAGGTGCAGAGGAGAGTTTAGACCACGGTATCCTGAGAGCCCAGGACTGGAAGAGGGAGTCCCTTACCTTGGACTAGACACACAGAGCCAGCGATGTGCAAGCCAAAAAGGCCAGAGCGGTAACAGCAGGATCAGAGCCAACTTCCGGGCCTGGGCCATGCTTGGCAGGCTGCAAGCATGCTTGATTGCATTGCATTTTGTGTATCAGGCTTGATAGGATGCAGAGGGCCCAGCCGAGTTCAAGGCACAAGGGTGGGATGGTCAGAAGAGCTTGCTAGGTTTTGTTTTCTCCAATATTGCAGTTTTAGTGAGCTATAATTCACATACCACACTATGCATCGGGCTTATATGTTTTGATGAGTCCAGACAGTCCTTAATTTTCATAAACACACAAAATATAATTTAAAAGACATTTTTATGATTGTCTTGAGAGTACAGATATTAGGTTGTCATTGATTTATGTACACCCTGCCTATTGCTAAATTAGCAGACCCACTACGGCTAGTGTGCGTCAACATTCAGCTCAGTGGACTGGATCCGCCCAGAATTTTGCAGGTAAACATGATCCCAACCTCTCCGGTTGGATAGCCAATCTCTAGACAAGGTTAGGGTCTTCCTGATGCAGCTGAAAGTGTGCCCTCTTTCTTAAAACTGCCAAAACTGAAGCCCTGGACGGTCTGTCTCTGGAGTCAGCATGAGACAGGCCCAGACTGAATAGCTCCTGCTTTTCCAGTTCATTTTGGTAAATATCAGTGTTCTATTCTCATTGAACCAATGGAAATGGACCAATGACCAACAATAGGCCTATAAATGTGCACTTTTGAGTGAATGCAGTTGATGTAACTTTTTCTGGATGCTTTTGTGTTCCTGTCCCTATAGTCCCTATCACTGAAGAGCCAATAAAGCCGTATTTCACTATTACTATCCATTTATGTGGCTTGTACATATCTGCATCTTTTATTATGTGACCTATGATGGAAAAAATGTGGGTGCCCTGCCTTAAACCACCTCTACTGACGGTTCAGTTCCCTTGTCTAGCTTCGCGATCAGAGCTACATGGGAAGTCATTTAAACCTGTAATATCTGATAAGGGGCTTAGAGAGCTAGTATTTTATCTCTATTGTTTATTGAGGGCTAATCTATTTATTTTGGAAACCAATAGAGCAGGTGGTTGGGAGATATTCTGTTATGGAAGCTGAGAAGCTTAACCTCTGGTCTCACCGAAATGGATGGTCATAGCGTCTCTGGAGGTGGGCCAGGAAGCTACGTACAATGACGCCCGGATCTTCCTCAGGAAGCAACTTTGGTTCTTTGCCAGCATGTCAAAAAGTGCTTTATCGAGTCTCCGAGTTTCACAATATGAAGCATGGAATTAACCAGTAACCTCAATACTATTTCAGCTCTGGAAGGACCACGGAGGCCCCCTTTGGGGAGTGGCGGCGGGGCACCCCGTATGAAAGTGCGCTTCAGTAAAGGGTGTTTGTCTTTTCTGACCAGATCCCACCTGCACTTGAGGCATGATGATTTCAGGCTTACTTACTTTAGAGGTCTCTTCAAAGTTCCCATATCCCATGTCTCTGCAGGGAGAACCAAGGGTTCTTAATTCTAGAACCTTCGCCCCCTACCTCCCAGATACACATCCACGCTCGCCTTCAGTTTTGATTCCAGCTCGAGGTAATGGACTCGTACCATTGGAGTCCACTCCTGAGCCTTTCTTGACCACCTGGCATTTCTCAACCCATCTCTGGTTCCTAGTGTTCCATTCTTAGACCTCATCCTGATAAGATGATCATTTCTTTTGTCTTCTTCACTCACCCAACTCCTACCGCTACAGAGACCTCAACTTCATTATCACTACCTCTGGGAAGCCTCGCTGAATGAATTATCTGAGTCTGAGTTAGATACCTGTCCCACTAGGTATTCTAGAGCGTTGTGTTGTTCTCTTCATCATTCTGTATTACAAGAGCCTGTATGGCTTCTTCTCTGTCCACACGCACCTGGAATGTAAGTTCCATGATAGCACTCGTTCCCTGCCGCACCAGTGACCAGCAGGGCCCCATCAACCTTTACTGAATAAACTAAGTGAATTCATTCCACTGGCTTACCCACTCCTTTAAACCCTGCCTGTGTCCTTGACTTGAACCCTTAGCTGGAGATTGACACTACGAAACGTCTGATTTTAAGTAACATGACCTCCCCAAGAGTTGGCTTGGTTGAATTAGCTGCGAGTCAATATGCCCCCAGGTGACTGAACTTTCTTTGTAAAGTTATTTAATATTGACCAATTGAGTATAGAAAATATGGCTGAAGTCAATGATTACAATTTCATCTTCATTAATTCTAATAGGAGTGAAATACCATGACCACTTATCTTTTGAGATACCTCTTGACAGGTGATGATAGAATCATGTCACCAGCCTACTAAAGGTCCCCGTGTCTATTTGCCATGGTGATTGAAATGCAGATTCAGATTATTGGAGGAGAAATTTTAAAAGAAGAAGGCAGGCTCTTGGCAGGTGCTTTCCGACCTATGACAATATTGGAAATAATTAGTAGAAAAGATGAGATCAGAGAAGTTACCCGGCCACCAAGAGGACTCACAGGATGGTAGTACCTTGGTGAATTTGCTAAGATCCACAGTCTATCCTTCACCTTTGCAACTTAAAACACTTCGGCCTCTAGATAAACAAAATGTGCTATATACACGCAATGGAATATTTTGCAGTGTGAACAAGGAAGGAAATTCTGACACACGCTACAACATGGACCAATCTTAAAGATGTTATGCTGAGTGAAATAAGTCAGTTACCAAAGGACGAATACCGTATGATTCCACTTAGGCGAGGTCCTAGAGTCGTCACGTTCATTGAGACAGAAAATGGAATGGTGGTTGCCAAAGGCTGGGGGCACAAGGGGTGGGAGTTATTATTTAATAGGTATAGAGTTTCAGTTTTGAAAAATGAGGAAAGTTCTGGAGACGGGTGGTGGTGATGGTTGCATAACCATGTGAATGCGCTCAATGCTAGTGAGCTGTGCACTTAAAAATTGGTTGACATGGTAAATTTTATGTATATTTTTCTAGGACTAAAAAATAATACTAAAAAATTTAAAAACAAACAAAAAATAAAACACTCCAACCCAGGAAAATGAACTCATGGTAGCTAATTTCACATTCATTAAAGCAGAGTGCCAGTTTACCAATTTACAAAGAAATCCAGAACCCCAAGGGAAAAATCATAAAGGGAAATATTGATCGATTTTGACTGTATAAATATTTTTAACTTCTTTTCACCAAGATCCATCATAAAATTACTGACAAAGGATTAATATCCATACTGTATAAAGAGCTCATACGAATTAACAGAAAAATAAGTGTTTCAATTTAAAAGGCAAAGGACGTAATGGGAAATTCATAAAAGAAAAAATACAGTTGGGTAATAACTGAACATTTCAATCCTCCTTTCTCTTGTTAGTGGAATGCTGGAGCCTAATTGAGGGCTTGAGACCTCATACTGATAGCTTGAAATCAGTCACGGTGAGAGTATTTCCACCATGGAAACCAGCAAGCGCTGCATATCCGAGTTTGGTTTTCTTCCCGGAGAACAGGTTGTTAAACATTTACCAGCAAACCACTGCGCATGTTCAGTCATTCTCTCTCACCTGGTTCCTTTCCAACTACATTTAAACACTCTTAAGTCTTCTCTGCCATCTTTAAAGAAGTCCCAACCCATACTTTGTCCTTCCCCAGCTGCCATACCATTTCTGTCTTCCTTCACATCAAACTTCTTCAAAGAATTATCTAGACTTGCTGAATCCATTTACTCATTTCCTAATTATTCTTCAACACACTTGAGCCATTTTTTGCCACCACCGCTCCCCTGAAATAGCTCTTGCCCCAGCTCAATGACCTCCATGAACCCTAAATTCTATGGAGAGTTTCCCTTACCCTTCTGACCTCTTGGCGGTATTCACCTCTGTTTGACCATTACCTTCTTGAAATCTTCTTGTCCTTGGGCTTCAGAGTAATACATGATCCTGGTTTTCCTCCAATCTTTTTAGCTCCTCTTTTTGGTTCCCTTCTCAGATTCTTCTTTCCATGTCCCACATCTAAATGTTGGTGTTTTCCAGGGATTAGTCTTGCGTCCTCGTCTCTTCTCTATTCTCTCCTTAGGTGATGTCATCCATTCCTGTGACTTTATTTTATTTTTTTAAGATTTATTTATCTATTTTGAGAGAGAGAGAGAGAAAGAGCATGATCGGGGGCGGGGGGAGAGGGGCAGAGGGAGAGAGAGAAGGGAAGCAGACTTCCCGCTGAGTGCAGAGCCCAACTTGGGGCTTGATCTCAGGATCTTGAGATCATGAACTGAGCCAAAACCAAGAGTTGGATGCTTAACCGACTGAGTCACCCAGGTGCCCCCATTCCCGTGACTTTAAACACGACTTACATGCAAGTGACTTCTAGATCTGTATCTCCAGCCCTCGCCTCTCCTCTGAGTTCTAATTGCCTACTTGACAATGTCTCTCCTTCAGTGTCTCAAAAGCATCTCAGACTCAGCATATCCCAAACTCGAGCCAAAGAGTTTCTCTCTTTTCCTCAAATCAGAGGTTTTCTAGTGTTCCCCATCTCAATAAAATACACCACGATATAAGCCAGAAACTTAGGAGCCAACTTTGGCATCCCTGTCTTCCTCATCTCCCACATCCCAAGTCTGGGTTGTCTTTGCCTTCTAAATATTCCCCAGGTAAGTTCTCTTCTCTCCGTGTCCACTTCCTCTGCTCTAGTACAAGCCTCCATGATCTTTCAGCAGGACAGCCTCCTAACTGGTCTTCCTGCCTCCATTTTCTTCCCTTAGATATGCTCTCCACAACGAACAGTCTTTTCTTTTTCAAGATTTATTTATTTATTTCAGGAAGAGAGAGAGCGCGCGAGTGCATGCGTGCAATGGGGAGGGACAGAGGAAGAGGGAGAGGGAAACTCAAGCAGACTTCCTGCTGAGCACAGAGGCTGAGATCATGACCTGAGCTGAAAACAAGAGCCACCCAGGCGCCCCCACAAGGGAACTTTTCATAATGGGAGTCTGATCGCGTCACACTCCTGCCTTAAACCTCGCAATGGCTTCCCATTGCTTAGGAATAAAAAAAAAACTTGCAATGGCCTAGGGCCCTGAAATATCTGGCTCTATACCCATGTCTCCAGCTTCATTTCATACCACTCCAGTCCCCCTGTTCTCCAGGCACGCCAACTTTCTTCTGGTTTCTTGAACAGAGCCTTCACGCATGCTCTTCCCTTTGCCTGGAATGTGCTTTCCCCTCCTGTCCTCCCTGCGCCTTGCTCACTCCTATCTATCTAATCTGTCTTCTCAATTCAAGTACCACTTCCTCCATGAAGCCTCCTATACTGACATGCTAGACTAAATCCAATCTGCACCCCCCCAATCCCACCCCGCCATTATAGGTTCTCAGGGTACATTAAATATCTCCTTAATTGCTCTTATTACAGTTTTATTTTTGCATTTATGTGTGTGATTATTTGATTATTGTCTGTCTTCCCCACTAGACCATAAACTCCACGAAGGCAAGGACTAAGTCTGTTTTTGCTCGTCATTAATCTCCAGCACTTGGTCTAAGACTTGGCACACAGTAGGTGCATAATTAATACTTGCAGGATTAATGAATCACTTAATGATTCTTGTGGATAGGAAATTCATAAAACTAGGCCAGCTAGTATTTCTCCTTTTATTAAGGCTTCCAGGAAGCTGAGAATCATATTTAAAGCTTAATCACAGTAATCATATCAACCATCTATAAATAAAATATGTGAATCATCTCTTTTAATCCTGATGTTCTATTCCAAGTTTATTGACCCATAAAATGTGTTTTGGAATAAGATGCTGTGTGTGCCCACACACGCACGCACGCATGTGAACATACATACGGCTACAAAGATAAATCAGTACGTAAATGCAATACGTTGAGAGATCAATACAAATGAAGACCTCTTTTTTTTAAAAGATTTATTTATTTATTTTAGAGAGAGAGAGAAAGAGTGCGTGTGCACGCAGGGGCCGAGGGGGAGAGAGAGAGAGGAAATCCTCAGGCAGAGTCTCCACTGAGCACAGAGCCCCACGTGGGGCTCAATCCCAGGACCACGAGATCATGAGCGGAGCTAAAATCAAGAGCTGGATGTTTAACCACCAGCTGAGCCAGCCAGGCGCCCCTCTGTCTCATATTTCAAACCTTTCACAGTGCTTGTGGCTCATGTGTGGACTGTAAGGACACTGGGTAGGGACCTTGTTTCTCTAGATTCTGTACCATGTCTAGGGGCTGTTGATTAATATTATTCAAATAACAGAACTTATTGTCTTTTTAAAAATTTTTTAAAAGATTTTATTTATTTATTTGGAAGGGAAAGAGAGAGAGCACAAGCAGGGGGAGCAGCAGCGAGAGAAGCAGGCTCCCCGCTGAGCAGGGAGCCCAATCTGGGGCTCGATCCCAAGATCCTGGGATCATGCCCTGAGCTGAAGGCAGATGCTTAACCGCCTGGGCCACCCAGCCATCCCTAAAAATTTTTTTCAAGGTTTTATATTTTTCAGTAATCTCCACACCCAACATGGGACTTGAACTCACAACGCCGCCGAGACCAAGGGTCATGAGCTCCACCAACGGAGCCAGCCAGGCGCCCCTTGTCTTTTTATTTTTATTTTTTTAAAGATTTTATTTATTTATGTGACAGAGAGACAGCCAGCGAGAGAGGGAACACAGCAGGGAGTGGGAGAGGAAGAAGCAGGCTCCCAGCGGAGGAGCCCGATGTGGGACTCGATACCGCAACGCCAGGATCACACCCTGAGCCGAAGGCAGGTGCTTAACAACTGCGCTACCCAGGCGCCCCGCCCCTTGTCTTTTTAAACCATTTTTTATCTTGCGAGATGTAACACACTTCAGAAGAGTTCCTAAAGCAAATACAGCAAAAATCAGTGTTTATAAAGCAAACGCTCACGTGACCACCACCAGGTTAAGAAATAAAGCATTGGTATTTATTGTCTATGGTGCGTGTTGGATACTGCCTTTTGGTACGTTTGGTACTTACTACTTGACTTTCAGTGCACACATAGCAAACCTTCTCAGTTAGCTCCCTGAGAGCAGAAATCATACTTCGTATTTCTTTATACCTCCCACAGTGCCTAGCGCGGTGAGTGCCCTAGATGGAGTAGGTGGGCAGTGCATTTTATGTGAGTCTGCATCTTAGATGAACTCTGTGACTCCGGGAAGACCACTGAAGGCTAATTTTGGCAAACAAGAATTGTTTGAGGGATACAAAATTGTATCATTTGTCAAAATCTGTGTGCACAGATCGGGATATAAGGACAACTAGTATATCACCATGTGGGCGGTCAGCCCAGCCTTCTCTTGAGTTCTGGCTTGTGCCCAATGTCAAAAGCCAGCCTGGAACTATTGGGGCAGCCTCCTAGCTGGCCTTTGGGTCTCTCGTCTTGCCCTCGTTCAATCAGTTCTTCGGGTGGTGACTCGAGTGACCTGTGTGGACACAGGCGTCACTTTGTCATGCTACAGCTCAATAACCGTTCATGCAGTGGTTCTCCAGCCCTGACGCACCTGGGAAGCTCCCTACAAACCTGTGCTTTTCCCGTGCAAAGAGTTTGATTCAGCAGGTCCAAGGCGAGGTCACGGTGCTCTTTCTAGAATGCCATGGAATAATCGATACATTAAATCGCACTTTATAAAATAAAACACGTTTCGGGGTGCCTGGGTGACTCCACCGGTTGAGCATCTGCCTTCGGGTCCTGGGATCGAGCCCCACATCGGGCTCCTTGCTTGGCAGGGAGCCTGCTTCTCCCTCTCCCTCTGCCGCTCTCTCGCTCAGTCTCTCTCTCTCTCAAATAAATAAATAAAATCTCTAAAAAAAGAAATAAAACACTTTTCAAAAGAATACTACTAGCAGAAAATACGTCCACATTATGTGTGTGCAATATGAAATCATAGCACAAGCACAGATGTCCACGAAAAAAATAAACTGTTGAATTAAGCATGATCAATACTGGGATTGTCTGTTTAATATTCATTTGCTTCTTGTTCATTCATTTTGTTGCTTCCTAGCAGATAAACAGGAGCATCTGTCAAAGATTTAGGAAAAATTTATGGTTAAAAAAAGTTAAGAGACATTTCTACCCATTATCTGATTTTTTTTTCTTTTTTTCACTGTGAGCCTCCATCCGTTTGCGGCAGGCGTGTTTCCAGACTGAGCAGGCATTGTCCCCGGAGAGCACAACTTGAGAACCCCTACTCTGGAGCATGAAACCTAAACTCTTTGACAAGACCAATGAGATGCTTCCAGATCTGACCTCATCTTATCTTCTAGCTTCATTGATAGCCACTGAACCCCCCCTTCCCCCAGGGCCAAGACTTGGAATTCGCTAAATGTTGGCTGTCTTGTGATTTTACAAATACCATTCTACTGCCTGCCACTCCCCCTCCCCTGCCTTGATGGCCAGATAACCTACTACTCATTCTTCAAGACTCCACCCGATGACTATTCCTTCAGGTGCCATCTTCACCTCTCTGGCTCTCTATCTCCCCAAGGTCTTGCTCTGGACTGATGAGGTCACTGCTTGTTTGTGGAGCTACCTGCCAGCTGGCCTGGGAGGTCCCTCAGGTGGCAGGAGGGATTCTTGTGTGAGTTCTCTGGCACCTAGCACGGTGGCTGATGTGCAATGGGGACTGGGTGCCTATTTGTGTAATGAGTGAGTACAATTGCAAAGGAAGTGAAGTTTATTTTTAGAATCCTCCAGCTCCCTACAGGGGTGCCATCTGCACCTTTTTGGCACGCCTTCCCCAACCCAACGCACTCTGTAACCTTATGCAGTCCATGTAGAAATCCACCAGGATCTGCCATCGTTGCTGGAGCCCAGGCTGCAAGCTTTTCCCCGATATCCCACCGTACCTTACCCGTCCTGTGTACCATCCCTCCATGGGCTAGATTTCAGATGATCAGTGGTTCTCACACTTCAGCATTAAGTTCAGACACAGGTTGCTGGGTCCCAGCCCTCTAGGGGCTGATTCAGTAGGTCTCGGGTGGGGGCTGGGAACTTGCATTTCTACTAACGTCCCAGGTGATGCTGCTAGACAAAGACCAGTTTTGACAACCACTGGGGTGAATGAGTGTGAAACCAGGGGCAGCAGGTAATGATACACAAAGGAACACTTACTTGGTCCTGACTCCGCCTTTGAACCTCCTCCGGGTTCCGCTCGAGATGCTCTGGTATCAGCTCTCGCCTCTGGCTTCCAGATGCGCCCCTCTCGTCCCGTCACCACCCAAGTCCCTCGGCACTATGTGGATTTGTTTCATCCCAGATCATTTTCCCCCTGCTTTGCCTCGTCCTCCTCCTCCAACTTTCTGATCTTTTCAGATTGTTCTCTAGCTTCTTTGCTTTAGCCCAACACTACCATCCCTCTCTTCCTCTTTTCATAAAGCCACCATTTCAGGACAAAGGCTTTCCTGAGCTCTTAGCTCCATTTCATCGCCCTCTTTCCCCTCCCCGCTTCCCCATTCAGTTTTAGCTGCCCCAGCAGTGAGTGCCCTTTCTAAAGCTTGGCTCCAATTAGGGTCCACTCCCATCTAGCAGGGGTAGCCATTTCCCCTCCCCAGGAGCCTCGTTCCACAAACAACATTAGCATGCTAATGACAGTCACCTGCTGGCCCTGGGCAATCGCTGCGTGCTCCAGCTTCCTCAAGGACAGTGGAAACACTGAAAACAGCACGTTTAAATGCTTCCGTTCATTCATTCACTCAACAGACATTGATTGAGCCCCTGCCAGACACTGCGCTGGGCCCGAGGGATCCCCGCAGGACACATGGAACATGGGCACGTGTTCATGGCAGCGTCTGAGGGTCCACGATGCCTCTTCGCGAAGGGGATCTTTTGCTCCACTCAATGGGGACAGACATTCAAGGAAGAAACTGACCCTTTTTTTTAAAAAAAGATTATTTATTTATTTGACAGAGAGACAGCCAGCGAGAGAGGGAACACAGCAGGGGGAGTGGGAGAGGGAGAAGCAAGCTCCTAGCGGAGGAGCCTGATGTGGGGCTCGATCCCAGAACGCCGGGATCACGCCCTGAGCCGAAGGCAGACGCTTAACGACTGTGCCACCCAGGCGCCCCAGAAACTGACCCTTCATGAGGCCTCTTGCCTCAGCCTTTCTGCCTGCCCTGGGCCTGGGCAGGTGACCCAGGACCAAAGATTGGGAAACACCAACCCAGTGAGTTTCCAAACCTCTTTGCTGAAATAAACATAATCCGCAGCTCTCAGTCATTGGCCCACTGTATGGAGTGAGGCCAAGCTATGTAAAGTCGAGAACACAGTGAGCTAAAAACTCTGCGCATACACACACCCATGCGGACGTATGCACACCGACACACGTACACAACGACACAAATACCAACATACACACATACCGACACACACACCAACACCCAATACTGGCATGCACGCCTTTATACGCATACCAACACACACTGAAAATACACTCTGACACACACATCAACACAGTCACAGACACATACTGAAACAGACACACACTGGCAGACACACAACAAACACAAACATAGGACTAAACACATGCCAACACACACACACTGACACATGCTGAAACGCACAGACACATGGCTGACACACACACTGACACATATGAATGCACACCGACTCACATGTCAATACCAACCCACAGCCCAGGGGACCCGGGATGCCCAGGACCCAGCAAGGGCTTGCGGCAGCAGGCAGCAGGTCCTAGACGGACCAAAGGATTGCAGGAGACTTGAATTACACACTTGGTTCCCATCTGGAGGTCCAGATTTTTGGAGGAGAGGGCCTCCCAGGTTCTGAGGGTCCCTAGGGACAGGCGGGGGGGAGTGGGTCACATGGGAGGGGCACCAAGGATTTTGAGCCAAGGTACCCCCTGGAGGGGCTGAAATGTACGGAGCTTTGGTCAGTGCGGAGCGCTCAGGCTTGGGGGTGGGGTGAGATGGCGGGTGGCGGGGCTGGCAGTACGCCAGAGCAGGCAGGATTCCCGGGAAGCCCAGCCACACCAGGCCCTCCTCCGGGTTCCGCTCCCGATGCTCTGGGTATCAGCTCTCGCCTCTGGCTTCCAGATGCACCCCTCTCGTCCCGTCACCACCCAAGTCCCATGTCCAGATCATTTAGTGACCTCGAGCCCTTCTCCGTCCACCACGCCCCAGGCTTTGCCAGGGAAGACCTGTTTTCCTCCCAGACACCCAGCCGGGAAGCGGCCAGTCACCTCTGACTCCCCGCCCCCATCCGGTCTGGGCCCAGCCGTACAGTGGTTCCTCATATACAGCGCTAGTCCGGAGTGCCGCTGCCACCCCAATCCAGGGTCCGGCGCCTCCCCCAGGCCCTGCCCCAGCACCCTGGCGGGCCTCGGAGACTACAGCGGACCCTCTTCCCTGCCATCGCCATCTGCCCCGAGGGCCTGCGCTGTCTACTGAACTCCCCTGTACTGGTCCCTGATTGTGCCAGGCTCTTCTCTTTTGGCCTCTCCTGGGTCTCTAGCGCAATGATAGGCACACGGTGGGCACCCTCAATACTTGGCTCGTCAGGACTGTCCCGACTGGTACCCCCTCCTCGCGTCTCTTTCTTCTGTACACGCCCCTCCCCTCATCCCAATTCCCTGCCCTCTTGCTCAGGAAACGCTTAATTGGGCGCTTCCTGGATGCCAGACCCCGAACTAGGCACTGGGGATGTTATTTGCGGAGTCCCTGTTCTCGAGGTGCGCACCGCACGTAGAGTCTAAGCTCCCTGACACAGTGGGAGAAGCACTGCCCGGCAGGTGGAACCGAGTGCCAGGGAAGCACGTCATGTGGCCACCCCCTTTCTCTGCCATCCCTCCTTCTCCCCAGGCCTGGGCTTCGGCATCGGGTTCCTTCTCCTTCTCTCTCCCTGGTTCCTGTTTTTCTCCTTTCCTCCCTCCTGCCTCCCCCTCAGCCGCTCCCGCCTTTGGGCCGCTTCGGGGCCATGTGCCCTGCCCCATTCGGGCCACCTCGCTGTCCCGGCTTTTGTCCGTAGGCCTGCCTCCCCCTGCCGTCTCGGGTTCCACTTGAGGGTCTGGGCGCCCCTCCGAGACCAGAGCGGCAGCCCTACCGAAGCGCTAGTGGAGCGCAGTGTCCGCCCGCTAGGGCCTCGGGCACGCCAGGTCTGCCAGGGTTCGCTAGTGCCAGGGAGCTAGCAAGGGGCCACTCCCCGGGTGGGGTGGGGGGCGTCAGGGCTGGAGAAGGGGAGAGGTGCCGAGGGCGAGGGAGAGGACCCGCGGCCGCGGTTGGCCAGGAGGAAAAGGAAAGCAGCTTGGCACAGCCTCTGCCTTCGGAGGCTCTCACTGCGCACCGCCAGCCGCCTTCTCTGGGGCTGAGCGAAGGTGAAGGGGAAATCCGGGCGGGACAGAGCCACCGGAGGCCGCTCCGCGTCACTCCCACATCCCGCTCGACAGAGCTGGGGGTCTTCATCTCCCCAAGCTCCTCCTCTGAGACTCCCCGGCCACCCAGGCACTAGAAGGGAGCCGTGATCTGAGCCCCCGCTCACACGCTGAGCTTCTAGGGCTTGGTGGGGAGAGGAGACGTGGAGGTCCGTCTGTATTAAGTATCTAACAGTGGTGAGCTCGGCTCCACGAAATTACAGCCCACAGCATCCGAAGCTTGGAAACCCCAGGGCAGAAGGGGACCTCGAGTCCGCGGGCCTCGGACTACGCACGTCACAGCTCAGCTGCGGGGCCGCAGTGCGGCTCCCCCCAAACTGCCCGCTCTCTAAGCTCCACTGTGGAGCGGCAGGTGCCGCAGCTGCCCCCCTCCTCCCGCCCCAGCAGCACTCCCGGGCCATGGGGGGTGGGAGGAGGTGTAGTGGAGCCTCGAGTCTCCAGCCGCGGGAGCTCCCATCCGAGCACCCTGAGATCTCGGTGGAGAGGAAGAGGGGGTGCAGGGGGCTGGGAGGAGGGGGAGGAGGACTGCAGAGCTCAGCCGCGGAGCTGCGCGCGGGAGGGGGAGGGGCAGGGGCTCCCTTCCAGCCTCCGGGGTCTGGGGACTCTGGGATGTAAGGCGAGAGCAGGGGGGTGTGACAATTCAGCAGAGGTCGGGACGTACCACGGAGCCCAGTGGCGGGGGGGGGGCAGAGGACGTGGTCACCGAGGGGAGCCCCCGCCCCCCTTCGCAAAGGCCTACAGCTGAGGTTGCAGGGAGAACTGGAACTGGGCTCGCCGCAGCGGGAAGCGGCGCGTGAAATCCGCCCCCTCCCCGTACCCCACTTCCGAGGGGGTGGGCGATAGAGGGGAGGTTGGGGTTGGAGCAGCGGCGCGGGGGCCCCTCCCTCGCACCTCCCCCCACCGGACTTGGTCGCGCCCGAAGTGTAACACTTTCTCTTTGTCGGAGGAGCTCCGCTGTTTCTTGTGCTGTAGCTCCGGTTGCGGCGGCACCCGTGGCAGCCCTGGCGGACGCAGGAGCGATGGCAGCGACCGATATAGCTCGCCAGGTGGTGAGTGCAGGGCTGGGGTGCCGGCGCCGGGGCCGGGGGCCTGGGAAGGGCGGAGGAGACCTGGCCGCCGCCACGGCCGCCGCGAGGGCAGCGGGCAGCATTAGGAGCCAGGGCGCGGCGGGACTTCTGCTCCCGGGGTCAGCGGCTCACTCCCCCAGCCTGTCCCCGAGAGCGCTGGTGGCGGGCGGGTGGGGGGGCCTGGCGGAGGCTGCGGGCCGGCAGCTGAACTTGCATTGCCCAAGAGCTGCAGTGAGCGCCGCCGCCTCCCTCGCCGCAGCTGCCGCCGCGCCGCTGGGGCGTTGCCGAATGAATGGCCGAACGGGCCGCCGAGCCCTCGGGGTCCCAGACCCCCCGGTCTCGCTTCCTCCTGCCGTCGGGCCGCGCCCCTGCGTCCAGCCGCCCCCCGGGACCCGGGCCTCCTGCGGAAGAGGGGCGCGGGGCTGGGGTGAGACCGGGCCAGGAGGCGGTGAGTGGTGAGGGGGGCAGGGAGGGGACGGGCTGGGGTAGGGTTTCTCCATGTGCATTACATATGTGACTGCGTCTGTGTGTGTGTATATCGCCGTGTGCGTCTGAGTGCACGCGCGCGCACTCGTGCCTCCCGGGCGGGCGGCGGCTCCGGGGCTGTCTGTGACCCTGGATGAGTCCGCCTGTTTCTCTGTGGGCGCTTACCTCCGTGGCGTGTGTCCGTGGGTCCCGGCCCCGCTCTGCTTGAGCTGGGGGTCCCGTGGGTGCGTGTGTGTGTGTGTGTGTGTGTGTGCACTCGCTGGTCTGGGGGTGGCTGGCTGCGTATTTTGGCATGTTTCTGGATCCTTGCCTGGGGTTTTGTGGGCCTCTGGGGGTCCCCCTCGGGTGCGTGTTCAGTGTACCTGGGCTTGAATGCCAAAACCTGTGGAGCTGGAGCTGGTTTCTTTCTATGGGGACTCAGGAAAATAAGTGTGAGTCTTGCAAAAGCGGTGCCGTCTCTTTTTGTTGGCAGCAGACTCTAGGGGAAAAAAAAAAAAAACAAAAAACCCACACAAAACCTTCTTTTAAAGAACTGAAGTTTTCCAGCCTGGGATGTTCAGAGAAATCATACCGAAGTGACCTGAGCTCCATATTTGTTTGGGTTTTTTTAGACCAGAAGTTTGGCTGTAAAGGGAGGGGATGATTCCATTTGAGGGAACAGTCTAGGCTTTCTCTTCACCCGTGGGTATCTGGGGTCTTCAGAAGCCCACAGTTACTCTCACTCTGTGGTGAGGGAGAGCGAAGTAGAGGCAGGTGAACCCCATAACACCAAATTATACGGGATGAAAATCTCTCAACTACACACACACAAAAGTTTTTAAACCTTGTGGCTTACTAATTTAGGTAAATAGTCCATGCACTGCAATTCCAGGGCAAAAAAAAAAAAAAAAAGCCTCTAGGTATTTGGTGTAATTGAAATTGATTTGTTTTTGTTTTCAAAATCTGAACCCAGTATCTGGTGTAGTATTTTCTCTACAGATATACGTGAATTTAGTCCACCCTTTTTGTCCCTGTTTGGAAGGGCAGGGTGATTTCTTTTGAACCCCCCCAACCCCTGCAGACCCCAGCACCAAGCTGGTTATGCAGTCATGATGTGGAAGGACCAGGAGTAGACAGACAGGCCTCTGTGATAATGGAATTTGAGAGAATTCTCTTCTCTCTAAGATTGGCACTGTCATATTTATTGCTGTGGCATTTTGAGGTTACCAGAGTGCTTTTCTGCTCCCCATTACCTGCATTTTAGAGATGGCGTGGTTTAAGGAGAGGGATTAGGCTCCTGGATTACGCTTGCTCCCATCTTTAGTGACCTAAAAGGATGCTAATGATTTTTCTCGTCACTAATTAATTTGCATCGACCTGTCCATGCTCTGTCACCAGTCCCCCTTGCCTGGATTAGGATTGCAGGGCAGATGTTGTAATGCGGAACATTCCAGAAGGTTGTGTTTCACCTCAGGCAGATTCAGGCAACCCAGAGGTCCCCTTTGTTCGGTGGATGGGGGGTGGGGGTGATTTAGGGCCATTTGGTTTGCTTTGCGTGGTTCCAGTTTGCTCTGGCTGGCCTTGCCCATATTGTATGATGAAGAACATAATTGTATGCCAGATTCTGAAGCTGAAAGAGCAGCCCAAGCACTTGAGACCTTGTTATCAGGATAAATGGGTTTCTGGGAAAACTGACGTCACTCTCCCTGCCCCCCCTCCCCCAGTCTGTAAAGCTCTTGTTTATGTGTCATTTGTCTCTCTGCTCTCCTTTGTGTCTGCAAGAAGTTGTAATTCACCAGGGGAAGATGGAATTAGCTCAGGAGACCTTGGATGTCTGGTTGCGGCTTGTTTCTTCCAAGGACCTCATATCCAGGGTCTGGGAAGAGAAGACTGGAGAATCGACCTAAGTGTGCCTAGCATAGGAGTTCTTCTGAATGAGCTCTGACACGTGGCACCATCCAAGCAGTGCTCTGGTGTGTGCGTGTGGGGCGTGTTCTCTCCAGGCAGTTGAAGGGCACCACGGCTGGTAAGGTAACATCCTTAGAGACTTAAGACAGGCCATGGAGTTTTGGATAGGACCCTTATTTGGACATGCACGCGTTGGAAGTTCAGCTCCTGTGTACGCAATATGATCCCATCCCATCTGAACGAACACCACGAAGATTCTGTATGGCAAAACTATTCCTCCGTTGTGTCCACACGTTGACTTTTGACTGATAAGTGTCCAGCACTATGGCCCGCCCTGGTCAACTCGACAAGAGAGAAAGAAAGAAAGAAAGAAAGAAAGAAAGAAAGAAAGAAAGAAAGAGAAAGAGAGAGAGAGAAAGAAAGAAAGAGAGAGAAAGAAAGAAAGAAAGAAAGAAAGAAAGAAAGAAAGAAAGAAAGAGGAAAGTAGTAGACATAGTTCCTGGCTTTTAAGCTTATGGTCTAGTTTGAGAGAAAGATTGTGGACACTGTGAAATAATTAGAGAACTATAGAAGATTCTTGGGATGTCTCCACTCCCAGCTCCTGCCTGTGAGGTGGCTTGGGCTATTAATATTTATTCTTCGCGGTTACATGACTTGTCCAAGGTCACCTAGCAAGGCACAGCCCAGGCCTCAGGGGCTGCATCTTCTGGCTTTTTCATTGAGCTGTTTCTTTCAGTGTTGCATTTTGGGGTCCAGACTGTAAGCGCTGGCCCATAGAAAGAACAGCTCATTGATTCTGGCTTCAACTGATCCCACAATGTGGACAGTGATGCTCTCCTCCGGTGGTAGCCCTATCGGTCTTTCTCCCAAATGAAAGATCTTGGCGGGGACTAACTCTGCCCCATCGATTCCCCTGGAAGCTCCCTGCCTCAGCCATCTGTACCACCTCATACTAAAAGTAATGTTCTACCCCAAGCAGGGAGAGCAAAACCCCAGTATGTACCATACCTCCCCTGAGGATACAGCGCAGAAAATTGACATGTCTGGGGCGCCTGGGTGGCTCAGTCGGCTGATTGCCTGACTCTTGCTTTCAGCTCAGGTCGTGATCTCAGGGTCGGCTCAGTCCGTGAACTCAGGGTCCTCTCAGTCCATGATCTCAGGGTCTACTGTGATCTCAGGGTTGGCTCAGGTCGTGAACTCAGGGTTGGCTCAGGTCATGAACTCAGGGTTGGCTCAGGTCGTGAACTCAGGGTTGGCTCAGGTTGTGAACTCAGGGTTGTGGGATCAAGCCCCGCCTGGGGAGAGGGCTCCGTGCTCAGCGGGGAGTCTGCTTGAGATTCTCTCTCTGCCTCTGCCCTTCCCCCCTTCCTGCTTGCCTACCTGCACTCTCTTTCTCTCTCAGATAAATAAATAAGTAAATCTTTAAACATAAAAAGAAAATTTACATGGCACCGAGTAATAAAAATTATTGACTCTAAACCAAGGTTACATTGGTGATCACGGTTACCATTTTTTAACTTTTCTATGTGTTTGAGAACTTTCTAAAGAAAAAGCTGGGCGGGAGATGACAATGTCCCCTCCCCCCCACCATCAAGTGCTTCCGGGTCCCTTCCCTCAGGGAGTTTACGATCTAGTAGTGGAGGCAGACTTAAATAATTATATAATTATCACTGTGATCGGTGCTGCACAGCAGAGCTGCTGTCTGCTCTAAGAATTCCTTACGAGGGGACCCAATCCAGCCTCCAGTGGGGGCGGTGGGTGACAGGAAAGGACTTCCGAGGGCTTCAGCTAAGAAAGGGGGTAGGTGTGAAGATGGGTGAGCACTCACTCTGCTCCTGGGCGGGGAACATTTCATTTGTTAATTCACACGCTTTTATTCTCATTCATTCCTTCAACGTGTGTTGATTGGGCACCAACTCTGCCAGGCCCCGTGCCAGGTGCTAAGGGATATGGTGGTGCCAAGGCACACAGGACCGTGCCCTCTGAGAGCTTCCAGATGACAGGGAGGAATCAGCCCCCCCCCCGCCCCGTTTCCTTTCATTTTCTAAATCCTGGAAATGTTGAGTGTTAGCAGTGTTCTTATTACAAAACTGCATTACAGCTGAGCGATTTGTCTGTACGGTATAACGAGATTTTGATCTGCAGTCATGTGCAGGGCGTTTACCTTGCGGAGCCTCTGCTGTAAATTTTCTGTTAATTGCTGGCTTTGTTACCCAGCACGTCCCTCCCTTTGTGTGCTGTAAGGGGGCAAACCCGTTGCATGAGTCGGCGCAAAACTAATTAGGAAGATAAGTCCTCTGGAAAAGGGTATTCCAGAACGAAATAGGACTGATTTCTAGACTTGCCTGGGTTTCTGGATTATCAGAGCGGTGGTTTCGTATTAGCCTGAACAATGGAGAAGGGCTTTTAAGTTGCGTGTACTTTTGAGACCACATTCAAGGAAGAGAAAGAGAAAAAAGCAAGGAAAGAGAATACCACGGATCAGTGTAACGTGTTTTTTTCGACGGTCTCACAATGCTTTCATCTCTATTTCCTGCACACGTATTCGTGTTTTCTTCTTTTATGGGTACAGGGAGACCAAGGGACTTAGTCCAAAGGGTTAGTGCTGCTCAGTGGATGAAACAATGAGACGCACACCGGATGACAAAGATGCCTTCAAAACAACCAAACCTGACCTTTTCGTGACATTTCGAAGAAATACAAATCCTGCCAGACCCTAACTTCCCCCTCTCTTCACTGCATTCCCCCCCCACCCCAGCGCACCCGTGGGGGGGTCAGAGAAGGGTATACTTGGGTGCCTTGAAGACCCCGTGATGGTAAAAAGATTCTCAGCTTCGATCCCAGATAGCGCAGTCATGGGTTATGTGTGGGTTTTCTTTCTTTTTCTTTCTTCCCATGTTGCTTTAAATAAAAATCTTGGAGCCACCAGCCGTGTAATGATGGATTATTTTAAGTAACAACTTGGGGGGGAGCAGAATAAATTAGAAACACAGACCCTTCCTCCTCGGTTTGGCAGGAGGCGGCTTCTGCTGCTGGGATTTGAAACCGTGGGTTTCTCCGCTGCCTGCACAGAGGAAGGAGGCCACATGCTCAGGAGGGTGAGAAATAATGTTCTCGTCCTGTTCTGTGTCTCCCCATTAGAGGCAGCCGTCTGCGGAATTATGCCGAGTGCTCTCTGCTGGCCCTGGGCTTGGGTCATCTGTTCCACTCACTGAAAGGTGACTGGGGAAAAGATTTGCAGGCCTTCTCGAGAGGGGCGGGGACAGGACTCAGGGCTCAGGTTTCCCCTGGCAGGGCCCCCTGTGACCCCTAATGAAGGCCCTGGGGTAACAGGAGCAGATCTCTGCTTTCTGACTCTGATGAGGTGTGAGGCGGTGCTGAGTTTCCTTTCCCAGTGGAGGCCCGGGCTCTGAACACCGGCGCGGAGGCAGGAACTGGGTTTTTTCGGATCCACTTTAAATGAGACCAGATGGAGGCAGAGGCAAATTCAGGCTCCCTAGAGGACAGTGGGGCATTCATCCAGAGGCCTGTGAGTAAACCTTTCTTTTCTTTTCTTTCTTTCTTTTTTTTTTTTTAAAGCAGATTGGAGATAACAGTGGCCAGGACACCTCGAAAACTCTGTTTAAAGAGCCTGGCTTGAAGGGAATCTTTCTGGCTCTATGTGGGAAAGGTGACCCACTCCCAGCAGGAGTTGCCCCAGGCCTGAGGTGGAACTGGTTTTTGCTTAGGTCTGGCTAGTTGGGTGAGGTCGCCCTGGGGCTCAGGTTTCCTTAGGCCCAAGTCAGAAGAGAGGCAAATGACAGAGAGAAGGCAGGAGCACGTCCCAGCCTCTCCATGGCATCCGCTGCCTCTGTCGCCTTCCGTGGGCCAGAGCCACCTTGGTGAGCACACAGGGGTCCAGGTCGTGATCCATGACCCTTGTCCATCGTGACTGTCCTTAAGCCATAAGCCCAGAGCCCCAGAACCTGAGCAGCATGAAGGAATACACCTGCCAACTTGGAATCAAGCTTTTCCATCTGAAGGCGGCAGTTGGCTTGACAGGGCCGCGGAGCCCCAAACCGCTCTCAGCCCCGAAATCCCTCTGTGACTCCAGACAAGTCACTTCGTCTCTCTGAGTCTCTGTTTCCCCTTTTGTAAAATGAGCGGGTGGGAGTAGGTGAGCCTTAAGGGCGTGACCACCTCTAAGGCTCTATGGTTCTTCTGTTTCCTTGTTCTGCAGCTGAATTCCTTGCAGGCTCTTGCCTGCTTCTGCTTCCGACTGAGGTGGCCGATTGAACTCCACCTCTTCCCCGCTTTGACTCCTTGAGCCGGGTGGGGGAGAGAGTTGTGGAAAAGGCAAGTCTGTGCTTTGAGCTCGGCAGGGGCTCTGTAAGAATAGAAACAGCCTTCCCATAGTCTGTCCATGTGGGTGTGTATAGCGATTGTCTTCCTATAAAGATCCATGACAGCTGAATTTCTGTCTATTAGAATCCGATTTTAAATGCACTGGGAGAGCTGGCCATGTAATGGAATCCTGCTGTGAATCCTTTTATAGAATGAAAAGCCACTGAGGAATTGATCTGGTGTATTAAAATCCCGAGTTTCATCTACTGGAGTTGCCAAAAAATGGGCCTGCTCCCTGTATGGTAAGGATGGGTTCCTTTGCGCTTCCCCAGGGTCCCCGAAGCTGCTCTCCCACTGAAAGGCCAGCGTGGGCAAGGCTTCTTTCTCCTCAGACAGGCCCCCAAATGTCTCTCTCCCAATTCAGGGCATTGCTACTCTTGTCAGTTTCCTCTTAGCCTGGCTTAATCGGCAGAAGGGAAATCCTGACATGTGTGTGAGGCGCGCTGGAGGGTTCTTGTTTTTTAACCTCTGGGAACTTCTCAGTGTTTTTGTGGTTCTTACGGCAGATAATACAGTGGCATCCACTCCCCTGGCTGGAGGCAGCAGATAGGGCCATCAGCCACCTGATTACTTCAGCAAGCGCTTTTGCTGCATGTTTCAGGATATGTGATTTGACTTCTGGTTCCCATGAATCCTTATAATAATACGTTATACCGTATAATAATAAGTTATGTATATATAATGGTATAATAAGGATAATAATAGGGCTTTGTTGTATTATTGGTAAAATAAATGTTTACGTACAATAAAACCGTCCCAAAGCAGACTACTTAACCGGATTTTCTGATCATCTGTGTGTAAAGCACCTTTCTGGTAGTTGTGGTTGAAGATTTTGCCAAAATATCTGAGGCTACTTTCTTGCCTAAGAAAGTATCGCCGTAGAATCTTTTTTAAAGAACTGACATTTCTATTCTGATTATAAAAGTCAAATCTGCCCCCCAAAAAGGTAAAAGATGCCTATTGTCGAAAATTTGGAAGACGCAGAAAAGCAACAGCACCTACATTTCTTCCACTCAAAAGTAACTGTTGTCACCATTTTGGTGTAACGTTGACCAACACAGGGGTTAGGGGCGCCGACCCCGCACAGTGAAGAATCCATGTATGACTTTCGTCTCCCCCAAAACTTAACTGCTAACAGCCCACTGCTGACTTGAAGCTTTACCTATCACGTAAATAGTAGGACTAGCATGTATTTTGTATGTCGTATGTATGACATACTGTATTCTTACAATAAAGTAAGCTAGAGGAAATAAAATGTTAGTAAGAAAAGCATAAGGGGAGGCGCCTGGGTGGCTCAGTTGGTTAAGCGTCCAATTCTTGATTTTGGCTCAGGTCATGATCTCAGCGTCGTGAGATCAAGTCCCGCATCTGCTCCTCGCTCAGCTTGGACTCCGTTTGAGATTCTCTCTCTCTCTCTCCCCCTCTGTCTCCACCTGCCCCCACCTACCTCCATCTCTCTCTCTCTCTAATAAATAAATAAAATCATTAAAAAAAGAGAAGAAAACCATAAGGAAGGGAAAACACATTTACAGTCCTGTCTTGTATTTCTGAAAAAAATCCATGTATAAGTGGACCCAGGCAGTTCAAACCTTGCTGCTCAAGGGTCGACTGTATATTCTTCCAAGCTTTAAAAAATACATATACATTTTCCCCCATGATTGGAATGATGCTGTATATTCAGCAGGGTCTATCAAAGATCAGTGTTCAGGGGCGCCTGGGTGGCTCAGTCGGTTAAGCGTCCAGCTCTTGATTTGGGCTCAGGTCATGATCTCAGGGTGGTGAGATCGAGCCCCGAGTCAGGTTCTATGCTAGGCGTGGAGCCTGGTGAAGATTCTCTCTCTCCCTCTCCCTCTGCCCCTCCCCAAAAGATCGGCATTCAGGGCTGGGATGGAGATGGAGAAAGGAAGGTGTGAGAGGCCAGGCCCAGCAGTAAGTGACACATGTGCAGAGGCCAGAGGAGAAAGTTTAGGGAAAGGCCGGTCGTCAGCGACGAGTTCCAACCTTTTTGTTTTGGTCTCATACTTATGTACCTATTCATTTATTTAAGTCATCTCTACCTTCAATGTGGGGCTTGAACCCACGACCCCGAGATCAAGAGTCCCATGCTCTCCCCACTGAGCCGGCCAGGCGCCTTGTTTGGGTTTCCTTTTTCAGCATGTCAGCTACTAACTTAGCCACCCCGAATGGGGGGGGGGCGGAGGCAGGAAACTCCATTGACACAGAAGCACCCTCAGTTCCCAGAGGCCTCAAGTACTGCTTGCTTCCTGTACCACTAAGGTTGGAAGAGGGGCGGGGGAAGCAGAGAGGGGGACAGGGGTTGCCCATTGGGGCGCTTATGGGACTCTTTATTTTCAGAATAACAGCAGTGGGAGCGAGATGTACAGCTGGAACCGCCATAACTCGTTCTTCGTAACATGAACCTTTGAATATTCAATTAACAAACGAAATCGGTCTGTCCCCAGGGGAGGAGGCGGAAGAGAAAGAGAGCGATGTTTCTGCCCGTGATATGAAATGTGGTATAACGTATTTCAAACCGCAGGTGACTGCAGATGGGGAGAAAACAGGAAATGTAATTGGGCAGGGGAGGGGGAGGGGGAGGGGGGGCTCTCTCAATTCTCAGGAGCTCTCTTTCATTTTGCCTTCCTTTTAGCTCTTCTCAGACTCTGCATCCTAATTACCCCTGCTGCAAAGCTGAGCGAGAACTCTCTTTTCTTGTATTAAAAATGTTTCTAAATGACACGGGTAATGTGTGAATACATTCATGCTGTAAAAGGATCAAACAATATGGAAGCATACTGACTACCCCCCCCCACCCGAGTAAGCCCCTGTTTCCACTTCACTCCCCTGAGGCAGCACCGATGTGCCTGCTTTGGTGGGATCTTCTCTGGCTCCTTTCTATGCGCCCACATACATCTATGTGCAGACACACATATGTCGGGCTCTTTTGCACGCATGGACTCCCCTTGGGCTTGTTGTTCTATGACTTCTTTTTTCTACATTATTAGATAGGTCTTGGAGATATTCGCATCGGAACATACGGACCTGCTGCATTCTTCTTCTTCTTTTGTAGGGATTTATTTATTTATTTAATTTGTTAAAAAAAAAGATTTTATTTATTTGAGGGAGAGAGAGCATGCACAAGTAGGGGGAGCAGTGGGCAGAGGGAGAGGGAGAAGCAGGCTCCTCCCTGAGCGGGGAGCCTGAGGCGGGCCTTGATCCCAGGACCCTGGCATCGTGACCTGAGCTGAAGGCAGACGCTTAGCTGACTGAACCACCCAGTACCCTTATTTATTTATTTTAGAGAGAAAGAGGGAGAGAGAGAGCACATGAGTGGGGGGAGGAGCAGAGGGAGAGGGAGAGAGAGAATCTCAAGCAGGCTCCCCGCTGAGTGTGGAGCCCAATGTGGGGCTCGATCCCACGACCCTGAGATTACGACCTGAACTGAAACCAAGAGTTGGGTGCTCAATGGACTGAGCCATCCAGGTACCCCAAGACCTACCACATTCTTCTCAATGGCTGCAGAATATTCTAGAACATGCATTTACCAAAATTTAGTTAAATATTTTTCTATTATCAGACATGGGTTTTTCCCCTAGTTTTTCAGTATTATCGTCAATGCTGTAATGAATTTTCTTGTACATGGATCTTTGTACAGACATTGAATTTCTATAGAATAGATTCCTAGGGGAGGTTGCAGGGTGACAGGCGATGGGCCATTAAAAAAAAAAGATTTTATTGATTTAAGAGAGAGCACGTGATAACACACAAATTGGTGGGGGGAGGGCAGAGGGAGAGGGAGAAGCAGACTCCCCTCTGAGCAGGGAGCCCAATGTGGGGCACGATCCCAGGATCCTGGGATCGTGACCTGAGCCAAAGGCAGACGCTTAACCGACTGAGCCACTCAGGCGCCCCGGAAATGGGCCCTTTAACATTTGGTGACCGTGGCCTTTCTGGCATCTCAGTTCCAGCCTTAAACATGGCACCCACCACCTGCTACTCAAGATGATAACTTCAGGTATTAGTTTTGGGCCAGGTTGTCAGTTCCATCTTCTTTTGTTCACATTGTAATCCAGGGAACTTTCAGTTAACTGCAATCACAGTAATTAAGACCTCAGTTAATCAGGCCACCTTAAAGAGAAAGAGGAAAGAGGTAAGATAGTAGAGCTTTAGTGAGGGAGGGGGCAGAAACTTCCAGGGACTGTCCTGGGGTCAGTGTACATTCAGTCCAATGTCCTTTTTACCTCTACATATTTAGCTCTGAACAATGAGGACTAATAATCATAATGATGACCTTGACATCTTATAAGATTTATCAAAACAAGAGTCAATGGTGCTTGCTAGACAGGATTTCCTAAAGCAGGAAATATATATACAAATACGTTTTTGAAGCTTTCTCGGCTATAAGCACTGAGACAGAGTTTGCTCCTTAAATCTTAGCAAGAAAAACACATGGGTAAGGAATTGTTGGCTCCCATGTCCCCTTGTCCCCAAACCTTCCAGTTAATTTCTGTGTATTGGATGGACACGGGGTAAAAAGAGAAGAAATAGGGATTCTAAAGTGACCTTCACCAAATTCCAGATTAATAGTTACTTCTCTGTAGTTCTTCCTGACTTCGACCTTGGCCTCTGGTGCCAGAAAACTACTGGGTCCTCTCTGATTTTTCTGATCATTTTCCCCTCTTGGAAGAATCCTTTCAATCTTTCCATTCCTTATTTGGGGGCATTTCTTATATTCAATCTCCAGCTCTTTTCTCCCTGTACTATCTCTTAGAGAACACATCCAGTTTCATACCTCCCACTCCTAAATTCATACCCCAGTCCCGAATTCTCCTTGAGCCTACAATCCCATATGGGTAAGGAATTGTTGGATTTCTTCTCCTGCATATCTCACCAGGAAACCAAAAACATCTTATTTTCCTTAACATACAAAATGCTTTGGGGCACCTGGGTGGCTCAGTCGGTTAAGCGTCCCAACTCTTGATTTCAGCTCAGGTCATGAACTTGGGGTCCTGGGATCGAGCCCTGTGTTGGGCTCTGCGCTCAGCCTGGAGTCTACTTGGCCCTCTCCCTCTGCTCCTCCCCCAGCTCGTGCTCTCGCTCTTTCTCTCTCTCAAATAAATAAGGAAATAAAATCTTTAAAAAACATGGTTTTACAGATCCAGAAGACAGAGACAAACACCAATTTAAAAAAATGGGCAGGGACATGAGTAGGCAACTCACATATAAGTGTACATATACACAATACATGTATAGGGTTGAACAATAAAAAGAATGTTCACCTTCACCGATACAACGCAAATTAAACGTTACGATGCCATTTTTCAATAATTCCTTTCACAGTGGTTTAAAAGCCTCAGAAACTTAGTGTTGGTCTAAGGATAGGTAAACAGACGCTCTCGCATATTGGTGGCAGAAACAGACATTTGTACTATTCTCTGTTGAATGATTTTCCAGTATGTACCAAAGTCTTTCAAGTGTGTGTGCCCTTAGGCTTCCATTCTAGGAATTTAACTTAAGACGATAATCAAAGATCTTTGCAAACCTGTAGGAAGGAAAATTATTGTTTACATGGTTTAAAACATGGAAACATGCTGAATGTCTAGCAGTGGACGGCTGGTTCAGTGGAATGCTATGTGGCCAATACACATAACGTTTTAGAAGTATGCCTAATTTCTCAAGAAAACATCCATACTCTCTTAAGCGTAGGGCTATGAAAAGGAATATACAGAATTATCCTTATTTTGTAAGAAACAAAAGGTATACAGACTGGAGGGAAACACATATAAATGTCATGAGTGGTTGTTGTTTTCTCCTTTATCATTTTCCCTGTGTTCTAAAATTTTTACGGCGAACATTGCTTACTTTTTAGAAAATAAAAACCCCGATAAAGGTACTGCTTTCAGGATAGCTTATTTAAAGCCAGAACCCTCCATTCCCCCTCTAAGCAAGCCCCCTTTCCTGGCTTCTCTCTCTTCTGGCCATGGTGCCACCCATCCAAGCTCCCAGGCTCAGAACCTTGCAGCCTTGGAGCTTCGATTGCCCCTTCATTCCACTTACCCCCTCACTGATGGAGTGATCACCCTTCTTTAGGACATCTCTCAAGTTTGTTCCTCCCTCCTGAGTCCCAAGTCAGAGCAGCTCAGTTCAACCGGCGTTTATTGGCACCGTGCCTGGATGTCACTCTGCCAGGTCCGTGTTAGTGGAGTCATCTGTCTTCCTGCCTCTGCTCCCTCTCTCCTCCAATCAATCAAACGTCCCGCCGCTGGAATGTTCGAAAAATGCTACTTGTATCATGGCTCTCCCTGCTCGAAACACTCCAAGGACCCCCGAACTCTGTTGCCTAGGGAATAAAGCCCATACTCTTTCTTCTGCTATTTAGGGCTCTTTACAGCATGGTGCTGGGTGGGAGGTAACAGTGGGGGGGGGACATGGGAGGTTCTTAGTGAGTTGTTGACAACGAAGGACGTCTTTAAGAATAAGGTGTGGAGGGGCTTCTGGGTGGCTCAGTCGGTTAAGCATTGACTCTTGATTTCTGCTCAAGTCACGATCTTAGGGTTGTGAGATCGAGCCCTGCAATGAGCTCTCTGTAGGGCTCTGTGCTGGGTGTGGAGCCTGCTTAAGATTCTCTCTCTTCCTCTTCCTCTGTACCACTTTCCCACCTCTCCCTCTTTCTCTAAAAAAAAAAGATGATTCTCTCCCTCTGCCCCTCCCCCACCCTCTCTCTTTCGTTCTCTCTCTTTAAAAAGATATATCCATTCATTTATTTTAGAGTGAGAGTGCTGGGGGAGGGGCAGAGGGAGAGGGAGAGAGAAACCCAAGCGGACTCCACACCTAGCATGGAGCCTGACGTGGAGCTCGATCCCACTATCCCAAGATCAGACCTGAGCTGAAACCAAGAGTCCGACGCTCAAGCCAATGAGCCACTCAGGCACCCCTCTCTCCATCTCTTAAAAAAAAAAGAAGAAGAGGTGACAAACTGGCGCCACTCAGGCGCCCCTCTCTCCATCTCTTTAAAAAAAAAGAAGAGGAGGTGACAAACTGGCGCCACTCAGGCGCCCCTCTCTCCATCTCTTTAAAAAAAAAGAAGAAGAGGGGCGCCTGGGTGGCACAGCGGTTAAGCGTCTGCCTTCAGCTCAGGGCGTGATCCCGGCGTTCTGGGATCGAGCCCCACGTCAGGCTCCTCCGCTATGAGCCTGCTTCTTCCTCTCCCACTCCCCCTGCTTGCGTTTCCTCTCTCGCTAGCTGTCTCTATCTCTGTCAAATAAATAAATAAAATCTTTAAAAAAAAAAAAAAAAGAAGAAGAAGAGGTGACAAACTGGTGACTCAGTTTGGCACAGGTCATGATCTTGGGGTCCTGGGATTGAGCCCCACGAGTCTGCTTCTCCTTCTCCTGCTCCCCCACCCCTGCTTGTGAGCGCTCCCTTTCTCTGTCAAATAAATAAATAAAAATAAAATCTTAAAAAAAAGGAGTGGAGTTCTCCCCATGTCTCCACTATGTTCAGTTTGAAAATTCCCTTTCCTCTTTGTTTGGCACTTGGACCAGAGGCCAGAGTTTCATGGTGCTGAATTTGGAGACAGGAAGAGGCAGCCAGGGGCGATAAACTATGGCTCAGGAAACCTCCGCTCTGAGTCGGTCCCAGTTTCCGATGCCTGCTACGGAGGAGGACCCATCAAGAAAACATATTGGCTCTTAAGTGTCTGTGTCCCCTGCAGGGGTGAGGACTAAGAGCAACCAGTGGGAAACTTACATCTTCCTTTGTTCGCTTTAAGAAAAAGAAGGAGGAAGGGGTGAGGGGAAGCAGAGAGGGGTGTATGTAGAGCCAGCCGCAAGTGCCGTGGGCCACGCGTGAAACCCAGCTGTTTTCAGGTGCCCCTTGGGGGCCCGGAAGACGCCAACTCAGACTGAATGATGGCATATGGTTGTGTGTCAGGAATATTCTCCGCTGGGAGTGTGTGGGGTGAGATGTGTGAGGGTAACGAACTTGCCAGATGGCAGTCCTGGCCCTAGCCCTGTCTCCCGCTCTTGGAAGACCGATGGCACAACTGGGTGAAGGGGCTACCTGGGAACCAGTTCTGGCGACAGCAGCTGCTGAGTGGCTCTGCCCGTCCCTCTCCGGGTGCACTGGAGACCCTTAGGGCCCTAGCCTAAAAGCAGGTCCAGGTGAGCAGAAAGAGTTGCCCGCTGGCACAGCCCAGGATGCTGGGGCGGGCCTCCTGACACTAACCATGCCCTTCTTGGATTGCTCTGGGCACCTTTCTGGTTCCCCGAAATCTTGCTGTAGCCCCCCACCCAAGAGAAACTCCCGACCCCTTACATAGCCCTTACCTCTTGTCTAGCTGCGTCCGGCTGCCCTTCTCTCTTCCCCTGGGGCCATTGGCAGTTAGCACTTGTCTTGAGTACACGCAGGCCTCTTTTTCCTTTCCCCCGGCTCCTTGGAAGCCTGCCCCAGTTTGAGGCTCTCCCCGTTTTTTATAAAACCATTAACAGTAAGAAGCTCTGGGACTAACAGGTGAAGCAAGGGCCCTCTGCTTTCCAGAGCTGTGAATGGCTTGGCTGCCCCCCGTGGAGAGCAGGGAAGGGGTGGGAGGAGCACAGAGGCAGCTCTCTCGAGCCGGGGGAGCCCCGAGTGTCCCATGACATCACGTGTTATCTGGGGAGTCTGAGGAGAGGGGTACCCTCGCAGAGCAATAGGAGGGGTAGCTTCTGTTGATGGGCTGCTCCCCACGTGCCAGGCGCTGTGCTCAGGACTTGCGGAACAGTAACCTGTGTGACCCGCACCCCAGTCCTATGAGCTAGTCACTGCTCGTCCCAGACTTTACAGACGGGCAAACTCTGAGGACTTAAGTAACTTGTCAGAGGTCAGGAGGTGCAGGGGGTGGGACTGTCCTTGAGACCTGTCTCAGTTCAAAGCCTCTTCTCTTGACCCGCACACTGTGCCACCTTTGTAGTTGCCCAAGACGGCCTCGAGAGAGGAGGCCTTGCTTTTGGAAGTCCTTTTGTACTGTTTACTGGACACTTAGGCACGGACCAGGCCTTGTGCTAAGCTCGTTTGAGTCCTGCGACCACCTGTCAGATAGGTGATATTATCTCATCAGACAGACGTGCCAGGAAAGGGAGTCATGGAGAGGTGACCCGGCTTATAAGTGATTGCGTGGGGTTACCCCAAGTCCGTGAACCTCATCTCCTGACCCCCCCTCTCCCCCCCACCCCCCGGTCCCAGAAGCCACCCGGGCAGTTTGCTGTGTGTGTGGACCTACAGCGACCATCGCAGCCTGCAGATGCCTGTCCCCAAGAGCCCATGACTTCTAAGCTGGCGGGCCGTTCTGCTTCGGAGCAGGGAGGAGCTGAGGGAAGGCAGGACACACGGGGCCTGGGCAGGGGTTACTTCCTCGCTCGCAAGTCGGTTAGATGAGAAGTGAGGATCCAGATTGCTTTTAAGCACATTTTCGTTTTCTCCCCTCCCTCCCTTTCCAAATCAGGGTGAAGGTTGCCGAACCGTCCCCCTGGCTGGACATGTGGGGTTTGACAGCTTGCCCGACCAGCTGGTGAATAAGTCAGTCAGCCAGGGCTTCTGCTTCAACATCCTGTGCGTGGGTGAGTATTTCCCTAGCAGGAAATTCTATTACAGAATATGGATCCTTAATGGCTGGATGTGGCTTGGCAGGTAATTAGGTTAAATACTGTGTCATTCTGGTCTATTTGCAAAAGTGTCTTCCCCCCTCTTCCTCTTTTATCCGTCTGTTTGCTTTTGCGAGCAGCCGTCTGTGATGATATTTTTCCCCGGTCAGACCAGAATACAGGGCCGTACGTTGGGGGGAAACTGAGCCATGTGACACCCAGTGGAAATTTTGTAAGGGAGCTGGCTGGCTCAGCTACCGCGGTCAAGTTCACTTGGACGTCAACAAATAGGAGCCAGGGCAGAATGGGAAGGCCGACTGATGGGTGTGGTAGGCGCCTGCCCACCGGGTGTGGGCTTGGGCAGTGGGCTGGGGCCGTTTGCTCTTAGCCCTGTAATGCTCTGTACAGTTTGAGCTCAAGGGTGCAAAAGTTCTTTTATTCCCTTTAAACATACCTCCATCCAGCAGCGCCTGGGTGGCTCTGTCGGTGAAGCGTCTGCCTTCGGCTCCGGTCACGATCCCAGGGTCCTGGGATGGAGTCCCACATCGGGCTCCCTGCTCAGCGGGAAGCCTGCTTCTCCCTCTGCCTGCCGCTCCCCCTGCTTGCGTGCTCTCTCTCTCTCTGACAAATAAATAAATAAAATCTTAAAAAAAAAAAAAGCATATCTCCACCAGGACCTTTAGTCTGGAATGTGGGAACCAAGCCTTAGTCACCTCTAGTGTGCTAATCACAGCGCCAAGGGAATTCAGTAATGTCTGCGAAATGAATGAATGAGTTAACCCCATGGGAACCACTCATTATATTTCTCAAACCCTTTCCCCAGTAGCAGTTTGAGTCCTTACTAGGACTCTGTGAATGAGCAGAGTGAGTAGCGTTTGTACCTTCACAGAGCAGATGGAGACCCAGACATTTGGGGAGGCTAAGAGACGTGACCCGGGCGGCACAGAGGAAGTGCTGGAGTGCGGACAAGGCCCCAGGTCTGGCTGATCCGTTGGCCCTCCTCCCGCTTTCCTAACTGCTTCCAGCGATGTCTCTTAAGAACACAAAGGCACTCTGGAAAGGGTCAAACACCAACCCAACAAATGGGAGGAACAAGAGTTCCTTGACATTCTGTAAGAATCTCTCCTTAGACCTTCAAAAGTCCCGAATTTGCAAACACGATCATAGCGTATGATTTTCACTCTCTTGTGCAGCAAAGTATACCCGCGCATTTTCAGTGCCTTACTTCCAAACCTTAATGATTGTATAAACACTATAATAGAGTGCGTTTTCCTGCTGGTTGGAACACTCAGACGCTTTGCTGATTGCCGTTCTTATTTTTCTAGAGAGTATATGGGGATTCATTCATATTGAGGCTCTGACCACGGCTGAGTTGTATATTTTACTCATTAATATCGTCTAAAATTCTGTTTTCTTTTTTTTTTAAGATTTTATTTATTTATGTGACCCAGAGACAGCCAGCGAGAGAAGGAACACAGGCAGGGGGAATGGGAGAGGAAGAAGCAGGCTCCCAGCAGAGGAGCCTGATGTGGGGCTCGATCCCATGACGCCGGGATCACGCCCTGAGCCAAAGGCAGCCTCTTAATGACTGAGCCACCCAGGTGCCCCTAAAATTCTGTTTTCTAACTAGAGTCGTTCATTTTCTTGGACTCTTTCTATTTCTTCTCCATCCTTAGCGCTCTTTCTTGATCACTTCGTGTAGAAGAGTAACTATGTACCCAGGGACGAGTAGAGAACAGGGAGGCCACTTCTCACTATGGATGACAGGCAGTCGGCTAGGCTCACTCACTGGCTGAATGACTCCCTCCCACACATCAGCTTGGGAACCCAGGAGATGGCGATATGTGCTTCACAGAATCACATGTCATGGGCCTCGGCATTCAGAGCTAGGCCAGCAAGTCTACTCGTGGTGATGATGAGATGCTTTTAGGAGAAGGGTACAAAAGAAATAGAAGCCACGCTGATCAACATGGAGATGCCATCACATCCAATATTAGCACTGCCAAATCGCTCCGATCTTTGGCCGTTGGCCAACTTATTTTGCATAATATTTGATTACTGAAAAATTTCCGCATAAACATATTGGATTCCCTTGGCATTCCTCCCAGAGCTCAGTATGACCTGCAGTGAAGCTGAGGAATTGCGAAGTGACGTGACAGGCCCACCCTCATCAACCTTTCAACTAAGTGCAGTTGGGCGGGTGAATGAGGCTTTAGGAGGGAGGCCACAGAAATCAGAATGGCTCTCCGAGGGCCAGCGGTGTAGTGCAATTGGACCTGGGGACCGTGGGCTCCCCTAGGGCCCTGAAGAGGAGGCAGCCAAGCACAAGGCAAAGTGAGTGGGAGAAATAGTAAACGCTTGTCCTTGAGTTCCCACCCAGGCACAGGACAGCTATAACCGCTTTGGCGTGCACCTGCTGGGGTGAGATGACTCAACTGCCCCAGACCCTTCAAGAGGGGAGGGGTAGGAAGGAGATCCTCTGCCCCAAAGAGTCACCCCCTCTCTTTCTTTCCACACCTACCAAGTCCCAGGAAATCACCCTATTAGCCCCCCTCTTGGCGCTGCGGGTTTGCTCAGTGGAGGCCCCCAGCTGGACTGGGATCCTTTCATTCCCCATCCCTGATCCAAACAAGCCGGCAGCCTTCGAATCCTGCTCTCTGTCTGTTCTCACAACCCTGTCATTGCTCAGAGAACCCACAATTTGGGCCAAGGTCACGAGTGGTTGAGATGGGCTCTCAGGCTGCAATCTCAGCCCAGCCATGGGGCTAGGTGCTGGCACCGGCTTGGCCAAGGGTCCGTAGCTTGCCTGCTGAAGGTGATCTTTTCCCTCGCAGGACTTTCGGTGGCCGTTCCTTCATGCTGACCGCCTGTGCGTAGCTATCAGGTTTACTGCCGTAATGACTGTTCTCAAACGAGTCTGTTTGGGCAGAGACTATGTTCCCCCAAAGGATTTTCTTTTCTTTTCTCGTAAGGCATGTTAAGTGTAACAGAGACCTAAGACGTTTTGATCACAGCATTTTTTATCCGGGTGCTGGGCTACTGACCGTAGAAGTCCAAGCCCCAGCAGGGTGAGTACCCTCCAGCCTGATGGAGGTGTGTGCCTGTGCACACAGTGCACGGTGGGATTGAGAGAGAGAAGGTTTATGAATCCAGAGCCTAATTCATATGTAAGGGTACTGATAAATGGCACCCACAGTTATTATTTTTAGAGGGCTAGGCACATGGGTGTGGGCATATCATGACTCCTCTCGAACAGATTTTCTATGTTGACAATAATTACTGAGGGGGTGATGTTGCCCTCTCCCTCCCCAGCCCCCCCACCCCCAACAAAAACCATAGGCTAATCGCTTAGCTCTGGAAATTGCAAAGATCCCTCGATCCTAGATCTAGTGCAGGAGGCCTCCGAGGAGCCCCTGGAGCCAGCAGGACAAACGTCCTGGGGCCCGTCGCTCTGCACGGCTGGGAAGGAGCTCCGGAGAGATGCTGCGCTCCGAATGTGCCGGCCACAGTAATGCCTGTGAGGAGCGCAGAGCGTCATAACGATAATATTTACTTTGAAGCTGCTCAGGATTCCAGGCTCAACTGGGCCGTGTTGAACTTGGAATAAGACGCACAGGAGAAGCAGATCTGCAAGAGGGTGGGGGAGCCGGCTCCAGCACACCCCTGTGGGCCAGGCTTCGGCAAGGTCAGGAAGGAGCCGAGGGCAAGGTTAGAGAGCCAGCCATGACCTTGTCTCTGTCGATAGGCTCCCTGGAGTTCCTGGAGTGTTTCCTTTTGAACACCTTTTGAACTCGGGAGACGTCTCTCTTGGTGGCTTCCCACGTTTCGGAGCTGGCAGAGACCTTGGCTTCAGGGACCGCGAGCTCCCTGCGGACAGGGATGGGGGCTGTCCTGTTCCCTGTTGTATCTTTAGTCCCTAAAATTGCACGTGGCTCCGACTAGAGGCCCTGCGAACATTTGTCGAAGGCCCAAGTGGCAAGTGGGACACACTGGGGCATACTGGTTATACGTCTGGGCGCCAGTGTCTGACTCAGGGCCCGCTCTGCTACGGATTCCTTTGCGACCCTAGACCAGTTCCTTCGTCCACAGGTTACAGATGAGGAAGGTAAGGTGCAGAGAGACCGGGGAGTGCGGCGAATTCACCCAGCTGGCAAGTAGCTTGGCTGACCCTTCCGTTACTGAAGGACAAATAATAGTACCTACCTCCTAGGTCTATTGTGGGGAACAGGGGAGCTACCGGCACAGCCGTGCCTGGCACATCGTGGCTGCTCCAGAAGCCATCGCTATTATTATGAGTCCAGCCTGTTCGTTTTCTGAGGAAAGAGACCGGGGCCCAGCGAGGGGACCGCTTCTGGCCGGGCATCACCTGGCTGGGCCTCTGCGTCCGCCCTCCCCCACCCCCACCCCCGCTTGCAAGGACTTAATGACACAAGGTGCCAGAAGATTCGGGCGTTTGCAGCAGATGAGGAAAAAGGCTGAGTAGAGAGGTCAACAGTGGATTATCCCAGGGAGTGTAGTTTGAAAAAGCGTATTTCACATTACACGTTTTAAATAGAAATGCTATTTAAAAAACCGGGTGTTTCCAGCATCTTTTCTCCATTAAACAAAGCGAGATGGAATCCTCTGGGCCGGTGGTGACGACCTGAAAAGGGTTAAGAAATCCTGCTGTCTGTCCGAGGAGGGAGGAGGGGAGAGAAATTGACCCCTGGGGACTCCCCAGGTTTCCTGCTGGAATCTGCCAAGTCCCCACCTTCCTGCAGGGGTGTGGAGTCCCCGATGCTGGGCCCAGGGCAGCGTGGGAGGGGGCTGCATCCTCCGCTCAGGCTGGGCCCGTGCCAACCATGAAGAGGGGCCCCTGCAGCCCGCAGGCTCCACACTGATGGCAGAGTGGGACGGGAGCCCTCCACAGCCACGGGACTAGCTCGCTTGCTTCTCTGCCCTCTTCTCATGTTGCATGTGTCATAATTCCCGGGACACCCGCGGGTTCTTTTCTTCCACTCATCATTGGGCATCTAATTTCCACAGCCCTTTGGTGTTGGCAGGCATTCTCGTGGTCATTTGGCCTGCCGCTCCTCCCTGCTGCCCTGCCCTGCCCTGCCTGGCCGGTCTGCATTCCTCCGGCCGGCAAACACAGCAGCCTGGCCCCAGGCCTCTGTGTGCACCTGGGCTAGGCCCTCTGGGGAGTACGGGAAGATGCCCCATCCCTGGCTCTCTGAGGATCCTGGGGATCAGGGGCCCAGGAGCCAGCTCTGGATGCTGGGGAGACAGGGCTCAGCATTCTAGGAGCTGCGGGGTGTTCAGCCAAGAGCTCACGGAAGGGGGGAGGTGGGGATGTCCGTGGAAGGTTCATCAGGCACACACAAAGATGGGCTCGAATGGTGCTGGAATCTCCGCTCCCAGAGGGAAGGTGAGTTAGGGGTGAGGGACCCACCCCCCGTGTTCCCACCTCAGAGGGGCTGGTCCCCTGTGCAACTGAGCTGCACCCCCCCTTGGGCGGGGAGGGGGTGCTACATTCCGTTGCTTGGCCAAGTCTGTCACTTCCCACTGCAAAGGCCCCACCTCACCAAATTTTTCTTGAGACCCAAATACTTCCTGTTCCTTTAGGGAGGGGGAAAAGTTGGGGGGGCCTCTTCTGGGAGAATCTTTGCTGCTAATAGGTATAGCAGACCTTGGCTGGAAACATGATCTGTGTGAGGGACCATTTCCCTGCACCCTGGCAATCCGGCACGTTCGTCAGACCTGGCCATGAACGTTGGCTGGGGGGCTGGGGAGCCAGGCTGAGTTGAATGTTCTTCTTGTTCTCTCGCTCACCAATCTCAACACACACAGAAAGCTCTCATTGGAGACAGAGATTGGAAAAAGCACCTCCTGTTTTCGTCGCTCATTATTCAGGATAAAAGGCAGCGAGATGCAAAGCTAGACACACCCAGAGGGCGGAAGGGGAGGGGGCCATTTGCATTTACACGTTGTACGTCTCCTGCCGGGGACCTGAAGAGCCGGGTGGTCTAGGTATTCAAAAGGCAATCTGGGGGTGATTAGCTACTGAATCCTTTATTCCTGGCATTCCTGAATCGCTTGGTGGGGGGCGGGGTGGAAGCCCAAATACGGTTTGGATCTCTGGAGATGACAAGCCTCTGTAGCGCCCAGCCCAGCTTGTGGCCTCCTGTCACGTTCCTGCCCAACTCCCAGGCCACCAATTCTCCTCCAATGTCTTCTTTCCCTGAAGAGACCCCTTGGCTCCTGGCAGTGGCTTGACCTCCCTCGGGTCTCCCAGGAATGACCTCCAAAAAACCTTCACCGGTCTCCACAGGCTTTCCCCCACTCCTCTCCCTGGTGTGAAAGTCAAGACTTGGAATTCCAATGGTTTAATTTATTAGTATCCCGCAGGCTGTTAGTTAAACAAACAAATGACTGGTTTGTTTGAAATTTAAGGAGAAGAAGAATCTGTGGCCTGTTAACTTCCCTCCCCATTAGCTAAAAATGGCCTCCCCACTGGGAGACACATCCGGGCATGTGCAGAGCACAGTCTGGGCCTGGCGGGGAGGTGAGGTGGCGATGAAAAGGAGAGGATATTTATTTGACAAGGGACCTCTGTCCCTTTCTTTTAAAATCGAAAACAGCCCTTTAATTTTTATTACAAAAGCTATGCATGTTCCACGTAGAAAACTTGGAAAATACACAGAAGCCTGAAGAGAGAAATGAACACCGCACATCACCCCCACCACGCAGTGCTAGCCCTCTGGGTAAGAGTATATTGTGTGTCCTTCTGGACTTTTTCCAGGCGTAACTGCTACCTCTCTAGCACTGCCTGTAACAGACGTTCTTTTTCTGACGATAAAAGCCATGCATCCTCAACCTTCAAATGACACAAAAATAGGAAGACTAAGAGGAAAATTACCCCAGTTCCACTTCCTGAGACGCTACTGTTGAGACGTTGATGCAGTTCCTTTCAGTCTCTCTCACTTACCTGAGTGCCAACAGTCTATCTAGTTTTATCCGCTCTTATTGTGTACGGGCTCCCACGCCAATGAACATACGTCCAAACCATGATGGGGGATGGCTGCATGGCCGTGGCATGAACGGACCATAATTTCCTCTTTTGTTTTTCAGGAGAGACAGGTTTGGGCAAGTCTACCCTCATGGACACCCTGTTCAACACCAAGTTTGAGGGGGAGCCGGCCACCCACACACAGCCAGGTGTCCAGCTCCGGTCCAATACCTATGACCTCCAAGAGAGCAACGTGGGGCTGAAGCTGACCATTGTCAGCACGGTGGGCTTTGGGGACCAGATCAACAAGGAGGACAGGTAAGGAAGGCAATGGGGCCCGGAGGCTGGTGGGAGGAGCTCACCACGGGGTCCTGCCTGGACGTCCTCCCAAAATGGCGCGTGCAGGCCGCAGACACCTCAGGGCTCCGCCTCCGCCCAGGGTCCCAGTTCCCACCAACCATTCCACTCCACGCGCTCTGCCAAAAGAAAGGCGTCTTTCCAGTGTGCGTGGGCGAGGTCTCCGTTCCATGTGGCAGACATGTATTGAGCTCCTTCCTGCCTTGTGCCAGGCGCTGCTATGCCCTGACAATCTAAAAAGGAATGACTTTGTCTCTGCCCTTGAGGCACTCACCGGGGAGACCGGTTTTGAACAAATAAGCTCCATCGAGTGTGATGTGCTTCGGAAAGGACGGGGTACGAAGAGGTGAAGGACAAGTAACAATGAGCACCTAAAGGAGAGGACAGTCAGTTCCATGTGGGGAGGTCAGGGAGGCCTTCACAGAGGAAGTGCCTCCTGAGTGGGCCCTTGAGGGATGAACTCTTTTGCCGGCCAGACAAGGCAACGGAGGGAAGGGCAGCCCAGGCTGGGGGAGCGCTTGTACAAAGGCAAAGAGGTGTAGAAGATGATGGCAGATTCTAGGGATCTGTCGAGTGCAGAAGCGGATTGACTGCGAGCTGATGAAGCTAAAGCTGCCAAGGTCCTGTAACTAATTATTAGTCATAATGTTGTGCTGTCTTTCTGGAGGGCCCTTCTCATTGCATAAGCTTAAGGTCCCACAGTACCCGTGTCTGCCCCTGGGCTGCTGCTTGGCGTGAGTGAGGGGAAGGTAGGCGGAGATGAGCCTGAAGAGGGAAGCAGGAGTCAGATCAGGGGGGCATTTCTAGAATGTGCAGACACGGAGCCATTGAGAGGTTTTATGAAGTAGAATGAGATAGTCTCAGGGCACCTGCGTGGCTCAGTCAGTTAAGTGTCTGCTTTCGGCTCAGGTCGTGATCTCGGGGTCCAGCGATCAAGCCCCGCGTTGGGCTCCCTCCCCGCTCAGTGGGGAGTCTGCTTCTCCCTCTCCCTCTGCTCTTCTCCACCGCTTGTGCTCTCTTTCTCTCTCAAATAAATAAATAAAATCTTTAAAAAAAAAGAATGGGATAGTCTGACTGGCCTTGAAGTAGGTTCTTTGGAAGGGTAGGGGGAGCAGGAAGCCCCGTTAAGAGACTATTGGACCAATTAGGTCGAGGCCAGAGGTAACACAGGTGCTGAGATGGGAAAGAGGAGGTAGGTTTGGTAAATATCGAGTAGGTAGAATCAACAGGACTCTAGACAGAGACTTGGTGTGGGGTCGTGAAGGCAAAAGAAGAATCTAGAAAGAGGCCCAGACTTCTGGCTTTGGAGAGTGGACAAATGGTGGTGGCATTCGGTAGGAAAACTCATATAAGAGAATCACGTTCTAAAAGAACCAGCTGTGTTTTGGACCTGTTGAGGTTGAGCTGTCCGTGGACTACCGAGACCCCTGATGACCTTCGGTGGCAGGCAGCTGAATACACAGGGGTTAGAGGTCGGCAGAGGGTCTGCGCTGGAAATAGCGATTTGGATTATCGAGGTATAGGTGCTATGTTCCAACCGCAGACCCACGTAAGATCACCCGGGCATCGGAGTGCGGGGTGGTGAGCACGGGGCTACAGACAAAAACCTTAGGATGTTAAGTCAGCAGATGGAGCAAATGACACATTCTGGAAAAAGAATGAACAGGAATATGCAGAGAGGTAGGAGGAGAGACTGCAGGGGGTGAGAATGGAGTGTGAGTGAGGGGTGGGGCGGCTCAGACACCGGGATGTGTTGAGGGCTGGGGTCAGGGAGGGGGTCAGGCACCATCCGCATTTAACTAGACGTCACGTGGTTATCACAATGCCCATCTCAGAAAAGGCCATTCATCATTTTAGGCAGTGTCTGCCCATCCTTTGAGGATTCTCTTGCTTCTTAGCTGAACTGGATCCCCAATTCTCCTATTTCTCCCTTGAAGTTCCAACAGCCGTACATTTAGCTTCTTAATAATTGAACTGAACTTTGTTTTTCATTTGAAATTCTAGACGGATACCTCTGCTTTTTATCGCTTTGCGTATTATGCTAATTGTGCTTGGTTGAGAATAAATTGGACCCTGGGGAAAGGGGATGGGTATTTGGGGTCATCTCAGCTGCAGACGGCTCAGGATCTTTTCAATTAAATTTCTCACATTTCTCGGCAACATACATTTAACATATCTGACATTGGAAACGGCTTTGGTAATGACGGTTTGAGAGGACTGAGCTGATACGGCCCCTTAGAGGCTAATCTACTTCCATTACTTTGGTAATATTCTTATTGTTTTTCCTGATTATAAACATGATGCATACTAATACAAAATCAAATAATACAAACTCAAGTAAGTAGAAATGAAAAGCCTCTCAGAAACTGGGCTGGAGAGCAGGGCTGGGGCAAGCCCCAGGGATTCGTAATAAAAAGCAGTGTTTTCTCCATACTGATGGGATCATTTGGGCATAGATACGTGTCAGTATAGCCGCACTGAGGCAGAGCGCCAGAATGCGAGCCTTCACCCACGGTGCGTGGTCTTCTAAGAAGAGCAGTGATTAAGGCCAGACCCTGGGGAAAGCCACTTGTTTAAAAGAGGCAGGAGCATGGGGCGCCTGGCTGGCTCTGTTGGTGAAGCATCTGTCTTTGGCTCAGGTCTTGATCCCGGGGTCATGTTCCCCACCCCCCTTCCGCCTGACTCCCTGCTCAGCAGGGAGCCTACCTCTCCCTCTCCCTCTGCCCCTCCCTTTGGTTGTGCTCTCTCTCTCTCTCTGTCAAATAAATGGATACAATCTTTAAAAAAAAAAAAAGGTGCTGGAGCAAAAGGAACTCAAGAGGGAGACTGAGGACAGGCTGGAAAGAGGTGTGATTGGGAATTTAGGCTTTGGTCTCAGACCGACCTGGGTTCAGATCGCATCTTGCCACTGATTAACCCAGCGATGTGAGACAAGGGTTTTGTGCCGCTCTCAGCCTATTGATAACTAACGCTGTGGCTGGTCCGACCCTTGTGGTCCTTAGGATTGCAAGATGCTCTCAGCAGTAAACATCAGGGAACTTGGAGACCAGAAAGGTTTATTATTCACAGGTCCTGGAAAGCACAGGGCACAGCTGGGACTACACAGTGAGGTCGCAGGGGAGAGAGAGCAGGCGTGAGTCTGGGGTTCTGCTTTTTTTGAGATGGAGGGTTTAGGTCTAGGATTTGGTAGGCTTGCTCTAGAGGGGAGAATTTATTTATTTATTTATTTATTGGTTTTTATTTATTCACTTGAGAGACAGCGCATGAGAGAGAGAGCACACAGGCCGGGGGAGGGGGAGGGTAGAGGAAGAGGGAGAAGCAGACTCCCCACTGAGCAGGGAGCCTGACATGGTGCTCCATCCCGGGATCCCACGATCATGACCTGAGCCAAAGGCAGACGCCCGCCCAACCGACTGAGCCACCCAGGTACCCCTAGATGGGTGAATTTAAAACATCAGAAGGAGAATTTAAAGCAGCGGAAGAGAAAAAAACAAGTGGCCCAAACGGTCCCTTAGGGAAGTCAACCAAGATTTCTGAAACAAAGGAGCCCCTCGGGGGCGGTGGGAGGATGGAGGGCTGACTCTTTACCTTTAGGTGGCTGGCAGTGTGTTTATTCGAGATAGTCAGTTGTCTTTGAAGTGGATGCCTCGGCCATCAAACTTAAATCAGGCACTTGCATGGCAAAAAAGGAAAACCAACTCTCAGAACTTGCATTGTAAGACACTTAAATTCTCTATGGCTCAGTTTTCTCACCTATAAAGTGGGGATGATGATAATACTAATATCTACCCTAGAGGATTGTGGTGAGGCATACTTGACATTTCTGGTATATGAAATGCTTCAACAGTGCCAGGCACAGGGGCACCTGCGTGGCTCAGTCGGTGAAGCGTCTGCTTTTGGCTCAGGTCATGATCCCAGGCTCCTGGGATCGGCCTGGGTCAGGCTCCTTGCTCCACAGGGAGCCTGCTTCTCCCTCTCCCTCTGCTGCTCCCCGCCACTCATTCTCTCTCTCTCTCTCAAATAAATAAATAAATTCTTTAAAAAAAAAAAAAACACTGCCTGGCACAGAGTAACTAACGAACAGAAGATACTGTTATGATGATGACTTTTATTGGTAGAAGAGTCAAGGGAGAGTTGTGCTGTGTAGCATAACGGAGGCAATGATAAATGGACCTGAAAAATATCCGTTGGGTGTGGCAACATGAAGGTCATGAATACACCAAGGAATAATAATTCCAGGGAAGCTGTGGTTGGAAGCTAACTTGCCATGAGTGAATGGAAGGTAAGTAAGTAAAGGCATCAGAATAACAAAAAGAGCAACAGGACAGAGAAGTGAGACCAAGATCAAGTTCGTGTTTACGCGGGAATTTGGCATATGTAAGTCAGCAGGGAAAGAATGGACTGTTCAAGAAACTGTGCTGGGAAAATAGGCCATCCATTAGGAAAAAATAAAATGAGACCGTCCCACACAAACACTAGTCACAAAAATAGATTCCAGATGGATTAAAAACAAATTCTAAAAATATAAGGAGAAAATATAGGAGAATGTTTTTATAGCTTTAGGGGTAGAGAAGGTTTTTCTAATCGTGACACAAAAATCCCAAAGCCATATAAGAAAAGATCGACAGATTTAAACTTATTAAAATAAAAAGAAAACCTTTTGCAAACTGAAAGATGCTCTTAACAAAAGTAAAGAAACTACAAATAGAAGATATTTGCAACCTATATTACAAACAAAGGATTTTTCTAAATTGTAAAGAGAGCTTCTACAGTTCAATGAGAAATAAACAGGTAATTGACAGAAGGGGGGAAAATGGAAATTGACAACTAACATACCAACAGATGTTCATCTAATGTCACCAGTGATTAGGGAAGTGCAAAAGGAAAAATGGAATACTTTTTATCCATCAGATTTGCAAAAATAAAAGATAAAAGTACAGTGGCTGCTAACATCGGCTAATTTCATTCATGTTTCTGGCAATGTAAATGGGTACAGATGTTTTAGAGGGCAGATCTGGTGGGACCTATTAAAATTCTTAATGTGAACACCTTATGATCCAGCAGTTCCACTTTTAGGAATACAGCCGAGAGAAACAATTGCACAAGTTCATGAAAAACACACAGAAAGGATGTTCACTGCAACACTGGATATGGAATAAAAAATTTTTTTAAACAGCTGAAATTTCCACCAATAGAGCAACACAATGAGCTATGGTGCAACCGTACCATGCAATAAATACATTTGGCAGTTTAAAAGAATGCAGATCTGTGTGCACTCACGTGGGTGTGTTATTAAGTGAAAAGAAGGGTTGCAGAATGATACACAGATCATGATGCCATTTGCATAAATCCACCCTTCCCAATGAAACACCAAACACCCCTCCATATAAATACATAGAAAAAGACCTTCAAGGTGAACCAACAAACTGAAAATAGTAGTTACCTCTGAGGAGGGGAGCATAAGTACACGTATGGGTTATGCAATTAAGAATAAATTTTAAACAAGAATGAAGTCTTAAAAAAGGAAGCAGATAAAGTGGGTGTAGACCGCTCATTTAAAAAGCTTTCCTGAACTGGGAAAAAGAGATAAGGCAGTGTGTAGAGGGAGGGAAAGAGGTCAGGAGCGACTTTTTTTTTTTAAGTTTATTTGTTTTTTGTAGTAATCTCTACACCCAACGTGGGGCTCGAGCTCATGACCCCGAGATCAAGAGTCGCATGCTCTTTGGACTGAGCCAGCTAGGCACCCCCAGGGGTGATGTTTTTGAGGCTGAGAGAGAGGATGAGGGCTTGAACAGGAGCAGAAGCTTCTAGGACAGAGAGGAGGAGGCAGGTATAAGAGAAAGAATCCACGACATCCAGTAGCCAGATTGGCGTGGGGGATCTAGTTCAGTTGATAACATTATACTAAATGCCAACTTTGTGCCTGATACGGTGTGAGGTGCCAGGAATACTAAGAAATAAGGAAGCTGTAGTTTAATGGAAGGGACTAATACGGAGCATACAAATTCTACGTAATGTAGTGAGTACCATAACAAAGGCACATGGAGAGAACTGTGGGGAAAAGAAAACGTAGCAATTGGCAGAGCCCGGTGGGAGTGTAAGGTGGAAACGAGGTGGTCAGGAATGACTGAGCTAAGTCTTGAAATCTTGCAGGATGCGCCCAAGTTAGCCAACCGGCATACTGTGGGTATTCAGTACCTATTTGCTGAATGAATGAAATACACGTTGATGGCAAAAATAAAATTTAAAAAATACCTCTAAGGTTTATATCTTTCAAGACCAAACATATCCATTGAATGTGTTAACGAGGATGCCGATGAGAGTAGAAAACAGTCTACGATGTGTTAGGAGTGAATGAGAATGAATGAATGAATGAATAGATTATTTTTTCCAAAATATCTCCATTTATCCATTAAATATTTATTGAACTTCTGTTATATGCCAGGCTCTGTGGTAGGTGCAGAAGACAAACTCTATTCCTAAGGGAAGAAAAGACCTAGGGCAGTGGTTGGGGAGAATGCATGGTTGAGGGGGATTGAGTTGAGGAAGGATCTTTCTTTTGAGATGAGGGGAGACTTCAGCATGTTTATAGGTTGAGGAAGAGTCAGTAGGGGGCGAGGAGCTGATAGCTGAAGCAAGATTCTCAAAGAGCCTGAAAGGAATGAGAGCGAGTTCACAAAGGGTGATGATAGAAGGAGGTTGGGAAGGACTGATTGAGTTTTAGAGAGGAGGGAGTGAGGCAGGAAGTTGAACCGGTGTGAGGCTAGTGGCCCCAGTTTTGTTGGTAATGTAGGAGGTAAGACCATCTCATGAGAGTGAAGATATCACGAGTAAGTTTTGGAGCTTGAGGAAAGTAGTGAAAGTTTGGAATGGTCAATGAAGGCAATGGGAAGGGAGCCAGTCAAGGTCAAGTAAGGGGATTGTCCTGCTCTATCTGAGGTTGGAGGCAATGGTTTTGGGTGCCAAGACTTCTGTGATGGCCTCTAGCTAACTTCAACAGCAGTGGTGTGGGGAGCAGAGGGCAGACCCTGAAATGTATTCATCACACAATTTGCTGGGCCGGGAGGGTGGAAGGCAAGGGCATGGTGGAGATGAAAGTGTTGATAAAAGAGTGGTTCAGGTAATCAGTTTTGGGGTTCAGCTGGGCCCGAGAAGGGGATGAGGCCAGTGAGGGGCTGATAGCCTATGAGACAATAGAGAGGTCAAGGTACCCAAGGGTTCTGTGAGGTGAAAGGTCAGGTTTAGGAGGATCCAATGTGTAAGAGGGTTGGAAAGATGAGAGGTTGTGGCCAGAGAGCGGGGAGTTAGAGAGAGGATGTGTTGGGGGGAAGCTGATCAGGCCAATGGCAAGGTGTGTCGGTGGCTGAAGTAGAGGGAGCCCGAAGGTTGTGGAGTGTAGACAATCAGGGAATAAAGAGGCTGAAGGTTGATGGGTTGTCTACGAGCACACTGCCATCACCCAGAATGGAGAGAGAAACCGCGTGGGTCAGGTGCCACCAGAAGACGATGGAATACGTCTCAAATGAAGAAAAGGTTTTACACTGAGGTAGAGGAGGAATGATCTAGAAGTGGCACTGGGGAGCTACACGAGTGCCCATTCCACTGACCCCAAGGCACACAGGTTGTGGGAGAATGAGTAGCCTACTCCGGAGAGGGCTGCTGGGTAATGATGTCCTCAGGGTTGTGGTATCCTTGCGGGGGGCAGGGGGAGGGATTAGGTTTCCATTAGGGCAAGAGGTAGGCAAGTTCTGTGGAAAGGAAGATGACAGAGGCCAGTGCTGCTTAAACTTTCATGTTGCCTACAAGCCCCGGAGGCTCTCGAGAAGACAGAGACTCCGATCCTGTAGGTCTAGGTTGGGGACCGGGGATTCTGCATTTCCAACAAACCCACACGTCTGGCTTTGTTCCTGTAAACCTGACCTTGTGCCTCCTTGGTTTTGCTGGCCGAGATGCTGTTGCTCAAGCACGGTGTCTGTGACCAGGCCTTGTGAGTTTCCAGTGGGGGAGGGGTGCTCGGATGGCTGTGGCTACACAGAGGACCGACCGTGGGAGAGGAAAGAGACTGGGATGACCTGGAGGTGTCTAGGAAGCATGAGTGGAGGGTGGTGACCACTGCAGCCGTGGGAATGAGCGAGAGCACCCAGGGATAATGCGTGGGCAACGTGTAGAATGACGGCAAAAGATGGGTCCGGGATGGAACCTTCGAGACAGGCCAAGATTTAAGGTGAGTGAGAAAGAAGAGTTTTAGACGCAGGAGATACTGGCGGCAGTGAAGCCAGAGGGCAGTGTTTCAAGAAGGGACTGGTCAACAGTGTCCAGAAAGATGACAATTGAAAAGTGCCTGCTGAGAGGTATAATCATTAGTTTTTTATAATGTGACTGTTTAAGAAACCCAAGGTAATCAATCATCTTGAAAACAATTCTAACGAATACCAGTTCAGTTAGGTAGCCAGTTTCAAAAGAGACACGAAGAAAACCATGGACTTCTTATCAACCGACAATAACTAGCTAGAAAACATTATGGAACAGAAGACCCCGTTCACAGTAAAAACCCCTTACTCTATCCTGCCCACAGACCCTATGTGATCTGTCCCCTGCTCCCTCGCTTACTTCATCTTTTACTGTTCTTGGTCCCCCCCTTTTTTAAAGTAGACTCCACACCCAGCCTGGGCCCAGTGTGGGGCTTGAACTCACGACCCTGAGATCAAGAACTGAGCTGAGATCAAGAGTCGAATGCTTAACCAACTGAGCCACCCAGGTGCCCCTGTTCTTATTTTTAAAAAGGTGAAATTCACACAACATAAAATGGACTATTTTAAAGTGAACAACTTAGTGGCATTTAATACATTCACAATGTGGTGCGACCGTCCCCTCTGCCTCGTTCCAAACATTGTCATCGCCCCAAAGGAAACACTGAGCACTAACTCCCCACTCCCCTTGTTCCCCAGGAACCACTATTCTCTTTCCTTTCTCTGTGACTCTGGCTCTTCTGGGCACCTCCTGTACGTGGAATCATACAGTATTTGTCCTTTTGTGTCCTTTTTTGTCCTTTTCACTTGAACGGTGTTTTCAAGGTTCATCCCTGGGGTAGCACGCATGAGACTTGTCTTCCTTTTAGAGACTGCGTAATAGTCCATTGTCTGGATCTCCCACATTGTGTGGAGCCAGTCGTCACTTGATGGCCACTGGGCTGTTTTCACCTTCGAGCAATTGTGAATAGTTCTTTCCTGCACTAGGTCCCAGCAACCTTGCCTTCTTCCTATTGCAAACCTCCTCAAGCTCATTTCTCCCTCTGGACCGTTACCTTTCTTATTCCTCTCTGGAATGCTCTTCTCCTAGATTCTGCCATGGCTCTCTTATTCCTGACTGTGCAGCTTAAAGTTCACGTTGTCAGGGAAGCCTTCCTGGTCACTTTTTATCCCCATTATTGACAGGAATAAGAAGTAGTGTCCAGACCAGAAATTGGTTTTTTAAAATATTTTTTTAAAAGATTTTTATTTATTTGTTTGAGAGAGATCATGGGCAGGGGGAAGGGCAGAGGGGGAGGGAGAAGCGGGCTCCCCACTGAGCAGAGAGACAGTCCATCCATGGTGGGGCTCGATCCCAGGACCCTGAGATCATGACCTGAGCTGAAGGCAGATGGTTTACCGACTGAGCCACCCAGGCGCCCCAGACCAAGAACTGTTTTGTGCCTTTGGCCTCCTTAACAATCCATTGAGGCCTATGGACTCATTCTTCAAATAACGGTTTTAAATGCCTAAAATATGCCCATTATACTAGAAATACACTTCCCAAAATATTTTCAAATTGTGATTTGTCAAAAGGACAAATACTGTATGATTCCACTTCCAGAAGGACATAAATCCCTGTCCTTCTTTATTAGTTCCTGAAGTAATATCTACACGCAGCCCTAATAACTATCATAATTTAGAAGGTGTGTAAGTATAAATGCTATTTTGAGATATTTGCAACAACTGTAATAGGAAGCAAAAATATCGGTGATTTCTATTGACTGTGAAATCGCAGGTACTGCTAAAATTACTGTAGATTGTCACCTGCATTTGTACCTGAAGAAACCGCTAAGCTTCAGTGAGAGCTCAGTGAAAACAATGTGGTTCTTTCCTATCCAAGTTCATGGTTCCTGCGAATTCTCTCCATAGACCCCTTGGAAGTCTGTGGAGCCCAGGTTAAGAGCTCCTACCCTAAATTGTGAAAGACAAACAGTAGTGACAAGGAGGGGTGGATTATGTTGGAGCTGGGTTTTTTTTTTTAAGACTTTATTTATTTGAGAGAGAGGGTGTGTGCGTGCATGCACGCATGAGCAGGGGGATGCAGAGGGAGAGGGAGAGAATCTCAAGCAGACTCCCTGCTGAGTGCGGAGCCCTTCGCGGGGCTCGATCTCACGATCCTGAGATCACGACCTGAGCTGAAACCAAGGGTCAGATGCTCAACAGACTGAGCCACCCAGGCGCCCTGTAGAGCTGAGTTTTTGTAGCAGATGGAAGAGATTGTAGGAGGCCAGGGTATAATGCGCCAGAAGAAAGCTGCCTTCGCCACCCCTCCATGGAACTTGGGTGCAAGAGATGTTGAAATTTCCAGCTAAGAAGGTATATGAGGGAAGCCCCGTCTTCGAAGGGGAGTCAGGTATTACCCAGGACAAGGAAACATTTATGCAGAGACCGCCTGTGGGAGTAAGGGGTTTGGTTTCTCATGGACGGGGTGGGGGGCGGTGAGCACAACAGAGTGGGGTGGAATCCTGACTATATTCCAGATAACCACGCTGGACACCGAGGATACACAGACGAGTAAGACAAAGATGAATCACCCATTATGACCGGTCTAAACCCAGGGCTGTCGGTTGATTGGCTCGTTTGGCTGGTCTGATCCAGAGCCGCCTAAGGGTCTGAGGCAGCAGCAGAAAGATAGGCCCAGGGTATCACCAGAGATTGGTGATAAAAAAAACTCAAAATGCACTCTTTTCTTTCCTCCTTTGGTTCCTTTTGCAGAATAAAAAAATGAAGTAAAAAAAAAGTTATGTAATGGAGAAAGCAAAAAAAAAAAAAAGCTAGCAGTGCCATGATTCGATAATTCAAATGAGCCAATCATCCAAAAATTAGAGAAGTCAAAGGGGTGCATCCCCCACACTTGCTCCTAATTCTTCAGGAACCTTCTAAGGATCTTTGACACCAAGAGATTCTTGGATGCTGTTACCCTTCAGAATGATGTTTGACTCAGCGAGATCAAAGGAAGAAAGGGGGAAAAAAGGATTTTATTTTTGGAATTTTCTCTGGGGCTCCAGAGATACCTTGCACCTGGATCTCTCCTCTGTATGTAGCTCTCAGAATCTAGGATTTGGGGATTTTTTTAAGCCATTTTCCCTTCTCTACCACGGGGATCCCTTTGATCATGTTTCTGTCTGGCAGTGCTATCGGCAAGCTCGCTGCTTGGTCTTGAAGGCAGGAAGCCTTGGATGGCGAGGCAGCGGACAGATGGGGTGATGAGAGCAGAGGCAGAGCTGAAGCCACGCTGACCTAGTTAGAGCAGACGGAGGCTGCAGGGGTGGCAGGAACTGCCCGGGAGAGAAGAGAGAAGCTTCCCGGGACAGGGAGGAGCAGAGGACTGGCTCTGGTTTAAGACGCCCTGGCAAGACTTGGGGTCATAAAGGGGATTTTGCCTGGAGACTCAGTGAGCTGGGTGTGCGTGTGTGGGAGGGGGGAGATCTCTACCAAATGTTGTCAATGTGCTTAGATTTTAAAGTCACACTCTTGGAGGAAATGAGAACCAGAAAAATATGTGGACCTTAGGGGAGCCATGTGGGCTGTCCCATAAATCCAGCAAGACTGAGCGGAACCCAGAGTGTTCTGACAACTTTCCCCCGCGGTGGGTCAAGGAGAGGTCCCGGCCACCACCGGGTTCCCAGCTGTCACACTAGGCACTGGGGGTGGAGGGCGGGAAACCGAGGAAACACAGACTGGGAACCAGCCCGAAGCATGATCAACCCACCCGCAGATACCCCATGGGGACGAGACTAGTGCCCTTCGTGGCCTCCGCCCCTCAGAGGGACACAGCGTATTTGAGGGGACAGTAATCCTTGTGAAGCGAGAGTAAGCGATCTGATAGCATTATTATCATTTTTTGTATACTCCGGGGTCACAGAAGGGGTTTTTGGCAGAAGTGGGGAAGACCGTGTGGAAGAGGAGGGGGACATTCCATGGCCCTGAGGTCTGGGAGGGCAGGACTGGGGTGAGAAGAGAGAGGCGGGCATTCCAGAGCCAAGCTGTGCCCAGAGGCCGAAGTTCGGCCAGCCCGTCGAAGGGAGCTGGAGGAACCCAGCTGCATGGGGAGAGCCAGATGACCCAGGGCATTTTAAACTTCGAGAAGGGACTGTACCGAAAGCCCAGGTTTGCAAGCGGTCCAGCCACGTCCCTGCTCTCCCTGCCCTGCCCAGCTACAAGCCCATCGTGGAATTCATCGACGCCCAGTTCGAGGCCTACCTGCAGGAGGAGCTGAAGATCCGCAGGGTGCTGCACAGCTACCACGACTCCCGAATCCACGCCTGCTTGTACTTCATCGCGCCCACGGGCCACTCCCTGAAGTCTCTGGACCTCGTGACGATGAAGAAGCTGGACAGTAAGGTACGGAGGCAGGGCCGAGGGCGCGCGGGGGGCGGGATGCACCGGGACCACGCTTATTGGTCTCGCGGGCCACGCTGGTGCCAGACTCCAGGAGACGCTCTGTGGCCTCCTCATCCTCTCCTTCATTCCCTGTCCCTCCGGAAAGATGGTGTCATTGATCCAGCACCTGCGTCGTACACCTTGTGATCCGTTTTCCCAGCGCTGGGCACGGGTCTGCCCTGAGCCATCTTTCTGCCCTGATCGCTCTGGGGGTTAAGGGTGACTGCAGGCAAGATGGCTGCCAGGGCCTGGGCACGCAGCCTTTGGCAATGGAAAGGTGTTTTTTCTTTGCCCCAGGATTGACTGTTCTCGAACAGGCAAACTGGACTTTGAAGGAGGTTATTTTTATTATCAATAAGAATTTTAGTAACAGCAGCTAATGTTTGTTAAATCCTCATTCTGTGCCACTACTGTGCAAGCACCATCTGGAGTATCTCCTTGAATTCTCACAACCCGCTGAGGCAAACACCGTCATTATCCCCCACTTAGCGGACACAGAGGCTCTAAGAGGTTAAGGGACTTGCCTGTTGTCATGTAGCTAGCTTCTGGCAGAGGCTAGATTCGAACTCAGATCCCTGGCGCCACATTCTGTGGCCTCCATTCCTGAGAAAGATGGCTGTGGGAATCGGTCGTGTCCTGCTGTAAAAGGAACTGAAAAATGTAAGTCCCACACCAGATAGACATCAGACAAGGGTTCTTCCTGTGAAAGGATTGTTTGCTGTACTAAAGAATTGATGCGGGATTCCTTAAAAAGCCGAACACATTTCCCCCTAACATTGCCTATGTGCCTGGCACTGGGTTGAGTACGTTATAGACATTATTTTATTTCATCCTTCCAAGAATCCAGTGTGGTGGGTACTGTTATTCCCACTTCCTCATGAGAAAACTGAGGCACAGAGAGCCAAGTAGCTTTCTCCAGGTTGGACAACTTGTAAGGGGTCTGTGATTTGGACCTGGCTCGCTCTGACTCCAAGGTATTTTATTTTATGAAATTCTAATTTATATGCGTTATTTAGTAGCCTATCCGTGAGAAAAACTGACATTCAGCTCAAATCAAAATAGGAGCAGTTTTTTCTTTTTCTTTTTCTTTTTCTTTTTTTTTGCAGCCATGAGCTCACCACCCAGGAGTACCGGCTGCGGCAGAAATGTCGCTATGCCCTGCATGTCCTGTATAGGGCAGCAGAGAGCCATGCGCCGGTGGCCCGGTGGGTGGGTGGGGTTAAGTTAAGCAGCCTGTGGCATAGGCTCGTCGTGTGTCCATGGGGACACGGTGAAAAGTGACGAGGAGAATTGGCTCTGCCCGTCTTCCCCCTTGGCAAAGGCTCTGACCCGCCCCCCTCCTGCAAAGACTTCAAAGAAGGCACCTGCAGGGCTCAATCTTTGACCCGGTGCACGTAAAACGGGCGGCAACCTTTATGGGTACTCGGCAGGCAACGCGTAAAGCGGGCAGACGGCGGCCTCCGAGTGTCGAGCTCCTTCCCAGGCCCAAGCACTATGGATGACGCCCCACAGCAGTCTGCTGGCGGCAACGCCTCTGCTCCCCCGTGAACGTGAGCTCGGGTGTGCTCTGTCCCACGAAGGCGTGGGCGGGGCACAGTTCTTCACCCTCCCGCAGCAGAAGCCTTGTCTCTGCTTGGAGTCATTTCAAGGAGCAGGGTTCAGGTGGATTAACTTTGGGGTGGCGTTAGGCCTTTGTCCTGCTGTCTGAAACTGGGCATATATGCCTGCTTGCTTTGTGCAGAAATTAATCACGAGGGGCGCCTGGGTGGCGCAGTCATTAAGCGTCTGCCTTCGGCTCAGGGCGTGATCCCCGCGTTTCGGGATCAAGCCCCACATCAGGCTTCTCCGCTGGGAGCCTGCTTCTTCCTCTCCCACTCCCCCTGCTTGTGTTCCCTCTCTCGCTGGCTGTCTCTCTCTGTCAAATAAATAAATAAAATCTTAAAAAAAAAAAAGAAATTAATCACAAAACTCAGGCAGTCAAACTCTTTTTTGCATGAAGTGTCAGATCACACTGGTAACTGAGAGGGTCTTCTTCATCCAGCTGGGTTGGTTCATAAGTTTGCTGCCAGAAAGGGGGGCCAGGTGAGCTCCTTCGCTGAGCTCTGCCCTGCCTCCCCTCCCTGCCATGGCCCATGGGGGTGGGTCCGTAACACGCTGGGGCTAGCCTGCACCAGATCGGTTGGGCCAATTTACTGTTAACAAGGAGTGGCCACCTCCCCTCCTTGTCAGCCACAGATTCCCAACGGTCCTCTTTCTGCTCGGAATCACCCAAGCAGTGATCTCGGTATTAAGATATCACACAGCCCATCAGTTTGGAGCTGAGCTGGTTAAGACTCTGGATTTATTGATTTTTTTTATTTTTTAAAAGATTTTATTTATTTATTTGACAGAGAAAGACAGCGAGAGAGGGAACACAAGCAAGGGGAGTGGGAGAGGAGAAGCAGGCCTCCTGCTGAGCAGGGAGCCCAATGCGGGGCTCGATCCCAGGATCCTGGGATCACGACCTGAGCTGAAGGCAGACGCTTAACAGCTGAGCCACCCAGGTGCCCCAAGAGTCTGGATTTAGGAAGAAGGCTAAACTTGGATCTGGAGCCCAGTTCTGCTACGTACCTGCTCTGTGGCCTCGGACAAGTTACTTAGCCTCTCTGTGCCTCAGTTTCTCATTGGCAAAATGAGAGGAGTGTTGTCAGGATTAATTGTGTTAATCCACGTAAAGCGCTTTGTCCAGTATCCAGCGCTTAGTAAGCAGCACCCACTGTCATTTATTATGTTGTGATTTGGCTACAGAGGTGGCCAGTCCTGGGCCGTTTGGGTTGAGCTGGTGGAAGTCCTCTGTCGCGCTGCTTTCGGTTGCAGATTATCCGGCTTTGCTCCTCCCTCCCCCAGGTGAACATCATCCCCATCATTGCCAAATCAGATGCCATTTCGAAGAGCGAGCTAACGAAGTTCAAAATCAAAATCACCAGCGAACTAGTCAGCAACGGGGTCCAGATCTACCAATTCCCTACAGACGACGAGTCAGTGGCAGAGATCAATGGAACCATGAACGTGAGTGGGAGCACAGGGGTTCAACTTTCTGACCATTTGCTGTTTATTTTTATTATATTTTTTCAAAGATTTTATTTATTTATTTTTTCGAGAGAGCGAGAGAGCACGAGCAGGGGGTCGCGGCAGAGGGAGGGAGAAGCAAGCTCTGCATTGAGCAGGGAGCCAGATGCGGGGCTTGATCCCAGGACCCCGGGATCATGACCTGAACTGAAAGCAGACACTTCACCGACTGAGCCACGCCAGCGCCCCTATTTTTATCATTATTTTTATTTTACAAACTGGTCGTCGAACATCACCATCCATTTTAGTGAGGTCAAGCCCATCATCTGAATCTCAGTGTTTGTGAGGAAGAATCCAGAACCCAAACAGCTCCTCTCCCTTAGTGTTGGCTGCTTCAAAGCCTCAGAGATGCAGAGATTGATAGCAGAGACTGAGAGAGGGACAGGCCAACTTCAGGAAGAGTCTGGGGGGGGGGGTTCGGACCTCCCCTTCCACCCTCCTTTTTGATGCTGCTTCAGTCTAAGCTAGCCCCCCTGGGACTGCCAGAAAGGCAAACAGTCTTCCTCTCTGACCAAAACAATGCCATGACAACCCACAGCAGAAAAAGTTGGCGGGCTTCCGGGGCTCCAGGACAGTGCGTACACAGATCATCGAGGCCTCTACCCCCGGGGGGAGTAATGACATATAGCCTCTGATTTTTCTGGTGACTAGAGAAATGTTATTTTTAAAGTTTCAGGGTGATGCTTTGCTTTATTAAGTGTGAATGAATAAAAAAAAAAAAAAACCACCCCGACTTGCCATCTTTCCAGTCCTTTCCCACTCCCCCCCCCGCCCCCCGCCACTAGAGGAATGAGTAATGAGCAAGGCGGGGAGTCAAACATTTCCTCATGCTTCTTTACAACGTGTTGATGCTGTTGCTGCGAAATCTTCAATGTTGTGATTTCAAGGAGACAGCTAATAGCTTTCAGAAAGCCTCTGCTTTGGGAACAGATTTTTTTTCTCTCTCTCTTGAGAGGCATCAGTTTTTCCTAATGACATAATGCCCGGTTATAGCCAAACTCAGGAAAGCCTGGTAATAAAAGCCATTTTTAGAAGACTTTCCAGCTGCCGCCGCCCCTGAATTATCATTATGGTATCAGCTGCTACCTCCTAGAATTTGGCCAACAAATTAGCATAGCGGGGCGGCGAGTCATCGTCTCCGCCCGCCGTGCCGCTCAGCGGTACACCCGAGATGTGTTGGTTATGAGAAGTCCCTCATCATCTTTGACAATCTGGCCTAAGAGTAAGGCTACGTGGCTTGGGGTGGGTGGAGTCCTAGCCTCTCTGACCCATCATGAGCGTGAATAAAGGGGGAACAGAAAGATGGGCCCTTATCCTCTCGAGCAGTCAGGGCGTTTCGATGGCAACCAGGCTTCGCCAAGATGAGAAAACCTGAAAGGGGGCTTAGCCTGCAGAAAAAGGGGAACCTAGAGAGAAGCGTCATGTGGTGTCACTGGCACGATGTCTGGAAGCGCTTAGTCACCTCAGAGCATCGGGCCCCATAGATACCTTCAAACTTGGGTTCCCCTACATCGCCAGGTAGCTTTCGGGCTTGTGGTTTGCTTTGCTAAGAATTAATAGGGGAAAGAGTTCTCAGCCGTCTCGAGGTGGCGTCCAAAAACGACAGCGCATTACACTGTGAACCAGGAATAACAGTCATTTTGGGCTCTGCTCTCAGCTCAGCTGTGCCCTCCTGCTTGAACCTAGGGTAGGCTCAGCCTTAGGGTTGGAAACTTCTCGTGCTGTGAAGCAGCAGTTCTCAACCATGCTGTTTTGGCTGGGAGGCGGTTCTGGGTCCTTTCTTCCAACAGTCCAAAGTGTGCTGGCGTTTCACTTTGAAAAACTAAATTTGAGTGGATTTAGGGCTATCCCTGAATTGAGTGGATTTAGGGTTATCCCTATAATAACATCACTCAACATTCCCTGACATTCCACTGTGCTTTTCTGAGTGGGGAGGAGTGTGGCTGGCATTGGGCATGCCTGCGGGAGAGGGGCATGTAAGCGAACGCCGCATGTTACCTCTTGTGTTGGGGAAAGGGCGGGGAGCCGCTGCTATAACATACGTAGGCGGGTTTGCTTCGCCTGTCACCTGAACAACTGTGTCAAAAGTCCCCAAGGTCTTCAGACAAATTGTGGCATACGAAGCCGCGTCAATCAGAACACCCGGGCTTGGGTGGTAGGAAGAATGGGGGCTGGCCTTTCAATTCTGGCTCTGGCTCTAGCCCCACAGCCTCAGCCACCCCAGCCAATTGTCATGGGGACTGGATTGGAAGAAGTGGAAGGAGCCTCCTGCCCAAGTGGAGAAGAGTGGCCAGTCATCCTGCCGCCCCCCACTAGGGATTTCCATGGCGGGGAAATAAGACTAATGAGGTCACAGCCTCCCCCTTAGCCTATGGGTGGGTCTGAAAAACAATGTCCGATTGGGGGTCGGCAAGAGAAGGGAGTGAGCGGTATTGTTGCACGCATCTTCAACCCGTGCCCTGATAACTCTCAAGGTTGTAGACTTCAATTCTAAAAATTGCTATGTCGGGAGGAAGCCACTCGCGATCGGGTTATTATCAGACAAGGAATGAACAGTGCTGACCATCTCTATTTCACCAGACTGAGGAGAACGGTCATCCAGCCTCCCAGCTATAACGGATGTTCTGGAACTGAAATAGACCAGTTCGTGCCAATGGGATCATCCAACACTTCAAAATATATTGAGAGGAATTTTTAAAAAGATTTTATTTATTTGTTTGACAGAGAGGGCACAAGCAGGCAGAGTAGCAGGCAGAGGGAAAAGGAGAAGCAGGCTCCCTGCTGAGCAAGGAGCCCGATGCGGGGCTCGATCCCAGGACCCTGGGATCATGACCTGATCCGAAGGCAGCCGCTTCACTGACTGAGCCACCCAGGCACCCCTATACTAAGAGGAATTTAAGGTAGATACGAGACAGGAAAGGTAGTGAATCTGAGAACAGACTCCCAAGAGGAGGCTTGAGAGTGTCTCTCGGAGTTTTCGGAGGCTGGACATCTGATGCCGGGGCGGGGGGGGGGGTGCACATCTGCGCGTGTTTCAGGGGCAGCCCTGTCCTGCCGCCAGCAGTCTCCTCCCTGGGCCCACACCTGCAAAGTGTCACCCCCGGGAGCGTGATTGCTTGGAGCGCGTACCATCTCCCTGCTCTGCTCGACTCTCTCCTGGTCCTTAAAAGCCACCCATCTCTCAAGAGCAGCGGAATGAGGGCTGGAGCCCGGCCCCACGATTTCCTGCCCTTCAGGGTTAGCTTTTTGCCATTTAGCCATGAGGCAGAGCGCCGGCTGCTGCGGGTGGCGGGGAGGGCCCGGCGGCTAAAGCTCGGTGGCCTTACTGCTCCCTGGCAAGATTTGGGCCCAGGAGTCTGGGACCTGGGCAAGTCATTTCCCCCAGATCACGAGTAGGGTGTATGAGAACCGCTCCGTAGCGCTCTGGCGAGAAGCCAACGAGAGCTTCCCGGCAGCACCCAGAAAAATTCCGCTTGCGGATGCTTATCCGAACAGACTCTGATGCCAGTTGCCAAGCGTGGGCCGTGGGAGGTCTCGGGAGCCCTGGCGGGGGCAGGGATAGAATGACGGCGCAGTGAGAAAGAGGCAAGCAAGTGACCCTGTCATCCTAACTAACGATGGCTTGTGGGGCTAAATCTAACAGGCGTAAGGGAATCCAAAACTGATTTTTTTTAAATGTCTTTATTCTCTTCCTGGGTTTTTTTTTTTCTCCTTTCCGCTTGAGCCCAGAGAAGTCCCCACCCACTTCACACGCCCTCCTCCGTCACTTTCCACTAGAGCCAGGGATGCACCAGAAGATTCTCTTTCTCACCTCCTCCCTCGGTCTAGCCCTCTGCCATCGCTGCCCTCTGGCTCTTTTATGTCACGTGGCTGAAGCCTTGGGTCTCGGCAGGAGGGGCAGCATTTTCCCAGAAAGCACTTGGGGGTGGATTTGAGGTTCCCCACTTGTCTTGGGGTCCTGAGTGGGAATGAACCGTGCCCGGATGTCCCTCCGACAAAGCCGGCTGGCAGAGGTCAGGGAGGCTCTGGCCCTCGGGTGGGCTTTTCCAGACTTTGGTGCCCCCCTCATGCCCCGTGTGTTGCACGCCCAACAACCCTCATGTTCGGTCCCCTCCTAGGACCGAGGCAACGTTTCCCGCGGCCACCCCGGCCCATCTTCCATACAGCCATAACCTCCTCTTTCCTATGTCCCCACTTCGGGCACAGGCACGGGTGGGAAGGGGTGGAGGGGGTTGCTGAGGTGATACTCTGAGAGCCGTGGGCAGAGGGTGACGGGAGAGCCACTTTGGCAGGTTGGCCGAGCGCCTCAGGGTACTTGCGGGTGCCCTGGAGCTGAGCTCCCGATTAAGTCCTACGATTTTCCACTCTGAAGAACATTCTTGGGGGGCAGGTGCTAAAGAGAATGGAGAGGGAGGAGTGGTGGTGACATCACACGCACAGATTAGGCAAACAAAAGACATTTGCTGTAGGTTTGCCAGAATGGACCTGCTTCTTATCATCTGGCTTTTCGCCACCGGATCACCCCAGGGTTTGGAGTGCTCACCCCGCCTGCGGCTCGGACCCCGTACGTGGGCGTGGCAGACCAGTGGTGGGCCTTGAAGCCAGAGAGACCCGGGCTCCATCCCTAGCGCTCGCCCTCACTGCTGTGTGCCTGCTGGCAACTGGACCTCAGTTTCCTTGTCTATAAAATGGGGCTAGGAGTACCTAACTCACAGTGCTGTTGGGAGGAGGCAACGAGCTTCGTAAGCGGCTGCTGCTGCTCATACCAGTTCTCTAGCTACTCCAACTGCTGGTACAATTGTTGCTGCCTCCGTGAAGCCTGCCTTGATTTCCTGAAGTGAGCTGCTCCCTCCTCTGTTCCTCCAGCTCCTGAACCTCTGTTTATAACCTAGACTTTACCATATTATCATTGCTGGCGTGTCTTTCTCCCCTGCCAGACTGTGTGCTCTCCAGGAGCAGGCTCTGAGCTTCTTCAACGTTGTACCGTTAATGCCTAGCACACAGTAGGGGCTCAGTAAACACTCGTGGCACAGACGAGTCAGCAAATGAGTCCACGTGTCTGTGACGGAGGCCTGTTTCTCCACGTGGGCTAAGAAAGCTTGCTCCAGTGGACTTCCACTTGTCTGTGGCAAGCCCTTTCAGGTAAAGCCCCACCCAGGATCACTTGGCTGGGGGTCACAGTACTTACGACCTGGCCAGCTCCCTGGGAGACAGGGTGCTGGAAATGTTTGCCAAACTTCACACTACCAGTCGGGGGCAGTTGCCTTTTCTCTGACCCCCAAAACCGTCATCAGCCAGGCCTAGCTCTGCATTACCCTGCAAGCACCACGCTCATACCCCTGTTTGTACTTTTGCTTTCTTTCCTCTCTACTGTGTTGATGGCCCTGCTACTTCCATTCAAGGAGTATTTATTAAGCACCTACTGTGTGCAGGCACTGGCTCCTACATTTGAGTCCTTGGTCATATTCTGTCTTATACGATTCAGGGTATGTAATGCCAGTGCTCCCAACAAGATTGTAAGCTCCTAGAGGGTGAGGGGGGCTGTGTCTACTTTTGTCTCCCGAACGGCGCTGAAAACAACCCAGCACAGTTATGGGCCTGTGGGAAAACACCTGTGGACTTGACTTCTAGACTCGAGAGTTCCGCATGAGCTCTTGCTTCAGGGAAGGGTGAGAACGAGGAGCGCACAGCTCAGTCAGCAGTACGTACTGGCTCCCAGGGCTCTCCCACTCTGGGGAGGTTAGGCGACCCTGGCCCCCTCAGTCCCCTTCGGCCTCTCTCTAGCCACACGTAGCCCCCCTCATCCCACTCACCCGCCTTCCTAAGGCTTTCCCCCTCAGCACCTGCGCCGTGTGAACAGCGCGCTCATCTGGGTATCTGCTCAGTGTTGGGCTTTTTCCCGTCTTCGTCTGTTCCCTGTGTGTTCGGCCACGTCATTGAGAATTTCTGAACGGCAGAAGCGTGGGCTAGGCTTCTTAGCCCCACACAGCTCAGAGCTTAAGAAATGCCTCTTGACAATGGCGACAGGGAGGGGACACCACCACAGTGTGATGGGCGCGAGGTCCCAGAGCCGGGCAACGGTTGTATCGAGGGATGCTCGGTGCCTTTCTCCAGGGACTCTGCTCTGAGCCTCAGTTTGCCTTCTGTTCCAGGCGCACCTGCCATTTGCTGTCATCGGCAGCACAGAGGAGCTGAAGATAGGCAACAAGATGATGAAGGCGCGGCAGTATCCGTGGGGCACGGTGCAGGGTGAGTGAGCGCCCAGGAGACGGTGCCCCTTTCCCTGCCTCCAGCCGCTGTGTGGCCAGTCCCTAACTTGTCCCGGTCTGTACTCACTGGGCGTGGGCTTCCCGCAGCTGTAGGCAAGCTCTGGCCCCACCCCCGGCTTCTCTGCTGCGAGCAAGCTTTGTCTCTAATGGAGAAAGCATTCCTAAAACAAAAACGAATGTTTTTTGGAGCCAGGTAAGAAGGAATGTTCAAGAAAGCCTGTGTAATTGGCCCCAGGGCCCCAGGGCCCCAGGAGACGTACAAGAATATAGCAGATGAGTAGCAGACAAACCAGAGAGCCATCAGAAATAGACCGGATGAATTGCAAAATGTTCATCTAATGGGATAAGAAACAGTGGTGAAAATGAATGGAGTATAGTTACTTATACAAGAATAAATCTCAGAAACATAACCTTAGGCTCAATAAAGCAGAGAATACATGCCGTATGATTCCACTGATGCGAATTCCCCAAGCAGACAACATGAACAAGATCTATCCTTTTAGGAATTCATACGCAAGTGGCGAAACTGTATAAAAAAAGGCAGAATGAGAAAGCCCAAAGTCGGGATAGTGGTTAAGTCTCATTTCAAGACCAGGCAGAGAGACACAAGGTGCTGCTACCGGGCTTGTAGAAACATTGGTATTCATTTTTTTCTTCTTTATTTCTATATATATAATTATTATACAGTTTCAAAACAGATGTATATACACTCAGGAAACTTCCTTTCGTGGTCTGCCTGACACGTGGTAAGTTACCCGTGGAACTAGTCAGTTCTGTGGATAAAGCAAGGCCTGGGAAGTGGGTGGGAAGTTGTCCACCTCGCTCGCATACAAGGCTGGCAGTGATTGCTGGATTTTTCCATAGGTAGGGCAAGATGGTTATCGGAGCTGTGCTAAATTTTGGTCTTCTCTGCCGTCTGGGGCCGAGATGCTCTGCTAGGAACATTTGTGAATGGTCCCTGGACCCACAGTCCTAACTGGGAATGAGTTTGTGGTCTGAGAGACAGGAGCCTGGAGGAAAATGAGGAGAAACCAGCAGACGTGGTTCCAGTGACTTCCTCCAATTTAGATCGCGTACACCTAACCAACAAAGGGGTTTTTCGAGGTTTTTCGTATAAGTTGGAGTTCACTGTTCTGTTCGAGTGACCTTGGAGTCAGTCCTTCTGACCCGCCACCAGGGATTACTGTCCGGAGAGATGAAGGAAGAGCTGGTCCCGAGAAGTTGCCAGTTACCAATGTGATTTTTCATATTAGCTTATGTTCTATGACAGCAAGGGTCTTTATCTGCAAGGCAATGGGTCTTTTTTTTTTTTTAATTTTCTAAAAGTTTCACTTTTTAAGTAATCTCTACACCCAATGTGGGGCTCAAACTCACGACCCCAAGATCAAGGGTTGCGTGCTCTTCCCACTGAGCCAGCTCAGTGTCCCAAGGGAATGGGTCTTAAGCAGAGGGGTTATGTGAGCTGATGTGAGTTTTGGAAAGGTCACACTGATGGCCACGAGACAGTCTGCTGCTACTGTGGCCCACCCTGTCATCCCAGACCCCCTCCCTGTCCCCACGCCTCTCTCCCAGGCCCTGAAAGACAGAAGCTAGGGTGACTAGGCCGGTTCATCATCTCAGACACCACTGTCCCCACATGGTCAGGCCAGACACCCCCACCACAGCCCGGGGACGCCATGCTTGGAGGGACACGCCAGAGCACTGCTCACAGTCTTGTGTTCCAACCAGAAGTCCACTTTGCTATGATTTGGTCTCTGTTTCTGTCCTTCTCAGCCACTGCCCCAAATGCAGACCTTTGCCGTACTCTTTTGACAAGGGGACTTGTTCTTTTGGGCCGGAAAGTGGGGTCCACTTTGTCTCGGTCATCATTGCTGCTGTCAGGCCATTATCCACCCTCTAAAAAACACCTCCTTTCAAGCTACGACCTACCATCCAGATGGGCCACACCTGGGTCCACACCCCTCCTGGTCACTGCTATCTATAGATGGCCTAGTTCCTTCCCTTTGTTCTGGAGACTTGGCACCTGCTCTCCTTGGCATCTGCCTCTCCTTCAGCTCGCCTGCATTTCGAGCCCAGACGCAACTCGCAAGCCACATAACCTTGCCTAACCGTATTGAGACCTTGCGTGGACTATTTCCTGATCTGCCTGGTAAATTCTGCTCCTTCCCTCAAGAGTCATCCTGAGGGTTGCCTCTCTGGTGAAGCCTTCGCTCTGCGGGGGCACCTCAGGCCCCCCTCTGCTGGGCTGGCATTGCGTAGACCTCCATTGTGCTCATTTTTGCCTTGTATTCTATTCACCTCTTTGCATCCATTCTTCCACTCCAGCTGTAAGCTCCTTAGGGCCAGACTCCATGACTTCATTTCTGAACTCCCGGTGCCTCACACGATACTGGGAGCAGAGATGCCGCAACTGTTTATTGGACAGACGGCTGAACGTGCCTTTGCCACGAGCCTAAACGGGGCGCAGAGCAAATAAACATTCCCGTGAGGGTCTGATCGGTGCGTTTGGGTTGAGGCACCACTGAAGGTCTTCTTAGATATTTTTTTATGGTCTTGCGATTTCCCATTACTGTCAGCCTTGTAACTTTCCGTGCGCGTTTTCCATGGGAAAGGGCATCGGGAGGCACATTCGCAGCCTGCACATACACAGGTGGAAAGGCCGTGTGGCCGAGAGGGATTCGTCCATTTCCGCCGCTCCTGGCCTGCCTCTCAGGGCGCTTTCAATCCCCCTCCCCCGCCGCGCAGTCGAGAACGAGGCGCACTGCGACTTCGTGAAGCTGCGGGAGATGCTGATCCGGGTGAACATGGAGGACCTCCGGGAGCAGACCCACAGCCGGCACTACGAGCTCTACCGCCGCTGCAAGCTGGAGGAGATGGGCTTCAAGGACACCGACCCCGACAGCAAACCCTTCAGGTACCCCGCTGGCCGGCCCGGGACAGTTCCCACGGGGAGGCGAGACCCAGGGACCCGGACCTAGACCCGCAGGGCTGTCCCCGCCCCTTCTACCTGCCGTGGTGGGCGGGGGGCTCGCTGAGTGCTGGGCCAGGGAGGAGGCCCAGAGCACGAGGCCCACGGGCTCCCTGCCACACACACACACGAGCGCACACGGGCTGTGGTCACCTGTGCCGGAGGGGACCCCTGAGCTGAGGTTTTGTTCTACAACGTGGCAGCCTGTGCCCGTCCTCCGGCCCGCTTTCTTCTTCAGACTCCGGCTGCCCCGCCAGATTTCCAATCTGCTCCTTCCCCTCCTTCCCCTTGTCAAGCCCAGATGATGGGAGCAGGTAGCAGTCATTGCACATGTGTTGGTGACCTTCATGCTCTTCAGGCACTGTCCTTAGGGTCTGGGTTCGGGGGCATGTTTTGTTTCGACCGCCGGATGTTAATAATCCTTGACATACTTCTCAAAGCAGAATCTGAGATGCTTTCAGACAAGAGGAATGTTTTCGAAAGCAGTTTACTGTGCCTACAGGAGCCATAGGCCAGCCAAGTACCATCGTCTGATCCGTCTGTGTGATGCGTAACATAAGTCCCACACTTGAAATCACCATGTGGTGACCTTTATTACAGCTGAGTCCCCTGTCAGGAAGTGTCGCGCCTCAATTAGGAAGTGAAGGGGACGCTTGTGGGCCAAGAAGGCTTTCAGATGGCCCCTGAGATCCCGCAGTACCTGTTCCCAGAACGAAGCCAGCCTAGGGACAGAGCGTGGCCGGTCCTGCAGGGATGCCTCGTTCTAGAGGGGGTGGACTCGCTCACCTTCAGGAACAGGGACTGCCGGAGCTCCTGGGGGTGGAGAAAGTTGTGCTCACCTCTCTGGTGGGCACTCCCTCAGTTTTCTCTCTCCTTCCCCTCCCACAGCCTTTTTATAAAAAAATGATTTATTTGTCAGAGAGAGGAGAGAGAGCGAGCACAAGCAGGGGGAGAGGAAGGGGCAGAGGCAGAGGGAAAAGCAGGCTCCCCATTGAGCAGGGAGCCCGATGCGGGACTCGATCCCAGGACCCTGAGATCATAACCTGAGCCGAAGGCAGCGGCTTCACTGACCGAGCCACCCAGGCGCCCCCGTCCCACAGCTTTAATCTGCATCTGCGGGGAGGAGGTATGCCTCTGTCTGCTCATCTCTAGTCCCCTCCGCGCCTCTTGCTCCGTCCCGAACACCTGTTACCGGAGTCTTCACCCTCTGCCCTGGCTCCTTCATTCCGAAGAGACGCTCCCTTAACTCCTCCTCCTCGCCATCCCCTGCCCTTTCCAGAAGCTTGGCTCTGGTGGGAAAGAGGAAGAGTGATTTGTACTTACTGGCTTCTGCCCCCACTGCGCCTCTGAAATGCTTCTCTCCGAGGTCAGCAATCACATACTCACGGCCAGTTATGATGGGGCCTCTGAGTCCCATCTTTTTTTATTTCAGTGTCTCGTTCGATATTCCTCCCCACCACCTCTGTCCTGAAATTCTCTCTGCCTTTGGCTTTTCTCGCACTGCCTGGCTGTGTCGAGTCCCTCTCTCTCGCTACCCCTTCTGGGCCTCATTGGCAGGCACCTTTTCTTCAGCTCACTCCTCTAAGCATGGGTGTGCCCCGGGGTTCCTTCCTAGGATCTCTGCTCCTGTCACTCTGTGTTCTCTTGGCAGCAGGTTCTTTCTACGATCAGCCCTACTTGCCGCCTAGAAAGAGATGACTCCCCCGCCAAAATCATATTTCTGAGCTCCAAACCTACTGCTCCAACTGCCCACCGGATATTCTCACTCAGACGTCCCACGGAGGACGTACCTCCAAGAGCAGCAGTCTAAGCTTCAGTTCATCTTCTTCCCTCGTAAACACGCCCCTTTCCCAGTGTTCCCAGGTCCACCGTCTGCCTGGTTGCCCAAGCCAAAAAACCCGAATTAGTTTAAAGTCCTTCCAAGTCCTAGGAGTTCTGCTTCCCTCACTGTTTCTTAAGTTCCCCCAAATCCTCCATCCCGACCAGCCCTTAACGTTCAGACCCCACCGTTTCTTGCTTATTCTAGTTCCTCCGTCCCCCACCCACCTCCCCCCAACACCTCCCCTCCTGGCAACCACTCATGGATAATTTTCTGTATTTAGGGGCCTGGGTTTTTTTGGTTTGTCTCTCCTTTTTCTTCATTCGTTTGTGTTGTTTCTTAAATTGCACATTTGAGTGAAATCACGCGGCGTTTGTCTTTCTCTGACTGACTTGTTTACTTAGGCTTACACCCCCCGGCTCCATCCATATCATGGCAAATGGCAAGATCTCTTTCTGTTTTACATCTTTCTTGTGGGAGTGAGAGATCCCAACATTTCTTATTTGGATTGTGGGGAAGTCTGTCCTTCACGCAACAGCCGGAGTGGTCTTTCTCATTTTCAAATTGCATGAAGTCAGTCCTCCTGCTTGCAACCCTGCAGTGGATAAATGACCAGGCCTGTAATACGACATCCGACACCGGCTCTCTCCTGCTGGACTCGAGACCTCACCTCCCTCTACTCCACAGCTTCCACCATCGTCTGGAGCCGTGTTGGACTATGCCTGGCTCCCCAAGTACATCGTCCTGGCTCCACATGTGCCCTTCCACCTGCTGCCCTCTTCGGAGCATGAGTCTTCCTCTTCTTCACTGGGCTGACTCCTGTTGCTTTAAAACTGAGGCTGGGGGCGGGGAGACTCGGCCCGGACATCTCCCAGTAGACCGTGCGTTCCTTGATGGCGCGCCCAGTGGCTGTTGGCTCTAGATGTTGAATGACTAGCATAGTGTCACTTAGTCCTGTGTCTAGCATGCGATGGAGTCTCACCAAGTGTTTTTTGCAATAGTTCATTAATGTGGCCAGTTTCAGAGCCAGGACCTGGGAGCCCGGTTCAGAGGAAGGACCCAGATTAAGAGATGAGAGACCCAGCTTCTGGTCCCTGCCTTGCCTCTACCTAGCCGTGTGGTCCTGAGAAGATCACCTCACCTCTCTGGTCCTCTTTCCTCATCTGTGTGACCAGGGTGGAGAAGCAGATGTTCTGAGTCACTTCCAGTTCCAAGGATCTTGTCAGTTCCCCAGGGCTGCCCTGGCCCCCGCAAGCAGCCCATGACCCTGCTGTCACATGCCAGGCCAGCTGCCTGCAGCTTTGTGCTTCTGTTTTTGCACGTCCAGAATTGGGGAAAGGGGGGGAGGGGGACCCAGGGAGGATCACTGGGGCCAGTTTTCATTGAATAGGAGCCATTCCAAAGGGAGGGGAATTAACCTGACCGTGTTCGCAGCTTACAGGAGACATACGAGGCCAAAAGGAACGAGTTCCTAGGGGAGCTCCAGAAAAAAGAAGAGGAGATGAGACAGATGTTCGTCCAGAGGGTCAAAGAGAAAGAAGCTGAACTTAAAGAGGCAGAGAAAGAGGTAAATGTGACCCTGACTGCCCAGCAGGCAGGAAGAGGGGGCTGAGCTTGGATGAGGCAGGGGCTTCTGCCCCGAGGGCACAGCCCGTCAGAGCCTCGAAGCTTCCAGGCAGGAGTGGGGCCGGCCTGAGCAGACCTGCCTTGGCTGGCACCTAGGGCGGCGAGGTGAGATCTCTGTCTTCTTGATCCCCCGTTCCCCAAGGCGTGGATGTGTTCTCATTCCCTGTTACTTCGTTCCCTGGAGCCGGCTCTCTCACACAGTAGCCACCAGCCACATGTGGCTGTTTACACTCAGACGGATTACAATTAAATAAAACTTAAAACTCAGTTCCTCAGTCGCATTAGCCACATTTCAGATGCTGTCCCCCTGCGACTAGCGGCTATCGTATTGGACAGCACAGCCATAGAACATTTCCATCACCACAGAAAGTTCCATTGGGCAACGCAGCTCAAGAATCAAGACCAAGTCCATGGCGTGGATATTGATTTTTTTTTTCAGTTTCACTTTTCAAAAGAAAAATGTCACCCAGTACTTTGGGAGGAGACGTGAGGGGATCTTAAAGGTAAATGAGTGAAAGTCCAGTGAACAAAAGCCAGGTTAGAGCAACGGACGGCCACAGCTTCCACCACCCTACCCCCAGGGACTAGTAGAAGCTGGTCTACGCAGCAAGCCTGTCGTCCACCACCCATTACTAAGTGGCAGTCCCAAATACCTGTAGGACCCAGAGACCCGCCCTCCTCCATGATATGCTTCGAGTGCTGTGGAATCCTAAATTCTCTCCAGAACCCTCAAAAGCAAGTGAGGTTATGCTTGGTCTGCTCTTAGTCTTCAGGGTCCTTTATCACATTCCGGTTTGTTAGCACAGTGGCGTGCCAGAATATTCTTACCGTGCTCCTTGGGGTGTCTGGTTCTATTCAGGGCTAGCTGAGTCTCCCCTTGGTCAAAGCTGAGGTCTCTGCACTCACTGCATTTTATCAAATGCCTTCATCTCCTCCCATGTCTGAGGACAGGTATTTTCTCTGACCAGCTTTGGCATTGCTGAAGTTTTCTCTGCAACCCATGGCGATGCTCCTTGACCACAGCGGGGAGGGAAAGGCAGGGGCCCCCTCTCATATTGGGCCATCTCGCTATATAATCCTCCGAAGCATGGGTTAACCTTGGGCAAAGTCCTTCACTTCTCTGACCTTCTGTTCCCTCATAGAATACCAATAATAACAGCATAGTTCTTGATACTAATTATTAATTAATATTCATTAATAATAGTTCCCTGACCACATTCAAGAGCAGAAACGTGGAGGTGAAGTGGCAGGAAAGGGACCTACCCCGAACACTGTGCCCTTTGGTGCTATCAGAGCGGTCCCTGGCAGAAATGTCTCCTGAGGTCCCCGGGTCCCACCGGTCCCCAGCCGCCCTGGGCTCTGCTCCGAGAGGAGCTGCTCCCAGGGAGGCCGCTCCTCAGACTCCCTGTGCTTCCCTGCCAGCTGCACGAGAAGTTTGACCGTCTGAAGAAACTGCACCAGGACGAGAAGAAGAAGCTGGAGGATAAGAAGAAATGCCTGGACGATGAAGTCAACGCCTTCAAACAGAGAAAGACAGCGGCTGAGCTGCTCCAGTCCCAGGGCTCCCAGGCTGGAGGCTCACAGACTCTGAAGAGGGACAAAGAGAAGAAAAAGTAAGTGGTAGGCTGTTCTGGGGTTCTGGCTTCCTCCTCCTGCTCGTCCCCTCAGCACAGGGCCTGGAGACTGGGGGGGCAGAGGGGGGTGCTGAGGGCTGGGGGCCAGAGGTGATATGTGGGCTGACAGGTGTGTTTTGCGTTTGGGTCCCTATAACTGGTCTCTGTGTCCCCTGAGTTTGGGGAACTGAGAGTAGGGGGGCCTGTGGTCCCGGGGGCGAGAGTAGGGGGGCCTGTGGTCCCAGGGGCCTGGCGCCTCCACTCAGCTGCTTGGGAAAGCCCTGTAAGCTCCAGGTAGGTGGAGAGGGAGGGACAGAAGAGAGGCAAAGGGAACGTGGGAGGTGAGAAAGAAAGGAGGAAACCATGAGATCTGCGGAGGTGTAAGAAAGAGGTGAAGGAGAAGGACAGCTAGAGGATAAAGGGGAGAGGGCGCCTTAGCAGAAGCCTCTGGACACCCTCTTTCTCCCTCAAGAGGTTGGCGCTGATCTGGCTTACTGGCCTGCGTGTTCATCCCGTGTCTGGGGTGTTCACCTCCCCGTGCCTGTAGCCCCCCAACCCCATTCTCACTTAGCTGCAGCCAGCAGTTGAACAGCTCTTACTGAAGGCTGCAGCCCAGTCGGGGTCTCCCACTCTGTGGCATCCCTCCCTCTTGGCCGTTTCATTGTTCCTGGCCTGGGGTGCTGAGGACTTGGTGGGGAGCCCCCAGATGCTAGTAGACTCACGTGCCCCATCCTCAGGCTGGGCAGTGGCTGTAGAGTCTGTCCATCCCCCCGGTATCTGGTGAGGCAGGACAGCGCGGACTCCTGCTTCCATGTGGGTCCGTAACCCCGAGCTGACTCCGGGCTCTGCTGGCCCAAGCTCCCCGTTCCTCATCCAGAGCCAGAGGAGAGGAAAGGATTTCCCGTGGGACCTGTGAAGCACCGGGAAACCGTCCAGGGGTCCCCTGTGCTCTAGCCGCTTGTGCAGTGTGACGCGGGGAGCCCTCACGTGGAGTGCTGGGCCATGTCCTTACCAAAGGGGCCTGAGGATCCGAAAGGTGTCCATGGTCTTTGCCTTCTGTTCTTAGCGACTTGTTCCTGACTCAACTCTGGGATGGCTGCCAGAAGGAGGAAACCTCTTCCTTTCCTCTGTGCCTGGCTGATCTCTTAGAAATAAAACAGTGACTTGGGTATAACAGTAGAATAGTTACTATTTGAAGGCACTCGGTTTTGCAATCCATTTATTCAGAAGCGTAATTTGAACATTTTCACCCGTGAGTCCAGAGATGTTTGCTACTGAGTCACCACGCTTTGTGTCAGATTCACTGACTAATGAACTTGTTTCGGTGGTAACCTGATGGATAAAGTTTAACTAGCCAGAAAAAGGCCGCTTTGGACACACCGTATATTAACTGACCTGGAGTCGTGTGTGAGACACCAGCAGGAACGGGTTCCTATTTTTAAGATCAGAAAAAACTAAATTTGTCTTCCAGCTCTAACCTGCTGCCTTCTTGGCCTGGGATATTTGTTACCTCAGTCCCTGGGGCAGCGTCACAGCCTGCTCGCTGGAATTAGGAGATTCCTTTGTTTGGACCCCACTGGCACTAAACTATAAATATTCCCTAGTCAGATGTTCAGTGCAAGTTCCTCCCAGACCAGGCTCTCTCTCCCAGTGGTCTCACATGGACTGATCCCCCCACTCCCATTCCAGGCAGAAGACCCTACGTAGGGAGACGTGTCTCTCCAGAGGTTAAGAAAGAGTACTGGTGTTTCTGGGGTCCCTACCAGCCCGCCCTCCCTCTCCCCCGCCCCCACTCTTCCTCATTTCCTTCGATGGCTAATCCTTCATTGTTGGTGTCAACTCATAATATTGGATCTCTCCTCAAGCTCCCTCCATCTTCATCAGCTCTTACTGTTTTACAGTTAACTCTGCTGTTTGCTGCATGCTGCATGAGACCCAGGTCCTGGTAAGCTTTATTAACTCTAAATAGAACTGGCGGTGGCTTCTAGAACACATCTCCCCAAACCCCGCTCCCCGCCCAACACACATACCTAATCACGAAAGAAGCTGCTTCACTGTCCTAGCTCTTGTGACTGACAGGATTAAGAAACAGTTTGCTGTAGTCTCCAGTGTACATGTGGAATGTTTGCCTGCGCGGTGACAAGCAGAGTGTTTGCAGACTTGCCACTAGAACGGTTGAGTAGCATAGGTGGGTCCTGCGATCAGTAGCTGAGGTTTCACTCTTGGCCGTTCTTTTTTCTTAAAAGCGCCCTAATCATTGCTTTCAAAATTAACTAGCAGGTAGTGACGAGGGAAATCAATGGGCCCGCTAGTCTGTCCTGTAATGTCACAGTTGGCGTTGACCCCCAGGTTTGGGAATGTTCCAAGTCAACGGAAACGTGCTTCTCTATTTCCCTCTGGTGGCTGTTTCTTATCTGAGGGGTTTAAGTTCTCAAATTTCCTTTGGCTGTGTGCCCCTCCCCCCAAAAAACCTATAATAAAAGTGGAAGAAAATGAAGAGATTTCCAACATTATAGAGATTTCCTTACATTTCATTCAGCAGCTGCGTGAACACCTTTGATAAGAAGGTAAATGGGTAACCTTTGATAGCACGGATTCCTGAGGGCTCTTAGGTCTACAGAGTGAATCATGCGTCCTTGATATCATGTGGTTTATATGTTGATTATAGCAAAGAGTAAGCACCTTCTATCTATTCTTCTAGACTCAATAGGTAGGGAGGGAACATAAGTATGTTCCACATAATTAGGCTTATTGCTATTTTTTAAACTTTACCATAGAAACTTCCACACAGGAATAAGAGAGAAGAGAGTGCCCACAACCCAGCCCCCAGGCAATTCTCAACATATGGCCAATACCGTCTCATCCATTATCCCAAATTTGCTGGATTATTGTAAAGCAAAAGCCATATCATTTCATCTGTAAATACTTTAGCCTGTATCTCTAAGAGATAATGACTCTTAAACCCATAACCACAGCGCCACCATTACCACACCTACCAAATGCATAATTTGTTAACATCACATTTCTAGTCGACATTCCAAATGCCCCGGTTGTCTCATAAATGCCTTTTACCTTTGGTTTGTTTGGGTCAGGGAATATAAAATATCGAGCAGCCTTCTCCCCACTCACCAATGTAATTTATGATTTAAATGGAGAACCTGCTGTTAGTTGCCAAAGCTATAGCTGTTGGCCCTGGGGACTTCGGGCAGTTGGCAAAACATCCTACTTTCAAGCAAATCTCCAAGAGGAAGTTCACAGAGGCTTCTGAAACATCAGGCCCCTGAAACTGGGCCAAAGGAAACAACCCTAAAAGAACAATGCAATGATTTATTGTCTGGCTTAAAGGCAAGTCTTGGTGCCCCTGTTAGTTGACAGGAATTAAACTGCGAATCTCCGTTTGGGAAGACTTTGGATTCCTCGGTCTGTCCACTGCCGTGGCTCTCGTGTCTCCAACAAAGTGTCCGACACCTCTAGGGGCTCCGTTCATTTGTTCCCCCGTTTTCAGCGAGGAGCGCAGGAAAGATGAATGCTGGTAGATTTCAGTTGACTCTGGTGGCGACGCACGTGGCCAGACACAATTTGGTTCAGGTTTCGAGTCAATCATTGTTAGTAGCCATTACGAAAATGAATTCTGGCAAAACTATAATTAAAGCCATGCTGTACAAGTGAGAGGCAATTGGCAACCAGTGGGAACAGGCCACCCGAACCCCAAGTAGATTGGCTTTTCCTGGCAGGCTTTTCCCCAGCAGACCACAAGAGCGGTTCCAAACCAAATAAGGGAGGGAGGCCTTGGCTCCAGGGGACCCGAAAGCCACAAAGGCAGCCTGTCCCCTCCCCAAGGCCCTCATTCCAGGGGCGGATCACAAAGGCCACCCCTCATTAACTGGAGTGTGGGCTGAGGGAGGCTCTCTGTTCCTCACTGGTTTTGAAATTGCTGGAGGCGCTAGGGGCCGCTCTCCGCAATTGTAAGAGAAATTCCTCTGGGACCCCTGTGCAGTTGCCCAGTTGCCGATACTGTATCTCAATGGTTACTGGCCCCTTGGCCCATTCGGGGGGGGGTGTGCGCACCGTATGTGGACAGGATACACGGATCAAAATATGTCCGCCTTCCCGCGCAGCCCAGAATATAGGCCGTCGCCATGTTGTTTAGGTCTCCCTTCCCCTGGGCAGTAGACAAAGACTAGAATAAGAGGTGAGCGTTCGTGTGGCATTTTGATACTTTTTGAAGTGCTTCTCCAGATGACATTATTTTCATCTTACAACAATCCTGTGAGGTAGAGAAGAAAGGAATAATCTTCAGTTTGCAGGATGAGCGCATGGAGGAGTGGGGAATTTCAGAGACTTACCAAGGCTCACACAGTGAGTTAGCGGCAGAGTTGGAAGAGGAGTGCAGAACTAATTCCTGGCATAAATGGCTATGAGAGAGAGTAGAGGTGCGTGTGTGGAGAGCTGTGTGGATGTATTCGCTCTGAGGAAGTGACTGTACAAACATACTCCCATACACATGTGCTTTTGACAGCCTTCCCAGACATCTGATAGCCTTGATGTAATGAGGTAAATGTGTACCCAAAATGGATTGCCGTAGTTCAGATTTTCAGGACACTGTGGTCTGGACCCTACTGCAGACCCCTCAGCCGTCTCCAGATACTTCTCAAACAGTCTTGCCCCGGGGTACCAGTTAGCTAACTGGGGCTGCTCCAAAGTCTACCTGAGGAGATCCCTCCACCGCCTCTGTTTTCCCTGTGGGACAAGGCAATCCGTGGCCGAGAGCCTGGCGCTCTGCCCAGCGGCCTGAGGCCCCCTGGAGATTTGCTGACCGGACTCCTGGACGGTGTCTGGGTGGGGGAGCATTAGGACCCAGTAATTAGGAAGAGAGAAAATATTCTCCTGGCTGTTGATAATTATTTTGCTTAGCTAATGGCACTCTACTGCCACTCAGAGGTGTGTGGGGGTGTGTGAGAGAGAAAGCATGTTCCCAGGAGCCAATGCAATAAGACCTTATTCTAACATAGCTATATTCTAATTTATCCATTAGTCATCACGACAATTTTCTTCTAACCCTTTTTTTTTGTTGTTGTTGTTGTACATTAATCCATCCATTCATTAACCCAACTTCTCTTTTCATTTTCAGTTTGGGCTTCCTGTAGACGCCCTTTTCCTGCGCAACAGAGCTGGGCCTCCCTTTCTCTAATTCCCCCTTAACATGCCTGAGGGGGCACACGACCCATGCCCTCCCCTCTCTTCCTGCCAAAGTTTATAGAAGCCTGGGAGTCTGAGGATGGTGTCTGGCCTCTGGTCAAGAAGCCAGCAGTCACATGGCTCGGAAATGGAGATGCCTCCTGCATCCCAGTCCCCCCTGCTCCCCCCCCCCCCGCCAGCCACTCCCCTGCCATCTTTGCCAGAGTGTAACATGTTCAAGGGTCCCATCTGCTATTCTCCACCACCAGCTTCCCTGTTCGAATTCTGATTGCTGCTTGTTTCCCTGAAGTATTTGCCTCCACCATGCCTGGGTAAGCGCCAGTTAGTCCCAGTTAGTCCCCATGCACTGGGCTTCCCTGACCCCCCCAACCCCTGACAGGAGCCATGGCCCCTTCTGAGAGGCCTCCAAAAGGAGATCCTCTGGTGCCTTTTTCTTCTGGCCTCTCAGCCCAGCCTTTTCCAGTTTTGAGTTGCTCCAAGTAAGTGCACTCAAGTTGTGTTAAAAATCCAGAACGAGTTTATTGACAGAACAAGCCCTTTCCAGAAAAGATGACTGCTGAAGAAAATAGCATAAATGTCTGCTCTCTATAATTCTGGGTACCCCACAAATGCAGAAGGGGGAATAAACCTGAATATTATTACCAGCCTAGTGTCTTCAATGATAGACTTCTGGAATTCTTCTGAGGTGTCTCAGTATCTCTGTAATGTCCCTTAGGGCCCCACACCATCCCACTCAGGCAGGCTCAGTCGCCGGTTCATGTTGCAAACTGCCCAGCTGCATGGTCAAAGGAGCAGTGTTTTCAGCTTTGCTCTGATGAGTCTTCCAGTCTGTTTATTTGGTGCGTGGGATGAGTTTTAATCTGTATTTTGCATGTGCCCCCCCCCATTAGAAGAGGTGAGACCATCAGCTGGGAAGGAGAGGAGAGGTGTTGTGTCTCAGAAGGTCCCCGACTTTATCTCCGGTCTAAGGATGTGATATTTAAAAGATATTCCAGCCCCAATTTTTATAACGGGCCCATCTGATAGTGGCTTTGGGAACGCCTTTGAAGTAGAGAGCCCTCCACTGTCAGGACCATGAGGTACAGCGGCCTTGGTGTTTGGCCAGCAAGAGAGAGAAAGAGAGAGAGAGAGAGAGAGAGAGAGAGAGAGAGAGCTGAAGGTCACCTGGCAATGATCTGTGGCTAATGCGCCGTTTCTCTGCCCTTCCTTTGCAGTAATCCATGGCTGTGTACTGAATAGTAGCCCCCGCTACAGCTGGACTGGACTCCATTTAGCCTTTTAAGCCAAGGTTCCTATTTTAACTGACAGCTTTCCTATGGGGGGGGGGCAGGCAGCAGCCCCCACCCCCGCCCCTGCCATGTACTTCCACTTTGAGTCCCACCTCATCTTCTGAATTCTGCCTCCGAGTCCATTGGCACTGATCATGACCTTCTTCTTCTTTATTGTTTTTTTGAGGTGGTTTGTTTTTTTTTTTTTTTGGATCACTCTTTCTTTTTCTCAAAACGCACACTTAAACCAGGCTATGCCAAATTTTCAGGGCTTTCTGAAGTGTTGAGAATGGGGAGGGGCTGTCCTCTCTTCCATAAGAGATCATAAATTGTAGGAAGCGAAAAGTAGAAGAAACAAGCGAAGCTACGCACACGCTTTCTATGTTCTAGTCCGCAGAGCGAGAGTGCAGTTTTGATGTGTATTGTTGGGTGAGTCACCGATTGGTTAGTGGCCAGAGGCAAGGATGGAGTATAAGCTAGTTTCTTGAGAAACATCCGAGTCTCCTAGGGGAGCATGTTAGGAGACCCCATGCTCGGAGGTTCAAAACAAAACAAAACAAAAACTGGATACTCCGTCAGTAGCTCAGAGAGACCCTAAATTAGGGCTGCAAGTCTCCTTGGGAAAGACATGTCACTGGCAGCTTTGATGTCTCGGTGTCCAGTTTTATAGCTCTTTCCCAAGAATCTCAGACTCAACCAAGCAGCCGGTCACCATTTCCCCTGGGTTATCATTTGCATCACAAGTGGGGGGGGGCTCTCATTTGCATTGTTTACACATTAACTACTTGAGGCCTGAGGAGCAACGAGAACTTCGAAAGTAGTAGCCGGCCAGCCAGCCTTGGGGAGAACATCCGGGCCTAGGCGGGAATGTCCAGGCCAGGGAGAAATTTTGGTCCCTCAAACAGCTACGACCCAAAGGAAATGGAGACCCAGAGAAGTCGAGGGACTGGCCCCGATGTCCCAGTGCTGTTTTGCGGCAGAAGCCAGGCAAAATTCAGTGCCTCCTGACCCCGGCTTCGTGTCACAAATGGATTCAACCTGTTCCTCTCTATGTTGCTGGAGACCAAGGTCTTTTGATGTTGTTCTGAGAAAATGAATAATTGGCATTACAGGGCCTTTGAGGGTTTCCCCTGCCCCCATAGAAAGCTATCTGAGGATGAAGGGGGCAGGGCAGGCAAAGCTGGGGACTCCAGGCCAGCTCCCGAGCCCAGTGTTTCTGCTGACGGTGCCTGTTGGCAGGTCAGCTTCCCTGGAAGTCTGGACTGCGGCCCAGGCACGCGAGGGTGAACAGGTACTCACACGATTCCTCGATTCCTCGTATTCAAGGAAGTTTGGTAAACAAAAACATCTACCCTGCGAGTGAACAGAAGGCCTATAGAAAGTTGATTAAAAGGATGAAAATAGTTATTTTACTGGGTAGCTTTTCTCACTGTAGACAAAATTTTTTTTTCTCCCCCTTCAGTGAAGAAGCTTTTTAATTAACACAATTATTTTTTTAAAAAATACCCTAAGTACTCTGTTAACTTCTGGTGAAACAAATCCAGTCATTAGAAATGGTCTGCGCTTTTATTTTCCCAGACTGGAATGGAATGGTTTTCCTGAAAAATCCCCACACGTGACCACACACACACACACACCATTTCTCTTAAGCAAGAGGTTTGCTTTTTCTTGCTGCGGTGCAGATGGCTTTTGGTTTTGCTTTTAATCATTTGGCATTCACACGTGGCTGTTTTTTTATTAAAACAAGAAGCTTCAAACCGGTGTGTGGTGTTCTTAAACTCTTCTCAGCAGATTTCCCGGTGGTGACGGTCTGTTGGTGGTCCCCTTTCTAACCTGTCTTCTCCAAGCATAATCTGTGCTGCCCCACACTGCCCACTCCCCTTGCCTTGTCTTACTTTGAATGTCCTTTTTCTTTGGCTAATTTCATGTTCTCTTTCTCTTTCTCTCTCCCTCTCCAGCTTTTTTTAATCTTGTCTTCAGCAGCTGCACTAAGTCTAAAGGAGAAGACTGCCATTATATTGTCTCAAACCAGAAACCAACCAATCCCCTTCTCCCCTCAAACTGCGCACATAACACACGCCACACACTCCACAAGTGTTCCCGTGTCCCTGTGTCCAGGCAAGAAGCTCTCTCCTGGCTCACATGGTATTTTAAATGGAAATGTCTTGTCCTAACCTACCCAAGGTAGGAAAAGAACCTTCTGAGCTGGAGAATGGACCAAATGTAACCTCAGAGAGACAACCGCAGGACGACTCACCCAAGTGTAAGTGACTGGGGCAGGAGACCTCAGCTGTGGGTGTGGAAGTGCTGTTCACAGGTTTCCCGGTTTTCCTTCTAAAACACCAGTCCTCCGGTCCAATGGGTTGACTGTCCACGGCCACTATTAAACATTTCTGAACATGGGAAGAGAAAGTCAAGCGACAGTCCTCTCTTCAGCACTCACAGGCCTTCTGCAGACACCCCCCCACCCCCTCTTCCCAACAAGGGGGAAAATGGACCCACTCACACTCAGGTGGGGAAGGGAGAGACAGGAGGGGGTTTAAGCTTAGTAAGAGCAAAATTACTCCATCCAACCCTCCAGGGCCAGTTGGGGTTTTGTGAGAGGTTTCTGCTCAACCTGGGATCTGCAAGGAGAACTTCCATGTTGATAAATCTGCCTTGATTTCATTGGCTTAACTTGCATCAAAATACCATGTGAGCGGGCTCATTCCCGTGTATCCCTACAACCATTGCCATTCCACTGTCCGGTGCCTCCTGAGAGAGCCTCTTTGCATGTTTTCCAGAATCTGTGTTTTTCCTTTCTTCTCCTTTGTTCTTTTTGCTCAGAAGTGTGACCAGTCACCGCCCCTCTGGGGCTTTCATTCGCCAGGAGAAACATCCCAAAACCAGCACTGTTTAGCTTGATACCTTTCTAATGTCCATGTCAATTTTCAATAAAATTCAAAGAAATGCTCAATGGCTGTGTGATCTGATCTTAAATCGTTAGGTGATGTGGAGTGGGTGGCCGCCTTCCAAGTGGGTGACTGAAGCGGCTCAGGGAGGCAAGCCCATATACAATCTTCGTAGGTGGGCTGCTGTGCCTCCCTCTCCCCATTTGGGACTGCAGTTCCCACGGGGCGGGGAGGGGGTGGGCAGGAAGTCCTCTACTTTTCCTTCATTAGCATGGATTTAACTGATGCATTGAGCTGATTATCATCTAGGATAAAACGTGGAGGAAGTGGAACGCCAGATCCTACAAACAAGATTCTGGTGAATTTTAATTCCTGAAGGAAAAGAACTCCGCACTGCATGTCTTCTTTCATTTAATCCTGTGATGTGAGCATCCCGGAAATTCATGAATATGACCGTGCTTGAGGACTCGAAAAGCGTTCTATAGATAGCAAGTAGGACTTTACGTCCTGGGTCTGGCGGGGGGGGGGGGGGGGGGGGGGCGGGGAAGCCTCCTGTTGCCCCCAGCATTAAGGTGGGCAAGAGGGGAGGAGGCTCAACTTTCTACAATTCTGGTTGCAGTCGAGGTAGGGTTTTCTTTCCTCGGTTTCATTTCCCGATTGGCCAGAGGCTGGAGACCCGGAGACCGGAGAAGCGTCCCCTATCCTCTCCGGACCGGAGGAAACGACACTGACCTGAGTTTGCGCGGCTCGCACACTAGATGGCAGCCGAGAGAGACACAGAGAGAGAGAGAGAGCGAGAAATACTCGCTTATGACGTCACTGAGCAGTGGCCGGCGCCTAGGGGTGGAAAAATACAGGCTCTGGAGCCAGCCACAAGAGCTAATGTAAATGAGCAATCTGGTTGTTCAATAAACCACATCCCTTATTAAGGATGGAGTTTTTCCTTTACTCGAAGTACCTTAGGTTCCTCTAATCCAGGGTTTCTCAGCCTCAGCACTATTGACATATTTGAGGCCAGAGAATTCTTTGTCGTAGTGGCCGTCCTGGGCATTGCAGCACGTTTAGCACCCTCCCTCCCACCCCAAGCTGTGATAACCAAAAATGCCTCCTGGAGGGCACAACCGTCCCATATCGAGAGCCATTGTTGTAGGCCAGGGGTCAGCAAACTTCTTCTATAAAGGCGCAGCTGGTAAGTTATTTTAGGCTTCACGGGCAATGTGGCCTCTGCAACTGTTCACTCTAGCACAAAAGCAGCCATAGATAATAGGTAAAAGGATGAGCACGGCTGCGTGCCAATAAAACTTTATTTATAGATACTGAAATTTGAAATTCACACGTGAATCTCATTTTCCCATGTCCCGAATTATTATTCTTTTTATTTTTTCAAGCATTGGAAAATATAAAAACCATTCTTAGCATGAGGGCCTTACAAATGCAGGCAGTGGGAGCAGATTTGGCCTGTGAGCCATCAGTCATTGTTTGCCGACCGCACCTCTAACACCTTTTAGTGCTGGTTGGTGTATCATTCAACCTAAAGGTGTTAGAAGTAACTGGCCAGTTAGAAGAAATGAGAAATAGGGGCGCCTGGGTGGCTCAGTTGGGTGAAGCTTCTGCCCTTGGCTCAGGTCATGATCCCAGGGTCCTGGGATGGAGCCCCATGTCATCGGGTTCCCTGCTCAGCGGGGGGCCTGCTTCTCCCTTTTCCGGTCCCCCCGCTTGTGCTCTCTCAAATAAATAAATAAAATATTTTTTAAAAAGAGAGAGAGATCAGAAATGAAGACAAATGGCTGAAGACTTCATGCAAGTTCGTGGGGGGAAATGGGCTTAACTAAAATTTGCATACAGTTTTGCTGGAGAAGAGACGTGGGGGCAGGGGCCTGCTGTGGCAATGAGGGCCTGCTCCTGGGGCATTGCTGAGCAGGTGACAATGCCAATTCCTTCTAGGGAGAGAACCCGGCCTCTAAAACACTCAGAAAGGGGCGCCTGGGTGGCACAGCGGTTAAGCGTCTGCCTTCGGCTCAGGGCGTGATCCCAGCGTTATGGGATCGAGCCCCACATCAGGCTCCTCCACTATGAGCCTGCTTCTTCCTCTCCCATTCCCCCTGCTTGTGTTCCCTCTCTCGCTGACTGTCTCTATCTCTGTAGAATAAATAAATAAAATCTTTAAAAAATATAAATAAATAAAACACTCAGAAAAGCCTAGCAGCCAGGGCTCCAGCTGTAAGTACTGAGTTGAACCAGTATCCTCTCCTATCTGAGATGCCCCCACTTGGGGAGATTCATCCCTTTGTTAAAAGTACAGCTTTCTTGCAAAGCCATTCTTTTAAAATGTGGGTCCCCCCCCCGAAAGAGCTGTGCACTAGACAGTAGTACCTCACAGGGTTTTTGCCACCTGCTGCTACCTTAACGTAGGTGTCTATCCAGACCCTGCACTACCTCTTAGCTCGTTTGGCTTGGGCTTTAGAAGGCACCTGCTCTGGGCTCAATACCTATAAAAAATTATACGTCTATCTGTTACATATAGACTTGGGGCCAAACTCCTTATCTTGGTTTGGGGCTTAGATTACTTGTCCTCGAGCCAATAATAAGGATATATTGAACTCCTCCCATGGGTTTGGCCCTGTGCCCTATGCTTTGGGCGATAGTGTTGCATGAGATCTAGGTAGATACTGCTCTTGAGGAACTTACAGACCGGCCGCATCTTATCTACTCAACCCTATTTTCCAATCCTTCCTAATACCCAGTCTTTTTTTTTTTTTTTTTTTGACGGAGAGAGAGACAGCCAGCTAGAGAGGGAACACAGGCAGAGGGAGTGCGAGAGGAAGAAGCAGGCTCCCAGGGGAGGAGCCTGATGTGGGGCTCGATCCCAGGACTCCAGGATCACGGGCTGAGCTGAAGGCAGACGCTTAACGACTGAGCCACCCAGGCGCCCCCCTAATACCCAGTCTTCAGTCCACTCATCAGTCTGCACGAGCCTCTCCTGGAGTTACACAAACCACTTGTTGACTTTGTCTGAAATACCCTCTACTGATTTAAATCCTGCTTTCAAGGCTCAGGTCCAACCTTCTCTTTGAAGTCTTTCTTGATCCCATCCATGTATCCCGATCTCTTCTCCATTTTTAAACTTCCTAGTTGAACTTTTATAATCTTTTCTGCCTCCAGTTTAAAGACTTCCCTCCTCAAGAGATGTGAAGCTTCCTACAGGTAGGAACATCATTTAGAGCCCTTCAGAGAGCCCAGTAAAGAGCCGGCCACACAACAAAAAGTAATTAAGAGGTAGAGAGATTGAGATTCTTCAGCAATGTAGGGAGCTGTTGCACTTTTCAAACATTTAATTTTGGAATTAAGTTATGAGAATACTAGAAAGTATATCCACATACTCTTGACAGAGTCACCAGTTGATAACATTTTGCCCCATTTGCTTTACCATTGTGCACTCTCTCTATGTATACAGATGTGGTCTATAGATAGCTATTCATATTTTTTCTGAACCATTTGAAGGTAATTTACATGTATCATGGCACTTTACCCCTAAATATTCCAGTGGGCATTTCCTAATAATAAAGATATTCTCTTACATAACCACACACAGTTATCAACTTCAGCAAATTTAACATTTTTACACCTTTATCTATTGAATAGCATGCTTTATAGCACTATTTTTCTTGCCATATAGGATTTTGTCTAGGATCCCCCATTGTGTCCTATCTCTATTCTCCTTTAATATAGAATCTTTGTCTTTTTTTTTTTTTAAAGATTTTATTTATTTATTTGACAGAGAGAGAGACAGCCAGCGAGAGAGGGAACACAAGCAGGGGGAGTGGGAGAGGAAGAAGCAGGCTCCCAGCAGAGGAGCCTGATGCGGGGCTCAATCCCAGGACCCTGGGATCACGCCCTGAGCCGAAGGCAGACGCTTAACTGCTGTGCCACCCAGGCGCCCCAGAATCTTTGTCTTTTTTGACACCGATACACACACACATATTTTAGAGAGGGGGGAGGGGCAGGTGGAGAGGGAGAGAGAGAATCTTAAGCAAGCTCCACACCCAGTGTGGAGCCCGACATGGGACTTCATCTTACAACCCTGAGATCATGACCTGAGGTGAAATCAAGAGACAGGCGCTTAACCGACTGAGCCATCCAGGTGCCCCATGACATTGGTATTTTAAGAATCCCATTTAAAAAATAGATTGTTCTCATTTGGGGTCAAGGTGTTGCCCAATTTCTCAACTATATAATTACTGGGGTTTTTTTCCTTCTTTTCTACTAATAAACAATCTGTGGGGGAGAAACTATAAATCCATGCAGATATCGTAGTCCTCATCAAAAATCTCCCCCTAGATTTAGCATCTATTGATAATTCTTGCCTGAGCCGATCTACGGAATGAGGATTTTCCAGCTCCAGCACTCCATTCACTTTCACCAGTCAGCACACAGTACTCTGTCGTAAGCCAAGGCCCTCCCTTCTCCCACATTACTTCTTCAGCTACTTAGTAGCACTGTGAACTTATGGCTTCCTATTTCTCCAACAGTCCTAAATAATTTTGATACTCAAATTACCAAGATTTGGCCAGTGAGAGCTCCTAGCTCTTGCTTTTAATCTGCCAGGAAACATTCTCAAAAAGATATTGTAGTGCAGACGACTCTGGTCAAGAATGTTTGGTTATCTAATTTCTGGGGTAGTTTAGGTAGTTTATGGGGGGGCAGGTTCTGGGTCTCCGTCTTTTAAACACTCACCGACTCCCCCATAGGAAAGGGCAGGGAGGGAATTTCACAGCTGTCTGTGTGTGTAGTGTAAAGACGGTGGCATGAGCCTGTGTTAGAGCAGAGAAAGACGATGGAGGAGAGGAGGATGGATGATTACAGGAAGTTTCTGGATCATTTTAGGATTGTGATGACTGCCTTTATCATTGCTCCCTCCTACACCTCTCTTCAACCATTATTCAGATAATCTACTTTTGCTTAGAGGCCTCAGTTCCTGCTTAGTGAGAAAATATCTGTGGCTTGTGAGACAGGAATGGGCTGAAGATAGGTTGGCTGAAGGATTTTTTGATCAGAAGGATTAGTGGGAAAGAAGGTCATGGAGAACCATGCAAATTTTTGTTCTGTTTTCTAGAGGATGGAGCTGGTTTTTTTTCCACAGTGGGAATTACAAGTGGAATCCAGTTATGGCTGTCCCAGAGCAAATGGCCTCTAATATCAGTTTCACTGCCTTTCATTTTGTAATTCACGTTCAAAACTCAGACCGCAGGGGCGCCTGGGTGGCACAGCAGTTAAGCGTCTGCCTTCGGCTCAGGGCGTGATCCCGGCGTTATGGGATCGAGCCCCACATCAGGCTCCTCCGCTATGAGCCTGCTTCTTCCTCTCCCACCCCCCCTGCTTGTGTTCCCTCTCTCGCTGGCTGTCTCTATCTCTGTCAAATAAATAAATAAAATCTTTAAAAAAAAAAAAAACTCAGACCGCAATTATTTGTTGTTATGTGATGGAAAAGTTTTAATCCAAGCCGAGAGGAAGTAGTTTTTATTTTTTCAAATCTTTTTCTAGGAAAGATGTGTATTGAATACAATGCTGATTTTGATCAAAGTTGGCAGTTTAGGCTGAAATTAATCCAGCTGTGAAATAACAAATTGGGACGCCTGCTTGGCTCAGTTGGTTAAGAGACTGCCTTCGGCTCAGGTCATGATCCTGGAGTCCCAGAATCGAGTCCCAGGATCAGTCCCACATCGGGCTCCCTTCTCAGCAAGGAGTCTGCTTCTCCCTCTGACCCTCCCCCCTTTCATGCTCTCTCTCTCATTCTCTCTCAAATAAATAAAATCTTAAAAAAAAAAGAAATAACAAATGACTTAAAATGTAGGCTCCAAGAAATGAATTCCAGGAGTTTGGGACATTGGGAAGAGCATTCATTCATTCATTCATTCATTCAATGATTCATTTAATTCAACAAATCTCTCTGGGGTGTCTACAGGGGCCAGGTCTAGGTGCTAAAAGCAAGATGAATGAGTTCCTTGTTCTCATGGAGCTGACATTCTTGGGGGGTGGGAACTGTCAAACATGTATCAAAAGTTGATCATGCTGTGAAGAAGGAGGAGGAGGAGGAGGTGGAGAAGAGAACCCAGGGTAATGCAATGGCAAGTGACTGGGAAAACACTGGATAAGGAGTCAGGTGACAGAGATTCTGATCTCAGCTTTGCCCGGAACAGTCTCTACAGCCTTCAGCAAGTCAATTCACCTCTCTGGCCTTATTTTTCTCACTCATTCAAGGATGACTTGAATGTATGATCACTAAGCTTCCTTCCTAGTATCATGTTCTCTGATTTGATGGTTTGAAGACCATTACTTCAGTAAACATGAATGCTTACCATTGAGTCAAAGACGAAGCACACTCCGTGTAATGGGACAGACATGGAAATAAATCATTATGAAACAGTGTGAAACCTGCTGTTTTCTTCTGCTCTTCTTAGTCCAATATAACCCTACACAGAAGATGTGTCATATAACGCGAAATATGCCATTTAAAAAATATGTCATTTAGGGGCGCCCCGGTGGCTCAGTCGTTAAGCGTCTGCTTTCCATTCAGGTCATGATCCCAGCGTTCTAGGATCCAGCCCCATGCCAGGCTCCCTGCTTGTCGGGAAGCCTGCTTCTCCCTCTCCCACTCCCCCTGCTTGTGTTCCCTCTCTCGCTGCCTCTCTCTCTCTCAAATAAATAAATAAAACCTTTTTTAAAAATATGCCATTTAAAGAGGTAAAGAAGGCAATGGGTCAAAGCCGCCTCGCCCAGTGGTTCTGCTGCCAGTGGATCGCTGAGTTTTATGCAGGACTATTTTCCCCCACCAAGATTGTAATCAGTTCCAGGACAACAGAGAAAACCCTGTTTCTTTTTCCTTTGTATTTCTACTATTTTGAGCGCACAGTACGTGCTGTGTAAATTCCCGCTGAGAGACATTTGTTGATTACTTGAATATCGCAGGTTGGCGGCAGACAGGAACTGAGGAAACTGCCTAGAGCAGATCCACAGGTGGAGTGATACGTCTGACAACGGAGTGATTTAGCCATTTGCTGCTGCGCAGCTTTTAACCCTCTTCTTTGAGCTCTTTTTGTATTTTGTAATATTTTGCACGTTTTAAATTCACACATGACATACAGAATTATTTGCAATTGCGATCAGAACTGTGTGAACATGGTGTCTATATTTGTCAGCAATCAGAACTGCATATGGATGATACAAGTGGCTGACTTGAGAAGTGGCGCTGTGGATGATTTTCTTTGCAAAGTATTACATTTTCCCTATGTTTTCACAATAAAATACAAAGCTAATGACGCACGATGCAGAGGTTTTCAAGCTAGCCTCTGAAGAAAAGGCGCCTCGGAGAGCTGACATTAAAAAAAAAAAAGTGTAAAATCCAAACCGAAGTCCCCGCCCCCCTCCCCTTTGTAAAAGGGCATGGTCCCACTGTCGCACCGCTCAAAAACCCAGGCAAAAGCGTCAGGCGAGCCGCTGGGCCAACAATCATCTGAGGGCGCCTTCCAGGGATTTCAGGCAGATGTTCCCGAACCTTAGAGAACCTTCCAAAATTCCCTTCCCAAAGTCCCCGCCCTCTGCTTGTCACCACAGTGCGTCAAAGGGTCCTAGTCGTCACAGGAGCGAAAAATGTACCTCGCGCGAGATTCGGCGACGGGATTTCGAAGTTAGGGAACAACCGCGGCGCACGCGCACTGGCCTCACAACCTCGGGGCGGCACGCGGGTAGGTAGGCTAGAGCCCAGAGGAGGGGAGCAGAGCGTGCTGGTGTCTCCCCCGGTCACCGCGCAGTGCGTGGGTCTGCGGGTCCCTGGAGGTGCGGTGCACCGGGCCGGGCCCAGCCTCCCAGGCGCGCGTGTGACTGCGGCGGGCGCCGTCCTGCACCTCCACGAGTTGGAGGAGTGCCGCCGGCTTGCGCCCCGGCGTTGGGACGTGAGCTCGTGCTCGCCTTTTCCTTTTTAACGGTCGCCCCCCCACGCACACACTCCAGTCCCCTGAGAGTTGGTCTTCGCGCCTCGGCGCGCCCCTCCTCACCCGGCTCCTCCCACCGACCCCCGTTCCCGCTCGCTCCTAGTGGGTAGCCGGCTTCATCCCTGGGGTCCCTGCTTGGGGGCGGAGAAGATGGCTGGCGGACGTCTGCTGCTGGGGGGCGACTTCCTGTCGCCGCCGCCGCTGCCCCCCCTCCCGCCGCCGCCGCTGCCGCCCCTCCCGCCGCCCCCGCCCGAGCCAGTGCTGGAGCAGTGGCGCTATAGCCACGAAAGTGACTGGCAGTGGGCTCTGCGGCGCAGCTTCATCTGTCGGCACCTGCACAGCTATCCCGGGGCTGCCCTGGACCAGCTCCTCGCGCTCTCCGCCGCCTGGACCAACCACGTTTTCCTGGGCTGCAGGTGAGGAAGGTGTGAGGGTCGGGTTAGGGACCGGGTAGGGGGCTCGCTGATGGGGGTCGGGATAGGGACGAGGGTTTAGAGGCTGGAGATTCGGAGGCGCTGGAGGACACCAGAGGGTTCAGTATTGGTCTGGGGGGATCGGCCGACCGCGGTGGTAGGGGATGACATAACAGCCGGAGGAAGGGTGCGGGGATCGCGGGAGCAGCTCCTCCAGGACCAGGGTTGGAGATAAAGCAGCACCTGGAAGGCGATTGTTGAGGGGTGGTCATTGTGGCGGTGGTTTTGGAGGGCGTGGGAAACGACAAATAGCAGAACCTCGGACCTGCGTAGGACCTTGCAAGGATGCGGTATCCGCAGAGATACTCCACAGTCGGGGCTTCGAGGGTCTGCGGGCGGTTGGGGAGGGGGGCGGCGAAAGGAACCCTGCTAGTCTCCTCCTGACCACTCCCTCTTTCCATCCCCATTAAATAAAACAGCACCAGCCCCCCGGCGGGGTTTTACTGTCTTTTCTTGGGGAGGCGGTTTGTATGAGGTCTCTCAGCTGCAGGGTCCGCCTTGCTTGTAGATTTGCGCATAATATGTCTGGACGCAAACAAAGAGATGGATATATCTTACTCTAAAAATGGATTGCTTTCCTTTCACCTTGAATGTGATCAGAAGGATTAATATTTGGCCTCTGGGTGAGGTTTTAGGGGTGGGTGTGGGTGTGTGTGTCCCCTTTCCTAGAACCTGGTGTGCGTTCTGAACAGGCCTCTTTGAGAGCTTTTTGCATTCAATGGAGACTGCAGTATGGTTCCAACGCATTTTTTAAAAAACAGACTACTTGGACCTCTGTCCTTCTGCACCCCCAAATCGGTCCTAGACTCATCAATCCTTTGATAGACTGAGAGGCTTCTTTTTTTGGACACTCCTGCCTCACAGTGAATTTTTTATTAGGAAGGATAAGAAATTCTGGAAATGATCAGATCAAATTCAGCCAATTCAGTTCTAGGAATGACCATAACAAATACAGAGAAATAGGATTGTCCACTTCTACCTTTAATTGTTGAACATAGCATCCAGTGTATACTTTGTTTTGCTGTGATCACAAAATTTTATTTTTTCCTGTTTTCTCTAGGTTAGTATAATTTCTGCCCAAGAGACAATGATGATTTCACTGGAGGAACTGGTTACAACTGGGGAAGCCTCAGTTATTAAGTCAGTTAAATCTAATTGACCTTCACTTAGCAATATTGTTTTTGCAGTTGAAAAAGTACCTTTATCCTATAATCATACATCTCCTTGATATCACAGAAGGCCATGGGAAATCTGAATCCTGAAAAAAAAAATTTACGTGGGGGAGAATAGCTGTCCTTTGTGTTAATAAATCTTACCTTCCCACAAGAATGTATGCTCCTTTGGGAAAGAGGTTTTTGCTTTCTCGTTCACGCTTGTATCCTCAGTGCCTACAAAAGTGTCTTCTGCACGATAGCCACTCAATAAATATGTGTGGGGTGAACAGATGAATATAGCTTTATAATGTACAACATATTTTAATTATTTATGTATCTCTCTTAATACAACAACCTTGGGAATTAGGTGATATCTCATTTTTACAGCTAAATCAATGGAGGCCAAGAAGTTAAATGACTTTTCCAAGGTCCCACAGTCGGGGCTAGGGCTCAGGTCTTCTAATGCTCTTTCCACTGAGACACAGCTGCTATATTTGGGAAGGATGGACCAGGAGTGAAAGCAAGTAACTGACACAAGCCACATCATTATTATACCTCAGGATTTCATTCTGAGAACAACAGCCCTTTATATAACTAGGGCATTAACCAACACAAAGCAGGCCAATGGTAGTTGGTGTTAAAAGCTCAAGCATCCAGGACATTTTGTGTGTGTATGCACTCACCTAAGCACATCTGTGTGTCGTGTGTGTGTGTGTGTGTGTGTGTGTGTAACAAGATGAATGGAGATACACACGCACACACACACACACATTTCATCATGTCACATTTTAGTTAAGTCAGTTCCATCACTACATGAATTGCTATAACATCAAATGGCTTAACTGAAGAATAATGTTTACATTGTATCTAATAACATAGATACAGGAGAAAGGGAAGGGGCAATAAAGAATCTTGGAAGCTAGGGACCAAGTGCAGTGTTCCATGCTAGTCAGGCTTTATGTTAGCTGTCAGCTTTGGGGGGTAAAATCTACATTCCAGTACTTCTTAAGGTTCATTTTGGCAGAGCTCATTTTCTGGTCTGTTCTATGACAGAAGATTGTTCTCTCAAGGGAACTGCAGAATACGTGGTGTAACAGCCTATTCTAAATTTAAATTGTTAATTTGTTGTTCATCCCTTGACTTTGGGAACAGGTTGTAAGTAGTAGCACTTTTTTTTCCCCCAGTGAAGGGCTTTCTGTGTTCTGTTTTAGTTAGGGCTGAAATAACTCCTAGGTCAAGGGTATCTTTGAAAACTCCTTGATCATAAGACCAAGCCAGGAGGAGCTCACATGCGCAGGGAGGCAACCATGTTTCATTCCTTTTGGTGATAGTAGCAATTTTCATGGAACAAGCTTGACTATCTTGATTCTGCAACAGTGTTCTCAAACTTAAGCAAGCATTAGAATCAACTTTCAGTTTTGTTAAAACACAGATTGCTGGGCCCCACCCCAGGCTTTCTGATTCAGTCGGTCTCAGGCAGGAACCCTGAATTTGAATTTCTTTTCTTTTTTTCTTTAAAGATTTTATTTATTTATTAATTTGACAGCGAGAGACAGCGAGAGAGGGAACACAAGCAAGGGGAGCGTGAGAGGGAGAAGCAGGCTTCTCGCCGAGCAGGGAGCCCAATGCGGGGCTCGATCCCAGGACCCTGGGATCATGACCTCAGCCGAAGGCAGACGCTTAACGGCTGAGCCACCCAGGCGCCCCCGAATTTGAATTTCTAACAAGTTCCCAGGTGATACTGATGATCAGGTGATGCTGGTCCAGTGATTACACCCTGAGAACCACTGCTTTGTAGGATAAAATAAAGCAGTGTTTTTCCAATCTGCTTTTTGATCCTTTTTCCCTCATGGTCCAGGCAACCAGGAAGCTCAAATAGCTGAAATTATTTCTCTTCATTGTTTTGTCTGCTTCATAAAAGTAAACCTGTCAAAAGAATTCTTTCTGCAAGCAATTTCTAAGATATGTCTTGTGACTAATGAAAAGTTAGTGCAGGTAAGTGGGGGATGGGGTGACTGGGTGATGGGTGTTAAGGAGGGCACTTGATGGAATGAATGAGCACTGGGTGTGATCTGCAACTGACGAATCACTGACCTCTACCTCTGAAACAATAAAAAAAGAAAAGTTAGTGCAGTCTTCTAATCAAGTATAGCACTGACATAATTGTTCATATGAATGCCTGGGGAACTGCGATTTTTACTTAAAAACTGTAGATAATGTGTCTATATTTAATAAAGCAGAATGTTTGGTTAACTAGAGCATTCAGGTTTTCGATTATTCTTCATCAATAGGATTAGAAGCAGAATCCTGGCCTATTGATTTTTGGTGAGATAGTTATAGGAAAAATGTATCTTAAAATGAAACCAGGTTTGCTGCCTTGATTATTGTCTCTTCCTTGTTGCTATGAGTCTGATTTTTGGAAAGTAGATGCCAGTGGAGCTCATGTTGTGAAACTAACTTTGCACATAGGTAGCCTGCATCGGTCACCTGCTGAAGAAACAGGAGTGGGAGCTTTCAAAAGATTTATCAATAATCTGGTTGTGTGTTAGTCATTTATGATGTTAAGAGTCTTATTACTACTTTTGAATAAATAATTTTATACTTGGAAATCCTGATCTTTGTTTAGTTTTCAAACCTCAGCTGTTTTTGGACCGAGTAGAGCAGTTTAATAAATTTTTAAAAATTTTGGAAGCATTACTAAATGTTTGGTAAATTTCAGGTGCCATTGTAGTTCATAAGTATGCGCCTATCTTTTTTCAAGAATGTAAGATTCATGAAGTCATATGTCTTCGTCCATTATAAATCAACTTTATGTATGCCAGGCATGGTGGGACGGTTGAATAGCATCCTGATTTCCAAAAGCGTGGTACATAATAAGCTGTCTTTGAAAACCCTGAAGACCTGCTGAGGTTTTTTGTTTTGTTTTGTTTTTAAGCATTTGTGATCAAATGGGTAAATTAACAGACTTAAATATATAATATGCATGCATCTTAAAATTACTGTATTAGATTTGCCTTAATGATACTTTGCATCATGGTCTCTCCATAAGGTAAAATATTGTGTAGCCATTAAAACTCACGTGGTAATGACAGAAAAAAACTTATGATCTCATAAATTGAGAACAGCCCCCCACCCTACCAGATTGCAAATTAACATAGATGATCTATAGAAGATTGAGGAAGTTATCAGTGGTTGGGTTTGTAGGTGCTTTTCTTGGTGGGTTCTCTAAAATTTCTGGAGTAAAGGTGATACTTTATCTTTTTAAGATTTATTTGTTTATTTGAGAGAGAGCGGGGTTGGGGTGGCAGAGAGAGAGAGAGAGAGAGAATCTCAAGCAGGCTCAGCACCGAGCACAGATCCTGAGGCAGGGCTCCATCTCATGACCTGAGATCAGGACCTGAGGGGAAATGAAGAGTCAGATGCTTAACCGACTGTGCCACCCAGGTGCCCCTCATGGTAGATTTTAAAGTAACACCTTTAGGGGCACCTGGGTGGTGCAGTCGGTTAAGTGAATGACTCTTGATTTTGGCCCGGTCCTCATCTCAGGTCCTGATCTCAGGGTCGTGAGATCGAACCCCGCCTCAGCCTCTGTGTTTAGGATGGAGTCTGCCTGGGATTTTCTCTCCCTCTCCCTCTGCCCCCTCCCGCTGATGCGCTGTCTCTCTTTCTCTAAAATAAATAAATCTTTTAAAAATAAATAAATCTATGACGAAAAAATACATAATGGAAACCAGTAATGAAAGTTTTGCTGGCTTGGCTTATTTAAAATTTGTGGAACTAGTTCTTCGTTCTTGGATAGCTACTCTCTGAAGAATTTGAGAAATAGGAATGTAATCCTAGTGATCTTATTAAAGACTCTAGATTAATATTTGTATTGTTCTCTGAATAGTCAAGAGTTAGGTACTATAACAGTCTTTTCCATTATTGTTTGAGCAGGTTGGATGGGTTTCCTCAGTATTACGACTTCCTAATAAGGAACTGTGTTCACAACCTACGCAAAGGTTGATTTTTATAGCCCATGGGTGATGTTGAATTTTGTGGCAGATGCAATGAATAGGGAAGAGTAAGTAGGTATAATCATTACTAATGCTGGAAGAAACGTAAGAGAAAGATGAGCGGAATGAGCCCCAAATGCATCATTTATGCACGTTGCGTGTACGGCATACATGCCGTTTACAGTTGTACGCCAGATTTGGAATCAGGCTGGGACTGAAGTCTGGAGAATTTTGACTGGAACTCAAGGTGAGTGGCTTGAGTGTAGTACCAATTCAGGTGGCCAAAGTGGCACCAGCAGTTTAAGATTTATAGACTTTCATTTTCATAATCTTTTGTTTTCATCCTGTACCTTGGAAATTGGACTTCCAAATCTGAATGGAAGTGATATATAAAAAGTACAGTGTTTTAGGCTGTACTTCCTTTTTTTTTTTTTAGGCTGTACTTTTTTTTTTAGGCTATAGTTTCTGATGTTTAGGTAAGAATAAATGAAAATAAAATTACTCTTGGCATTTAAATGCTGATGTTAGCAGCTGCAGCAGCAGCAGTGGGAATAATTATCAGTGGGAAGAGCAGGTTACAGCCGAGCTAGCTTGTGCGAATCTGTCAGTGAAGTCCGCCATGTCTTGCCTTCCCTGCTCTGCAAGGAAAGACGTCTGATGGGTGTGGAACCAGTTGTGCCAAAAATGGAAAATGTGACCTTCCTTCAGGTTCAGAACCTATACATGTCAAGGTGTGATGGTTACTCATATTCCGAACTTTCTTCCCAAATGCCACCAGGAGTCTCTTTTTTGGTCATAGGCCAGGAAAGGCTCTCAAGGTAGGAAGGATGAGTAGTCCCCATGGTAACAAAAACTTGCTTGAGCCTGTATGTTTGTTTCTCTGCAGTTATAAGATATTCTGTCAAGGAGCCAATCTAGTTTATAAGGAACCCTTTTAAAAATTGTGTGTTTTGAAGCTTTTTATTATGGAAAAAATCAAACACACAAAGGTAGAAGAGTTTAATGGACCTCGATGTACCCATCAGTCGACTTCAGCAGTATCAACAGTTTGTCATGCTGCCCTTCTCATTTCTTCTATTGTGCCCCTGGTTTTTTTGTGAGAGATAGTCTGGAGTATATTAAAGAAAATCTTGACATCATTTCACCTGTGAATACTTCAGTATGTATCTGTAGCAGACAGGAATTTTTATTTTTATGTTTTTAGTGGGGGGAGGGGCAGAGGGAGAGGAAGAGAGAGAATCTTAAGCAGGCTCCCCTGAGCGTTGAGCCCATCACCGGGCTCTATCTCAGAACCCTGAGACCATATCCTGAGCCAAAATTAGGAGTCGGATGCTTAACGGACAGAGTCACCCAGGTGCCCCACAGGTAAGAATTTTTACAAATAGAGTCATAATAGGGGTGCCTGGGTGGCTAAGTTCGTTAAGCATCTGACTCTTGATCTCAGCTCAGAACTCAGGTCTTGATCTCAGGGACGTGGGTTTAAGCCCCATGTTGGGCTCCATGCTGAGTGTGGAGCCTACTTAAAAAAATGGAGTCATAATACCATTATTTACACTCAACAAAATTAACAGTAATTTCTTAAAATCCATGTTCAGTTTTCTCCATTTGTCTCAAAATGTATTTTTTTAAATTTTATTTTTAAGTAATCTCTTACCCCCAACATGGGGCTCAAACTCACAACTCTGAGATCAAGAGATGCGTGCTCTATGGACTGAGCCAGCCATGCGCCCCTCATGTGTATTTTTACAGTTGGTTTGTTTGATTCATGATCCAAACCAGGTCCATGCGTTGTATTTGATTGGTCTGTCCTCTTTAATCTATAACCCCATTCCCTATCCGTTTATTTTCATGCTGTTAATTTGATGAAGAAATTGGATTGTCACATAGTGTCTCCTTCATTCTGGATTTGGCTGTCTAGGTTCTTACGGTGATGTTTAACTACTTCTGGGAGCGAGGCGCTTGCTTAGATTCAATTACTTGAAGGACAATACTTTATAAATAGTGCTTTGTATTTCCTGTCGTATCATATAAGGGGGCACATGTCTGCTTATTTCATCTTTTAGTGATAGTAAGATTATAAAGTTCCCATCAACTTTTTTTATCAAAATTTTTATTGAAACAATTATAGATTCACATAGAGTTGTAGGAAATAACACAAAGAGATGCCCCGCATTCTTTATCCAGTTCCCCCAGTGATAACATTTTGCAAAATTATTGTGTAATATCAAAACCAGGACAATGACATTGTTAACAATCCACTGATTTTATTCAGTCTCCCGGTTTTACTAGTACTCGTGTGTGTATTTAGTTGAGTACAGTTTTTTACATGTGTAGATTTGTGTATCACTACCACAGTCAAGATATCAAACAGTTCCAGTACTGCAAGGATCCCTCATAAGACCCTTTTATAACCACATCCGGGGATGCCTGGGTGGCTCAGTTAGTTAAGCATCTCTTTTCGGCTCAAGTCATGATCCCAGGGTCCTGGGATCGAGTCCCACATGGGCTCCTTGCTCAGCCGGGAGCCTGCTTCTCCCTCAGCCTGCCGCTCCCCCTGCTTTGTGCTCGCTCCCTCTCTCTGACAAATAAATAAAATCTTCAAAAAAAAAAAAAAAAAACAAACCAAAACAAAACGCCTCCATTTCCTTCCCAGTCATACACGATACTGTGTGTATCGGGAGTTTATTCCTTTGTATTGCTGAGTAGTGTTCTGAGGTGCGTACGTACCAGAGTTTGACCACCCGCCTGTTGAAGGACTTCTGAGCTGATGGCGGTGTTCGGCTGTTACAAAGAAAACTGCTATGAATATTCATGTACAGGTTTTTGTGTGAATGTAAGTTTTGATTTCTCTGAGATAAATGGCCAAAAAAAAGGGGGGGGCATTGCTAGGTCGTGTGGTAATTGCATGTTTAATTTTATAAGACACTTCCAAGTTGTCTTCCAGAGTGGCCATACCATTTTTCATTCCCTCCAGCCGCTGATGAATGATCCGGTTTCTCTGTGTCCTTGCCAGCATTTGATGTTGTCGCTCTTTTTTACTTTAGCCGTTCTGAGGGTGCATAATGATACCTCGTTATGGTTTTAAATTACATTTCTCTGGTAGTTAGTGATGTTGACCATCTTTTCATGTGCTTGTTTGCAATGTCTGTCCTGTTTGCTTATATGTTCTGTTCATGTCTTTTTGTTCATTTTTTAATATATATATATATTTTTCTGTTGCATTTCAAAAGACATTTATACTGGATACTAGTTGTTCTTTTTTTTTGGGGGGGATGTTTGGTTTGTAACTGTCTCTCCCAGTCTGTAGCCTGTCTTTTTGTCCTTCTCACAGGGGCTTTTGAGAGCAAAAGTTTTTAATTTTGATGAAGTCCGTTTTATCAATTTTTCCTTTTATGGATTTTGTTTTTGGGTCAAGTATGAGAACTGTTGGCCTAGCTCTAGATCCTGAAGATTTTCTCCTGTGTTTTTTTAAAAAAATGTATAGTTTCACACTTTACATTTAGGTCCGTGATACATTTTGAATGAATTTTTCTGAGAAGTGAGGTTGAGGTTTTGTTTGTTGCTGACGGATGCCCACGTCCTCCAGCACCATTCATTGAAAAGGATGTCTTCCTCTATTGAGTTGCTTTTGCAGCTGGAACGTATTTGTGGGGGTCTCTTTCTGGGTTCTTCCCCATCAACTTTTCACCTCATAGGCCTAGCAGCCATCGATGGTTATTTATTATTTTATGATGGGTCGCAAAGTGGCAGTAGTCGTCCTTCATTTATTAGCTGGAATGCTTCTGTAAAAGAGATTTTTCTCATCAACTTGTAGTTGCTCTGACATACAATTTGTACAGGAAAATGCCAGATAAGTGCTTGCTTTCTTCCTTTAATATTACCTGGTTTTGGAATACTGACTCGATTCCCTACCATCTTCCAAAGGTGACCAAGAAGGAGTTTGTACGTATCATTACAGACTGTTGGATTGTTAGCATATTTGTTGTGTCTGAATCCACCGCAGGTTATTATTCTTACTGATACTCCAGTTGGCTTACTTTGCCAGTAGGAGTGTGTTCAGACTGGCTTCTGAGTCCATTTGACACAACCCCTGAGGCCTTTCACAGCTTCTTTGTTTCCAAGCACAGAATATCTCCCAGGTTCATCTTGTACATTTCCTCCCCCAGACTTGGAATCAGCCATTTCTCTAAGGAGCCTGATTCCTTTCTGTGGGAAATGGTAAAAACCACAGTCTGGATGTTAACAACACAGACACTCTTAACATTCTTAGTACTTCTGTAAATATACAGATGTAATTATTTACATATAATATGCATATATGATAGAGAAAAATCATGAGTTTATATGGCTGCTTTTAATTCAAATTAAAGATAAGATCTCCACTTAAATGCCTTGGTTTTATGTTAGTATGTCTTCTAGTGACGGTAACATAATTACTCATTTGATAGGTAAGTATTATAGGGCACATTCTTCAGTTTTATAGCCAAGATACTCTTTTGATAAAGTCCTGTGGGAGCAATTAGAAGATTAGCTCATTTAGAAGCTTTTTTAAAACCTGTATTCTTACCTGTTTTAACTGTGGGTTATATTAATTTAAATAGGTACAGCCCACGCCTGATGGAAAAAATTCTCCAAATGGCTGAAGGTATTGCTATTGGGGAGACGCCTTCATATGATCTGATGCTGTCCAAACCTTCCAAAGGTCAAAAACGTCACCTCTCAGGATGTGATGGTGAGTATACTTATTTCTGGAAGGTGGGATTTGAAGAAACAACATGGCTTTTTAAAAAATGATACGAGTGTGGTATATGGTCTTAAATAACATTGGTAACATTGGATCTTACACAGATGTAAAAGAGTTTTAACTTTTAGTTATGTACAGGTTTGGTTTTTTTTTTTTTTGAGGGTGCTAAATAGAACTGAAAACTAAGAATACTGATGTCACACGATAATGGCATCCTTGAAGTCCATGCCATGGAACCTCCCTCTAAATAGAACAACCTTATACTCTGATCATTTGAACATCTAAGTAACTAAATCCTCTTGGATGGGTCCAAGGTGGACCAGCTTTCTACTGAACAGTGCTGTAGGGAGGGAGCTCTAGTGTCTGGTCTAACCTCAACAGAGAGTTCTTCATAGCGTTCAAGTCAATATCCCCCATAAATCATTAGTTTCCAGCTGCTATTTGTTCTAGAGATAAAATATAGCAAACCACCCTTTTGTGCAGAATAGGTCAGAACTAAGATTTTAAAGTTGAAAACCTGTGGGATCTTTTGGTAATAATTTTTATTTGATTTTTTGTCCCAACCCCGTAAGGAACTGTGACAGAGTTACCTCTGCTACCAGAGAGAGAGGGGCTGTGTAAACGCCCCTGGCCACCACCTCTCTTGCATTAGAGCCATCTCTTCCATTTGCAGTTTTTTAAGAAGGGTGCTTTCCAGCACAGGTGCTATGAGATTACACCGGACAACCTCTTACTCCGTACGCTTCCCCTGCGCTTCAGCTCATTCGATACAAAAGCACCTGCCAGTCACGTGTGCTGCTGACCTGCATACCCGATTCAGTGGCATATTTTCTGTCAAGTTCTTTCCCTTACACGTGGGACAGGGAACATCCCTTCTTATGCTGGAATCCTACTTTGATATTTGAGTCCCTTCACCTAAATGACCTGCAGTTTTTGTGATGGGAAGTATCTTGTACCAACAGTGCAACTTGCGAGTAATATGGTCGGTACTGTTTTCCTGTTTGCTTCTTTTGAAATACTCCCTTTTTAATGAATTGTAAATTTCACTCATTCTGTAGGTCAAAATCCTCCTAAAAAGCAAGCCGGTTCCAAATTCCATGCGAGACCTCGTTTTGAGCCTGTACATTTTGTAGCTAGTAGTTCAAAAGACGAAAGACAGGAAGATCCTTATGGTCCTCAGACAAAAGAGGTAAATGAACAAACACATTTTGCCAGCATGCCAAGAGACGTCTACCAAGATTATACTCAAGACTCTTTCAGTGTGCAAGATGGGAATTCTCAGTATTGTGATTCGTCAGGATTTATTTTCACAAAAGACCAGCCCGTAACAGCCAACATGTATTTTGACAGTGGGAACCCCGCCCCAAGCAGCACGTCACAGCAGGCAAACTCTCAGTCAGCTCCTGAGCCTTCACCGTCACAGACATTTCCTGAGTCAGTGGTAGCCGAGAAGCAGTATTTTATTGAAAAATTAACAGCGACTATCTGGAAGAACCTTTCTAACCCAGAGATGACTTCTGGCTCTGATAAAATTAATTATACATATATGTTAACTCGGTGTATTCAGGCGTGTAAGACAAATCCTGAGTACATATACGCTCCTTTAAAAGAGATCCCTCCTGCTGACATCCCCAAAAATAAAAAACTTCTAACAGACGGCTATGCGTGTGAAGTTAGATGCCAAAATATCTACTTAACCACAGGTTATGCTGGCAGCAAGAATGGGTCCAGGGATCGAGCTACTGAGCTAGCTGTAAAACTCTTGCAGAAACGTATCGAAGTTCGTGTTGTCCGGCGGAAATTCAAGCACACGATTGGAGAGGACCTGGTGGTGTGTCAGATCGGCATGCCCGCGTACGAGTTTCCTCCGGCTCTGAAGCCGCCGGAAGAGCTGGTGGTGCTGGCTAAAGATGCTTCCGGGCAGCCGATTTTTAATGCTTCCGCCAAACACTGGACCAATTTTGTCCTTACAGAGAATGCAAACGATGCGATCGGCATCCTCAACAATTCTGCCTCATACAACAAAATGTCAGTCGAATACAAATACGAGATGATGCCGAATCGCACGTGGCGTTGCCGAGTGTTTCTGCAAGATCACTGCTTAGCTGAAGGTTATGGAACCAAAAAAACCAGTAAACATGCAGCTGCCGATGAGGCTTTGAAAATCCTTCAAAAAACACAGCCCACTTACCCCTCGGTCAAAAGTTCACAGTGCCAGACAGGCTCTTCACCCAGGGGATCTGGAAAGAAGAAAGATATAAAGGATCTTGTAGTTTACGAGAATTCTTCCAATCCGGTGTGCACCCTGAACGACACAGCTCAGTTTAACCGCATGACGGTCGAATACGTCTACGAAAGAATGACAGGCCTCCGATGGAAATGCAAGGTGATCCTGGAGAGCGAAGTGATCGCAGAAGCGGTCGGGGTGAAGAAAACGGTCAAGTACGAAGCTGCTGGGGAAGCTGTAAAAACCCTCAAAAAGACCCAGCCGACCGTCATTAACAATTTGAAGAAAGGAGCTATCGAAGATGTGATTTCCAGGAATGAGATTCAGGGCCGCTCAGCAGAGGAGGCGTACAAACAACAAATCAAAGAAGATAACATAGGAAACCAGCTGCTGAGAAAGATGGGCTGGACGGGTGGTGGTTTAGGTAAATCTGGTGAGGGCATTCGGGAGCCGATCTCTGTCAAAGAGCAGCATAAGCGAGAAGGGCTCGGGCTGGACGTAGAGAGGGTGAACAAAATCGCCAAGAGAGATATCGAACAGATCATTAGAAACTACGCCCGCTCGGAGAGCCACACGGATTTGACTTTCTCCACGGAGCTGACTAACGACGAGCGGAAGCAAATACACCAGATTGCCCAGAAGTACGGTCTTAAGAGTAAGTCCCATGGGGTAGGCCACGATAGGTACTTGGTGGTCGGTAGAAAGAGACGGAAGGAAGACCTCCTAGATCAGCTCAAGCAGGAAGGCCAAGTGGGGCATTACGAGCTTGTGATGCCTCAAGCAAACTGAGCTCTTAACTCATTTATTTTGTAAATGCCCAATGAGGCAGATTTGTGAATTAAAGAAATGCCACATGTCCTGGTTGCAGAGTATATTCATTCTTAAGATGTTTCACCTTGTTCATTTCATATAGTACTTTATTAGATATTGGATATTGGAACCTGAAGAATTCTGTCCACTTGTATTAGCTTAAATCCAGCAGATGATGTCGTGCAGTTACTGTTGTGTCTTGGTATTGCTGTGCCCTCCGATTTTAGTAGTTTGTACAAAGCAAGAACACCTATCCAAATGGAATTTCACCCCGAGAAGAAATTCCCATTTTAAGGGGCATAGCACAGCAATCTGCAACAATATGTAAAGCTGATATTGATTATGATAAAACTACAGTCTTAATTTTGGACTTCCTGAAAATGTCAGATCATTTTGTATTACTATTTTCATCTTTGTGTGAAGCCAGTTGAAGAATGTTTAACAGTAAATTGTGCTGTACGTGTAAATGTCCTTACCGACTAAATGATGTAAAACTTTCTTAAAGTGATTTTAGCGTTCATTTATTTATAACTTCTACCATGTGGTTCCCAGAATATTGGAAGTGATTTACTGTTCTCTTGTGATATATATATATGAGTTTTAACAAATTCTAGTCTTCATGCTGAGAGAGCACTACTTGAGAGAGCAGTTGAAAAGTTTCAAAAACTTTGATTCGATGTGAAGAAAGGAAGCTGGAGCTGCTTGTTCTTGGTGCCTTGCAGAGAGACTCACAGCGACTCTCCGGTAGAGCTTTCACGCGCTTTGGGGTACAGCACATCCAGGGCGGCCACAGCTGGGGCACAGCTCGGTAAGAGACTGAAGACACATTGGTGCTTTGAGGAAAAGGTCAGTTGGCTGGTCCCTCTCTCAAAAAGCTTATGAAGCCCCCAAAGCCAACTTTGTAACATATTTAAAACTGCTATTTTCGCTTATTTCTGGAATGTAAAAAAAATGTATAAAAAAGAATTAGTGTATGCTTCCTGAATAAAAAGGAGCTGACGTTGGTCAGAACGGCAGTGTGCTTATTTCTGGGCAGCGGCCCGGTAGCGACACTTCGGCTTATTTGAGGAGGGGAGGTGGTGTTTGCCCGAGAGGTCTCACCACCAGAGCACACGGAGGTGAACGCAAGGGCGGCGCGGGTGCGAGCAGCCGGTCGGTCACCCGCCAGGTTGTGTCCCGGGGGCCAGCGTGCTGCAGCCCCGTCTGCGGCCGTGCGCTTTGACATGACTTCGGTTTTGGAGCTCCGATAAATCAAGTATCAATATTCTGAGACGAATAGTAATATCGATGGTTAAACACGCCAGTGAAATGATAGAACAATTAGGTTGTCGAGAGTGTCTGCAAACATTCAGCACCATGCTTGACACGTCATTGGCCCACGATAATCAGTAATTCCCTTTCCCCTCTCTTCTATATTTTGCATCAAGAAGCTGTCCGTTGTCATTAAATCAGTATTTTAAAAACATAAAGGGATTGGCTTTTATACCTGGATCTGTAAGTTTTAGTCACCCGCAGTGATTAACTGTGTGATATTTGCTTTTCACTAACTGCCTTTCTTCCTACAGTGTGTGGCCTTTCCTATTGTTGGTAGGCAGAGAAATGAGGTGTGCATTTTATTTTGGCACTTAATGTTTTAACAATGGCAAAGGGAACATAAGCTAGGATGTTTATAGATTTTATAGGATTTTTTTAAAAAAGACCTACAGGGCTCATGCCAGCCTTGAGAAGCTGTGGTTCATTTAGCAAGTCAGAAAAGGCAGCCTTCAGTTCTCTGGAGTACAAGTGGCTTTGCGGATCAGGGCGGGGTGAAAACTCATTTCTTTTTACATTTCTTTTATCTCCCCAAAATGACAGGGCAGGGGGAGGGAGGTGGGGAGTAGGGACATGTTAACACATAAATCTGGTTTTCTTAGCTAAGTTTAACAGAACAGAATATTAACGTAGTCACAGTTAATTAAGGCTCCCAAATAATTGGGCCAACTATATATTTGGTTCTGGTTTTGAGGGTCCAGATTTCCTGACTTCTTAGATCGGCTTTGGTATCGATGTGGAATTAGAGTGAAGTCACTTAACTCTGCTTGACAATAAAATATGTTGAGAATGAGCTGCTGACAACCTCGCTGTTCTATTTGTCCCCATTCTGTTGGCTCCTGTATTTTCCTTTTCTTCGAAAGAGCAGTCATTTGTAACTCAGTAACTTTGCTATAAAACCACAGATAAATGAGCCACTTCAAGTTTTATTTGAATTACTTTAAAAAGTTACACTGCGGAAGTAACTCTTTTTTTTTTTTAAAGATTTTATTTATTTATTTGGCAGAGATAGAGACAGCCAGCGAGAGAGGGAACACAAGCAGGGGGAGTGGGAGAGGAAGAAGCAGGCTCCTAGCGGAGGAGCCTGATGTGGGGCTCGATCCCAGGACTCCGGGATCACGCCCTGAGCCGAAGGCAGACGCCCAACCGCTAAGCCACCCAGGCGCCCCGAAGTAACTCTTTCAGTTACATATGTAGCCTCGAGTCTCACAGATCTACTTTTTAGATTTTTTCCCTCTCCTTTCATGGCCAAATGAATGGGAATTTCATGCATTCTGTTGGGATACTTTTTTTTTTTAGTAGGATATAGTGCATTCACTTTGCTGTGAGTACCCTGAAGCTGGAGAGGAGTCCTAACTAAAGGACTCTTAATTATAACTTGGTTACAATTCTTATGGTTCTCCCCCATGTCCCCTTCCCCGTATCAGCAGGTGCAGAATTGAAGACTCCAGTTCAAATCAGACTGCCGTTTGTAAGGGGACCTCACAAATCTGTTTTAACTTTATCGATCTAATTATCTGCAGGCAGCCTGTGGCATTTGTAAAAAACATTGTAAAGAAAAAAAGGCAAATTAGCATTAAATGTTTGAATGAATGGATTTTGTAGTGCCTTGACTGTGGATATGATGCTTTTAGAGATCAGCTTGTTGACTTTGTTGTAAGGTTTTAAAGAAACCTTGAAACCATGAAAAAGATGGAATGGTGTTTCTCAGGCGGTGTATAAAAAGAAAAAATTAAATCTGCACTTGTTACCAATCTCACCTTAATTTTTTAAAGTGTGACTAACAGTGTCACTATTTAAGGTACCCAGCCACAGTAGGATGAAAAAGTTCATGTAAAACTAATCTACCACATAAAGACCAATTTAATGTGGTTCTACTTGGAAGCAGAAATGGACTTGAGGGAAAATATTAAGCACATCTCGGGATGATGCTTCTAGGTGGAACCAACCAATCAATGCGTTGAATGAACTCTGCCACATTGAGGTTCCTTCAAGCGCCATGTCTTAGAGGATGAGTGGAGTACGTACACCATAAAGACTTCGTTTCATTTTTATCTTTAAGATTTGAGAGGGCGAAGGAGAAGCCGGCTCCCCACCGAGCAGACAGCCCGATCTGGGGGCTCGATCCCAGGGACCCCGAGATCATGACCTGAGCTCCCCAGGCACCCCATATAAAAACTTAATTTCATTTAGACCCTACCCCAGACGAGAGGCGAGAGTTTCTACAAAGTCACTGTTCTTGGCTCTTTAAAATGAGACCGGTTGCTCCCCAGAAGAAAGCAGTTTTGTTTAAGATTGAGGGTACCTGTATTCTCAAACTTCACTCGGGAGTTAAAATACCGTTTTATAACAGTTTGGTGCTGTTTGTTTTTAAGCTAGGGCTTCTTCAAGGGGTGGACTGTCAGGATCAACAAGGGCGGTCTTGGTCTCTGGGGGCACCAGTAAATAGCCAGGTGTGCTTATCACCCCCCTTCCCAAAGCCATTTCATTCGCTTGATTGACCATACTATGTGCTGAAGGAACTTTGTTTTATTTAACAGTTTTACATTCTTGTTAAAACGTTAAAAAAAGGCAAAGCATTAACACTTATGACAAGAAAGGAGGTCCTCTCCAGCAGTATCTACTCCTCTTTTTCCTCTCCCAGCGCGTGTACTTCTCTTTAACCATGTTTGCTTCAAGGGGGAAAGTGAGTAGATGTGAGATTCCAATAAGTCAACACTAAAAGTTCATAGTGAGCTAAAATATAATTATACCTTGACTACAAAATTTTAAGGTTATTTTTATTTACAAGTTTTGAAAAATGTACATTGTTTTTACATGGGTTACTTGTGCAAAGTTAGATTTCGAAGAGTGACAAATGCACAAAAGGTGACGATGGAACATTAGACAAAACATGTGCGAGCTTGTCCCACACTGCTACTTAAAGGGACTGTCTGTCTAAAGTATAAATAGCCAGAGACAAATCACAAACGTGACTTCGAGGTTCTTCTAACACTGAAAGGGAAGACGAAACTAAAGCATGCAGCATTAACTCGGGGTTTGAGTGGAAAATAGTTTGCCACGGATACGGTCCCCTCCTTGGGTGAGTGAAAACTCTTAAGAAACGATGGGGGATTGCAGTTTATCTAGGGTGGCACTGCTCCCTTGAAAAGATGAAAGGAACTCCCACCTTCCCTAGCTTAAAAACTAATGATTGTTTCCATTCCTCTGCTCCCACACCTCTTTAAAAAGCCGAAACCCAGAAGACTTCAGTATTCTGAAACTTAGCATGGGTGAGCCCAGTGAGTATCTTGCAAGGAGAGGATGTGTCAGTTACAATTACTGCTGCGTTCCTTTGGCTGGGTCCTTTAACTTTTTCCTTGTACCAGTAGAAACTGTCTTGTAATTCACATTGGTTAGATCTTAGTATAATAGCATTTGTAGCCTCCAGTGCTCTTTCAGAATGGGTGTTTATATGGGTCTGTCCCCGTTTTCCATAGGCCATATTCCAAACGTTCACTTCTAAATCCAACACAAGTGAAGGACCAGCCAGGATGAAACACTTTAGCGATCCTTTTGTTAAAAATAACATCCTGGTCATCAAGCTATGCATAAGCACCACTTGTATAACGATTCACTTTCAAAGCTTAGTGTAAAGTACAGTGACACAATACTGCCCTAAAACTGGAGATGAGACACAACAGAAAAGGAACGAAGCATTAGTAATTTTCGCACGTAACCCAGGTACAGTACATTTGATCTCGTAGAGGGTGTTTTCTGATGTTCAAGGAGAGGGGAGAAGGGGTCGGAAAAGCTCGGCAAGGGAAGATGGAAACAGCACGACAGCTATTTTGCTTTTAATAAAGTAATGTAATGACACTGAGGAACAGGAAGGTGACAGACACATCAATATATATTTTCCTTATGACCGGCGTCTTCTTTTGCTGCCCCCGGGTCAACAGTCACGCCAGCTCTGTTCTACTATCGCAGAAACACGTTTTTCATATTCCCGCTTGTTCTCCTGGTACAGCTGAGCAGCCTGGCTGTTTGCTGGACTATTGGGATTGGGTTCATCCAATAGGGACTATAGAGACAATTTGTAAAAGGTCAGTTCCTTAATGTAAAATATACATATACACATATATTCAAAACACTCAACCGAATGGTCCTCAGTAAAACAAAAGTTGCTCTCTTGGCATACTAACCTAGAGTAACATCGATCTGCTAGTAGCCAGGCAAACGCATGTTTTCTGGGAGCTTGGGTCTTAATGACCTGCCCTTTACCTTAAGTTAGGACTTTCAGAAACAATTCAAGTGCTAACGGAAACGTATCAAAGGCCATAGTTGGTCACATGAAGGAAAATTCACCTGTATGGATGTTAGAATGGAAGACACATCATAGGTTGGACTCCAGCGGTTCTGAAGTATGTCCAGACATATACTACCATCTGCATAGACTAAGAGCACAGAAGCAGGTACGTTACGTGTAATAAAACCAGTAAGATGTTTAACATCACAGTCAAGACAAACAGAGTCAAGCATACTTGGCTTGTGAGGTTTAAAAAGATTGCTAAACTGCTTCTCAGTTACCTTCCTAAGAAGAGTCCTAATCATCGCTAGCGAAATAATCAAAGACTGTCAAATATAATTGGTATAAAACTAGAAGATACTCAGGGCTCTTTCTTCTGAAAAGACTGCCCTATTAACCAGGAAATCGTACACGTCTTCCACCAGGGTCCCTAGCCATCCAGACACGTGGGGAATGTATTCCACTAAATTTGCAAACTCTGTCTCCTATCTGAAATAACAAAAGAGAGCTCGGCGTTCACAAGGTCTCATTTCGGCATGAAGATAAAAAAATGCCTGATATGCCGGAAAATACTTTATTAACCCGAATAAAAAAGCAAGCTGTTCTAGGCTTACTACTAGCCAAAAAAGCAGAGTGTAAGTTAGAATCACCCGCGCTGCTTTTCCAATACACTGTAGCCTTCAGCCACACAATCTCACACTCAGGAGGTCTGGAGTGGGGCCAAGGCCTCTCTATTTTTACAGTGTCCCACGGTAATTGTGATCTGCATCTGGGGTTGAACACTATTGTTCGAAATAGTTCCAAATTGTGAGCATAGTCACAACACAAGACTACCCCAATCCGACATTAAAAGGAAACGTCGAGAGCGTCCTTATTTTTGTGCAGTAGGTGAATGCTGACGATCATCCAAACCAGGCGGCCTGCAGACTCCCGGCCGAGGCAGAGGACCTTCACCGCTTGCGGTCTAGGACTAGAGATCACGACGGCAAGGGGACCATCGCGAATGAGCTGTTTTCAGGGAACGGCAAGATGCCTGACCAATACTCAGGTACTACGGACAAATACCCAGGCAACGTGGAACACCTCCCATAATTAACAGTGTGGTTTAAAATATTGCTTTAAAGTGATACTTGCCATTTGGATGAAACATCTTAGAGACAAATCTAACCGTAGGTGGTTTATTTGGATATTCTTCAGTGAATTCTATTGTAAGCTTAAATGTTCCTGGAGTTAGAAAAGAAAGGTTTAAGAAACAGATTTATCACTTTGTTCAGCAGTACTTTCTTTTTAATGCTACATGACATTTTTTTCCCAGTACTAAACGAAATAATGCAAAGATACAGGGTAGAGAGGAAAGAAAGACCAGGTAGACACAAGGTAAGGTAAGAGCTCCAGGAACGGCTCTAAAAATTAACAGATATGATAAGAACCGCCGCTTCCGAAGGGGATTTGTTCTTTTGCTTTGCCGTCATTCCCGTCTGAACTTAAATACAGTTGTCTTAAACTCAAAAGTACTGCGTGCAGGATAACTTGAGCCACTGTCCACTTTGAAGATATCCTTAAAATGACAAGAAACTAGAGCCAAAATTTGGCACTCATGCCTCAGAAGACTGAGAGACCTCAGAGGCCTGTTTTAACCAGCCGCCACCTTAAAGTCTCCAGTGATTCTGACGTGGGCTAGAGAGAACGAGAGTACAAAGGTTCCAAAATCAATGCTAGAAATACAAATCGATAACCAAATTATCTTTAAAAATGGAAGGGAATAAGTATCAAGGTGTTCACTGGCTCCTTTTCATAGAATAGCGACTCTATAATGAAAACATAATTGAATGTAAGCCAGAAAAAACTTTATAGTCTCTCTCAAAAATCCTTAAGTATGACTCACAAGGCACTTCACTATAAAATCAACTCAATTATTCACACTAATGGAGGGAATTAATGGCAGAAATAATTTAAAAATCACATTAGATTGCATTCGTGTCTCCAGCAAATTTATCTTTCTAATGATGTTTGTTTAGGCTACTACTGAAATGAATTTACCTTCCCTGAATACGTGTCAACTCAGGTAGCAGGAGGCCCTGACGTATACTAGGTTATAGACTTATTTATAAGGAATGAACAAACTGGATCTCATTCGAGGACTGTAGGACGTTCTGATTTGGGGAGACTGTTTCCTTCAAAATATTTTTTTTAATTGGGTTTAATAAATCCAAGAAAACAATCGGGCAATTGTTTTTTCCTGACTGAAATCTCTTCAGATAAACTTAGGGAATCACTGTCCGGCCTAAGGTAATGGACGTCCCACTGCATTACTCTGGTCCATTTAATATATCTATTCTAATGCTATAGCCCACACTTGAGGTCGAGGATACTTTGTTACTGGTTCCTTCAGAGCTGGCAATCTCCTCCTTCCATCAACAGGTTTATCGCCACTTAAGCAAAAGGGACCGCATTCTATTGCTGGATCGCTTACATATCAACACCGAAGTTTGTTTCCTACGGGCAAACGCGCAGGAAAGCATTTGCTAACACAGTTGCCCTTAGTACGATGAACCTATGTTCAAGTTGCAGAATAATTTAAACGGCAACATATAAAGACACAGTCCCCAAACTACTGTTACTCCCTGAACTGCGTGAAAGCCAGATCTGAAGATACTGTATAACTCAGGGCCAAGAGTGAAATATTTTGGGATGAACAAACACGCTACAGTCTATCAGAACATACTTCGCCTTATTACCACCTGGTCGTGAATCTTCCTATTTTTTGAGGAAGAAGTATTGGTTCTCCCTCTTCAGTGCCGCTGGTATTATAATACGCAGGAAAAAGTGGGGTTGAGTGTCAGAGAGTTCAAAACTTTGAGCTTCCTTATGCTTCTCAAGTATAAACACATTGGGCTCAATGCTGAAATCTGATTAAATTATAGGTAAGACATTTATCATCACGGAATTGCTCTAAAAGTGGGCGGATTTAATAGCACACAGGTACTAGTCCCGGGCACTTTAAATCAAGACCATCATTCAATATGATATCCCAAAGTGGCAAGGCAACACGTAAGACAGGCCTAAGTGGAAACGGTAGAACACAGTGGCAAGAGCACAAGCCTTGCCGTCGGACCCAGACTCCATTCCCTGCTTTGCTGCTTACTAGCTGTGAGACCTTGCGGAAGCCACTGGACTCGACTAAACCTCAAGTTCCTCGTCTGTCAAATGGGGTTAGTAACAGCAGCCACCACATTACACTGTTGTGAGGGTTAAATGAGGGAAATGTGCACAGTGACACAAAGTCAGTGCTCCAGAAATACGGTAGCTACAATAATCCTGAAGTTTCACATCCCTAGACCCAACCGAAGGAGGCAAAAACCACACATCCCAACTTGACCATCCGTAAGAAATATACAATTAATGAATTTAAATACGAAATACGACTCTTTCTGATCGACAGCAAATGCTCACAGCTGAATTCAAGTTGAGTATGTAGGCTGGTGGCTCTCGAAACCCTTGACTTGAACTTTCTGCCTAGTACTCGCCCAGAAGTTCAACACTAGCTACCAGATAAGTGAATCAAGTCTTTTCGAACAGCTCCTTTACTATCTTGGGAAGTGAAACAACGTGCTTATGTCTGCTTGAATATCAATTAGGGCTTACCCCAAATCTTATTTCAAATACTTATTTAGAAGGGGAGAGTTCATACTTTCAGCCACATTGTACTACTGGAACCTTTTTAATACAACCCTCAACGCAATTTCTGAGACCCGAAACAAACGCTAAGGAAATTTAAAATCCTAGAATATTATGCAGTTGAGACCAGAGTTAATCCGCTGGATATTTAGGTTAGGCTTTAAAATAACAGAGCACTTAAGCCTCACCATCGTTGTACACCAACTGTACTGCTTTTGTTCATCCTTCTGAGGAGGCCAAAGCATTGTAAGGAAAGTATCAATCCATCCAGCCACACACGGGGACTGGGAAAGTTCTATGCGTCCAGTGGCAGGGGTATGGCAATAAGGAGTGATATGGTTCGACTAGCGAGTGTGTGTTCTGCAAAAGACATTCACAAATTCAAATTTTTGAAAATACTGTGTCGGCCAAAGAAAACACCTGCGTTTTCTGCCATTTGGCCACCAGCTTGTGACCCTGGAGGAGAAAACAAAGTACGTGCAACTAAAAAAAATTTTTTTGATGACCGGAAATTGTGATTTTTAAGATAATACCCAAATACTCTTCATCATAGGATGTATTTACGTTAAGAACACCCTCAGTGGATTTTAAGTGATGAATTTTTAAAAGACTTACGACCAAATTCTTACAAAAAGCAAATACTAGTATCTTACTGTGTGTACTAACAATTTTTAGCTGCTGTGACGGGGAATACTTTATTCCACAGTCTTTGTACTAGCATTACATGCCAAGGTATTTTGATGAGGAAGCATTGCCCCCCAGTGTTCTGTCTGGTAGTGTAAGTTCTTGAGAACATTTTCCTCTCGCTTTAAGTGTGTGAAGTTAAATCAAAATACCTTCAAGAGTTCCTTAAGTCTTCATCTCTTTAACTGGGGCCTGGCTGTTCCAGAAATGTCCACCACAAATGATTTACAAGGAAACAGCAAAAGTAGTTTTGGGGTTGCTGATTTATATAACATGTTGGGAACAGCAGGATCAACGATGCCACTTGTCCCTAAATCAGTCTTTTCTAGTGAATTCCCTAAGTGTAAATAAAAGGTATTAAAAAATGGTCAAAATATATTTTTGTAGCCACAGCCCATGTTCTAGACACCCGAGGAAGCATCCATGGATAGCAGACTGCTCAAGAGAATGAATCAGAAAAGTGTACTGCCATTTAGCTGGAGTAGTTCCTTTCAGTAACGCCGGTACTGAGATACACATCGTCAGAAATAGAACCGGTGATGTCAACGGGGAAGATCCAGGTAGATAATGGATTCCTTAAGTACCTTCTCAATTCATACCACTTAAAACGAGTGAAGCACCCTTGAAATATTTAAGTAGCCAGTCCTCCAGCAAAGTGATGTACTATTAATAAAGCTGTGTCCAGCATAAAGCCATCTGAGTAAAGTCGGGAGGAAAAGAAGAAGCCAATGAAAATAGAGCCTACCAGAGCTGAAGCAAACACACAGCTAATCTGCACACAGTGCTGAGGCATCAACAACCAGCACCAGCCTAGCGGAGGAAAATGAAGTCGAGCCAGCTCTTGCTATGGATCAGTTCAAACGATTTACTGCACCAAAGTAGTATATGCCTTTAGAATCACTCGCTTGCTGTCATTTCTTTTTATGGCGGCACTGAAGAGCGGTGACATTTACCCAGGGGGTGGAGACAGGGAGGAAGGTAAAAGTATTCGGGTGACCGTCCACAGTCTCCTAGGGAAATCGGAGTATTTCAGACAAATTAGAGAGTTGGTTGCAGTCGCCCTCCTTCATCATACCCTGCGGACGGGTAGCGTCAGAAAGCAATCCGACTCGGCCATGTAAGTACCTGCTTAGTTGTCTGCAAAAGTGGTTGGGTTCCCACCTTCAAACGGAGCGCTGTGTATGTATATATATATGTGTTTGTGTGTGTGTGTGTGTGTGTGTGTGTGTATCAAATGCTCAATGAGGAACGGAAGATGGTCACTGAAGAAAATAACAAAGGTCCTTTTCTTTTTTAAATACCTGAGATATTAAAGATGTCAATCGGTAGTTCAAATGCTTTGAATTGTGTTGGAAATGTATTAAGCTTTCCAAAAACGACTACGCACGCATGCACGCAATTGAATGCACATGAAACTAGATTGATGTCAATTTCCTGGTTGTGATGTTGTAGTACAGTCATTCAAGATGTTACCAAAGGGGTGGGGGAATGGGTGAAAGGTATACAAGGTCTCTCTGCGTTATTATTATTATTAATTACAACTGCACATGAATCTCTGATTATCTCAAAATAGAAAGTTTAAAAAACAACTTAAAAAGCAAGTAACGTGTTTTTAAAAGTCAAGCCTAAATCCATTAAAGATCCTGTAACTGCAACACACATAGTACCTTTAAGAAGGCTGGACACTTGTCAAGAGAGTACATTAAGGCTCCCCTCAATTCTGAAGCTGCTTTGAGAACAGTGACCATCAAGTCTTGCTAAAAACACACTGAAAACTTACTTAAAAATAAGAAACGCTGTTATATTCAAACTGGCCATTAAAGGTACCATTAAAGACCCCCTTAGAGCAGTGAGGCTGACAGGCATTCAACACCAGATTGTAGAAACCAGATCGTCCTGCGCCAGGGACTCTCGCACCCATCCAACATCCAACACACATATTAAGCACCTGCTGAACACAGCCCCTGCCCTGGTGGCAGAATTCTGAACTAGGCGGTCTCTGGGGTCTCTGAGTCTATCAGCAAGTGGCTGGGCTGATACTAAGTCAGTATCTTGATAGGGTGCTGAATTTAGCAGGCTCACAGCCCAACCTCAAAAATCCTCAACACCAATGCTGTCTATGATGCTCCTTCTAAAAAGTGATTGCCTTACCCGGATCTTTTTTTTTTTTTTTTAAAGAAGCAAGCAAGAAGGTGCAGGTCTAGTCAAGTGGACAATGGCCAGAACAACTTGCCACATACGGGAGTCCACTCAAGCCTTTGGCAGGCAGAGGCTAGGGAGAAGCGGGTTCTTAAGTAGGAGGCACTTCCAGGATGACTGGGAACCCTCTCCCCCAGATGGTCAGGCTGCTGAAAGGTGGGTAAAGAAACTCTCTTACCATCCTCAAACGGGGTCCCTTCAGGCCTGCAACACAGAGAAAAACAGTCAGTTCCCGCTTCGGGGGCTCCCTGCTCCCTTAAGAGGTTCACCCTAAGACTCGGCTATTCCCAGCTCCGCCCACCCTACCTCTGGTAAACCACCCCTTCCTGGGTCAGAAAGCCACTACCAAGAGATGTTTCGGGCTCAGCAACCCGGCGCAGGCCGCCGCGCCTAACCGCCACCACTCCCCGCTCCGCCCCCCTTAGAACCCCAAACGGTTCCCCTGGCAGCGGGAACTGAGCTAATCGAGGCACAGGCTCCGGGGAGGCGCCTAGGCCCGGCCGGACCCAAACATTCCCCCTCTCCCTCTCCGTCCTCGCCAGGGGCCGGTCCCCGACGGCAGGCTGGGCCGGCTCGAGTCCCCCACCTCCCGCCACCTCCCGGAACGCAGACTCACCCAAAAATGACCGCGTTCCAAACCATTATGTTGTTCTCGGACGGAGCCCCGCTGACTCCGGCTGGAGGGTCCTCCTGCAACCTTCAGGGAAACGGACAGGGGCTCCGCAGTCCGGCACTCGCGTCCGCTCCGGGCCGCCCCCCCCGGCCCTCCCCGCGCCCGGCCCGCCTCGGGACCCGCCCTGCGCCCCGCCTGGCAGCCCCCGGCCTCGGCGCCGCCGTCGCTTTACCTCTTGAAGTCCCGCATGAGGCGCCGCCGAGCCGGGGTGGACATATCTCTAGCGGGGTCAGGGGTGGGGCATACACCGAGGTCTCGGGTCCCGGCGGAGCCTGAGGAGGCCGAGGAGGCTGAAGGAGCCGAAGCGGCCGCGGAGGAGGCGCCCAGAGGAACGGCACTGCCCCTCCGAAGTCGAGGGTCGGTCTGGCGCCGGCTAAGCACCACCCCGGAGTAGACGGGGGCTGAACCAACCTGGAAGGAGAGGGGGGGTGTGGAACGCCGGAACGCCGGACAGGCCGTACCAAGACAGGGCGGGGGGGGTGGCAAGGAAAGTTGCTTAGGTCATTAAACCCCAGCGGGAGGCGGGGAGCGCCGGGCTCGCGCGCGAGGGAGAGGCCAGCTGCCCGGCCGAGCGGGAGCCTGTAATTCACTGGGAAGGAGCGCTGGAACGGGGTCCGTCTCCACCTGCCCAGGCTAGGACGAGCCCTGGGAAGCTTTTTTCTCTTTTCTTTCTCTATTTTTTTTTTTTTTTTGGAGATCAGATCACTTATGACGGTGCGCACTGTGGCTGGGGGCGGGGGGAGAGAAGAAAGGTGGAAGTCCCTAAGTAGAAGGGAGGAGAGAGTGGGTGGAGGCAAATCTGGTTCTCAGAAAGCGGGAACTCTAGGGACCCGGGAGGCTGGGGAGGAGGGCGTGTGACGGGTTCAAATCACCGAAAATCCAAAGAATAAATCGGCCTCGGCTATAACAGGGAGCTGTGGGTCCCTCGTCTATGAGATGAACGTGCGGGATTCGGGTCGCAATGTTTAGGCCAGTGATCACCCCCAAGCAGGATAAAATGGTGGTGTGTGTCCTGGGGGAGGGAATGAGAGCTTAAGGAAAGCACAATGAGGTTTTTGCTCTGGGCACTCACAATTTGGCTCTGGAACCACATTTCCCCTTGGCAGTTCAACAAGCCAAGCGGCAACTATATATTCAGAAGAGTCCAAGGTATGAGAATATCCGACTGCGGAGAATTGGAAGGGCAGAGAGTCTGAAGTAAAAGTAACGGTAAGATGCACGCGAAAAAGCTGCAGGTTGCAGAGAAGAGTCACAGTTAGTATGTGGACCTGCAAAAGCAATAACAGTTTTAAAGGATAATTTGTAAAGGTCATCCCCAAATAACTTAGAAGGTAGGCAAAACACTCATTTTAAGAATTTCTGAAAATGTGAGAAAGGTAGGGTTGGGTTGAGTCACGCAGAGTTTTGAATGTCAAGCTAACAGTGTCCTTGCAAGGAGCCTGCACGTAATTAGAGCCGTGCTTGTCACAGATGGGTCCCCGGAGGGCAGCCAGGAGACCCTTGAAATAGTCCAGGTGAGAAATACTGAACCAGGCAGTGACAACCAAAATGGAGAGGATGGCATGAAGGGAGAGAACTCGGCAACAGATTGAACTTGGAGGCAAGAGAGAGGAAGGAGTCGACAATGGCTGGAGTTCTAAGACTGGGGCTTTGAAGGTGCCATGGACAGGACTCGGGTTCAGAGTGGGGAGGGGGCCGTTTGGGGACAGGAAGTTTGGGAACTTACTGAGTGCATGGGACTGGTGAGGCATCTGAGCAAAGATGTCTGTAAGATATCAGTCGCGCAGAAATTTGTTTCTAAGGTGGGAGGCCGGAGACACTCGACAATGGCCGTGATTCTAGCTGCTGCTTAACAGGAACTTTCGTGGGAAAGGATTTCTATCTCGCATTGATTCCAACATACCAGGAGTTAAAGCAGGTCTCCCTAATAGCATCACATTGTGACTGTGGTGGGCGGGGGGTACAAAAATGAGTTTAAAATCTCCTTTCCCTCTCATCTGGTGACTGGCAGTCTGCTAATACACACTTATGTAATCTACAAAAGCAAGTGCATTTGTTTTCAATTGCTCCTTAACAAATTACCACAAGCTGTAGGCCAAGTTCAGTTTCTTGCAGTTGTAAGGACTGAGGCCCCCATTTGCTCACTGGCTACCAGCCGGGGACCATTCTCAGCTCCTAGAGGTCACCTACATTCCTTGCCATGTGGCCTGCTCCATTTTCAAGCCAGCATCAGAGAACTTCTCTCTCATGAAATCCCCCTCACACTTGGACTCTTTCTTCAGGAACAGCCCAGTTCACTTTAAGGGCTTATCTAATTAGGTCAGGCCCACCCTGGGTAACCCCCCCCCATCTCCTAATATTATCTGATCTGGGACCTTAATCACATCCGCAAAATTCCCTCACAGCAGAACGTAGACCAGCGTTTGACTGAATAACTGGGAGAAAGGTGTGTGTCCATCTGCGGCCAGGGGTTTTCGAATTCTTTCTGCCAGAGCAGAAGTGTGTGAGTCTACACAGGCAGAGGGCCGGCCGCACAGCGGGGGAAACCCTCAGTCTGCTGGGGGTTAGAATGAGCTTCCTGGAATGGGTTTGTTTCAGTTTTGTTTCAAACAGAAGTGACAGCAGGGAGCGACTTCCTGGGAGAGAAGTCAAGCAGTTTCTCTGAGCGCACCAGCAGGAAAGGAAGGAGCACGTGGAGCTCAAGCATGTTCTGGGGATACTGGGCAGACTGGCGGGAGAAGTTGGTTAGATGCCCTCAAACGCAAGGATGAGGGCTTTAGGCTTGATAGGCGGCTTTTTTTAAAGATTTTATTTATTTATTTATTTAAGAGAGAGATTCAGAGGGAGAAGCAGACTCCCCACTGAGCAGGGAGGCCAAACTGGGACTCGATCCTGGGACTCCAGGATCATGACCTGAGCCAAAGGCAGTCGCTTAACCAACTGAGTCACCCAGGCTCCCCTTGACAGGCAGCTTTTATAGGTTTTCCAGGTCTAGCTCGCATAGGTGCTGAGAAGCTGCCTATACCGCACTGGAAAGCAGGGAAGGGGCTGGGAGGGGAAGCTCCTGCCATTGGATAGAAACGTCTGAAACTCACTGAAGGCCAGAGATGTATCTGAGTTTGCTGTGGGCTTGTTGATTTTCTGAACTTCATTCGCCTTAGCTTGCGAGTAGCTCTCTGACCGTCTGATCAAGAAACCTCGGGGATTGGGGCGCCTGGGTGGCACAGCGGTTAAGCGTCTGCCTTCGGCTCAGGGTGTGATCCTGGCGTTGTGGGATCGAGCCCCACATCGGGCTCCTCCGCTATGAGCCTGCTTCTTCCTCTCCCAGTCCCCCTGCTTGTGTTCCCTCTCTCACTGGCTGTCTCTATCTCTGTCAAATAAATAAAATCTTTAAAAAAAAAAAAAAGAAAAAAAAGAAACCTCGGGGACATGAACCACAGCAGTTTGGAAGCCCTGTGGCAGCAGGGGATGGGGAGAGCATGCCCTGACTGCATGGTGGAATCACGCTGCAGAAATACTGTGCCCCCACATTCCTCCCCGGAAGCAGCGTTGTCATAGCAAGCAGCAATACGGAAGATGGTTCTCTAGCATAGACGAGGCTCAGGCTAGAACATGTTAACTATAGCATAGCTGGCCAAGCGTTCCTTCCATCCCCTTTTCACCTTAACATCTTGAAGAAATACCCTCTTCACAGCCAAGCACCACTCCCCTCCCCAAAAGCAGGGGGTCCAGAATAGAAGCCCTTTTCAGCGGAAAGAAAAGTGTGTTAGAGATGCAGCTGCCGGGAAGGTAAAAAGTTCCAAACCATCCCCAGGCAAGGACTTGAGAATTTTCCTAAAAGGGAGGACTGCAAGGTACGGGAATATATAACTAGGGAAATTGTGGGATTTCATTCATGAGGCTTTCGAAATGCAGACTGGATTGTGATTTTCCTGAACTATTTTGGGTCGGAGAGAGAGAGACTGAATAAACTATCATTTCCTGCCTTAGGAGGCTGTGAGTTTGTATTTCTGTTAGCCAGAGAAGGCAAGGAATTTTATTTTCCTATAGTTCCCGCTTCTGTCACTAACATTGAGTACAAATGGCCACCAAGAAACTACAGAATATAAAATCACGAGGTCTTTCTCAACTCCAATAGCCTCAGAAGCCAAGTCAAGAGAATTGCTTATAGGAAACAACAGTTGTCACAATGTGTATTCTCGGCAGTAACAGTAGTAAGCTGCTCATCGATAGACCCTAGCACACAAGGAGAGAAAGAGAGGGAGAGAGAAGTTTAGAGAAATGGGGACATGAGGGCCATGAACATAGACTTTCACTACCTGCTACGTTGCAGAATCACAAACAAAGGCGTGGCGTGGTAGGCTAATGCACCCCTTCCCCAGGATCTTCTCATTCTCATCTCTGGAACTTGTAGATATGTTACCTTATATGGTGAAAGGGACTTTGCAGATGTAATTAAATTAAGAATCTTGAGATGGGGAGATTATCCAGGATAAAACCAGGGGGCCTGATGTAATCACAGGAGTCCTTATAAGAGGGAAGAAAGTCTGGAGTCAGAAAGAAGGTCACATGACCATGGAAGCAGCTATTCGAGCGATACAACCACCAGCCAAGGAGCCAAGGGATGCTGGTAGCTTCTAGACGCCACATGAGGCAAAAATGGGTCTTCCCCTGGAGTTTCTAGGAGCAACCAGCCCTGCTGACATCTTGACTTTAAAGCAGTGAGAGTGATTCTGGACTTCTGATCTCCAGAACTGTAAGATAATACATTTGTGTTTCCTTAAGCCACTAAGTCTGTGGTAGCATGTTACAGCAGCAACAGAAAACCAATACACATGGTTTCGACGTCGGGTACAGGAATTCAATCAAACTGGCCATATCCACCAGCAAACTACACCCAAATCCAGCCCACCATCTTTTCTCCTAGGGCCTGCAAGCCCAAAGTGATTTTTCTGTATTTTTAAATGGTTGCAAAAATCAAAAGAAGAGTATTTCATATTTCAGGACATGTGAGGATAATATGAAACTTAGATTTTCAACGTCCATAAAGTTTCACCAGGACACAGCCATGCTATTTCCATCATGGGTTGTCTGTGCCTGTTTCTGTGCTCTGGGAGCCGAGTTGAGGAGCTGTGACAGAGACTGTATGTGGTGCCGTCACCACTACACATTGTTGGTGGGTGTACCATACATCGCAGTGATGTGGTTATAACTCGACAGCATTTTGAATGCCACGTGTATCACCAGATTATGGCATTTCCGTGTTTGTTTGTTTGTTTTATTGCACGTGCATAACTATCATGTCAAAAAAAGGGGGGGGTTGAATGTCATGCTTTTAAGGCACAGTGAAATGTAGATTACCTGTTTATCACATTAGATGTCAAAGCACTGTGTTTATTACACAATGGCACTGTAGTGTTGCTAAAAGAATACAGTATGCAACAACATTACCAAAGTAAGTGCTCGTTGCAATGTTCCTGATTCCCAGAAAAGCAGTGGTTAGAAAAACTAGAAAGTTTAAAATGGAATATCTTATCATAGCAAAATTCTTCACAAAAATAAAAAAATGAAAATGAGGCTGCAGCCACAGTAATTTTCTGAGTGGCTCATTTGTTAGCCAAGCAAGGAAAGCCATTTACTGATGATGAGTTAATTAAATCGTGTTTGATTGCAGAAGCCAAAGAAATGTGTCCAGGGAGAATAAACTTTTCAAAGACTATTTTAATGCCTTTCGGCAAGAATAGTGGCTCAAAGAGTTGAGGACTTTGGAAGCAACACCAACAGTCATTAAAAAAAGAACAGTCATTAAAAAAAGAACAGGGCAGGGACACCTGGGTGACGCAGTTGGTTGAGCGACTGACAAGGTTTCAGCTCAGGCCCTGATCTCAGGGTTGTGAGGTTGAGCACCGTGTCTGGCTCTGTTCTCGGCACAGAGTATGCTTAAGTTTCTCTCTGCCCGTCCCCCCTTTCTCAAACAAATAAATAAATCTTAAAACAAAACAAAAAAAAAAACCAGGGAAAATGATTTCAAGTGATTTTCCCCGGCTCTCAATGAGGTGACAGATGTTACCGATACTACTCAGTTGTACTTTACTCAAAGAGCCAATGCTGAGTTCAAAGTGATGGAAGAATTGGCTTGTGTGGAATAACTCAGATGAGAATATTTTCTTTCTCTTTCTCTCTTTCTTTCTTTCTTTCTTTCTTTCTTTCTTTCTTTCTTTCTTTCTTTCTTTCTTTCTTTCTTTCTTTCTTTCTTCTTTTAAAAAGATTGTATTTATTTGGGGCTCCTGGGTGGCTCAGTCCATTAAGAGTCTGTCTTTGGCTCAGGTTATGATCTCAGGGTCGTGGGATCGAGTCCCATGTCTGGCTCCCTGCTCCCTGCTCAGTGGGGAGTCTGCTTCTCCCTCTCCTTCTGCACTTCCTTCCGCTCATGCTCTCTCTCTTTCTCTCCCCCTCTCAAATAAATAAGTAAAATCTTCTAACCATAACCCTTATTTATTTATTTATTTATTTGAGAGGGAGAGAGAAAGAGAAAGAAAGAGAGAGCTCATGAGTAGCGGGAGAAGCCAACTCCCCAATGACTGAGCCACCCAGGTGCCCCAGATGAGAATATTTTCAAAGAAGTCAAGAAAATACTAATTCAGTACAACCTGAAGTAGACTCTGCTAGGCTGAGTATATGTATGGAGCAGAACAAAGCTTAGTTTACAAAGCTTGTGAGAACGTGAGTTGTTTAAATTCTCTGGTTATTCATTGTATTATTAAACTGCAGGTATTTTGCAGGAAAATATTTGAGTCTATCTTGTGTATTTCAACCATTAGTGTCAACACTTCATTTATTCATGGACTAAACCACTGTCACATGAATTTTTGTCAGATACAGAAGCTGAAGATTCTGACTTGCCCAACCAACAGCAGTTCAATAGCTTGGCAGTGGCGAAGTTTTTCTAAGTTAAAAAAAATTTTTTTTTGAGCTTAGGGCTGAGATTGAAAGTTTTCTGAATGACAACCACCTGCAACCACTATTATTGAACACTGGATGGTTTTTAAAATTAACTTTTGCTGTAGACTTAATGTTAATGCATTTAAACTAAAATTACAAGGCAAAACACTGCTTATATGTGAAACTTACATTTCAGTAAAGTCATTTCAATGACAACTAACATTGTTTGAATTGCAAGTAATGTCATTACTTTAATCTCTTCCTGTGCTGTCAAAAATGAAAACAAAAATCAAGATTTGCATTCCCACACCAATTTGCAATGAATATCTTTTCTGAGCTCAAATTACAATTCCAGTGGTGTTTTTTCGGAACTTGATGCAAAGTGCAAAGGAAATTTCAATATTTAAACATCAATTTCACCGGGGGCACCTGGGGGGCTCAGTCGGTTAAGCCTCTGCCTTCAGCTCAGCTCATGATCCCAGAGTACTGGGATTGAGCCCCCGCCCCATATCGGGCTCCCTGCTTGGCAGGGAGCCTGCTTCTCCCTTTCCTGTTCCCAGTCTCCCTGCTTGTCCTCTCTCTGTCTCTCTCTCTCTCAAATAAATGAATAAAATCTTCAAAAAAAAAAAAAACCAATTTCAGGGACACCTGGGTGGCTCAACCGGTTAAGCGGCTGCCTTTGGCTCAGGTCATGATCCTAAGGTCCTGGGATTGAGTCCTGCTTAGGTCTCCTTGCTCAGCAGGGAGCCTGTTTCTCCCTCTGCCTGCCACTCCCCCTGCTTGGGCTCTCTCTCTGATTGAAAAAAAATCATTTTCACTGTGCAATTCACGAGCTTCCACCTGTTTCAATTGGACATGATTATTCTGTATGCAATGACATGCTAAAAAGCAAATATCTAATTGATATTTGAGAGAGAAGAATCTAATTGAATTTCATAAATGCCTTCTAAAAGATGAATATGCTCAATTAAAATCAGGTATTTGCTATCAGTATTTGGCAGTACTTATCTGTGTTAAAAAATTTTTTTCAAAGATGATATACGTAAAATCTCATTACAGATAAGTATTAATGGATGAATATTTGCAACTGATTTATTTCATTAAGACCTTTATTAACAGGTGCTGGTGGCATAGTCAGTTAAGCGTCTGACTCTTGGTTTTGGTTCAGGTCGTGATTTCAGGGTCATGACATTGAGCCCTGCCTTGGGTTCCACGCTCAGCACAGAGTCTGCTTAAGATTCTCTCTCCCTGGGGTGCCTGGGTGGCACAGCGGTTAAGCGTCTGCCTTCGGCTCAGGGCGTGATCCCGGCGTTGTGGGATTGAGCCCCACATCAGGCTCCTCCGCTATGAGCCTGCTTCTTCCCCTCCCACTCCGCCTGCTTGTGTTCCCTCTCTCGCTGGCTGTCTCTATCCTGTCGAATAAATAAATAAAATCTTAAAAAAAAAAAAGATTCTCTCTCCCTCTGCCTCTCCCACCTTTCTAAAAATAAATAAATAAATCTTTTTAAGAAGACCTTTATTAACAGGTGCTTTCATTTTGTTGACTCTAGAAAAAAACTGTAAACTTTTATTATAAATCAAAAATGAGGTTCCTTTTTTTTTTTTTAAGATTTTATTTATTTATTTGACAGAGAGAGAGACAGCCAGTGAGAGAGGGAACACAAGCAGGGGGAGTGGGAGAGGAAGAAGAAGGCTCATAGCGGAGGAGCCTGATGCGGGGCTCCATCCCAGGACTCTGGGATCACGCCCTGAGCCGAAGGCAGATGCTTAACGACTGAGCCACCCAGGCGCCCCCAAAAATGAGGTTCTTAAAAAACTCAGCTTGACCAAATATGAAGCAATTTAAAAACCTGTCAAGGTGTATTGAGATTGCAAATGATTCTGATGATAGAGAACACTCACTTTGAACCCTAATTAAGTGAAATATTATCCCCTCCATAAAAGAATGCTATTCTTCTCATTAGCAGACCTGTCTTACAAAAATATAATTACTATTATATCTTGAATTTCATCAATAAAACACTTGTGAAAATTTGTTTTCTCTCTTGTTATATAGGTACCCACATAATTTTCTTGATTTTGCTTCCTGGCCTTCAAAGCCTAAAATATTTACTCTCTGGCCCTTTACAGAAAAAGTTTACTCACCCCTGCACCAGACTAAGGCACATGAGGGGTGAGATAATTTATAGTTGATCATTATACAACTAGTATATAGTGCTGTGCCTAACACACAGTAGAAGATCAATAAATACAGACTAACATGAAATCATAGAGAAGACATTGGAGTAAGACCTAAGGAACAAACACTGTGGTTCCTTAAGATTTGAACTGATTTTAAAAAAAATTTGATGGTAGTTGACACATGATGTTACATTAGTTTCAGGTGTGCAACATAGTGATTCAATTACTTTATACATTATGCTATGCTCACCACAGTGTAGCTCCCATCCATCACCATGCAATACTAACACAATGGCATTGACTGCATTCCCTATGCTGTACCTTCTATTTCCATGACTTCTTCGTTCCATACCTGGAAGTCTATCTCCTACTCCCTTTCACCCATTTTGCCCATTCTTCCACCCCCCTTCCATCTGGCAACTGTGGGTTTTTTTTTTTTTTAAGATTTTATTTATTTATTTGACAGCCAGTGAGAGAGGGAACACAAGCAGAGGGAGTGGGAGAGGAAGAAGCAGGCTCCCAGGGGAGCAGGGAGCCTGATGCGGGGCTCGATCCCAGAACCCTGGGATCATGTCCTGGGCCGAAGGCAGACACTTAACGACTGAACCACCCAGGCGCCCCAGGCAACTGTTTGTTCTCTGTATTTATAAGTCTGATTCTGCTTTTTGTTTGTTTTGTTTTTTCGATTCCACATATAAGTGAAATCATATGGTATTTGTCTTTCTTTGACTTATTTCACTTAGCATCATACCCTCCAGGTCCATGCATGCTATTGCAAATGGCAAGATCCCCTCCTTTTCTATGCTTGAGTAATATTCCATTTGTGTGTGTGTGTGTGTGTATATATATATATATATATTATACATATATACATATATTATATACATATATACACATATGTACAGGTATATAATATACATATATATAATATATTATACATACACATATAATATATATATATATTACACATACATATATATATTATACATATATATTTTTTATATTTTATTTAATTCACGTTCATTTGAGGTCTAGCAGATGGCTTTAAATTCCCCTTGGTTTACATCTTGTGTGTGTTGAACGCTACACTTCCTCCAGCCAAACTGTCAATTTCTAGTCACAAGCTCCTGCTGCCTTCACTATGTTCTCTGTTAAAAATCCACTATTTTGGTGTCTTCATTTGGATTTTTTGAAGTTAGCCTATGTAAACTGTCTCGATGTCCTTATTCTGGATTGATCCAGGCCCTTGTCCTCCACAAAGAACGTTCTGGGAGTGTTTCAGTATCGTCAATTTCAGTATCTTCCAAAGAAGATACATAAATAACCAATCAGCACATGAAAAGGTGCTCAACGTTACCCACCAGGGAAAGGAAAATCAAAACCACAGTGAGGTATCACTTCACACCCACCAGGATGTTTATGATAAAAACGACAGACAAAAATAATTATTGGTGAGGTTGTGAAGAAATCAGACCCCCTCCTCCATATATATTCTGGTGGGAATGTAAAATGGTAAAGCTGCTTTGGGAAACACTCTTGGCAGTTCCTTAAAAAGTAAAACATAAAGTCACCATATAACCCAGCAATTCCACTCCTAAGTATACAAGGAAGAGAACTCAGAACATACGTCCTCACAAAAACTTGTTCACATTAGCATTAATCATTATATCCAAAAAGTGGGAAAAGCCTAAATGTCCATTAACTGATGAATATACAAAATGTGGGATAGCCATGCAATGGGATATTCAGCCATGAAAAAGAATGAAGTTCCTCATAAGAACTAGAATGATCAGTAGGGGAAGAAAGGGATAAAGAAAGGGGGGGGTAATCAGAAGGGGGAATGAAACATGAGAGACTATGGACTATGAGAAACAAACTGAGGGCTACAGAGGGGAGGGGGGTGGGGGAATGGGATAGACCGGTGATGGGTAGTAAGGAGGGCACATATTGCATGGTGCACTGGGTGTTATACACAACTAATGAATCATCGAGCCTTACATCGAAAACCGGGGATGTACTGTATGGTGACTAACATAATATAATAAAAAATCATTATTAATAAAAAAAAAAATAGGGGCGCCTGGGTGGCACAGCGGTTAAGCGTCTGCCTTCGGCTCAGGGCGTGATCCCAGCGTTATGGGATCGAGCCCCGCATCAGGCTCCTCCGCTATGAGCCTGCTTCTTCCTCTCCCACTCCCCCTGCTTGTGTTCCCTCTCTCGCTGGCTGTCTCTATCTGTGTTAAATAAATAAATAAAATCTTTAAAAAAAAAAAAAAAAGAATGAAGTTCCTTTTTACTGATTCATTGCTGATTTTTACCTGTTCACACTACAGCATGGATGCACCTTGAAAACGTTATGCTAAGAAGCCAGCCACCAACAGCCACATGCTATATGATTTCATTCATATGAATGTCCAGAAGAGTCAAATCCACTGAGACGGAAAGTGGATTCGTGGTTGCCAGGCCCTGGGAAAAAGTGGGGAGTGACTGCTAATTATATGGGATTTCTTTTGGGGACGATGATAATGTTCTGGAATTAGATAGTGGTGATGGTTGCACAACTTTGTGACTATAACTAAAACCTCCGCATTATACACTTCATAAGGGTGAATTTTATGTCATATGAATTATATCTCAAGTTAAAAAAGATACCTCTACCTCATCAGGTACTCATCCTGAGTACAGCCATTAAAATCAAAACCTATTTACAGGCACACCTAAAACCTGTATTATGCCTATAATGCGTAAATATAGTTCTTTATCTGGTTTTATGTATCTGCATATACATACGTGTACCGAAATATACATGAATAATTGAAAAAGTATCAGGAGTGTCCCAAGTAAAGCCGTCCCAGGTCACTCAGGCCAAAGCAAAGGAGGTTCTGGAGGCCCAGGACGCCCCCGCGCATCCGGGCCCAATGGAACGGCCCGGAAGTCCACAGGACTGCTACTGACACGTGACCAGCGTTGCGGCTGGGAACAGGCTCGACGCCCGTCTGTGACGTCATTTCTGCGCGACCCTTGTTTTTGGCGCAGGGTTTTCGGGCTGCTTCTGTGAAGGATGCCTAAAGTAGTGTCGCGGTCGGTAGTGTGCTCCGACACCCGGGATCGGGAGGAGTATGACGACGGCGAGAAGCCCCTGCACGTCTACTACTGTTTGTGTGGCCAGATGGTGCTGGTGCTGGGTGAGTAGTCGGGAACCGGAGGGCGTCCGCAAGAAGCGAAACTTCGGGGTCTCGAGGGCGGATTGCCTCTGGCTGTGAACTGGGGGGCGCGTCTCTGAAGATTGGTGGGCTTTTCTGCTCCATGCTGATGCTTCCATGCCCCACTGCAGGGCAGCTTTTCTGTGTAACCTTGTGAGTGTATCTAGGCTGCCCTCAAAACTAAATTCCTCCTTCGGAAAAAATAAACTGTTTATTCCCTTTCCTCTCACTCCGCCTCTAGAAACTTTGTAACCTTTCTGCTGCATACTAGAATGCTGTCGTATCTCTTAAACGAGAATAAAACGTTCCCTTGATCCTACGTTCTCTTCCAGCTGTAACCCCATTTCTTTGCTGCTTTTATAGCAAAACTTCCAAAAAGAGTTGCTTATATTGCCTGTCGCTGCATCCTCACTTCAGCCAGACTTCTCTTCCCACCTCACCATCTAAACCATATTTGTCAAGGTCAATAACTGAACCTGCTAGTAGTCCCAGTGGTCAGTTATCAATGCTCAGTTTAGTCCTCACCTCAGTGTCATTTGACAAAGATGATGATTCCATCCTTCTTAAAACACTTTTTTTCAGTTGCTTCCAAGACCCCACAGTCTCCTGATTGTTCTCCTACCTTGATTTTGCCCCTCCCCAGTGTCTGGCTCCTTTTCTGACTCCGATTTTTAGGCACTTCAAGGCCCTAGGGTCCTCTCACCTGTTCTCAATTTGTACTCACTTCCTAAGTGACCACAACCATTCCCAAGCTTTAACTACCATTTACATGCCGATGCCTCCCAAATGTTCATCTTTAACCTACGCTTCCCCTCCAACTCCAGCTGCCTGTTCCCTGTCTCCACTTGGATGTCAGAGGGGTCTCTCAAAACGATCATGTTCAAATCGACTTCATGATCCCCTACTTCCTGCTCTCCACTGTTCCACCCTAGTGTAGTCCGCACTGTTCACCCAGAATCTCAGAATCAGTCATCACTTCTTTTTCCCCTCCCTTACACCTATCCAATCCATCGACACATTCTGCCAGTACTTCCTCGAAAATCTATCCAGAATCCCTACTACTTTTTACCACTTGCATTTCTGCCACGCTAGTCCAAGCCACCATCATCCCTCACCTGGAATTGCCACAGCCTCTTACTCTCCACTCTTTGTCTCCAGTGGTCTGCTTTCTGCACAGCAACCAGAGTTCTGTTCCAAACTGGTGTTTTCCTGTAAAACCGAGAGTAAAACCAAAGTCCGTACCTAGACCCTGCAGGATCAGATCCTCAGCCACTTCTCGGACTTCATCTCCTAACACTCTTCCCCTGGCTAGCTGTACTCCAGCTACAGTAGCCTTCTTGATTTTTCTTCATCATATCAAAATGTCCTGCCCCAGGGCCTTTGGGATTGCGGTTTTCCCTGCTTGGAACCCTCTTCCCTTGGTGCTTCCTTATTTCATTCAGGTCTCTGCTGAAATATCCCTTCCTTAGAAAACTCTTCCCTGACTATCTAAAATGACACCCTTGTTACTCTTTGTCCTCTTACCCTCCGTGATTTTTCTTGGTAGCACTTATCACTATCTGAGATCACTGTCCATCCTCTTAATATCCTGCTAATTTTTTTTCGATTAGCACTTGTCATTATTCAAGGTCATATTATATAATTCTTTTAAATTTTCTGCCTCTTCCACTAGAGTGTAAACTTCATCAGGGCAGGGACTCTGCTTTGTCCTTTGCTGAATCCCCGGCAGTGTTTGAACGGCGCCTGGTACATGGAGAGCCCTCGAATCTTTGTTGTATAAATGAGTTCTCTTTTGATCCCCTAGAGTTGAATCTGAATTCTTGTTCTCCCTTTTAGTAAATGCGTGGCAAGTCTCTTGCCCTTTGTAAGCCTCAATTCCCTCATTTCTAAACTAGGAATACAAAATGTCTGCTCCAGCAGGTCATTGTGGAGATTAATGAACACGCAAACTGCCTGGTGCTCTCTTTAACTCCCCCGCCCCTTCCTCCATTCATCTCCAGGCACTGTGATCACTTGACTTCCCTGTGACCCGTTAGGTACTTCATTTGCATGATATCAATTTCCATCTGGTTTTTAACTGCACCTCATTTATTTCCTGTATGTTTTCATTGTTTTCAGATTGACACTCCTGGAGCTGGTTGGGTCATTTGCTTACCACGTGTAGCATAGCAGCGACCCTCTCTCTCTCTTTTTCTGAGCACTTAACCACTTTTCCCAATGCTTTCCTCATAGGCATTTTGGGAGGCTTGACTGTCTCGTCTGATTCTCATGCGTTAGAACACGAACCAAGTGTACCATGATCACAGAAACATTCATAGCAAACTTGCCATGCTGGGAGGGACTTTTGAGATATTGACATCTACTTGTCCTTCAAATAAGGAAAAAAAACCCAAGAGGAAGTAATTTGCCAAAGATCACCAAGATGGTAACAGAGCTCCAGATCTTCAGACACCAAGTCATTTTCAGTTGGGGAATTCAATAATAGGCTTCCATAAGCATAGTAATTATAGTAAAACATTACAGTGCTAAGGGCCCCCACTGAACACTTGTGATTGCCCCAGGCTATTTTTCAGGGGCTCTAGTGACCGAATCTTATTCCATTTCTTCAGACTGTCAGTTAGAGAAATTGCCCATGAGGCCCCGGGATCGGTCCCGCGTGATCGATGCTGCCAAACACGCCCACAAGTTTTGTAACACGGAAGACGAGGAGACCATGTATCTTCGGAGGTAAGAGGTTGATGCTGTCTGTCTAGGCTTTCCTTGTTGTGTTTCAGTCTGGTTCTGAGGAATATAAGGACCCCATCTAGTGCTGAGCAGGTCATCCTTATGGGCCCAGTACTTTGACATTTATGTTAGCTTTCTAACTTCTGCTAATGCAGCAAGACCCTTGCTGTTCTTTGTTGAAATGCTGCTGAGACGTGATTCTGTTGCCAATTTGATAGCTGTAATTTGTTTTTTTTGCAAGGAGAATGAGTTCATTTAACCTGTGATGTCTTGGAGCGTGCCATGTGCCAGGCACCAAGCTGGGGACTGGCTCTGTGGAGGTGACCATGAAAGAGCCCACGGCTCAGTGGGAGAACTGGCTATCTACTGTGATAGGATAAAATGCCGGTGTGGTGAGCCAAAAGCTATGGGAAAATGGATGGGGGTGGGTCATTCTCCTGAGTGGTGGTCAGGAAAGGCACCAAAAGATGATGACATTTGTGTTTGGCCTTGAACTAGGATTTCACCGAGGAGCTGAGGGGGCTGAGGAGCATCCCGGGGGGAGGGGACATGGAAGCATGGAAAGGAGCACTATGGTGTGCGTGGGAACTTCAGATGGCCCGGGTGACTTTACAGGAAGAGGTTCGTGAAGTAGACAGGTTTGGACCTTACCTGGCAGCAGGAGCCATCTCTCTCTCTTTTAAGCAGGGGAGTGACATGGTTAGATCTGTTTGAGATTTGGGAGTCCTTGGTTGAGATAAGGAATTGAAAGCTGGGAAGGGCTAACATGACACGGAGTGTGGAGCAAGAAGAGACAGGACCGAAGATATAATCCTGGGGAACATTGACATTTAAAAAGCAGACAAAATAAGTGGAACCTGGCGATGTAGCAAATGGGAGAAGAGAGTATCAGGGAGTGCGTGCGTCTGCCAGGGTGGTCACAACAGGTGCCTGAGGCCCCAGAGCGGTCAGCTGCAGGCAGTTAAAAAGTCCAGACGTTCCTTCACACACATTTCATTTCCTGAGCTCCTGCTCTGTGCTGCGTTCTGCCCTAGAAGCCTGCGGCATGCCAGTGTATTTATTTGCTGGGGCTCCTGCAACAAAGTACCGCCAACTAGGGGGCTTAAAGCCACAGAGATTGTCTCACATTTCTGGAGGCTACAAGTCTGAAATGAAGCTGTTGGCAGAGCCATGGTGTCTCTCAAGGTTTCAGGGGAGGATCCTTCCTCGGCCCCCACCCAGCTTCCGGTGGCTGCCGGCAATCCTTGGCATTTCTTGGCTTGTAGATGCCGCACTTCTGTCTCTGTACCATCACATGGCCTTCTCCCTGTGTCTCTGTCTCTGTTCTTCTTCTTTTCTTTTTATAGGGACACAGGTCACATTGGATTAAGGGCACATTCTAGTCATCTACATGACCTCACTGTAACTAATTATATCTGCCACGACCCTCTTTCCAAATAAGGTCACATTCTGAGGTTCCTAGAAGGACGTGACTTTTTAAGGGATACCATCCAACCCACTACAACCAGTAAACAAGCAAAGAACCCTGCCTGTATGGAGCTTGTATTCTAGTGTTGAGCTGGGAAAAGCGACAGGCTGATGTCTTGCTATGTTAATTTAAGAAACCAAACTGTTGTCAGCCCACACTAATGAAAAGAAGTACCGCTAGGTGACATTCAATAGCAAATCAGGCCTCGAGCACCATTATGACAACTGGGCTTCTAGAATAGTGCAGCTGAAGAGGAAATTGGTTTTATACAAGATACAACTTGAGGCCAGTAATACAACCAGATTATAAAACTGATGAAATCTACAAGGGAATGCCCTTCGGGAAACATGGGGAAAACACTCCATTATGGTAAATAGGAAGGTTGACGAGATGCCCTATCTAAAGCTAATCCGTTGTCTTGTGCTTTTTCTCCCTCCATTAACCCCTATGTAGTTTTCTGATTTTGAAAATTGCCAACTGAGTGGCGCCTGGGTGGCTCAGTCAGTTAAGCGTCTGCCTTCAGTTCAGGTCATGATCCTGGGGTCCGGGGATCGAGCCTCGCATCAGGATCCCTGCTCAGCGGGGAGTCTGCTTCTCCCTTTCCCTCTGCCGCTCCCCCTGCTTGAGCTCGCTCGCTCGCTCTCTCTCAAATAAAGAAAATCTTTTTTAAAAAAAGAAAATTGCCAACTGAGTGACTTTAAGATCACTAAGATACTTATGATGTATTCATTATATATATCATAATTACATATAATAATGTATAACAGTAGTACTATATATTGAACGGATGTATGTCATTCAGTTAATACAGAAACTGATTTAACAACACAGCCAGGCCACAGGCCCCCATGGCACTAAAAGGCAGACGCCCTCACCTCTAGGCCAGAAAACGGCGTGGCCTTAGGCTGAAGTAGAAACCCCAGAATCAAACCAGCCTCGTCCTGGAAGTGAGCCAGCTTTGGGACCTAGCCTTAGGGCCAGGTATTGCCCAGGCTCGTGGCCTCTGGCCAAATGACTCTGTTGGGCCAGAGAGTTCTGAGTTTACCAACAAGGCAGGGTAACCTTTCCCCCAGTTGACGTAGTTCCTGCTGTAATCATGAGCAGTCTGTCCAGTGGCCCACTCTAGCTTGCTCCCTTGCTGGCCAAGGGGACATCTCGGCTTGCTCTCCCTCCTGAGCCAGCTGTGTGTGAGAGCATTGGTTGCTGAACACGTGCAGTCTGCCCACCATATGCCCTGGAGCCCAGGGTCATGTGAGGGCTCTGCCGGTTGAGCATCCGGCTCTTGATCTTGGCTCAGGTCTTGGTCTCAGGGCCGTGAGTTCGAACCCTATGTTGGGCTCCACGTGTGGAGTCTACTTTAAGGAAAAAAAAAAAAAAAAGAGTACATATGCCCTGGAGTCTATCGCGGTCCACCTCCGAGTCTTCCATTCTAAAGTTCCTCTCTTTTGACACTATTGTTCCCCGGGCCCCCTTTCCCATCCACCAGTCCCACCATTGCACATCCAGTGCTTTTCTGTCTGTCTCTCTGTTGACCCTGCCTCCCTTGATGCTCTCCTTCCTTGATTTCTGTGAAGCTGCTCTTGAGATTCTCCTGCTTCTTTGGCATTCTCAGTCTTCTGGATTCTTCTGCCTCCTGCCCTTTAAATGTTGGTATTCCCCAGGGCTCTGACCTTGGTCTTATCCCCTCTCTGTACTCTCCTTGGACGTTCTCATGACCTTTCATGGCATCCATTACACTTACACGCTGATGACTCACGAAATCTAGACCTGCCTACACTTCTCTCCTGTACCCAGAACTGTTTACCTAACTGCCTGCTCTGCCTCTTCACCTGATTCGATCTCCGATCCGACATAACTAAGGCCAAACTCATCGTTTCTCTAATAAGGAAACACTGCAGATGGACTGACCCGGCACCACTATGACAGTCTTCTCTTATACCTGCCTATATAAGGGCACCTGCAAAGTTACGGTGTATATTCCAGCGCCCCCGCCCCACCAAACAACCCCTGCGATCCTGAATGTGACTTCACTTTGCCAAGTAAAGGGGATAGAAGTAGAAGTTGTTGGGTGGGGCTTCCAAAGAAAGGCCTTTTTACTCTTCTATTCTTATTCCTCCCTGCTTTTTGGGGAAATGGACATGGTAATTGGAGCACCAGCAGCCATCCTGGGACCAGGAAGGAGAGGCCACAGGACTTGCAGAGCTTTCACCACTACTGTCCTTGGGTCCCGGTCACTGCCATGAACCACTTTTTTTTTTAAGAGAGGGAGAGAGAGTGGGGGGCAGGGGCAGAGGGAGAGAGAGAGGGGGAGTCCCAAGCAGGCTCCATGCCCAGCATGCAGCCCGATGTGGGGCTTGATCTCACGACCCTGAGATCATGACCTGAGCCGAAATGAAGAGTCGGACGCTTAACCGACTGAGCCACCCAGGTGCCCCTCTTCGGATATCTTTTACAGAAGAACAAACCATTGTGTTGAAGCCATTGCAGGCAGGTCTCTATCAGCCAAACACAGTTCCTTCCTTCCCTTCCTCCTATGATGACACCCCCGTTCATGCAGTAGCCCAAGCCGGAATCTGCAAGCCAGTCCTCCCTTTGTCTCATCCATCCCCAACCCCCACCACCCCTGCACACATCCAGTCGCTCACCATGTCCTGTTGACTCTACTTTCTAATCTCTCGTGGTTGCCTCCTCCTGTTTAGCCCTACCGCAGTGCCATCTTTCCAGTACCTACCATCGCTTGCTTGAGCTGTTGAAGTAGCCTCTTATCTGGTCTTTTTGCCTCTCATTTTCTCCTCCAGTCTGCTGTCTACTGCCTGAGTGGTCTCAAATGCACATGACATCAGTCTCCTGCTTCAAATCTTTCAGTGCCTCTTCATCACCTACAGCAGTCCTTTTCAAACATTTTTTAGACAATGAATCCTTTCTTCAAATGAAATGCTTGTCCAGAAGTATAAATAAGCAGGAAGCTGCTGTGACTGGGGAAGAGTTGAGCCCAACCCATTAAGACTCCTCCCCTTCCCCTCTCCAGTTTCATTTAGGGGTCATGGTGGAGTACAGTTTTAGAAATCATGGTTAGCGGGGTAAAATTGAAGCCCGAAGGCTTTCTGTGGTCTCGCCTTGGCCTGCCTGTTCATCCTTGTCTCCTGGTACTCCTTGATTTTTTTTTCTTTTCTTTTTCTAAGTAAGCTCTATGCCCAGTGTGGGGCTTGAACTCATAACCCTGAGATCAAGAGTCTCATGCTCTACCAACTGAGCCAGCCAAGTGCCCCTTGATTTTTAAAAAAAATAACATTTGTCATCTCATACAGTTTCCGTGGGTCAGGAATTCAACAGCAGTTTAGCTGGGTGGTTCCCATGTCTTCCTGAGGCCGTGGTTAAGAGGTCGATCATGGGTGCGGTCATTTGAAGTCTTGATTAGGGCTGGGGGTTCCACCTCCAAGGTGGCTCACTCATGTGGTTGGCAGCTGAGTGCTAACCGTAGTTCCTCACCGCAAGGATCTTCCGTAGGGCTGCTTGAATATCCTTGTGTTGTGGCAGCTGGCCTCCCACGGCGTGAGTAATTCAACAGAGAGCAAGGTGGAAACCACAGCATCTTTTATGACCAAGACTCAGTAGTTACGCACCATTATTTCTACAGTGCCCTCTTGGTATTATGGGTCAGCCCTATTCGTTTTGGGAGGGGACTATACAGGGTGTCAATACCAGGGTGCAAGAATTATTGGGGGCCATCTGAGAAACTGCCACAACCAGGGAGAATGTTTTGTTCTTGGCCTTCCCTCCTTCACATAATCCTAGAGATTAAGGGTAGGATAGAAAACCAAGGTCAGTTAGTGCAGATATCTAGCTCATCACTTCCTTATACCAGTTAAATATCTTGTCTCGGGGCGCCTGGGTGGCTCAGTCGTTAAGTGTCTGCCTTGGGCTCAGGGCCTGATCCCAGAGTTCTGGGATCGAGCCCCACATCAGGCTCCTCCGCTGGGAGCCTGCTTCTTCCTGTCCCACTGCCCTTGCCTGTGTTCCCTCTCTTGCTGGCTGTCTCTCTCTCTGTCAAATAAATAAATAAAATCCTTAAAAAAAATATCTTGTCTCACTTACATGAACTTTTTGAGAGCAAGAATCCTGCCTTATACTTCCAAAACCCTTAGTACGTCTTGCCTGACTCTTGGCACATAGTTAGAATAGATAAATTGTTATAAACTCGACAAAATCCCCTTTGGCATTGGTATTTGAAGATTAACTCGTTGAGAAATATATAGTCCCCTTTTTTTTGAAATCCTGTGTTTTCAAAGCTCAGGCCTATGAGATTGGCTGACTCCAGGATTCTAGAAGTCAGTTGTATGGTGGATGTCGCCCTTCAGGCTGAGGGTGAATTTAGAGTCCCGGTAGAAACCAGGAGTGACACGGAACCTAGCAAGAACTATTGCTAGGGCCCTAGTCCCATGGTGCACATTGGACATAAGCAGCACTTGTACGCGGAGAGGCGGGGTGTTAAACATGGTGGAGCAGGACCACTTTGTGACTTCGAACAACTCACTTAACCTTTTTGGGCCCCAGTTTCCTTATCCCTTAACTAATACCCATGTGTTGTCAAAGAGCATCCAGGAGTCTCTGCGGTACCAGAAGGACCGTAAATAGTTATAATGACTTTGGAAGGCACTTCGGCATTATCGAGTATAGTAAAGACGCATCTCATTTATTCCTGTGCAATTCTACTCTTGTTCATATGCACCTTTGTGAAGTGACTCTCAACCCCGGCTGTGTTAGCACCATCTGGGGGAGTTTTTTAAAAAAGTCCTAACACCTCACCTCCACCCTCAGAGATGTAGTATTTTGAATTGAGGGGTAAGTCATGTATCATAAAACTCACCATTTTACAGTGTACAATTCAGTGGTTTTAGTATATTCACGAGGTTGTGCAACTGTCATCACCAAGTCCAGAGCATTTTCACACACCCCCAAAACAAACCTTGTACCTGTTAGTAGTCATTCCCCATTTCCTTCTCCCACAGCCCCTGGCAACCATTAATCTACTTTGTGTCCTTATGGATTCGCCTATTCTAGACACTTGACTAAAAAGGAACCATAAATATTGTAGCTTTTTGTTTCTTGTATCTTTCATTTAGCATGTTTTCAGGGTTCATCCATAATGTAGAACGACTCATTATTCTTTTTTGTGGCTGATGATGTTCCATTGTATGGGTATACCATATGTTTATCTGTTCATCAGCTGCTGGGCATTTGGGCTGTTTCCTTTTTTTTTTTTTTTTACTATTATGGGTAATATTGCTGTAAACGTGTGAACGTGTGTAGAAGATTTTATGTGAACATGTTTTTGGTTCTCATGGGTGTATACTTAACGAATTGCTGGGTCATATGATAATTCTATGTTTAACCTTTTGAGGAACTGGTATAGTATCTTCAAAAGAGGTTGCATTCTCATCAGTAATGTATGAGAGTTGCACTTTCTCCACATTCTCACCAGTGTTTGCTATGGGCTGTCTCTTAGATTATAGCTGTCCTGGTGTGGTTTCGATTTGCGTCTCTCTGCTGGCTAATGATGTTGAGCATCCTCTCGTGTACCTTTTGGCCATTTGTGTATCTTCTTTGGAGAAATGTCTATTCAAATTCTTTGCCCATTTTTTAATTGGTGTATTTGTCTTTTTAATTGTTGAGTCCTAGGAATTTATATAGTATGGGTACTAACCCTCTATCAGATATATGATGTGCAAGTATTTTCTCCCATTCTGTGGATTGCCTTTTCACTCTCTTGATGATATTCTTAGAAGCGTAAAAGCTTTTAATTTAATCAAGTCCCATTTATTTTTTTTCTTTGCTTGTGCTTTAGGAGCCTTATCTAAGAAACCATTGCCTAATTCAAGGTCTTGAAGGTATATGCCTACATTTTCTTCTAAGAGTTTAATAGTGTTAGCTCTTAGGTGTAAGCCTTTCATCCATTTTGAGTTAAATTTTTTTGAGTTAATTTTTTTAGATGGCGTCAGGTAAGAATCTAATAAATTCATCCTTGTACATGTGGCTATCCAGTTATCCTGGTACCATTTATTGAAAGTCTGTTCTTTCTCCTTTGAATGGTCTTGGTACCCTTGTCAAAAATCAATTAGCCATATATGTATGGGTTTATTGTGGACTCTCAGTTCCATTCCATTGATCTGTGTTTATGCCAGTACCACCCTGTCTTGATTACTGTGGCCTTTGTGGTTTTGAAATCAGCAAATATGAATCCTCCAACTTTGTTCTTTTTCAAGATTGTTTTGGCTATTCTAGATTCCTTTCAATTCCTTGTGAATTTTAGGATCAGCTTGTCAATTTCTGCAAAAAGCCAGCTCTGATTTTGATAGGGATTGTGTTGAAGCTGTAGATTCATTTAGGGAGTATTACCATCTTTTTTTAAAAATTTTTTTAAAAAGATCTTATTTATTCATTTGACAGAGAGAGAGCCAGTGAGAGAGGGAAAACAAGCAGGGGGAGTGGGAGAGGAAGAAGCAGGCTCCCAGCGGAAGAGCCTGACGTGGGGCTCGACCCCAGAACTCCAGGATCACGCCCTGAGCTGAAGGCAGACGCTTAACGACTGCACCACCCAGGCGCCCCTAGGGAGTATTACCATCTTAATAATGTTAAGTCTTCAGTCCACGAATACGGGATTTACTCCATTTATGTAGGTGTTCTTTAATTTCTCTCAGCAATGTTTTGTAGTTTTCAGTGCACAACTCTTGCACTTATTTGGTTAAATTTTTCCTAAGTACTTTATTCTTTTTGATGCTATTGTAACTGGAATTGTTTTCTTTTCTTTTCTTTTTTTTTTTTAAAGATTTTATTCATTTATTCGACAGAGATAGAGACAGCCAGAGAGAGAGGGAACACAAGCAGGGGGAGTGGGAGAAGAAGAAACAGACTCATAGCGGAAGAGCCCGATGTGGGGCTCGATCCCGTAACGCCGGGATCACGCCCTGAGCCGAAGGCAGACGCCCAACCGCTGTGCCACCCAGGCGCCCCTGGAATAGTTTTCTTAACTTTATTTTTTATTGTTCATTTTTACTATATAGGACTACCATTAATTTTTATATATTGATCATGTAACCTGCAACCTTGCAAAACTTGTTTATTAGCTCTAATTATGTATATGTTTGTGCATTCTTTAGGGTTTCTATATGTAAGATCGTGTCATCTACGAGTAGAGATGGTTTTCCTTTTTCCCTTCCAATCTGGATGCTTTTTATTTCTTTTTCTTGCCTAGTTGCCCTGGCTAGAACTTCTCATACGATGTTGAGTAGAAGTGTTGAGAGTAAGCATCCTTGTCTTGTTCCTGATCTTAGGAGAAAAGCTTTCAGTCTTTCACCATTATGATATTAGTTTATGTAACTGTTAGGTAACTTAGTAACTGTGGGTTTTTCATAGATGCCCTTTATCAGGTGGAGAAAGTTCCCTTCTATTTCTAGTATATTAAAAGAGTTTTGAATTTTGTCAAGTGCTTTTCTTCAGTGTCTGTTGAGATGATCATGTGTTTTTTTCTCTTCTGTTACTGTGTTGTCTTGCTTTTATTAATTTTTTTATATGTTGCACCAATCTCGCATCTTGGGATAGATTCCACTTGGTCATGTTGTATAATCTTTTTTATATGCTGCGGGGTTCACTTTGCTAGTAGTGTTTGGTTTTGCCTGTGTATTCTTAAGCAAGATTGATCTCCAGTTTGTTGTTGTTGTGCCTTTGTTTGGTTTTGGTATCGGGGTGATACTGGCTTCACACTATGAGCTAGGAAATGTTTCCTCCTCTTTTGAAACGTTCGTGAAGCATTGGTACTAATTCTTCTTTGAACTCTTAGTAGAGTTCACCAGTGAAGCCACTTGTTCTGGGCTCTTCTCCGTGTGAAGGTTTTTGATTACTAATTAAATGTCTTTGCGCGGAATAGTCTATTCAGATTTTCTGTTTCTTTTCCAGTGACTTTTGGTAGTTTGTGTTATTCTGTTGTTCTAGGAGTTTGCCCATTTCATCTCGACTATCTAAATTGTTGCCATACGGTCATTCATAGTATAATCTTACAAATCTTTTTCTGTCAGACCAGTAGTACTCTTGATTTTTTAAAGTCCTACTAACATTAGACTATTTGTAATTCCCTGAGTATGCTGTGCGGTTTTGGCTTTGCATGCGGTATTCCCACTGCTTGACATACTACTTTCTATCAGGACTGTTGGCTTTCAGTCACCTCCTCCTGAAGCCTTCCATGACTGCCTCAGACAGACTTGGTGCTCCCACCTCTGCGTTCCCATTACATGGTATACATTTCTTCATTTAAGAACTTAACCTCCATGATTATAATTTTCCTCACTCAACCGAATTCTTAAAAGAATTCTTTCAGCCAGGGTTTATTGCATGTCTGTTTTGTTGCTCGCCTCTGGGGATAGAGGATCAGACAGGCATGGTCTCTGTTAATCTCTGATCTCATGGACCTTACAGTCTAGTGGGATGACAGAAAAATGAAGTCAGTATGATTATGGGAAGTTCTGTGAATGAAACAAAGGGCTCATACAGAGAAGCTCATGAAAACCTCTTTGAAAAGGTGGCTGAGACCCCGAAAATGAGAATGGGAAAGCAGTGAGAAGAGCATTCCAGGCAGAGAGGAGTGTGTGTGAAAGGTCCGAGGTGGGAAAGCACTTGTTTGCTCAAAGAACAGAAGGCTGGTGTGGCTAGTTCGTAGGGAGGGAGGGCGGGCATCTGTGGGATGAGACGGGGCCGGTTATGCGCTCAGTTGGTGCCTAGGAGGTCACGGTAAGGAGGCTGGATTTTATTCTAGGTGTCTTAGGAAGCCACTCTTGCCGCTGTTTAAAGAATGATTTGGAATGAAACAGTCGTGGAAGCAGATTCTAGAATAGCAGTTAAAGTTTGTATGTTAGGTATGAATTTAGAATGGGGAAGGCCTAACTGCATACCACACGCACGCATGCGTGCGTGCATACGCGTACACACATTCTGTTGATTTGACTGCACAGAAATCTGAAATTTCCACATCGGGGGGAGCCAAAGACAGACATCGTACTGGGGAAGAAATATTTACAAGGCCCATCAACATTTGCAAGTCTCCTTAATAGAAAAGAAAAAGACAACTCAGTAGGCAAAAGATATGAACTGACAGTTCAGCCAAAAAAAGAAACCACAAATGCCTATTAAATATATGAAAAGATGCCTAACTTCACTCTTTAAAAAAGGAAATGCAAATTATGAGAGCACAGTTTTCACGTGCCAGATTGGCACTTGTGCAATTTAATAACATATTGTGTTGGTGAAATTGGAGAGAAACAGGAACTGTCACATTGGTGGTGGGAACATAAACTGGTTCAACTTCCTAGAGAGTAATTTGGCAGTATTTATCAGAATTTAAAGTGGATACACTTCTGGGAATTTATCCAACAGGTAAAAGACATTTCGGTTTATCCACACAAAAGAATACAGTGCAGCCCTTATGAAGAATGAGGCACGTCTTTGTCAATTGGTAAGGAAGGGTCACATACGTATTTTCTAACCAGGACACATTTTTAAGCAAACAAAGAAGTAGAGAACAGTGTAAGGTATGCTGCGTTTGTCTAAAAAGGAAAATAAAATATGTTTTCTTTATATATCAATAAGGATTCTTTGCTTTTATCATCAACTATCTCTAGGAGGAACAGAAGAAACCAGAAACAATATTTGCCCCCAAGGAAGAGAACTGGGTGGGTGAAGGGTGGGCGGGGAGGATATTTTACTTTTCTTTGTACTCTTGTATATACCATGTGTGCATATTGCCTATTAAAAAATGGAAACAAACGAGGGGAGGGGACGTGAGGAGACCAGTCCGGAAGCGATGACAGTCGCCCGAGGAAGAGCTGCTGGTGGCCGGGGCTAGGATGGTGGCCGGAAGGTAGAGCAAAGCAGGCAGGTTCAAGATCTTTTTTTGGAGATAAAATCCAGAGGATTTGCTAATGGACTAGGTGTGGTAAGGGAAAGAGAAGAATCAAGGATGAGTCCCAGGTTTTTGTTAAGCATCTGGGTGGGTGGCGGTCTTGTGGGCTCTTGGGCGTGGTGGCCTGGGCTTGAATTCAGCCTGTTCTGCCTCCTGCCTCTGACCTGGGGCAAATCATGTGGCCTGTGCTTAGGAGCCTTCGTCTGTAAAATGTGAATGGTGGTAGGAACTACCTCTCCGGGTTGCTGTAAGGCTCAAAGGACTTAATCCCCGTGTGCCTGAGCACAGGGCCCGCGTGCTTGCTGGTATTATTACTGTTGTTGTTATTGTTATCACCATGACCCTGCCCGCCGCGGTGCCTGTAGCTCCCGCTCCTCCCCACCCGTGTCAGGGAGATACCTGACCCGCATTAGGGGCTCAGGAAATGGGTGGGGGAGGCAGGAATGTTTTAAAATTAATACAGGTTTAACTAACCGGTTCATCTAGGAAATGAAAACTTTCGAAAGGCCCTTTTAGCATTTGAAGAAATGAGGTAGTGAGGTGGGTAGGTTATGAGATTTGTTCATATCTTTTTTTTTTTAAATTCCATTTTCTGCACAGGCCTGAAGGCATTGAACGACAGTACAGGAAGAAGTGTGCAAAGTAAGTATTTAACAGCGTGCGTTTGTCCAAGCATAAGAAAGAAGAGGCAATAATGTATTCGGAAAAGAATTACGTGGATACAGTTTCTGGTGTGTCTTTATCCTTATAATCCTAGCTGCCTTCAGACTTCAACTACACAAACACCAGTATGCTCCTCGGACAGACTAGTCGAAGTCACATCTCTGACCAGCTGGTCACAGAAAAGGTTTTTTTTTTTTTTAACATAGTATCATTTTTAAAGTAGAGATGTAATTTATATATGATAACATTTGCCCTTCTTTTTTCTTGTGGACTCTCTACGCCCACTTGTAGGGCTTGAGCTCACGACCCCAAGACCAGCTGTCACATGCTGTACTGACCGAGCCAGCCAGGCGCCCCCCCAATTTGCCCACCAAGCATACAGTGTGAGAGGTCCCTGTAACAGCAGCGCTGCCCCGATGCAGGACATCCCCCGGCCCCCCTGGGCCCTTTGCGGTCAGCCCCCAAATTACCCCCCACCCCCTCAGCCGCTGGTCCGCCTGCTCCAGCTACAGTTTCGCCTTTTCTAAAACAGTGATCTGAATTCTACGACGTGTGTTCTGCTACATACAGTACGTAGCTTTTAGTTTGCTCTCTTTCCGCATAACGCTTCTGGGTTTCAGCCAAGTTGTTAGGTTTATCGATAGTTTGTTCCTCTTTATGGCTGAGTCGTATTCATGGTGCCAGTTTCCCTCCTCACCCCTCGAAATGCATTTTGAGTTGCTAACGGTTTTGACTGTTCTGAATAAAGCTATTCTGACCATTCTAGTATAAATCTTGGTGGGGACATGTGTTTTGTCTTGGAGTGGAATTGCTGGGTCATACAGTAAATGGAATATAGCGTAATGTAATCCAGACTCATTTATAAAGCCTCTTGTAGGCCCACAGACCCAAGAACTTTAGACACTGTTCTTTAAAGCTATATATCCATTTCCAGCTTTAGGCCGTTAGTAGTGAGAGTACTAAACTACAGTGAGTTTCATCTTGTTGATGGCACGACAGTTACATCTCGGCTCTCAGAAGACTCAGGCGAGGAGAATCAAGGCACGGAAATAGCTAAGAAGGCATTTGAGTTCCCAGCCACACTGGAGTCGTTAACTTTCTTCTATGTCTCTCTCTTTTTTTTTTAAGATTTGATTGTTTTTTAAAGATTTTATTTATTTATTTGACAGAGAGAGAGACAGCCAGCGAGAGAGGGAACACAAGCAGGGGGAGTGGGAGAGGAAGAAGCAGGCTCATAGCGGAGGAGCCTGATGTGGGGCTCGATCCCATAACGCTGGGATCACGCCCTGAGCCGAAGGCAGACGCTTAACCGCTGTGCCACACAGGTACCCCTAAGATTTGATTTTTAAGTAATGCCTGCACCCCCCGTGGGGCTCAAACTCACAACACCCCAAGGTCAGGGGTCCACACTCCACCGACTGAGCCAGCCAAGCGCCCCCCCATTTTATCATGTCTTATGAGTCTACTTGATGTAGCTGAAAAAGTGCAATAAAACTGACCAACCAAAGCAAGCGTGACGATTACTCCAGAGCGCTTTGCCAGCCGCTGCAGTAGAACACTCCCCCTCGACACTACGAAAACCCAAACAAAACTAGACAAAACCCCCACGCTGGGTACCCAGACTTCTTGAAAGTATGGCAGCAGTTTTTTCTTCCCCCTAAAGATATACCTGTTTATTAGAGAGAAAGAGAAGGGAACCCAAGCAGACTCCTCGCTGAGTGCAGAGCCCAACGCGGGGCCCAATCCCACGGCCCTGAGGTCGTGACCTGAGCTGAAACCAAGAGTTGGAGGCACCACCCGGGTACCCCAGTGTTTTTTTTTTTTAATATATGTATTGTTAGAAACTTTTATTATTTTAAAATTGTTGTTTATTTTTTTAAGTCATCTTTCCACCCAGTGTGGGGCTTGAACTCACAATCCCATGATCCAGAATCGCATGCTCTCCCAACCAAGCCAGCCAGGCGCCCCAGAATGGCAGCAGCTTTTACTGGAAAGCAAACAGTAGCAGGAGCCAGCATTTCCCAAACTTGTCCAGCGATAATCACTTGGGATGCTGAGGAAAGTGACAGATTCCCAGGCCTCAGCTCCCAGATGTGCTGAATCAGGATCTTCGGAAGGTAGGACCTGGGAATCCGAGCAGCAATTATAACAAATTCTTACTTGTTAAAGCGATTCCTCAGTGATTCTTATGAAGTAGTTTTGGGAGACACTGGAAGGAGTGAATCCCTAGTTTATGCCACAAACAAAACTGTTCCCGCGTCTGAGCACGCTTCGTGAATCGGTGTTTTGGGGATTTGGATGCCGAGCTTCCCAGAGGTCGACTCTGCTGTTTGCAGGTGTGGACTGCCGCTCTTCTATCAGTCCCAGCCCAAGAACGCCCCCGTGACCTTCATCGTGGATGGAGCAGTAGTCAAGTTCGGCCAGGGTTTCGGCAAAACGAATATCTATACCCAGAAACAAGAGCCTCCTAAGAAGGTAATGATTGAAGGGGACAGACTGGTTAATGTGGCTCCGAATCTGTGGCTCGCCCTCCATCTTTAAAGCGGCTTCTAATGAGGACGCGCCCCTTCTGGATGCATTCTTTGTTAAGAGGATGCCATTTTTATGTGTAAGCAGATGTTACACGTAACACCTATCATGTGTTCTTTTTTCTTTCCTATGGCTGTCCCAGGAGCTAAGTTAGAAATGGCATAGTTTTGATTCACATCGATTTCCTTTGAAATGTTGTCTTTTTTCAGTGTGGACAGTTAAAACGAAAGGAAGCAGGCTCAGTTTTGAATATACTTTTAAAAGCCTGGATGGCAAATGTTAGAAAAATAGACTCCAGATAGAGAAAAAACCCACTGGCACTTTCAGATAGGCCAGTCTGTCCCAAAGAGGTGTGTCCTCCCCGCCCCCGCAGCCGCCTCCCGCTGCAGTCGGGCATGGGCGCACGCGCGCACACACGCGCACACGCATGTGGACACACGCGTGCGGCTCACAGAGCCTCTTGCAGTGCACGAGACTGATTTCTCCTGTGGCCCCAGGTGATGATGACCAAACGGACGAAAGACATGGGCAAGTTCAGCTCTGTCACCGTGTCTACCATTGATGAAGAGGAAGAGGAGATCGAGGCTGTGAGTGCTTCTGCTCTCGAGGGAGCTGGCTTGTGGGGTGGGCCCGGAAGGAGCGGGGACTCTAGAACCAGCGCATTCGAGTAGCGGAATAATTCGAACCTTTGCTCCTAGGCCTTGCTCTGCTAGTAAGAAACTAGACACCGGGCCGGTTCCTGTTTCCCTGGATCCCAAGGACATCTGTAAAATGAGAAGCAGGGAGTTGGACGAGATAGGTGGCATTTTCATACTGTGTTTTGAGTTGCTTTCAGGGGGTGATTCTCATCCCTCTTCAGCTTAAAACCTATCGGACTCCGCAGTTTCAGGTCCTGTCCAGTCCGGCTCGAGTGGTTCATGAGGCTGTCCTGGGCAGTAGTGGCGATTACCTTTATGGTACTTCAGTGTAATGGGGTTCACAGAGAGATGTTATCTGTTATTTTTCAAATGGTCAGCCAAGACCTGAGCTCTGCTGGATTACTGAGAAGCTGATGCGTTCAGAGGGAACAGAGTCCCATTTCAGGAATGATTTTGAGACCTGCATTGTATGAATTGCTACTTGAAGTCTCTCTGACTCACTGGTACTGCTGGGTTACGGGGGCTGCTTTTCTTCCCTCAGAGAGAAGTCGCCGACTCGTACGCACAGAACGCCAAAGTGATTGAAAAGCAGCTGGAGCGCAAAGGCATGAGCAAGAGGCGGCTGCAGGAGCTGGTGAGCGGCCCGGGGCGGCAAGGGTTTCTCGGTCTGAGACACCCTCCAGCAGTCAGGGAGATCCTGCAGGAAGTCTGTGCGAGGCTTCCTGGCGTAGTTGGCAGCTAGGTGTCTACCCCTGGGCTGTAACGGTCCGTATACCGTGCTCTAGTGACCGCGGGCTCCAGGCCTGAAGTTAGAGTACTTGTCAGCCAGCCCTGACCAGAATGGTACTTGAACCTGCTACCCGGGGTCCTGGGTCAGGAGGTCGAGGTCAAGGTCAGGTTCGTGGACGTGCTCCCAGGATGTGAGGGCGTACAGCAGGGCTACATCAGCAGCACCAGGACGGGGGCCTGGTTGCTTCCTAAAGCCCCGGGGCCGCCCCCACTTTCATGTTAACCTCGGCTCATGGCTCATCGTAGCGCGGGCACACTTCTGTTTGACGGCGCCTGCAAGCTGTGTCTTCTTGATAATAATGTACTTACGCTGTTTCTTTAGAATCGTCCAGCACGGCCTTGGTGCCTCATCAGAGGGTGTGCCGGTCCATTCGCGTGACCGTAGAGGATTCTCTGGTGACAAAGGTGGTGGGTCTTGGGAGCGGCATTACCATCGCCGTCATGGTGTAGAGCCGTGCCTATCCCATTTGCCAAAGGGAGGGACCAGGGCTTGCTTCTTTTTTTAAATCTCCAGTTTGTCAAGAACAGATTTGTAATTTACAAAATGCCATAGAAATGCATTTGCCTCAAGTGCTTTTATTAAATTATTTTATTTTGTTATCACTCTGCCAAATTACTATGTAAGTTTCGAAATGCTAACTCTCGATTTTCATACGTATCTTGCATGAACCAGCAACAAACCTTGTTCCTGGACTGCACAACCTGAAGTAACACCGTTCGAGAACAGTGTTTCTTTTCCTGTTCTGCCAGGCATAGGATACTGATATACCACAGTATTGATTCCCTTGGCGCTTTGAGGGGCCTGGGGCTGTAGGAGCCCTGCACTGATCACCTCTGACCGCGGCCTCTTAACCATGCAGACACCGTCGTTTTCTGTGTGCACCAGAATATCAGAAAGTTCGGAAATCGGTTGCTAGAGATTCATAACAATTTGCCAACCACTGTTCTAGTTTCTGTACTAAATGAACATGAAAGGATAGTGTTTGGGCAGTTAGAAGAAGGAAGGAAAGGAAGAATTTCATGGCACGTATCAGGGCATATACTTTTCTTCCTTTTCAGGCTGAACTGGAAGCCAAGAAAGCAAAGATGAAGGGGACCTTGATTGACAACCAGTTCAAGTGATCAGGACCCTTCTCTCAACCCAGACCTGAGGCAAGCGTTTACATGAGGAGGAAAAAGAACGGTCTCTTGACTCCATGGACTGTGGCCACCTTTTTGCCCCAGCAGAAGGCTTTCCATTGCTTCTCATTGATTCCTCCTACTTTCGGTGAGGTCTTTGAGTCCATCTGCCCTGCTTTCTAGAGATGGGTTTTCTGAATCTTTCCGTATATAGGTCTTCTGTACTATTTTTTGTCCATTTGATGTAAACTTCTTCAGCTGTGTGGAAACTCTGTGAACACATCAGTGCTCGAGTGTGTCTCGTTTCTAAAGTAGCTGTTCTTATTCCTTCTTCAAAGTTAATGTTTATAGATTTTTGAAAAAGTATCATGATGTGTCATAGAAAAAGTGGCATAGATTATATTTAAAGTTCCAGCAGCTCTGATTCTTTTAAGTGACTCTATTCTTAGGCAGGGATTGGCTATGGTTTAAAACTGTCTACTGTCAGAAAAAAATCAGTGAAAAGCCAGAACCTACATACAGCTTCCTTTAAAAGCTTCACGTTCAGAGAAACTTCCCCGGTGACAAACTACAGAAATGATCCGTGAAAGTATAGTCTTGCTTCCTTTCCTTCAAATGGTGAAGCTACAGGTGAATTATTCTTGATCGGACTTTGTACTTAAAGAAGGAACAGCCAGATTAGAGTGAGGGGGGCGGGTAGGGTAGCCCAGATCTACATGAAAATGGGGTCTCAGTGAGCAACCCAAGGTAGCTACCGTCCCGTCGTCCCGTCGGGCAGCTGAGAAGAGCACTGCGTCCGCATGTGGGTGTGGGAGGGAGACACAGAGTAAGAAATGATACTGAGACAAGACAGAAGTATCTGTTGGCTAGCTTGCGGTTCACATTTGCTATTTGTAGAGGAGTGTTGTCTATTTAAATATTGAGGGGCGCCGGGGTGGCTCAGTCGTGATCCTGAGGATCGAGCCCCGTGTCGGGCTCCCTGGTCAGCGGGGAGTCTGCCTCTCCCTCTCCCTCTCCCCCAGCTCTTGCTCTCTCTCTTTCTCTCTCATGCACGCGCTCTCTCTCACATAAATAAAATCTTTAAAAATAAAAAAAAAGGTAAATATTTAATGTCACGCTGTTTCAGTGATAGCAGTGTGGAGTGTTACGTATGTGTTTTTATCTGTTCACCTGTATTACAAGCCGTCGGGGCCGGACGAGGATTTTAAGCTCCCCGTACTCTCTACGGTGGGTTGCACTTAGCAGTCACTCAAGACATGTATGTGAGGTACTGTTGGGAAATAATAGGGCATTTTTCTTTGCTTTTTTCCTGCCTTCCTTATTTGGAAGGCAAAGTAGGTTGGAGTAGGGGGGTAGATGTGAGCTAGCAAGAACTGGGAGAAAGAGGGGCGTCTGGGGTCCTGGGAGAGCCGGGTGGGGCTGTGTTACCATCTTTCCAAGTTATTCTCCTGCATCCAGTGAGGTCTTTGCAGCTGAGTCTTCCTCTCCACCTCATTTCCTGTCGTCCTTCTGAAAGATACCTCCCCAGCATGTGGGTGGCCACCCATAATCTCACAGGGCCTTGACCTCACCTCCAAACAGTGACCTTCCCCTGCACGTCACTTTAGCCACCAACTCCCAGGACCGCGGCCCGGCTGCCACATCCACCACGTCTGACATCCAGACTTGTGCTCCTTGATCCCAGCCTCCTAACATTGCTACTCTCGTGCTCTGACTTCACTAAACCGGTTTTGTTTGTTTTTAGATTTGAAGGGTGGTTATTTTATTAGTACTTACGTTTACCAATGAGGATAATGCTCTTTAATGGGCACTTTTACGATGTGTCACGTGCCATGGAAAGCACTTTATGGGTATTATCCTAATCTAAACCAGACGACAGTCCTATGAGATAGGTCTAAGTGTTCTCATTCTCATTTCTCAAACGAGTATCCGAGGCTCCGAGAGCATGAGTTTCCCAAGATCCCATAGCCAGGAAGTGCTAAAGCCAGAAATCTGACTATCAAACTAGGCTGAAATGTTTCTCCTGTGGGATTTTTTTTTAAATCTATTATTGAGAACAGATAGCAATTTCATTTTGAGAAACCAAGTAAAATGCGATATAAAGACACTTACATAGAGAACTCCCTGTAGCAAATCTGTCGTCACCTTTCCACATATTTTTCTGAAATATGTGTCCTTAGATGCTAACCCTAAACCATTTTAACATCTGGTTCAAATTACGCAGTTTGCTTCATCTTTAGGACTGCAAATCATGATGGCATTAGCACCAAATAAACATGTGCTCCTTAACGTTTGCTTCTTTCGTATTGAAATACTTACTAAAATGATATGCCATCGTTTCTCTAGTCTCTTTATTTCCTTGTAGGATTTTAGCAGCAAATACAGTGTTTTCCTGTTGGTATTAAGAGCCATATTGCAATTTTGGAGAGTCTTACTCTGTTTTCTTTTGTGTGTGTTTGTGCACATTGTCAACTGTACTAAAATAGTAAAATGTTGTGAAATGTTTCCACGGGAATAATTGGTTACATTTGGAAGTGTAATTCTATTGCATAAGAGAAATTGAAAAGCTTTTTAAAAACTAGCTCGTCTCCACCATTTTGCGATCCTGATTATCACTATGGACCACCTCCCTCTCTTAAGGAAAAAGCTTCCCTTTTTAATTTCCTTGATGTTTTATTCTGCTGCTGCTTTGCCTCTCTGACTACTCTGTTGTGTTGTTTTTTTTTTTAAGATTTTAAAAAAGATTTTATTATTTGTCAGAGAAAGAGCGCAAGCAGGGGGAGCGGCAGGCAGAGGGAGAAGCAGGCTCCCTGCTGAGCAAGGAGCCGGGATGCAGGACCCGATCCCAGGACCCTGGGATCCTGAGCTGAGCTGCAGGCAGACGCTTCACCCACTGAGCCACCCAGGCGTCCCCGGCTACTCCATTTTTTAACTCTGTTCTAACAAAGCACAGTCCATTACACTTGAGCTTTTAGTATCTGATATTCCTTCAGGAAAACAAAAAACATCACTTGTGGTGAACTAAACCTTACATGTCATACAACCTTGATCTTCCTGTTTTCTCCCGGTATTGCCATCCTGTCACTACCCGTCTTCTTTCCGAACCAGCCTGATCCTGTGGTTGGGGATCTCAAGTCCTCTCACCTTCAACCCTTCTGACCTTGAGTTTGTTTTTGTTTTTTTTTTAAGTAGGCTCCATGCCCAAGTGGGGCTTGAACTCACAATCCTGAGATCAAGGGTCGCATGCTCTACCGACTGAGCCAGCCAGGGGCCCGTGACCTTGAGTTTTTATCTTAAGGTCTTCGAATCATTTTAGATGCACAGAAAAGTTCCAGAGAGAGTTCAGAGAGTTCCTGTATACTCTCCACTCGGGTTCCCTAATAGTAACGTCTTATATAATGCTATGGGCCGAATCGCGTCCTCTCCAAAATTCCTGTGTTGAAGCCTTAACTCCCAGTGTGATGGGATTTGGAGATGGGCCTTTGGGAAGTAATTAGGTTTAGATGATATCATGACGTGGGACCCTTATGATGGGATCAGTACGCTTCAAAGAAGAGACTGGAGAGCTCTCTCTCTTTCTACCTGCCTCTCTCTCTCCCACATGAAGACATGGCAAGAAGGCGGCCGTCTGCAAGCCAGGACAAGAGCTCTCACTAGGCACTGAATCAGCTGGCACCTGGACCTTGGACTTCCCAGTCTCCAGAACTGTGAGAATTAATGTCTATTGTGTATGCCACTCGGTCTATGGTATTTGGTCATAGCAGCCCAAGCAGACTAATATATATAAAACCATAGTACAATGGTCAAAACTAAGAAGTTAACGTTGGTACAATAATCTTAAACTACACACTTTATTTGGACTTCACCAGTTGTTCTATGTCCTGTGTCTGAGGACCGCATTCACAATTGCACGCTGCACTTAGCTGCCGTGTCTCTTTAGTCTCCTCTGGTCTGTGACAGTTTCTCAGTGGTATCTTGTGCTTTCAATTTGCATCTCCCTAATGACAGCCGATGTCTTTGCAGCCCTGCTTTCGATTGTTGGGTAAATACCTAGAAGTGGGATTTCTGGATCATATGGTAATTCTATGTTGAATTTTTAAAAAAGATCTTATTTATTTGAGAGAGAGAATGAGTGGGAGGGAGGGGCAGAGGGAGAGGGAGAAGCAGACTCCCTGCTGAGCAGGGAGCCCGATGTGGGACTCGATCCCAGTGCCCTAGGATCATGATCTGAGGCAAAGGCAGATGCTTAACCGACTGAGCCACCCAGTCACCCCATAATTAGTCACGTTGATTACCTTTTCATATGATTCTTGTCTATTTGTATAATATCTTTGGAGAAAGGTCTGGTCATTTTTAATTGGATTATTTGATTTGCTGTTGTGAACATATTTTTATTAGCTGATTTTCCATCTGTATGCCTTCTTTAGAGAAGCATCTGTTCAGATCTTTTGCCCATTTTTAAACTGGGTTTGTTCGTTTTTTTATTGTTGGGTTTTAAGAGCTCTTTGTATAGTTTGGATATAAATCTTTTATCAGACATGTGATTTGCAACATCTCCCAGGGTGGGGGTTGTCTTTTTATTCTCTTAATATAGTATATATAGTATATATAATATAGTATAGTAGCTTTCATGACCCAGGATCATGCAGATTTTCTTCTGTAAGTTTTATATTTTACTTTTAGGTCTGTGATCCATTTTGAATTAATTTTTTTAAAGATTTATTTTTATTTTAGAGAGAGAGCGAGGAAAGGGAGAGAATCTCAAGCAGACTCCCCACTGAGCAGGGAGCCTGACGTGGGGCTTGATCTCAAGACCCTGAGATCGTGACCTGAGCCAAAATCAAAAGTCGGACGCTCAACCGACTGAGCCACCCAGGCTCCCCCATTTTGAATTAATTTTTGTATAAGGTGTGATGCATGTGTAGAGGTTCTTTTTTTTTTTTTTTTTTTTTGCATATAGACGTCCAATTGTTCCAGCATCATCTGCTGAAAAGACTTTCCTTTCTCCATTCAGTTGCCTTTGTACCTTTGTTGAAAGTCAGTTGACTGTATTTTTGGCCTTTCTCTTCTGGCTGTTGTCTGTGCACTGACGGGGCACTACCTGGACTCGACTCTTACAGCTTTGTAGCAAGTCTTGAAATCGGGCAGCGTGACTTGTCCAGCTTTGCTCGTTTGGAAAATTGCCTTGGTTATTCTAGTTCCTTTGCCTTTCCATAGACATCTTAGAATCAGCTCTTTGGTGTCTCTGAAATTCTTGCCGGAATTTTGATTGGAATTGTGTAAAAACTAAAGATCAATCTGGGGAGAATTGACATCTTAATAATATTGCATTTTCTAACCCATGAACACAGTTCTCTCTCCATTTATTTAGATCTTTGGTTTCTTTCATCAGTATTTTGTAGTTTTTCTTGTACAAATTGGGCAAATATTTTGTTTAAATTTAAACCTAAGTACTTTGTTGTTGTTGTTGTTTTTTCTGGTGCTATTGTAAACCTTACCTCTTTTTTTAAAATTGTTTTAATTTTCATTTATTTTTAAGTAATCTCTACACCCAATGTGGGGCTCGAACTCACAAGCCCGAGAGCCAGAGTTGCATCTCTACTAACTGAGCCAGCCAGGTGCCCCAAACCTTACTTCCTTTTAAACAAGGAAAATAATCTCTGAGTGGATCTGCAAACTCACTGAGACCTATTGTGATATGAACGCAGGCTGAACTTGCATTTGTCTCCTGACCCCATGCTCTGAGCCCCCAGCCTGGCTTGTCTGGTGGCGGTATTCTGGCTCTCCTTCCCTAGCGGACAGGAGCTTTGGTCAATAGCTGCAGGACCTTTTGGGGAAGGCCATAAAGAAAATTCAAAATACGTGTTTGTGGCAGTGTCCGGGGGATGCATTGTTGTCTCTCGGCTCAGCGGTCTCTAGGCGAGCCGGTCTGGAATTACAGCAGGTGTGGGAAGTGGGTGAGAGGCAATGCCACGCCATCCTAGTGACAGCGGTTAGAGCCCGGTGTGCGGAGGCCAGGCCTGCAGTTCTTCTAAAAAAAAAAAATTAGCCAAATTTATACAGTAACAGTCTTCTGCCCAAATAGTCTAAGCCACTGCCAATGATTCCTAATTATCAAACATTCTGATCAATACCCTGGCCTTGATTTCTGTTACAGCAACCGTGCTTCGTTGGAAACATAATTAGATAAATCTCACCTCCTTTTAATAGTATGACGTCTGCCCTGCAAACTCCCAATTTAGAAGCAGACCCACTGTCTGCTTTCTCTGACCTTTTACCCAGATAGATGAGTGTCTATCGCTTGTAAATGGGTGGAGTCTGACATCATGAATATCTGGTTTCAGAATCAGATGGGGTCCCGCCACAGCTCGCCAGTCCTTCTGTGCATTTCGGTCAGCAGCCCTCCGGTTCCCCCCAGAACAATTTACCGCTTCACCGCTTGCCCCCAACCTCTCTGCTGGCAAGCCCCCCCTCTCTCAGCATTTTTCTTCCCAAAGCACCGAGGACATAGGGGCACCCTTAGTTGCATCCATTCCCCATCTTCTCTCCTCCTGGTCCCGGAGGAAGAGGTGGCCCTCTTCCTGCTCAAGGCTCATCTGGTACCTTACTCAACTACTATATATTGAGTAGCGATAATGGGCTAGATTTTGCACAAGGAGCTGGGGACATAGTGGAGAGCAAAGCAGCTCATGTCCGGGGGCAGGGGTGGCAGACAAGCAGGTGAGCCAGAAATGGACCAGTTAAAATAGTATGATGTGGCAGAGAATGACGGGTGGTCAGGGACGGACTCTGAGGAGGGGCCGTTGAGCCTGTCAGACCCGAAGGATGAGAAGGAGTCAGCCAGGTAAGGATGGGAGGGGGAAGCAACCCAGATGAGGGCAATAGGAAGTATGAAGGCCCAGTGGACGGATACGCTGAGCATGTTGGAGGAACAGAAAGAAGGCCAGTGGGACTAGATTGTACGGAGCGAGAGAACGAGCAGCTGCAAGAGGTGAGGTCAGAGGAGTGAGTAGGAGCCGGGCCGTGTATGTATATACATATATATATATGTATAAAAAAAAAGGAGGTTCTGTTATCAGGATGAGCTGATGGATCAGATGTGGGAAGTGAGCGGAAGAGGGAAATCAAGGACAACTTCTTGATTTGTGGCTAGAGGGGGTGAATCGAAGTGCCATTTACTGAGATGCGGAGGAACAGCTTTCGGGGGAAAGCCAAACACACCGTTTGGATGTATTATGTTTGAAATAACTACTGCCTATCAAAGTGGAGATGTCAAGCAGTCAGTTGGCGATGTAGTCTGGAGCTCAATGGTGGAGGACTAGCTATAGAGATGATAATTTGGGAGGTTTTGGTAGATAGATGTTGTTTAAAGCCACGAGCCAGGAGGAGAGTCCCAAAGACATAAGTGTCAATGGCGAAGAGCATGGGTGCAAGGACTGAATCCTGGGGCGCTCCCAACATTTAATGGTCAAGAGATGAGGAGAATCAGCGAAGAAGACTGAATAGATATGGCTAGTAAGGTTGGAGGGGAACAGAGGGAACTATCCTGAAAGCTGAGAGAAGTGGGTGTTTTCTGTCAGCCAGGGGCCAGATAGAAAACAGACACCACATTCAGAATTTTAAACGGAAAGAACCTAACATGAGGAGTTGGTTACTCAGGTGAGAGCTATTCCTCTCAGGAAGCGCTGAGAAGCGAAGGTGGGGATGGTGAATTTACCCAGAAATTGCGCAACAGCAGGAAGCTGCTTCGCCTCTAGGGCTTCTAGCTGCTTCCCCTCCACAGGAGGTAAAAGTAGGAGGTGGTGTTACTCAAGTAGGTAACCAGCAGAAGCAGGAAGGCTGGCCCAGCAGGAGCTGGGTCCGTGGAGGGAGGAGGGCCTATCCAGGGGGAGCCTCGGAAGAGGTGCAGTCACTGTTAGAGATGACACTCCACACAGAGGGAAAGGGAGGGGAGTACCCTGGCTCCTCCCCTCCGCCTGCGCGCCAGTCTTCAGCCAGTGGTTCCCATTGGCCAAACCCGATCGGAAGTCAGAGGGAAAGGGCACCTGGGAAATGTAGTTGTCTATTGTACACAACAAGAGCGGAAAGGTCGGGGGGGGGGGTGGCTCTGAGAACAAATAGGCAAATGGCCAGCACGTGTAAATAAGGTGAGGGCTTGGAAATAAGTATTGCATTTAGTGGAGGTCACCCGTGACCTTGAGAAGAGCCGTTCAGGAGAGTGGTGTGAGCAAAAGCCTGACAGGAGTGAATTCAAGAGAGAATGGGAGGAGAGGGATTGGAGGCAGTGAATACAGATGACTTTTTTTTTTTTTTTTTGGAGTTTTGCTGTAAAAGGAAAAGTGGTATGTGAAGTGGGAAGTAAGATTGACAGTAGGTATTTTCAAGATAGAAGAAATAACAGCATATTTGAATGCTGATGAGGAAAAAGCCAAGAGAGAAGTAAAAATGGATCATGCAGGAGAGGGAATTACTGGAGTAATCTACCTGAGTGGACAGGAGGGGATAGGAGCCAGTGCAAAATGATACAATAATACTGTTTGTAGAAAATCAGTCCTAGTATCTTCATCACTCAGCTTTGGAAAAACACCTTAAAAATCGTGTGCTCTAACCTCCCACATGCAGGAATTCCCCGGGCAGCCCCCCAGACACATATTGGCCCAGCCTTTGCTTGAGAGTCTCCAGTCTTACAAAGCAGCCATTTCCGTTTTAAGGCAGATATAATTGTTAGAAAAACTTTCCTTTTCACAATAATCAGATGCAATTAATGCCTTGTTCTGGATTGGGTTATGCTTTGGATAAACCAGCTGTAAGGGTCATTTTGGGGTCAATTGGGAAAATATAATATACATATGTGGTATTCGATGAGATGAAAGCTTATTAAAATGGTGAAGATTATTGGCTGAAAAAAGCAGTTTGCAAAACAGTATATGGAGTGATCTTACTTGGTTTATTATGTATCTGTTCATGTATACACATGTATACACGGGGAGGGGGAAGATCTGGAAGGATATGCATTGAGATACTAACAGCAGTGATCTCTGGGTAATGAGAATGTGTCATTGAGTTCTAGCAGTGAACAGTTCAATGAACAGACAGTTCTTAAACTGTTCTAGAGAATAGAAAAAGATCATTTCCCCCAATTCTTTATATGAAAATAGGATAACTGATACCAAACCTGACAATGATAGCAGGAAAAAGAAATGTATGGACCAATCTCACCTAAAAATATACATATAAAAAAATCCTGAATATAGATGTTCTAAAGTTCTAAATAAGATGTTAACAAGTAGAATTTAGATGACATTCTAGAGGCATTTTCATTAATGTCAGGAATGAGACTAGGATGCCTGCCATCATTGCTACTACTCAATATTATTCTGGAAGTTCTACCTTCCTGAATAAAATAAGAAGATTGAGAGGTATAAATATTTTAAAGGAAGTGACAAAATGATCATTGTTTTATTAAGGTTTTTTTGGATATTAGGAACAGGTACTCAAGTTATCTTAAATAATAGGGATTAATTGTAAAGATATACATGGGAGTAAGGGACTAGGAATAGAAGAAAAATTTCTTAATAATGATCAAAGGTATCTACAAAAAATTGTACAACAAGTATCATACTTAAAAGCTTGCCTCCTGGAATTGGAAATGAGACATGGATTCCCTCTATTACCATTGTATTGGAAATCCTAGCCAGTGCAATAAAAGAAGAAAAATAAACAAAAAGATTAAAGAACTAGAAAAGAAGAAATAATGCTGTCATCATTTGTAGAAAACACAACCGTGTACAAAGAATATCCAAAAGAATTGAAGGATAAACGTTTGAATTGTTAAATGAATTTACATAAGTTGCTGGACATGTGGTCAATATGGAAAATTAATTGTATTTCTCTAAGCAACAAGCATTTGGAAACTTAAAAAAATAAATATTAAGTCATTATAATAGCATAAGAAATACCTACAGATAAATCTAGGAAAACATGGGTAAGGCCTTTACCTAGAAAAATATAAAAGAGTACTGAGAAAAATTAAAACCTAAATAAATGGAGTGATATTCATGGGTTGGAAGACTCGATAGCTTTAGGGTGTCAATTCTCAGCAGAGTGATTTATAGATTCAATGAGACTCCATTCAAAAATCCCAACATTTGTATGTGTGTGTGTGTTGGGGGGGGTGACTTGACAAGGTAATTTAAATTCTATGGAAAAGGTCCGAGAATAGCCAAGGCACTCTCGAAGAGCTAGGTAGAAAGATAGTTCTACTAGATATTCTTATTATATAGCGAAAGTAATTAAAACAATATGATATTGGCCCAGTGATAGGCATATGGACCAATAGAACAGAACAGGGAATCCAGAAACAGACCCACACAGATACAACAGCTATGTAACAAAGGTGCCACTGCTTCTCCGTAGGAAAAGGATTTTTTTCCAATAAACTTCGCCAGGACAATTACCTGGCCATATGGCAAAAAGAAAACATGACCACTACCTCATATCATCCGTAAATATCAATTCCAGATAAATCATAGATCTAAATGAGCAAGGTAAAATAAAAAAAACTTCTAGAAAATGGGGAGCCTGGCTGGCTCAGTTGGTAGAGCACGCAACTCTTGATCTTAGGGTCATGGGATCAAGTCCCACATTGGGTGTAGAGTTTACTTAAAAAAAAAAAAATTCTAGGGACGCCTGGGTGGCTCAGTTGGTTAAGTGTCTGCCTTCAGCTCAGGTCATGATCCCAGCTCAGCGGGGAGCCTGCTTCTCCCTCTCTCTGCCTGCTGCTCCCCCTACTTGTGCTCTCTCTCTCTGTCAAATAAATAAAATCTTTAAACAAAACAAACAAAACTTCTAAAAAAAAAAAGGCTAGAAAATACTATAGTAAAATATTTTCATTATCTTTGGGAAATGAAAGACCTTTCAATCAAAACACAAAAAGCACTAACCATAAAAGAGGTATGCATTTGGCTACATTAAAATTCAGAGCTTCCGTTCATCAACAAAACAAAACACCATTAAGAGCGTGTAATAGCAAACCACAGAGCGGGTGAAGATATTTCTAATACAGGAAAGTATAAAGCTCATGTCCAAAATCTCTAGAGAACTACAAATCATCTAGACAATAGAGGGTTTGACTTTGGCAGTCAGACACAGACACCCCACAAGGAGGCCAAGGCCACTGACTCCTTTTGCCTCTGAAGGTAGAGCCAGAGAGAGGGAGGGAGGTGGGAAGGTAGGACTCTGAAATAGAATTTGCTGTCGAAAAACCGTCACTGAACGGGGTTTTTCCTCCCAGAAAGACCAGGGGAACAGGTGGCCCCAGCCCATCGTGGCCTCGGTCACAGACCCTGAAAGGACAGGTGAGTGGAGTGCTCTCTGGAGGTGGAAGGATAGACCGAGTCAACTCTAAAGGTCAAGTCTCTCTCTCTCTTTTTGGTGAAGAGTCCCCCGCTCGACCGACTGAGCCAGCCAGGCGCCCTGAAAGGTCCGTTCTTAATCTCAGCTTGCCCCTTCCAGCTCAGCCCTGGCCTAAGACTGAGAGCAAGGATGAGCTTCCAGGAAGCCCCTGCCTGTCCTCCCGGGTGGCTGGGGGTTGGGGGTGCAGGAGGGAACCCGGTCATGCCTTTGGAATGGAGCCCTGGAGAGAGTGAGTTATTAATAGACTTTCCTGCGGGGCCTCCCCACCCTCCCCCCGTGAGTCCCGGCCCGATTTGGACGGCTTCCAAGCCGGGGATCCAGTTTGGTTCCCCTGCTCCTAGGCACCACGCACAATCTCCACGGCTTGTTCATTCCTTCTGATCCCCAACTCCTGCGATCCCCCCGCGCTCACTGCCCTCCAGCCCCTGCGGTCTCCTCCCCGCTTCTCACAGGTTCGTTCCCTCATTCTCACAGGCACGTTCCCGCCTGAGGCCTTCGCGTTTGCCGTTCCCCTGCCTGGAACGCTCTTTCCTCGGGTATCTGTGTGGCCTGCTCCTTCACCTGCTTCGGGCCTTGACGTTAATGTCTTTTTCTCAGAGAAGTCTTTGCTGTCCATTCTCCTGAAAATTTCCTCACCTGCCCGTACTTCCTACCCTCCTTTCTTGCTGCCATCCCCCTCCCCAGGCTCCATATATTTTTGTCGCTCGTTTTGTTTATTGTCTGGCACTCCCACCGTGATGTAAGCTCAGCGAAGAGAGGGGTTATTTTTGGGGTCGCTGTTGTATGCCAGAGCCTAGCAGCGTTCCCGGTAACATCGCGGATGCTCAGCGAACGTCGGCGGAGTGAGTGCACGGGCCGAGCAGACGCTGAGCGCTGGCTGCTGCGCCGGCCGTGCTAGGCCCTGCGGTATGATGGAGAAAGATGCAAGCCTACGTCTAGCCCTCGGGAGCTCGCTGCCTCTGCGAGAGCGGGCGATGAGACAGGCCTGTAGGGACCCCCTGTTCGGATACCCCAGACAGGAGTGAGGACACTTGCCTGACGGGAGCCTCGCTCACAGCTGTTTGGATTCCAGGCTTCGGCGTGGGAGCTGCACGGGTGGGCCCACAACCAGGGAGGGTTCCCCTCCTTCCGTTGGCTCCTTCGGTCCCGGGCCGAGAAAGGGATCCCTGCAACCTGCGAGCTGCTGCTGGGGAGCCTGGAGCCCCGGCCACTCCGGAGCGCGGCCACAGCCGCCCCACCCCGACGGCGGAATGCATGGTAACGGCCGTGATCACCTGTCGCCCGTCTAGCGTCAGCCCCTCGAGGGCAGAGCCTGCGGCGGCGCCGCTCCCGGCTCCTTGGCCAGTAACCAGCCGGGTCCCGGACCGCGCTCTCTGCAGAGCCGAGCGAGGGTGCTGTGGGCGCGACCGCCCGAGTTTGAATCCGCTCTGCCTCTGACTCGCTGTGTAACTTCAGGCAAGTCGCCGCCTCCCCCTTGGGCTTCAGGGTCCCCATCTGTCGGGGGGAGACAGTGGTAGCGCCCGTCTCATCTGGCGTTAGGAGCGCCAAGCGGGTTCGTGTCTGTCAAGCGCTTAGCACGGGGGCCGGGCTCCCTGTTTCTGCAATGAATGAGCTGCAGATGGGGTCCCCCCCGCCCCCGTCCTGGGCTCGGCCACAGAGCCAGCTCCTTGAGCTCTCTCCAACGGCTCGCCTCTGCCGCGCTTCTGGGAGGGGGAGCCAAGCCGCAGCAGCCACCCTAGAGGCCCTCAGGGCGAGCTTCCCTCTGCGTCCCCTTGCATCCTCCCTCGACTGCGTTACCCGTGGCAGGGCCTGGGGCGCCCTTGACGCCCCCCCCCCGCCCCGTTTTCACCGGCTCTGCCCGGGAGCTCGATTTCCCTCCGTCTCCGCTGCCGCAGTCGGAGCCCAGGGCCCCGGTCTGTCCGCGGAGCCGCCTAGAGCTTTCTTCTGGTCTCCGGGCCGGGGCTGGGCGAGCCCACCGGAGACCTCAGTCCGGTGCGGCGGGGGCTGGCCCGGGCACGGGGCGCGGGGGACAGGAGGGCACGAGTGCGGGGCTACAGAGGCCGAGCGTTCCGAACCCCAGCCGCGGGGTAGCCCCCAAGCCGGGTCGGCAGTGTCCCAGAGGAAGCTAGGGCGCGCTCAGCCGAGCTGGTCTGGGCCGGGCTGCTTGCTGCGGGCGGGCTAGCCTGCGGCGGCGGCGCTCCGGCCGCGTTCCACGGTGCGGCCCGCGCTCCTTGGCATTAAACATATTTGGTGTGCACGCGGAGATGGGCATTTTTCTGTGAAGGGGATTCACTGATTTCACCAGAGGGGCCCGTGAGGAGAGAATGGGCAGGGGCGCCTGGCTGGCTCAGTCGGTGAAGGTCTGCCTTCGGATCAGGTCATGAGCCCAGGGGCCTGGGATCGAGCCCCGCCTCAGGGGCTCCCTGTTTCTCCCTCTGCCCGCTGCTCATGCTCTTTCTCTCTCTCAAATAAATAAATAAAATCTTTAAAAAAGAAAAGAAAGAATGCTTTGGGAATCACGGGTCTGGTACTCAAACGGTGGGAGGCATAATAGTCCATGGGAAGGGCACAACCTTACCTTCAGGGGCTCTGTCACACGCCTGCCTGTGACCTTGGGCAAGTCACTTTACTTCTCTGTGGCAGTGTCCTTCTCCATAAAGTGGGGATAACAGCAGTGCCTACCCTACAGGGTTCTGGAGGGAAAAAGACAAGGCAAAGCCCCTAGTAGAATGTCTGGAATGTGATAAGGTAGGCATTAGCATTGGAGAAGAAGACCACCTGGGGTGTGTGTGTGTGTGTGTGTGTGTGTGTGTGTGTGTGTGTGTTTCTGAGGTTAGGCAGTATGGGATGTGGAACAAGAGTTGGTTCCAGAATTTACGCCCAGTGGTCTGGCAGGCTGGTGGCAGGATCTAGAAGATGGTATCTGCTAGGACGGATCTGCCCCTAGAAGCTGTAAGCAGCCCCATCTCACCCCCGAAGGCCGGGCTGGCAGCAGGACTGACTGCTCTTCCATCTAGAATGGTTTTTAGGGCACACCAAGGTGATCCCTCCTAAAGAGCTCCCCTCCCCTTCTGCCACTCTCTGTGTCCTAAGGTTCCTGCAGTCAGAGTCACCCATCACCCGAGCGACAAAGCCTTCGTTAAAATGTATGCTCGGAGGCAAACCTGTGTGGGGGCTCAGGGTGAGGCCCCGTGACCAAGGCTGACTTTGTTTTTCATTTTGTCCTAGGAACCACGTTGCTATGGCCAGTTAGAAAAGTCGTTGCCACTGGCTCAGAGTTGCTCTGGGCTGGCAAGCTGTCTTCCTGAGTGAGGCGCAGTGGACGGCCTGGCCCGCGCTGTAAGCCCAGGGGGCTCTCATTCTGCCCCCCCCCACGCGGGGACCCTTTCTTCTCAGAACAGCATGGCACTGTTTTTGAAGGTCATCTGTGTCATTCCTGTATGGGTTTAGAAAGCCCCTGTAATTAGGCAGCGGACTTCTCTTTTGTCACTGTAGTACCCGGGGCACCGCCCGTTCTGTGTCGGGCCACACCGCCATGCGTGTCCCTTTGTAGCTTTATAATTAGTTTTCCTTTGTCATTTTCTACATATTGTATTTGCCTACTAATTAGGCTTAGTCCTGACGCCCGTGATTTTCATTCATCCGCTCAGAGACAAGTGTTTATTCATTGCTCAGAAATAGTTTCCTGAGGGGTTTTTATAACACGCAATATCCACAGTTTTATTTACCTGTGATTTAGATTGTTGGCATTAACATAAGTAACGACTGTCATAACAGAAATAATGGTTATCTACCAAAATCCTTGGATCTGAGTCGCGTTTAGGAAGTAGTTGAGGTAGGCTGGCTCGGCCAGAAGAGCATGTGACTCTTGATCTCGGGGGCGGTCAGTTCGAGCCCCATGTTGGGTGTAGGTTACGACAAAAAATAAACCTTTTTTTAAAAAAGGAAGTCGTTGAGGTAAAAAATTGGGGAATTTAGGAACACAGTGTCGTAAAATGTTCTCTAAATAATATACACATTTCCTGGTACAAACTAATCCAAGGGAGAGAGGACGGATCCAAGTGGCCAAAGATGAGGGACCTTGAAATCTGAGCACTGTTTGGGTGTGTCTAAATGATTCGTCTTCTAGCTTTAACTAAGACCACAACACCACTTGGCAATCCTGCCCCATGTCCCTGATCAGTTCCTCTTCAGTGCCACTGGCTGGCCCACAGATTCAACTCAAATGCAACAGCGCCCCCTTCCTCTCTGCCGTGGGCACTGGATGTGCTTCCGGGACCCCCTTCCGGACTGAAGGACTCAGCGGTGCCTGTGGCCCACGGCCCTCAGCCCTCAGCCCCCTTTGGGGATCGCTTCAGCTGAAGAAAGCCCCCTTCCCAGGGCAGCCTGCACCCCATGAAGGACTGAGTATAAAGGCCAACCCCCTGGTCCCCACTCCTAGCTTCAGAGCTTCCCATGGGGCTGCCCGAGGCTTTGTGGAACCCACGTTGCAGCCCAACATCTCCTTCCTCCCATCCTGCTCCCATTCCTTCCCTTCCGTGGGTGGTGGAAGTCCTCCCAAGAGCACTCCCTAGTAAACCTGCTGATCTCGATCTCAGAATTGGCTTCTCGGGGTACCTGCGAGGCTCAGTCGGTTAAGTGTCTGCCTTCGGCTCAGGTCATGATCTCGGGGTTCTGGGATCAAGCCCTGCATTGGGCTCCCTGCTCAGTGGGGAGTCTGCTTCTCCCTCTCCCTTTGCCAGTTCTCTCTCTTGAATAAATAAATAAAATCTTAAAATAAAAAGAATTGGCTTTTCAGCAAACCCAACCTGTTACGCTCTCTTCTCCTACCCCCACCCCCCCTCCTGCCCAAGGATGAGACCCACCTCTCTGGTGTGCTGGCGTCCGGTCCCCCTCACCTCCCCTTGGGCCTTGCTCCATCACTCATTTTCTCTCTCTTTCCCGAAGCTTCAACTTCCCCACCCCCTCCATCTCTTCCCCTCAGCATGGAAATTTGAACAACTGTCTTCGACAAAAACCTCCTTTGACACGGAGCCCCCTTCGAGCTTCTGTTCTTTCTAACCCTTCGCAGTCTAAGCTTCTGGAACTGGCCCGCTGCTGTCTGGCTTCGGCCCTGTCTCATTTGACTTCTCTGGGGCATCTGGCTCTGACGGCCATTCTCTCCTCTCTTCATTTCCAGGACACGTGGCTCTCTCCCACTTTCTTTACGTTCCTTCAGTGATGTGATGTCCAGAGCCCCACCCTTAGCCCTCTCCTTCTTCTGGAAGTCATTCATGACCATGGCTTCAACCACTCCCATACGTCGAAGGTGTCCAAATTCCTACCTCCAGCCCAGACCTCTGCCGCTGAGTGATAACACTTTTGAATCCAAGTGGCTATGAGACAGTCCCCCCTTGACGTCGCGCAAGTACCTCAACGCCAGCCTATCCACGATGGCGCTCGTCTCCACCCCTTCCGCAGCCTGCGTCCTCCCTGTGTTCCAGTCTCAGTGAATGGGACCACCGTGTACCCCGTGACTCAAGCCGGAAAACCGGCACTGTTCTAGGCATGACGCCCCTCCCATGTCACCTACTTCTCCACAACAATCACCTTCTGTTGATTCTGCTCATTCGAAGGTTCTCGAATCCCTCTTTCCTGCCCTCACTGACAATGTCTTAGTTTGATCTTTGGACCCATATAACCCCAATGACTGCAGCAAGCTTCCTCAGCAGCCTCTCCGCCTTGACACCGCCCTTCCCTCTGCTGCCGGAGCAGTGCTCCTTCAAAGTCACTTGGATCATGGTGCTCCCCTGTTCCAAATGCCTCAGTGGCCCCCTGTTGCCTTTAGGATGAAGTAAAGACGCCTGTAATTGGCGCCTCTCTGATCTGGCTACCGCCTGCCTGGCTTCCTCACCCCCCACCCCGTCTAGTGCTTTATATTCTCGCGTAACTGGACTGCTTGAAGTGCTTTGAACATGCTTCATTCTCCCATGTCTCAATGCCTCCTTTGTGCGCGTCCTTCTCTCTGGAAAGCTGCCTCATGACTCCCCAGCTTCTCTTCCCTCCCCCAGCCCCCATCTATGCTGCAAGTGTCCTTGCAAACTTCCCAGGCTCTCCGAGGCTCTCCGAGGCTGTCTCCAGCCCGCGCGTTTTCCCTCCTCTTTACAGACATCCATAAGACCTAGGGCACCTTCTTCACTGCCTCTCCTTCCAGGTCTTTCTTTCTACCGGACTGAGTTCCTTGAAGCCAACTGTTCCATCCTGTAATCCCAGTACCGGGCACGGGGTTTGGCAATTGGTTGCCCCTTATTAAGGGCTTTGGGGATGGATGCATCAATGAGATGTGAGGGGGTAGCAGGAGGAGAAAAGAGAACAAGAATCTTGGGAGGAGACAGAAGGCAGATGTCCCCTCTCACGATTTCGCTTGCCTCGAGGTCTGTGGCTGGCTGTGGCCTCCTCACCTTCCTGCATTAGGAAAGGAGCGCAAGGGGTGCCTGGGTGGCACAGCGGTTAAGCGTCTGCCTTCGGCTCAGGGCGTGATCCCGGCGTTATGGGATCGAGCCCCACATCAGGCTCCTCCGCTATGAGCCTGCTTCTTCCTCTCCCACTCCCCCTGCTTGTGTTCCCTCTCTCACTGGCTGTCTCTATCTCTGTCAGATAAATAAATAAAATCTTAAAAAAAAAAAAAAGGAAAGGAGCGCAAGCGAGCCGGCTACCCTGGCCACAGCCAGGCAGAGAAGACCCTTGCCCATTGCCCGGCGACCACTCCCACCCGGGGCGGGGGGGTGCTCAGAGAGCAGGGCCTCCCACCCCAGCCCTCTGCTGGCTGACCCACAGGAAAGAGGGGAAAGAGAATGTCACCAAGGCTTTTGTCTACGGCGGCCAGGAATAGCTCAGGGGCTGCAGAAGGACTCCAGGAACGTAGCGTTGTCTGCGCCCTTGGCCTTTGGGCTAGCTGGGCCGAGCCTGAGCAGCTCTGCCCCACAGAAGCCTCTTCCTTTCTCTCCCAGGGCGCTAGCCAAATATTTTCTGTGTGCTGTGACATGAAAAAGTTTGATTAATATCGTCGAATGATCTCTAATCATTCTGATCAGGCTACAAGAATTTCTTGAATGTCTACCTGGGGCCTTGGTGTCTTGAATTTACCCATACATTCCCCCCCCCCCCCCCAGTTGAAGCTTTTCCTCGTGTCTTAAAATATGGCAGGGGTCTTTTTTTTTTTTTGATCCCCATTTTCCAGGGAAAGAAAGCAAGGCGCAGCAAGGTCCAGAGACCTACCGCACAGCACTGTCAGAGACAGATCAAACCTCGAACCTGGGAAGCCTGGTAAAAAGGCTTCCAAAGAACAGGAAGATGAGGGAGCCCAGCTTCCGGAGAGGCAGGTGGCTGTGGGGCTGAGCCCTCGAAGGCTGTCTGGTCACAGTGCACTTACACTCTGCCCACAAGGGGTCAGTAGGTTCCATAGCAGCAGAGTGGGGGGTCTGGGGGCATCCCTCCTAATGGAAGGCGGAGCCATCCTCCCTGCTCCCCTACCTGGTTCCCGGCTGCACAGCAGCTACGTGAAAGGAAATCCTTCTACCACCAGAACTTCTAGGAAGTGCCTCTTCCCCTGATGTACCAGGGTTTGGGTCTGGCCAATGGTCTGCTTATCCCGGGAAGGCGGGCGAAATTCCCAGGCGCAGCGCCTTATTATCCGGCCAATCCTCTGGATGTGACAAGCCATGTGTGAAGGGCAGTGAACCTGTAGACGGGGCACCTGCTATAGGTGCCCCCCGCCTGAAGGACGCAGCTGCTCCACAGGTGTAACTGGAACCCAAAATATCACAGGGCTGAGTGTGCCAGGCCAGAACCCTCCCGGGGGAGGGAGGCTGAGGGAGGGAGAGACTTGAAGAACCATGTATACAAAGCATCTCCAGGATTCGGAGTCGGGCAGACCTGGGCTTGAATCCTGACTCTTCCTCTTATTAACCATGACCTCGGGCAACTTAAACTTAACTCCCCTATGCCTCAGTCTCCTGCTTGGTAGAACAGGGAATTAAAGGCAGGTGCCTTTCAGGGTTGTTCTGAAGACTTCTTCACTCATTCATGTGACAGACAGCAGACAGCCTAACCTAGACTAGCTACTGGGTTCAGGGGCTATGACCACGCTTGGATTCGATATGCCTGGCACAGAGCACGTGTCGACTCATGGTAACTTCTCGAAGGTGAGGCCATGAATTTGGGCTCAAATTAGCAGGCAGCTGGAGACATCCTGAACAGCAGAGAAGCAGGAGGAAAGCACCACTGGGGAAGGCTCCCACTGCTATGAGCAGTGTGGCGGCAGGATTGCAAAACGCCAGCCGTACCCTTCTCACAGCATCAGGAGATGGGGCAGAGCAGAGCGAGAAGCCTAGGACTTGCACTCACAGGGAGTTGAGCCCACACTGCCTTTGGGGACAGGAAGTGGCGGGGGGGGGGAGCGGAGCCGAGGAGCAGCTTCCTGTCTGCTCTCCGGAAGCTGCTGGGCTTCATTTTGCAGATCACCTTGCCTGCCTTGCGGCGGTGGTTTCCTGCGGGAAGAAGGTGTGGGCATGCCTATGCGGCTGCAGGGACTTGAGCCAGAGCATTTGAAGGACACGAGAACACAGGAGTGTGAATATGCCGCACTGTGGGTGAGGCCCGACTCCTCTTACTCGGACAAGGACATCATGGGCTGCAAAGACCCCAATGCCCTCGAGTCCTTTAGTAAACGGTCAGCCATGCATTTATCCAAGCCTTTCGGATGCTGCAGCCCTATTTTTTTCAGTCGGCCTCACCGACTGGAATGTTTTCCGCACGCTTTTGCTTCTTCCTACAGGGAAATTCGTTTCTGAAAAACACACCTCTCCCCAGCATCAAGCGATGCCATCTTCTGGTGCATCAGAATCCCCCCTAGATTGCAGGGGTACGTACCAGCAGCAGCCCCCAAAGCCGGCAAAGCTGGTGAAGGAGATCTAGAGGAGTCCCCCGAGATCATTTTCTACATCAGCCAGCTGAGGATCAGAGAGGTAAAGTGGTTGTCAAAGGTCTCCCAGCCACTAGTGGTAGGTTGAACTAGAAATTTCCATAGGTTGCTAGTCAGGAGACTGGTCTATGTTTGTTTTTTCCCCAAGCCAAATGGCTTCCCATCTGGGATGTACTTTTCTGAACTTCCCTCATTGCCTGTACTCTCCCTCCCTGCCCTAATTTCCTTCCATTCTGTCCATACAGGCACAGTTGGCGGCTAGACCTAAGTGGTTTGTCAAGGAGTGGAGACACCAAGCTAGCACCTAGAAGCGTTCATTTTTTTCAAGAAGACGTGACTGAGCACCTTGTACAAGCCAGGCGCGGAGCGGGTGCCCGGGTTATCAGTATGAATGAGAAGGGCAAAGTCCCTACCTCCCTTCGTAGACTTGATAGCCTCGTGAGATCCAAGAAAGGTTTTTATTTGTTGGCTTAAAAAACTCACACACATGAGTTTTAGTCACGTGTCCATCGTCTACCAAGTTTTGGTGGGGGTTGGAGTAGCTCTCAGACCTTTGAAACTTGTTTCTGGTGCCAAAGGAGTTCTGAACCTTGGGCTTAACCAGTGGCGTGTGATAAATGTTTAACAGTCACCTCTCTGGGGGGAAGTGTATACATGTATATGTGTACCTAAGATAATTCTAAATTTTACCGATATTAAGTATGCATGCAACACACATCACATATTATAAAACGCATATAACATTATTAATAAAAGATTCATTATTAATAAATTAATTTATAAATGTATTCAACTAGTTTCTTAGCCACACATCATTATCATTAATAATATTGTTGGCATTAAGTAATAATTTTAGTATTACTTGTTAATCAGTAGCTGACCAATTCTCGCAGAATGCTTTCGTGGGTTTTTGCCGGACTCTTGTATCTGTAACCAACTTGTGGTTGCCATTGCTAAACAGATGTAGTTCCGACATGACTGTTAGTTGACCTTTTCATTTATGTGTGAAACAACAAAGACGTACGTCGGAACTTCATTCATTCCTCAGTGATGTGAGTGACTTCTCTCTTGACTAGGATCATGGTTTTCAGACACTGGGAGATGATTGCCCCATGATTTGGTATTATTCACAGTGCGGCAGCTAGCGACTTGGCTCACAGTAGAGTTTAATCTGCATTACTAACATTTCCCCGCCTCACTTTCTTAGGTCTAGCAAATCAACAACAACAACAACAAATAAAGCAAAGCCTGATTAAGAGTATTTACTGATCTCTGAGTCGTAAGCACTCCGCCACGATCTCAAGTCACCAGCTTCCCTGCGGTATTTCCACCACACAGGTGCGGGAGATGATCACGTAAGTGCACAGATGACCGTGAAATAGAGTAAAATGATTAGGAAGTGATGAGTGTGGGGCTATTTCTTACCAAATTTTTAATAGAATTTATTTCAGTGTAGCTTTAACAGCCAGCTCACGTTTGTGACAATGTAGCATTTGGCTGTCACGAGCCAGAAGGAGCCAGCTCCAGCACACGCCTGGGCCTGGCTGTATTTCCAGGTCCTGAATGACCCACATCCCCACTCCCACACCGCTTTGCCATTCAGTCTAGACCTCCCAGCCCACTGCCATGGATGAGGAGCGCCTAGATTCCAGAGCTAACCCTAGTTGCCACATTGAGTGAGGGCCCTGGGGACAGAGGGACACCAGGGGCTTTTCCACGGCTGGGTGGCCTCTTTCTACCTGAGAAAAAAAGCAGAGGTGGAAGAGAGCCAGAGACACTTGCGGTGAGCCTGGAAGGCACAGCCCTCTGTCCACTTGGCCCTACTCCTGGGCTATAATTTCTTATTGAAGGCTTTCCAGAAAGGCTGGTGACCCTGGAGACTGTAGGTTAGGGAAGGGGGGCAAGCCCTTCCCTCCTGCCTCTAGGATGTTAGCCAGAGCCCTGGAAGCTACTCCCGAGGGCGGTCCAAAGTTCGTTCTTGGAGTCTACTTTTTGGGCCCATTTCCTTTGCGGTAGGAGAGGGTGGCAGTGACTTTGGGTCTTCGGTTGGGCCTCTTCCTGACTGGCCAAGTCTGTTCTGGAATCTAATTATGTCTGGTGGAAAGTCTGCCCAGCATTCTAGGCCATCCTCCGAGAACAGGCCACAGACGAACCCTGTTTCCTTCCAGGCCACATGCCCTTGTCTCTGCTCTCTAGGTCACCCCCAGGCAACTTAGCAGGTCCAGCTGCTCGGTTACGGTTGGGCCCTGCTGGGCTCTGGATGCCACCGCATGAATGAGCGGGCTGTGTTTGCACCTCGGCTGGCAGCTCTCCAAGCGCCCAGTGCCCGGCCCCACCCCAGCGCGCACTCAGCACAAGGACCAGCCCTCAGTGACTGAATGCATCAATGAGGACACGCCTGGCGGACAGTCAAGATCGCTTCCTGGTGAAGCAGAATCACAGTGTGGAGCCCGGTGTGGAAGCGCTCATTTTGGAATCTTGTCCAAGGAGCGTCCTCTAGATTGCTAACATGTGGGGGGGGGGCAAACTCCCCAGTCCCCACCTCCACGCATACACGGTTTTTACCAGTTAGCTGTTCGGTAACCAGGAAGTTTGGACGCCAATGTCTTCCTTCCAACCTAAGAGAAAAGTCACCTTTACCCCTCAGCCCTCGGCCGTGCGCCGCCCCACGCCGCGCCTCCCCTGCCCGGCTGCTGGCCCAAGTGCTGACTGGGAGCGGCTGCTCTTGGCGTCAAGCCCCAGAACATCCTGTACTGCTGAGAGGCTGGGCCGGCCCTCCCTGGACGGCGCGGGATGGGAAGCGACCAGCCCGGGGTGAGGACGGAGACAATACGGGCTCAGGACCCTCTGAAGCGGGAGGGATCCCAGGAGACAGAGGTACAAGCGGTCCGCTCCCTGCCAAGCCCCCGCACCCCACCCACCCCCACCCCAGCATCCACACACTGTCTTTCGGCAGACGCCTTCGGACAACACCATTCACGGGGGTGAGGGGAGAGAGAGAGGGCAGGCCTTCCGAGGAAGCCCACAGAGAGGCATGGCACTGGAGCGCCCGTAGCGAGCTGTCTCTGGGCCCAGGGTCGCTGCCGTCCTTCTAACAATGCCGGATGCCCGGCTCCGGGGAGCGCAGCCACTCCTCTCAACACGTCCTGGGCTGTGACCCTCCGAGGGTGCCAGGCTGGAAGTTCTAGTGCCCGTGTCTGTGTCTGTGTGTGTGTGTGTGTGTGTGTGTGTGTGTGTGGAAATATTAAAACTGTGTTTCCAGACCAGACTCTCCTGTGCTCCGGAGCCCCCAGTCCAGGTGTCACTTGGATGTCCCACAGGCAACTGCTGTTTCACATCCCCTACGCTTCTCGTCCCCTCCTTCCCCCTCGAACCCACAGTCGCTCCTGCCCCATGATCCCTTTCTCAAGAAATCGCACTGCCACTCAGCTCCGCGGCCAACCGGGAAAGCTGGGCGCTCCCTCACCGCACAGCCCCGTTTCCCTTGGCCACCAAGTCAAGCCTGTCCTGTCCTGCACACTTGAGCCTCATCCAGCTGGCCCTGCACAGCCTGCCAAGACCTCAGGTCAGCTCACCAACTTCTCGAAGCACGGTGACAGCCTCTTGAGGTGCTTTCTTGCCTCCAATCCTCCCAGCATCCCGGCTGCACCCCCCACACCAGTCCCACAGCCCTGTCCCTAAACCAGTCCCGAATGATGTGCCCAAGGCAGCGGGGACAAGGCCCACCTGCCCAAACGCATCTTTCTCTCCAACTTGTAGGTGCCTGAAATGCCCCTTATTTCGGTAGTTTCTGGGGACATGGCTGACCTATTAGCTAGCTCGCTCTGGAGCAGAACCCAGCTTCTCTGACTTTTCCTACTGGCATCGAGTTTTCCTGGGCAGAAAGGAAGAAATGTGACATAAAAAGTAAGCGTTGACACGGATGAGAAAGGCAGGGGAAGGCCCAGAGTAGGGTCATGTGCAGGTCCGCAAGGCTAGAGGCGATTCCCAGGATTCGAGAAAAGTGGCTTCCGGGAAAGGGCTGGGCTGGGTCTGGAAGGGACCACCTAGAAGAAAGTGTGCCCAGAGGAAGGCCTTGACCTGGGGAAGGGAGGGTGGGAACCAGCCAGCTCCTGCAGTGACTGGACGGAAACTTCCCTCCTGGGGTCTCTCGGGGGTGGAGCCATCCGAGACTTCCCAGAGGGAGAGGGCTACATCTCCCAGGAGGGGGTTGGGCTTCCTTCCAGAGGGGGCAGAAACCAGGGAGAGGGAATTGGGGGTGGGGCTGTAGAAGGAGCTCCCATTCTCCCCTCGGAGACCTCTGACTCCAAGAGGTGACAGCCCCACATTTCCCCCCAAACATAATTACCCCGATGCCTCTCCCCGTTCAGCCTGCAAGGGGCCCGTCTTCTGTGCTGGCTCTTCCTCTGAGGCCAACCCCTCTCCCTGCAGTCCTTGGGAATCCATCTTTTACCTCTCTCAGCCCCGCAGCCCTGTAACGCGGGAGGTGGGGAGGGTTCCAAATCCCCAAACTACCCAAAGCTACAAATTACAAAACAAAACATGAGTCAACATTGTGGCGAAAGGTCTTTTTTTTTTTTCCCTACAGATACAGGTTGTGTAGACCTCATTGTCCTCGGGATTAAAGTCCAGATGCCAATCATAATTTGCAAGTCTCTTCAAGATCTGGCGGCTGCTAAATGAGGAGATGTCGGTCAGAGGGTACACTTGTGTTTATGAGTAAGTTCTAGAGACCTAACAGCGTGGTGATTATAGTTAATCAGACTGTATTATATACTTGAAAGTTGCTAGGAGGGTCGATCTTAAATGTTCTGAGCACAAACAAGAAATGGCATGTGACGGGATGGACGTGTTAGTGAACACTCTGATGCTTGTCATTTCACAATATACAAATCACGTTGTACGTCTTACACTCACACGGTGTTATCTGCGAATTACAGCTCAGGAAAGCTGCAAAAACAAAGGTCCGGCTGCTGTTTTTACCTCTCAGCGCTCCCCCAACCCCTGTTCCTTTGTACCTGACAGCCGGTTATCATTTTTTAATTTTTATTTGGAAAGAATTTCCAATTTAGAAAACACTGGAAGAATGAAAATAGCACAAGGAGCACTTGTATAAGCCTATTGTTAATATTTTATCCCATTGCCTTTATCATTTGGGTTCTCTGCCCGCACGCACACATCATGTGTATACATTATCCACACACACGTATGTGCACATTACATATATACATCCTGAATACCATCTTATACTCGCACATACACACTCCTGTCTGAGCCACGCGAGGGGAGGTTGTATGTATCATGATCCTTTACTCCTACACTTCAGTGAATTTCCTAAGCAGAGAGACATCCTCTCCCACAGCCAGAGAATGGCTTTCAGTTTCCTACATGGAACAGTGTTACAATACTTTTTTTTTTTTTTAGGAAGGGGAGAAAGTGAGCGCGCAGAGGGAAGGAGAGAGGGGGAAGGTGAGGGAGAAGCAGACTCCCCGCTGAGCACGAAGCCCCAACGTGGGGCTCGATCTCAGAACCCTGAGGTCATGACCTGAGCCGGAACCAAGAGTCAGACGCTCAACCGGCTGAGCCAGCCAGGCGCCCCTAGAGTCAATCAATACTTTAATCCACTGTCCACATTGCAGTTTTGTCAGGTGACACACTGATGCCCTTTAGAACATTTCTTCCCTTCCAGTACAGGAGCTACTCTAGCGTCAGGTGTTGCATGGCGTTGTTCTTTCTTTCTTTTTTTTTTTTTAAAGATTTTATTTATTTATTCGACAGAGATAGAGACAGCCAGTGAGAGAGGGAACACAAGCAGGGGGAGTGGGAGAGGAAGAAGCAGGCTCATAGTAGAGGAGCCTGATGTGGGACTCGATCCCATAACCCTGGGATCACGCCCTGAGCCGAAGGCAGACGCTTAACCGCTGTGCCACCCAGGCGCCCCGGCGTTGTTCTTTCTATGTAGCCTGCGTTAATCTGGAACACCCCACGCATTTGGGTCTTTATGACCTTGCTGTTTTTGCACAGATCACTTCCCCCTCCCGCCAATATAAATATTCACGTTTTTCTTTCCTGCCAACATTTCTCAGCAGAAGGCTCCTCATGCTGTGCTTACCTGGTGTTTCCTCATGATTAGATCGGGGCTCTGCAATCTGGGGGCGCGCAGCTGATATCTGTCTCTCATTGGTGATGCAAATTTCAATCACCAGTTCAAGGTGGTGCCCGAGGTCTCGACCCTATAGCTACTTTTTTTTCTCCTTTGCATATAATAAACAGTCTGTGGGGAGACACTTTAAGACCATCAAATGTCCTGCTTCTCATTAAAATCTCCACTGGGGGGCACCTGGGGGACTCGGTCGGTTAAGCCTGGGACTCTTGATTTCTGCTCAGGTCCTGATCTCAGGTTCCTGAGATCAAGCCCACATGGGGCTCCGCGCTGGGTATAGAACCTGACCTGCTTAAGATTCTCTCTCTCCCTCTCCCTCTGCCCTCCCCTAAATAAATAAATAAAAATAAAATCTCCACTGAGTTTAGCATCCATTGGCAATTCTTGTCCGATCCAGTCCTTACAATGATAGCTGCAAAATGACAAGTTTCCGGGGCACTTGGGTGGCTCAGTTGGTTGAATGTCCGACGCTTGATCAGGTCGTGATCTCAGGGTCCTGGGATTGAGCCCCATGTTGGGCTCTGCGCTCAGCGTCGAGTCTGCTTGTGATTCTCTCTCTCCCTCTGCCCCCGCCCCTCCCCCTGCTCTCATGCACACACACGCTCTCAAAATAAAATCTTTTAAAAAAATGACAAGTCTCCAACTCCCACACTCCCTCCATCCACAGTCACCACTTGGTCCTTGCACTCTAGCCATTATGAGCCACTGTCCGTTTGCTACACCCGCCAGGTACTCTTGGCTAACTCTTATCCGTCCCTCAGCCTGGGCTGCCACAAATGGTGCACAACTCCAGGGGGTGCCATTCACATTGCGGCCATGCCAAGTGGCAGCTGGGGGTCTTGGTTTAGATGAAACTTCCTCCTGGAAGCTTTCCCAGATTCCCCAAGCACTGGTCAGGCATTCATGCTCTTTGCTCCCGAAGCTGTATCAACACCCTCGTCACACTGTATCGTAATTTTCTTCTTACTTCTTTGCCTCCCTCATTGGGCTACAAGCTCCTCAAGGGTACAGCTTTTTCTCTCTTGCTCTCTGCTGTGCCCTGCCCAGAATATGTATTCAAATGTCAGATCAGTGAATGAGTTTGGTCTCATGTTATAGCTAGTTAGTTAGCTGTATATATACATGTCGCTGGCTTCTCCGGCAGAGGACAAAGTCCTTAAGGACAAGAACCACACTTAACTCATCTCTGTATCCTCTTCCCCTTCGCTCAATACTTGGCACAGGGCCTGATTCATAGCAGGCACTCAACAAAGGTTTGCTGACCGAGTCCGGATGTGTATTGGTTGATAAGGATACGCTCCCCTCCCCCACCTTTCCACAGAACCGCACTAAGCTCTGTTTGGGTGACATCTGGGAACCAGGTGCCGTGCCCTTCGAACCCCCGCTCTTCTGGCACAGTCGGGCCCGGCCCTGCCTGCGCACAGGAAATGTAAGTGTATGTGGTCAAGGTCATTAGGGTTCCCATTACTGAGGGATGCCAAAAACTGAGTGAGTCTCCAAGGGTGACTGAGGGAGGTCCAGGACCCATCCTTGAGGTTTTGAAGTCTTCCTAGATGACAGTCCCTGGCTTCTACCATGGAACTTTCCAGGATGCCCTGGCCAAGCTGACTCGGGAAGTCTTTCTGGAGCTAGGTCACTCGGAAGCCACACTGCTTGGGTCAGGATAAAACAGAACAGGAGAGGCTTGGGGAGGAGGCGTAGGAGAAGTTGGGCTGATAACCCAGCCCTCTGAAGAGCGCAGGGCACCTCCGCGGTCTGGAGCCCCGCCTGCCAATCTGGCAGAATGAGCTCGGATGCCCACCAAGACCCGGACCTGGATTCCGGGCTGGTGTCTCCCTCCGAAGCTCCACAGGGCCGCTGCGCGTTGCCATGGCAGCACAAGCGCCTTTGGGGAGGCTGAGGGCTTCGCCCAGTGCAGAAGCCAGAGCAACCTCTCCCAGAAGGCACTGGCTGGGGAAGCTCGCGGGAGGGCTCTTCTCAGCCCCTTAGAGATGGGGGTGGAGCCCCCAGGGCAACCCCAGGCAGAGGTCGGCATCATAGGACTTTAGCACAGTCCTGCCTTTATACAGGCGTTTTTGTCTAGATAGAGGCTATTCTCCAGGCTTCCCTCTGGGTCAGAGATGCGCCATACACCCCACAGCATTCAGCTTTTTCCCAAGAGAAAAAACATGCACCAGCGGGCCCCAGATCCACGAGTGGCGGCCCGGAAACTTACAGCCAGGGACTAGGGGGAAAAGGATCTAACGCAGGAACTGCTAACACGATCATTTTCATTTTTATTTCTAAAGCTCTTATATAGCATTAACCATATGCCAGGCAGTTTCAAATGCTTTGCAATCTGTTAACTCATTAACTCTCATAACAACCCTTTAAAGTAGGTCCAGTCATCATCCCCATTTGATAGTTGAAGAAACTGAGGCACAGAGAGGTTAAATAGCTTGCTTAAGGTCACACAGCTGATAAATGGCAGAGTGACTCCAGCCCAGGTAGTGTAACCCCAGACTCTGTTCTCTTTACTTTTTTGTCCTGCTGCCTCCCTGGGCTTATCCTTGTGAGAACAGAGCAGGACAAGGAGCAACCTTCCTACTTCCCCTTTTCAACTCTCTTCCATAGGCCCTTTTATATGGATGAAGTGCAGGGGTCCAGCCTGTCCCCTGGTCACACCAGAGACAGAGAGAGGGAAAAAGAAAATGAGGACATTGTCTGGATGCTCGGATGGTTCTGGAAAAGTCAGCTCGAGCAGAGGTGAGGCGTACCTCCAGGGTTCGGAAACTCCTGCAGCTCATTTCCCGAGCCCAAATTCTGAGCTGAGTGTGCCTAGGGACTCCCCAGAGATGACCATGGCATCACAATCTTTCTAACCCTAGCCTCAGGCAAAAACCACCACCAAAGAGCGGCCAGAGCTAAGCTTTGGCCGGACACTGAACAGAACGGGGAAGAAAACGAGTTCGTCGGGGTAGATAACAAGTTGTTTACAGTGAGCCAGGCCCCAGTGGCCTCCTTGTAAATCTCAGTCCTGAGAAAGTATGACCAGAGCTGCAAGCCCCGACTGGTAACGCGCCTCTCTGCCTGTGGAAATAGCAAGCAGACAGCGCACGCACCGGGGCTGGGACGAGGGCAACACACTTCGGAGCCAAAACCTTCAACCACTGAACTTTCTTTAAAGGGAGACGTGTTTGGCACTCCGCTGGGCACAGGGACTACGAATATGAGTACAAATGCTACCATCTGTGCTGATATGATCTATGCTTGCCCATGCATCGATCACCTGGGGACGGCAAGAGCAGAACGTTGTAACGGGTTGCCTGTGAGTGGTTTGGCTACAGCAGTGGGAGAGAGACTAAGCGGTCACCTTGTGAATTTGCTATCAGAGGCACCTATGACCTATGCAGACAATAAATGAGGGACACCCGGCCGGCTCGGTCGGAAGAGCGTGCGACTCTTGATCTCTGGGTTGTGGGTTCGAGCCCCATGTTGGGTGTAGAGATTACTTAAATAAATAAAACTTAAAAAAAATAGATTTGAAGTGCCAGGGTTGTTGACAACGACGAAGGATCCAGGACATACCAACGGAATTGACCAATTGGTCTTCCTGGCCTGGGACACACTTTGTTTGGGCTCTCGCCACAGCGATTATTTCCAAGAGGTCTTCTTACCATGTCCTGGCTAGAAAGAGGTGGGTGTTTTCTTGTCGTTTTTCCAAGCACATCACATGAGGAGACTGATAACCCGGCAAGAATGCGGAGGCAGGTGACAAGGCAGAAGGGAGTTTGTCCTTCCACGGGCTTTGACTGCGTCATCCGCCCTTCATGGACAAAGGTGACTCCGTGGGTGACAGCCCATCACCTTGCAGACACGCCCCTGTCCCCAGCCAGGCCTGGCCCTGGCCCAGAGAAGTGTGTCCCCGATCGGCTCTGGCCAGCTGGGCAGAAGCCAATGCCTCCGGCTGGATCCAGCCGAAACCTGCTAAGGAGCTAGCCCCAGCCTGAGAACAAGGGTTGGCAAAGTAGGTTCTGGTGGTTTCGGGGAGGGCAGGTGGACAAGTCAGTTTTCCGGTGTGGCGTGGTTTTTCTGGACCGTGTGCTGGCCGTTTTGAATCCTGCTCTGACTTTTCCCTCTGCACCCCCCACCCCCAGGCTACCTTCAGGCTCCCTTCTGCGAAGCGCATCCCATCTGCTGGGAAATAGTAACCATGCGATAATAAGCATGACTGCTACCGTTTCGGGAGCGCTTCTGTGGTCGGGCACGGAGCTCAGCACCGTACACGCGTTCTCTCTCGAGCAGTCCTCGCGGACATCCCATGAGGAAGGGCTTCTGTCTGTCTTCCTTTTACAGTTAAAGAAACTCAGCCTCGCAAAGACAGCTAGTAAGTGGTGGGGACCTGTTGGAAACCGGTCCATGTGGTTACCAGCCCATCAGCGCTTTGCTTATAGGCTCTTAACCACTCTGCTCTACTGCCTCTCATAAAGTTAATTTTAATTGTCGCCTAATCCGGCCCTATTTACGAAGGGAAATGTGCTGCCAAAAAATCACTTATGATATCCTAAAGCTAAATATAAAAGGCTCTTCTATTATCGCTTGTTTGGGGCTCTTCGGGCTGAGGCCTCCCCCCAGGGACCTATGGGACCAAGGGTTCTCTGGGTACATACCATTTGGGCAGACAGGAAATAAGCCCAGCTCCGCTGGCCCTGAGTCAAGGCCCTAAAAAGATCTGCTAACAGGGAAAGTTAAGCTTATAAAATCAGCATGGAAATGAAAGCCTTAGACCAGGGCCTGGGATTCCAAATGCCAGGAACCCCCTTCCAACTTACTGCCCTGGGGTGGGGGCTGGGGGAGGGCACTGCCTGGGGATGAGTGTTTGCAGCTGATAGCTGAGGGCTTTGTGGGTAGAAGCTGACCTCTAGGTCCCACTGGGTCACCGTGGTGGAATTCCATATACGTGTCTGACTCCTTTATTCTGTATTCTCAGTTTATTCCCCCTGGGTCTGCACCTGCAGAGAGAACACTGCTACTCTTCTCTTCCTCGGCTTGCTGTACTGGTTAGTTTTACATGTCAACTAGGTTAAGGGAGGCCCAGCTAGCTGGTAAAAGATGATTTGTGGGTGTGTCTGTGAGGGTGCCTCTGGAAGAGATTAGCATTAGAATTGGGAGACTGAGTAAAGATTGCCCTCACCAATGCAGGTGGGCATTAGCCAATCTATTGAGGGCCCAAATAGAACAAAAAGATGGAGGAAAGGCAAATTTGCTTTTTTTTTTTTTTCGCTCTCAGACATTGATGCTTCTGGTCTTGGGCTTTTGAACTTGGACCAGGACTCATGCCATCGGCCACATGGTTCTCAGGCCTTTGGACTCAGACAGGGTTACACCAATAGTTTTCCTGAGTCTCCAGGGGCAGATGACAGTTCTTGGGAATTTCCTGGCCTTCGTAATCACATGAGCTAATTCTTCTAATAATTATCTCTCTAGGGGCGCCTGGGTGGCTCAGTTGGTTAAGCATCTGTCTTCAGCTCAGATCATGATCCTGGGGTCCTGGGATCGAGCCCCGCATCAGGCTCTCTGCTCAGTGGGGGGTCTGCTTCTCCCTCTCCCTCTGCTCCTGCTCGCTCACTCTCGCTTTCTCTCTCTCGCATGTGCACATTCTCTCTCTAATAAAATCTTTAAAAGAAATCTATCTATCTATCTATCTATCTATCTATCTATCATCATCTATCCATCTACCTTTCTATCATCAATCTGTGTCTACCTCCTATTGGTCCTGTTTCTCTAGAGAATTCTAATGCACTTGCTCTCTTGGATTCGCCTTCCTCTTCTAAAATGCTGAGGCTGGAAACCAAGAGACTTCTCTACCAATCACCTGAGACACTCTTTTCCTTACATCACTTCCCCGGCTTCCTAATTCAGAGAAGGGGAGCCAAGCAGCCTGTCTCGCCTGGCCCGCCAGGGCCTGCGGCCCCTCAGCCCCAGTGAGGCCACCTGCTGACCTTGAAGACTTCCTCCCTTTCCCTCTACCCTTACGCCCTCCCCATTCTGTGCTCACAACTCCTGCCTCTTCACCTTCAACAACTCAGGGTAAAACCCGCCTCCGCATACCTTGCCGCTGTGTCTTCCAGGTTTTTCTGTATTCAATATGTGCCAGACTGCTTCATTGTCACTACAAGCAGTAACAAGGATGCCAGCTGCCGTTTATTGAGGGTCGTTTGCCCAGGCACTATCTCATTGATACGTTATCTCACTGAAACCCCACAACCACCCTATGAGGTGAGCACCGTGATTACTCTCCCCATTTTCTGGACGGGAAAACTGAGGTTAAGAAGCTTGTCCTAGGACATACAGCTAAGAAGTGGTAGAGCTGGGATCTGAACCCAGGCCTCTCTAATCCCAGAGCCACTCCCTGAATCAGTGTGGGTTTGCCTCCTCATTTCCATTAGATTCTTCTGCTTTCTTTTGGATTTCCATCTCCTGACACCCAATCCCGGGCCCTGCATGGAGTGGGCATGGGCCAGATCTGTTTGCAGGAGTTCTGCTCACCCCGTCAGGCCTGCCAGCCATCAGGCCCTTTGCTTCTCCCCGGCCCTGCGAGGGAGACACAAACAGCAAGGCTAGACCAGAAGCAGGGAGCCGTGCCGAGTCTGAGCAATCACCGATGTCCCCTGGCGTCAGTCAGGGCCCCGCGGCTTCCCAGCGCTCACCTCGTGGCCACATCACGACTCGCACACCTCTGCTAATGAGGCGGGGGAGGGACTGTCACCAGTGACCCTGCCATCGCTTGCTCCGTTGCCAGAGCATCTATGGGGGAAGCTGGCCTTTTGATATCCCCGCGTTTCTAGGGTGATTGGACTCCGCCAGACAGCATCTGCCCCCTTGTGGACTGTGCTTTTGTGACATTTTGGGAGAAGAGAAGAAAATACATGCGAGTCTCTAAAATTCCTGCGAAAATACCCGAAAACCTGGCAGGGTCTGGGAATCAGCCACGGCGGCTTTCCTTGACCAGGAACAGCAGAACCCCTTGTGAGTCTTCTGGGTTCTTCTGCTTGTCGCCTGGGGGCTCCAGACAGCACCCTGCTCTTCGGCGGTAAAGCCCACTTGGCAGGTGTCTGCCTCTTCCGGAGCTCGTCCCTATCTCTCCCTTTAGTTTGCAGGCGTGCACCCTGCGGTCTCCCTTCAGAAATAACCAGGGCCCTCGAGCCTCCTTTCCCCCTCATCCCTTTCTCTCCATCTCCCCCGCTGCCCACTCGGACTCCCGCATCTGCTCCAGCCGACGGGGTGTGAGCGCGAGGGCTCCGAACCGTCCCTGCAGGTGGCAGCAGGCCCTTGATACACGTTCTGTCACTGAATCTTCAGGACAACCCTGTGAAGTGGGAGTCATCATCAGAAGGGAAACTGAGCCTCCGAGATGTTAGGCAACTTGTCGGAGGTCACCGAAGCAATAACCAGTAGGGCCAACCCTCAGACTCGGGGCTCTCGGACTCCACGGTCTATGCCTTCCCACAAACCGCCACATCCATCCACTCACTTCACTGAGTTCTTACAGAGCTCTTTCTGTGTGCTGGGTCCCGTTCTTGGTGCTGAGGATACAGGCAGGAACAAGCCAGGCATGGCTCTGTCCCCGATTCTTGGAGCTTCCAATCTGGCGGGGGAGAAAATGTTCTTGAAAGCCCCTGTGTCCTTCTGGTTTCTTTTTGTCTGCTTGTCCCGACTCAATGGATGGGAAACTTTGGTTTCAACTTGGTCAAATTCATTCGCTCATTTGTTGGTTCCTTCCACAAACACTTTCTGAGGGCCTACCACGTACCAAGGACCGTGCTAGTCCCTGGGACATGATAGTGAAATGAGGCGGAGGTCCTGGGTCTCTGGCACTTGCCGTGCCTAACCTTTCATACTTCCTGCCTCTGCACCTTTACTCATGCCATTCCCTCTTTCTAGATGCCCTTCCCTATGCCTCTTTACTGAAATCCAGTCCAATCCTCAAAGCCCGTCTTGAGCCTGGCCCCCACCGGGGAGCCTGCACCCACTCCCAGGGATGGGTCATTACTCCCAGCTCTGAGGCCACCCAGCGTTTGCCATCTGGACAGCTCGGGTGTCCGCACAAGTCACTTGGCACACGCCAGCCATTCGTATCCTTAACTTTCACACTGGTATGTGGATCCTGTCATTTGACTTGCTCCTATTCCCGTCATCACCCAGCACACACTTTCTTTCTCATCCAGAAGCAGTTAGCAAGTGGCTACTGTGTATTTGAGCGATGGAAAAACCGCTGAACCTTTGTGGAGCCCCCCTGAATGAATGAAGAGCTTTCATAAATATTTGATCATTTGGTTGTTACAAAATGCTACCCCTGCCATTTTACTTTTCAACTATAAAATGTCATTTAGGGGCGCCCAGCTGGCTCAGTGGGTGGAGCACGCGACTCTTGATCTCGGGGTTGTAGGTTGGAGCCCCATGTTGGGTGTAGTGATTACTTTAAAAACGCAGACTCTTACAAAAATAAATAACTGACAATCAAATGTAATTTAAATTACTTAGTAGATAAATACATTCTCCTCGTGAAAACGCAAACATTACAGACCTGGCTCCAGTATTCTTTGAGCACCCCACCCCATCCCCCCCACCCCCCCACCCCCCCTCAGAGACGCAGGCGAGGAAACAGGCTGAGACAAGTGACATGGTATGCTCAAGGTCACACAGCTAGTGGAGGGGGGGGGGATTTCCCAACTCGAAATCTCTCATTTCCATTTTTCCACGCTGCCTCCCCCGAGGGCCAGCAGCTTGTTCATACCTGTGCCCTGGGTGCCAGCGCAGGGCTCCTACTGCAGTGTTCCACCTAGCCGGCGCTCCCGCAGACGGCTACCCTCCGCACCAAGGCCTGGCCTACCAGTCCCACCAGGTGAGTGGAGGCTCAAGGCGACAACTGAGGCCATGCAGGCATCCTGCCCGGCGCCTCTTCTGCCACTCCGGGGGCTCTCCTTCGGGAGTCACTACAGCGAGACCTCATAAAGGCAAGTCAAGTGTTTGCTGGGCACTCGCTCCCAGGGTGCCAGGGGCTGTGTGTGATGGGGGGGGGGACCTGCTTTGCTGTTGCTGTGCCGGCTCTTAGGGAACCAGCCAGCGCACAGCCAAGTTCAAATTACGCAAGTGCGAACGACCGGTTGGGGGTTCTTGGGCGGAAGCGTGCGGCCTTGGCGGACTGAGGGGGCTTCTTGGGAGAGGTGGGCTGGCCGGATATGGGCGGGGAGCGGCCTGCGCAGAGGGCACCGCACCGGGAGCCGGCCGGCGGCAGCGCGGGGCGTAGGGGCGCAGGGGCGCGGGGTCGCAGGGGAGCAGGGGCGCAGGGCGGCAGGGCCGCGGGAGCGAGGGAGCGCGCCCTCTGCAGGCCGCCGCGCGGAGGTGCCCGGAGCCCGGCCCGGGGCGCGGCGGCCGTGAGCTCGCCGTTGGCGGCGGCGGCCGCGCGGGGGGCTTTCTCAGTCGCCTCTCTCACCCAGCCTGGCACCGCCAGCCGCTTTCAGTCGCCACGAGGCCCACGACAGCCGTGTTGTCCCCGCAGGGCGTGCCCAGCCCTCCGCTCGGCCAGGTACTCGCCCCCAGTTCCGCCAGCGGCAGGTGGGTACGTTTCCCTCGGCCGCTCCCCCGTCGACAGCAAAGACTACCGTACCGCCAACACGCCGAGAGCGCCCCCTACAAAGCTTCCCTGGAAAAAGCCGACCTCTGCACGGACGAGGGGGCCTTCCCGCGTGAGCTCACAGGCTGTGCCAAGCTCTAGCCCGTGCACCTCGCCGGTCCTGACTCACTGATGCCGTCCGCACTACGGTGCTGCTCTTGACCCCATTTCACAGCTGAGCAAGCTGAGGCGCCGAGCGCTTAGGACCTTGCCCACGGTCTTGCAGCTGGAAAGAGGCAGAGTCATGCTCTTAATAAAGCACGATACCAAGTGCCTCTCCTCACGGCTGACGTTGGGCCAGTCCCCACACAGGCCGGTGGTTCCCAGGCGGAAGCAGTCCGCTTCCTCAGCTCTCCCTGGTCATTTTCCAGGCATCGCGCTATCCTGCGCGGCTGCCCGGCCCTCTCTGAGAGGCCGGGCCTCTGCTTTCAGCTGCAGGGGCTTTATGTGGCACGCCAGGGGCCTCAGTCTTCCCATCTGAGAAATGGTCATCATAGCCCTTGCATCATAAAGCTGCCGAAAGCACTGCATGAGAGAATCCACGCGCAAGTAAAGAGTGCCTGGCCCATAGTAAAACGCTCCAGAAATGACGAATGGCGAGCAGCAATAGACCAAGACCCTGCTCCCCCTAAGGGCTTCCCATCGCCCTGAGAGAGAGAGGGAGAGGGAGAAGGACACAGAGAGACAGAGACAGAGATGGAGGGAGAGAGGAAGGGAAAGAACAAACTCACCTGCTTTCAGAGCAGGTCAAAGAGGGTCACGTTCACTCTAGGGTTCTGACCGCTTTCAATGAGCACGCTACGCTGTCTTAGGAGCTGGGAACATCAGGCCCAGGCGCAGAAGTATGTCTGGTCTAATCAGCCCTAATAGGTCACGTGGGTGTGCCGTTGGTACGGCTCTGATGGCAGCGTCCTCAGGTGCCCCAATAACATGCCTGTTCCTCTCCCCTGGAGTGGCCTGAGTCATCTTGTGTGACAATCGGTGTTCAGCATTGTCACCATCACAATCAGATACCCATCAAGTATTTACCCTGTGCCAGGGGCTTATGCTCAAACGGGCAGCGTGTGCTCACAGGTTGGTAGGAGCACCTGATGTGGACTCAGGCCTGTTTTTACGCAGATTTGGGGAGGGATGCAACCCCAGCCCCTGGCTCTCTAGTTCCCTAGCATGGACAACATAACAGTAGTACAGGATTTCCGAAGCCCTGCTGTTCCAGATCCTCCCTGTAAGCCCAGGGGCGAGGCAAACAACAGATGCAAGTCAGGAAGGCCCCGTGCAGTTTAGTACTGCAGGACTGTCCCCAGGTAGCGAGAGGCTGGATCCAGCCCAAATACAGTCATGCCGATGGATAACCAGAGGAACAAATGCCACATGGCATTCCTTCTTCCTTCCTTTCTTCCTTCCTTCCTTCTTTCCTTCCTTCCTTCCTTCCTTCCTTCCTTCCTTCCTTCCTTCCTTCTTTCCTTCCCTCATTTCTCTCTCCAATGGACATTCACTGTGTGTTAGGTTCTGTGCTCAGTGTTAGGAACGTAAAGAGGAGCCAGAGAGAACCCCTAATGGAAACAGACAAGGAAACACGTGGCTACCATACCATGAAATAAACATTTTAATCCAATCACTTAACGAGTCTTTCTTGAATACCTACTACGTGCCAGGCACTGTTCTAGGCACAGGGGCTACAACCATGAATGAACCAGACAAAATCCCTGTGCACGTGGAGCTGATACAGATAGACTACTTTAGCACTTCGAAGAAGATGGCAGAGAGCCTGGGCGCTGGGGTCTGGGGAAGGCTCGAGGAGGACGTGGGATCTCAGCTGGGTCTTGAAGGACTGTGTCCTGGTCAAGGGGCCAGCGGGGCAGAGGGCGGGAGGAGTAATACAGCCAAGTCTGGAAACCTCAAAGTGGATAGGCAGCGTGACAAGGGGATGGCAAGTGGCTTGGTTTGGGACCACAGAGCATGTGCTGAGAAGAGTAGTAGGAATGTCTCTCCAGGTAAGGTGCAATTGGGGAAGATAGACCAAGGCCCAGCCAGGTCTCTGCAAGCCTGGGGAGGGGCGAAGGGGCGCCCAACACTATCTGGCCATGTGCTTGTGGTATTCGGTTTGGGCTAAGCCTACCCCAGGGCCCCATATTCCCAGCCGCCAGGCGTGCAGCCTTACAGGGAGCTCTGCATTCCTGGCGAAGAGCCTTCATTTAGAAGGAAGGTCTGTCCCGGAAAAGTTAACGCAACTTGAATAAAATCAAACTTAACTCGAGAGCTTTAGGTTCCAGTGATTTTTTTTTTTACAACAATAATTCTTAAATTGGCTAAAAAGAGAAAACAGGGGCGCCTGGGTGGCTCAGATGGTTAAGTGTCTGCCTTCGGCTCAGGTCGTGATCCCAGGGTTCTGGGATCGAGCCCCACATGGGGGGGGGGGTCCCTGCTCAGCGGGGAGCCTGCTTCTCCCTCTCCCTCTGCCCCCCCCCCGCTCATGCTCTCTTTTTCTCGCTCTCAAATAAATAAATAAAATCGTAAAAAAATAAAAAAACAATAAAAATAATAAAAAGAGATAATAACCTGTTCTCTAAAAATGGATTCTGTGAACCGTGCTTTGGTTATTACAATTTCTCTTCAATATTTGTCAAGTGGATTCTGTCTTTTGTTATTGAAACTAGCCGGCTTTCATATTTTAATATGTTTCATGACCCACAATAAAATGTTGGACAGGTTCACTGTGCCGTGCTCTTTGAAACTCCCGTCAAGTCAGACGGCTCAGAGTGCATGCATTATCTTGCCTCGGCAAGCCTCAGTTTTGTCCGCTGTGAAATGGAATTAATTACAATTCCTCTCTCTCAGGCCTGTCGAGAGGATCGGGAGAGTTACTCTACGTCCCGTGATGCGCTTAGCACGACATCAGGCACAGAAGAGGTCAAAATAGCCATGATCCTACCCTGGTTCTGGAGTTTCTGAGAAGTCCCCGGTGCTTGGTTGTATCAATTGTTTTATCATAAGAAACAGGCTTCACTTCATCCAATCTGTCGGGCTCTAGAAATTCAGAAAAGGGCCATAGCCCCTAGTAGGAGAACTAAGAAACGGTATTGAAACTCCAACAAGAGAAATTGATATCCATTCTTCCTGGTGGATAGACCAAGGCACTAACCCATGATGACCCAAGACACACAGAGAAGCACGGGGGCTGAAGTGAAATGACAATGTCGCTTGGCCAGGTTTTCAGCTTTCTATCCTAACTGGCAAACGGCATGCTTTTGCCTAGTGCCCACACACCTGCCTTTACCCCCTGACCTTTTTTTCTAGGATAAATCCACCTCAAGGCTCAATTTTTATAATAAATGCACTCCTGAGCAGCGAGCTTAATTGCAAAAATGCAAAGAGATCTCTTGCTTTCAAAGGTCTTAGTATGTCGTCTCTTTCTAGCAGTTTCTTTCCCTGGGGAGTGAAGTCCCAGGGTTGGGAAATCAGGCTGGGACCCCACGGATTCACTGAAATAGTGTAAGAGCAAAGGCAGCTCTGGTGATCGCACTGTGCCCAATGGGCCAGCAGTGAGTGGGGTCTGGGTGTGAGGCAGGAGGGACTTTTTTTTTTTTTGACCTTTGCTCTGTTTCATAATCACGGTTGTAAAATGAGTGCTCTGAGTTAGAGCTCAGAATTATCACTATAAGCAATGTCCCTATTCGGTCCAGTTCAAAGGTGTCCTTTTCTTTCTTCATAATTTTCTGTGTGTGTGTGTGCGTGTGTGCGTGCGTGTTTCACTTTTTACAGTACCTGTGGCATTTTCTTGAGACAATTTTAGAAAATCGGGAGGGCAGGGATAGATCCCATGAATAACATGAAAATAATGTAAAGCATTGTTCTAAGCACTTTACACATATTAACCCTTTTAATCTATGCCTGTGGGGTAGGAACTCGTGGCAGCCACATAAGCCACATGGGGGAAACCGAGCAGCAGAGCCGTTGAGTTGGATAGTTGCTACGTGAGAAAGTTTGGTGTTTGAAAAGGAGACCTTGAGCTCAAGAGTCCCACGAGTGAGTCCTGAGTGGGAAGATGGGGAACAGCGGGGAGATTGGGTGATAGGGAAGTCCCAGACTTGGGTGAAGCCTCTGCCCCGACGTACAGGGCTGGCCCCGAATTCGTTCCTCTACGCCAGCTCCCCCAGCAGGAGCCGGTACAGGTTTTGTGGGGACATCGGCTTATATAATTCTGGAACCCTCAAGCCTATCTTACTTTTGAACATTTTACAAGACCACATGACCATGAATACGTTGCTATGGGGCCCGGGCAAGGGGTTGCTCTGAAGCCCAAGCAACGTTAGCCTCACTGCGCATCTGCCTCTGGCCAGGAGACGTTTTTTGCTCCTGGCTGAGCAGGGCACTGGAATCTCCTTTTGATGGAAGACTTTTCCTTTTCACTCCCCAACATGAGGCCCTGGGGAATCCATCTGTCAACAGCGAAGTACAGACGTCGCTCTCTGGTTCTGCCTTTCCAGCCACAATCATCTCCCATTTGGGAGCGAAAACGTTAGCGTCCGTGAAATGGGTCACGTGATCACATTTGGCACGTTCTCTTAAATCTCGAGAGTGCTACATTTCCTGCCTGTCTTGCAAAAGTTGCCCAAGGAAATGAAATCCTAGGATGAATGTTCACCATCAAACGCAGACCTCTCTTCCCCTGTCCCTTTCATTGACAGTCACGGAAAAGACATGGATTCACAGACTCCTTTAATTAAACTCAGTTTTGTCTCTGAAGAGGGTCCAGTAAAAACAACCGTTCAATCTGTCACTTGAACATTGTTTATATTTGTTGCCAGGATACCAAAGGCTCTGTTAAGCCTTTGGCTAAGAAGAGCACCATGCATCTGAACTTGTTCACCTGCACATAAAGCAAATAATGGCTGAAATGATGGGAAAGCTCCTCCAAACATTTTAAGTGGAACACAAGGCATTTTTTGTGTCCAGAAATTGCCGCATCCAGTATTTGTTGTTCAAACAAATCCCCACCCGCATACCGAAGTGCACATTATACATAATAAGATTGGGCTTTGAAAAGACAGATGTTAATTATTTGGAGGTAAATCAGGTCACCTTTGACCCCAACTCCGAGCTGTAATTTTGTTGCTCAGCTTCTTGGTCCCGAAATTAATGTAAATCTTTACATTTGTAATTTCACTTGCCAACGCCAACCCACCCACACAGTCTGCAAATGACTGCTCTGAGTCAGAGACTATTCACTTACAACTGTGTTCGATATTTAAAAATGTTCTCTGAAAGGATTAAATCACCTAATCCTAGTCTTTTCACTGATTTGGCTTTATGTAAAAATGATGGAGCCCGAGGACATCTGAAACTGGAGGGGACTTTACAGGAGAAACCAAAGCTCTGGTGTGAGACGTGGCTTGCCCCCAGGTCGCTCAGCAACCAAAGCTAAAACCCGAAAGCAAAGTACTGGTTTGGGGTTTTAATAAAGGGTCGCACTTAGAAATAAATCCTGGCTCCGAGTCCAGAAGCTACCCCTTCCATAAGGCTCCTGCCTCCGACAGCATCTGTGAGTCCTGGTAGACCCCACAGTCTGACACCGGTCTGAAAAAATCATGCCATTTTGAAGCCAAGCGGTCAGACTCTGATTCCGATAAAAACAGATCAGCTGCTATTATCATATGCGTCAATTTTGGAGGCGAGAGCTTTACCAGAAACTGTTCGTAATGGTTACTTTTCAGGAGGGGCACAGGGGATGGGAGAAGGAGGACAGAGGCTTGCTTTTCGTCTTGTATCTCTCCTTTACTATTTGATTTTGATTACCATGTTCAGATATTAATGGTGTTACAAATCCAAAAAAAAAAAAAAACCCACCTAATTAGAAATACTATCCTCACAAACTTCACAGGAGAAATGAAATTTACCCCAGGAACACTGACACTTGAAAATCTGTTACCCAGCACAGCAGTACTTTTAAAAAATTTCTACCAAAGTCTCCATAATGGCAGAAGAGGCTGAATAGGAGCTCCCAGGGGTCTGGGGACAGTGCCAGCAACGGTCCTCAGTACGCAAGAAGTCTCTTCGCAGCTTCTGTTTTTAAAATGCATTCAAATTGTGCAAGACACTCTCTAACATATCTGCATCTCTTTTAATACAAAAATAATGGCTTAAATGACTTACCATCCACGAAAACTGCCCCTGTGGGGAGACACCCCTGGTTCCTTTCTCCGGCAGTCCGGAGCACCCGCCGCACGCCGCCTCCAGTGACTGAGTGAAGAGGCCCCTAGAACGGGAAGCGCGGCAGTGCGCGAGCTGACCTGTATTCCGGCTGTCTCACCTGGAATCAGGCTTCACGGCTTCTGTTATGCATTGAATAGTAACAAAACAACAGCATAAATTAGGGTGTTGCTAAGATTGTGTACCATCAATGTTCGCATGAACATAATGGACATAATGAATTCTATAGCACTATCCTGCACAGCTTGGAGAGATTAAAACCACTTTGTCTTTAAATTAAATTTCAAAAATCATTGAACAACAAGAATAGAAAGAACAACAACAAAACCCCTCGTCTGTGTCAGCCACCCAATTATAGGGTATACCACTTCTTGCTTTCTGATCATTAATGCCTGGTCCCAGGTTTATTTTAATAGCTACCCAATCAGTGAGTCCACATCTATCGTGATAACCACAAAGGGGGTTGGGGTTCCCTTGCATTGTGGTTTGTGGCCCTAAGTGGAGAGCCCCTTGTCCCCTTCCAGGATCAAATCTGTACCTGAAAAAGACCGAAGCTGAAGTTTATTTTATATAAATTCTACACAAGATAATGTGTCTAGTCTGTCGCAGAAAAAGTAAAGTAGGCTTGAACTCATTCTTTCTTTTTTTAATTGAAGTATAGTCAGCATACAATATTATGTTAGTTTCAGGGGAACGACAGAGTGATTCAACAATTCTGTACATTACACAACGCTCACCACGGTGCGGGTAGTCTCTGTCTGTCACCAGACGATGTTATTATGATATTATTGACTGTATTCCCTATGTATTTCATCCCTGTGACTTACTTATTTTATAACTGGAAATTAGTATCTCTTCATCCTTTTCGCCTGTTTTGCCCATCCCCCCCCACCCCACTCCTCTCTGGCCACCACCAGTTGTCTGTCCTTGAGACTGTGTCTATGTGTGAGTGTGTGTGTATGTGTTCGTTGGCTTGTTTTGTTTTTTACATTCTACATATAAGTGAAATCATATGGCATTTGGCTTTCTCTGACTCCTCTCAGTTAGCATAGTACCCTCCAGGTCCATCCACGTTGTGGCAAATAGCAAGATCTCATTCTTTTTCAGGGCTGAGTAATATTCCATCGTACGTATATACCACATCTTCATCCATTCATCTGTCAGTTGGCACTTAGGCTGCTCCCGTATCTTGACTATTGTTAACAATGCTACAGTGAACAGGAGTGCCTATGTCTTGGAATTGGTGTTTTCATGTTCTTTGGGTAAATAGCCAGCAGTGAGCGGAATTACAGGATCATATGGTATTTCTATTCTTAAGTTTTTGAGAAACTTCCCTAGTGGCCACACCAACGTACATTCCCACCAACAGTACACGAGGCTTCCCTCTTTTCCACAGCCTCGCCAATGCTTGTTTTCTTCTGCCGTTTTGATCGCAGCCATTCTAACAGGTGTGAGGTGATATCTCATTGTGGTTTTAATTTGCATTTCCCTGATAATGAGTGCTGTTCAGTATCTTTCCACGTATCTGTTGGCTGAATTCATTCTTAAGTAAGCACTCCAATGTGTGATATGTCTTTGAACAAAATGGAGCCTAATTATGAAAAATTCACATTGGAGTGCTTACTTACTAGATGCCAGATGTCACGCTCGTTCTAATGCTTTATGCTACTTACTCCTCACTCACAACACCCCTAGGAAATATGGTTAGCACTATTATATCCCCATTTTATGAATGAGGAAACCGAGACTCGGGAGACTAAGTGACTTGCCCAAGGTCATACAGCTAAGTAAACAAGAGCCAGGATTCAAATTGAAGTACTTCCTTTTTTTTTTTTAATTTAGCCTATGTATGTATGTAGGCTCTACACCCAAGGTGAGGCTCGAACTCACAGCTCTGAGATCAAGAGTCACATGCTCTATCAATTGAGCCAGCCAGGCTGTCAAATCCAAGTCCTTCTGATTCTGGAGCCCCAAAGCCTTCACTGCCTCTGAACTGTGATCAGAGTTAGCACTTACCGAGTGGTTCTTATGTATTGCTATGGTAGATGCTTTGCATAAATTATTTAATCCCTGCAACGACCTTCTGAGGCAGGCATAATCATCCTTATTGTATAGATGACGAAAACCAAGGCTTCGAGAAATCAAGTAACTTGCCTAACAGCACAACCAAACAGCATGATCCAGGCTTCTGTGATACCACAACAGAATTTTTAGTTTTCTAAGAACTTGAGATATTGGGCACCTGGGTGGCTCAGTCGGTGAAGTGTCTGCCTTTGGCTCAGGTCATGATCCCGGGGTCCTGGGATGGAGCCCCACATCGGGCTCCCTGCTCAGTGGGGAGTCTGATTCTCCCTTTACCTCTCCGCCCCCTGCTTGTGTGTTCTCTCTCTCAAATAAATAAAATCGTAAAAAAAAAACCCCACAAAAGAACTTTGAGATATCTTTTTTTTAAAGATTTTATTTATTTATTTGACAGAGACAGACAGCCAGCAAGAGAGGAAACACGGGCAGGGGGACTGGGAGAGGAAGAAGCAGGCTCCCAGAGGAGCAGGGAGCCCGATGCGGGGCTCGATCCCAGGGCCCTGGGATCACACCCTGAGCCGAAGGCAGACGCTTAACGACTGAGCCACCCGGGTGCCCTGAGATATTTTAACATATAAAAATGGTATGTATTTCAGGTGTACGACTTGAGGTCTTGATATATGCAGACATTGTGAGGTGTTCTGAACTAAGCCATACTGTGATCCTGGTGCTTGGCCAGGGGGCAGGCAACAGGCACCTCTAAGATCCCCTCGGCACTACCTCCCCACCAAGCAGACCCTGGCCGTGAGCAGCACTTCACTGTGCAGGGCTGTGCACTGTGGCTCAGGAGTGGGTTTCATGGGTGCACGAGAATCACCCGCCACTTTCTACTTTCAGTGTTGCGGTTTGACAGCCATGGGGCTTTATTCTTCATACAAATCTTGGGTTACAGGCAAAATCCACTGGATTTCTGAGGCTTGGCCAGGAGCTACAGAAACAAAACCATTTCTTTAGGGTTTTATTTATTTGAGAGAGCAAGGGAGAGCACAAGCGAGTATGAGCAGGGGGGCAGGGGAGGGGGCAGAGGGAGAAGCAAAATCCCTGTTGAGCAGGGAGCAGGGAGCCGGAGGTGGGGCACAAATCCCGGACTCCAGAATCATGACCAGAGTCGAAGGCAGATGCTTAACCGACTGAGCCACCCAGGCACCCCTAAACCATTTCTCATGTGGATCCCAAGTAAGGGCTTATCCAAAAGAAACATAAATGTCCTCCATTGACTGGGCTTTTTATTAGCATGGTTTTTTTAAAAAAGATTTATTTATTTGACAGAGAGACAGCCAGTGAGAGAGGGAACACAAGCAGGGGGAGTGGGAGAGGAAGAAGCAGGCTCATAGCAGAGGAGCCTGATGTGGGGCTCGATCCCGGAACGCCGGGATCACGCCCTGTGCCAAAGGCAGACGCCTAACGACTGAGCCACCCAGGCGCCCCTGTATTAGCATGTTTGACAGAATGCAGCAGATGCTACATTTTTTTTATGAAAGGAGTTTTGGGGTGGTGAGCTGTCTTGCTCGCTCAGTAATCTCGACCGGCACTTCTATCGCAGGCTTGTGTAACCGTGCCAGCCCTAATCCTCTGCTTTGAACGGGATTAAAATAAAATGGCTTGGGCCAGGTCAAGATGGGTGAGGGAAGGCAACTGGATGAAAATTTGCTATTACCTTTTAAGCTTTTTCTTGTTTAAATGAGATTAAATTCATATAACTACCATTTTTAAGTGGACAACTCAGTTCATATTTCTTGATTAATAACCATAGTACTGGGAAAAGTTGGGTACATGGTTCTTTTTGGAGAAAGCTCATTCAGCTACAACCATCCACGGGCATTGGACCGGTCGCGTTTTGGATACACTGGGCCTGAATTTCATTTTGCTATTGTATTGGGAGTATCGATGGGTCATATAACCAAGGTCTTCTTTGAGAAGGGAAGGGCTAGAGACTGGTTTGAAAAGAAAGCTTTCCATCTCAGGAGACACTGTAGCATTTGTTCAACAGGTAACACCTGCTCAAATGTAACCACTCTCTGAAGTATGCAAATTAAGTCACGGACAAAAATATATTTCAGATATTTTTTATTTCTTCAAATTTATGTATCAGGAGTGACTGAAATAAAAAATATAATTGAGTCCCGTCATCATGGAAATGGCTTTAAGAGAAAACTGGTCAGATGAGTATTATTGCTTCCCGTTTTCAACCAGTCAATAGTTGCCATTGATAAATAGACAGCCAACAGTCTGCCAAGAATGCTCAAGATATGCTATATAATACAACATGCCTGTTCCCGGGGGAGAAACTAGGAAATAAGTTATGTGAACTTCTTGATTTCATCATACAAGACCAGCACAAAAGCACCACCCATGCCTCTGAGAACATTGGACCACGCCCCCTTGAAAAAGGCTTTGGCTCCTTCATCACGAGCGATCTTTCTCCAGCAGTCAACTGTGCCTGTGTACATGATGTCAGCTGCAAAGAATAAAGACAGAGTTGGTGACCAAAGGCCGATGATGAAAGTCCTCCCCTGACTTACTAGACAAAACCAGAGCCCCACCTCGAAGAGCGGATGGCAGTTCCGGGAAATCCGACATTTACACATTGGTGTGGGCGATGCTAAAATATTAAAGCCGGGGTAGAGAACAGGGCCATGCAGACTACTCATTGGTCTTAACTTCTAATACCGTTTAAGCACCCTCATTCATAGGCATCCAAAGGGCCTGCTCAGAGGCAGACACCATCAACCCCACCATCAGAACAGACTACATTTTTAAAGCCAGGCATCGCTAGCCTGTGGCCCCAGCTTGTCCCAGGCCCGCAGTCTTTTTATCTTTTGCTTGAGTGGAACTTACTTCCTTTGCGCCCCGACTGCATCATCATTCGGCGGCGAACAGTGTCAAACGGATAGGAAGTCAACCCGGCAACCGCTGTGACGGACTGTGCGATCATCCAGCTGATGAAGATGTGAGTATTCTTGGGATCCGGAAGCATTCCTGAGAACCGGAAAGAGACACTTTTACTAGAAAGCAGAATTTTAGAGGCTTGTTGTTTCCTACACCCCCGCCACTCCCCCATCTCATCCATACATCAGGTTTGTACTGGATGACCGTGGCTTCCTATAGCCATTACAGAAAATCTCTGGCTCTGGAAAATTCGGACGGCATTAATGATGTTTCAGATGAAAGGAACACAGCTTCAAAGCACACAGCAAACTTACCCTTTGCAGTGTCATAGATACCGAAGTAGGCGGCTCGGTAGATGATAATGCCCTGCACAGACACATTAAAGCCTTGGTACAGGCCCTTAATCCCATCAGATTTGTAGATCTTAACCAGGCAGTCGCCGAGGCCTCTGAATTCCCTTTCAGCTCCAGCTTTGCCCACATCAGCTGCTAGACGGGTACGGGCAAAATCAAGAGGATACACAAAACACAAGGATGTGGCCCCAGCGGCACCACCTGACGCCAGGTTCCCTGCAAAGTAGCGCCAAAACTGGGTTCTCTTGTCCACACCACCCAGGAAGATCTGCTTGTATTTATCTTTGAAGGCGAAGTTGAGAGCCTGGGTGGGGAAGTATCTGATGACATTGGCCAGGTTCCCGCGCCAGAAGGACAGGACTCCCTGCTCCTTGGGGATCCGAACCACGCAGTCTATAATGCCCTTGTATTGCTTATCTGCAGTAATTTGCTTGCTGGCATGCTGCACCTGACAGACGAGAAGGAGACCAATAGGGAGAGTTACAACCACGGAGAAGGGAAAAAGAGAATATTAACCTCGGAATCACTGGCGGGGCTTTAAAGTTAGCCACTTCCCACATCTAGTCTAGATCATACAGGATGGACCCTCCTGACCCTCTGAGGCTGTCGGCGTGGAAGAAGTGCTCTGCACCCTCAGAAGGCATTAAGCCTCCACCCCTTTGGGTGGGGAGGGGGCATCCTCGGTTGGACCGGTGACCTTTAGACCTGGGAGAAAGGTCATTACCTCAGACCCAGGTTCAGAGGCATTTGGGCCTGTCCCACGTAGGGCGCGGTCACCTTGCTGACCGTGGCCTACGCCTCGGGTCTCCGGAGCGGCTTCCCTCCCGCGCCGCCCCTGCTCCTCTCCTGGAGGTGACCCGCGGGCCACCAGCCCTACGCCCGTGCGGGCGCGCCCCCTAGAGCCGGAGCGGGAGAGCGCGGCGCAGGGAGGCGGGCGGCGGGGCGGCGGCGGCGCGGGGGCGGACGCAGCAGGCACACGCGCTTCCCGGCGCCGGCTTCCGGCCCGGCGAGTTGAGAGCGCGTCCGCCGGCCGCGCGGCCCCTCGACCTGCCGCATGGCCTCCGCAAGGCTGTCATGTTGTCTCCTTGCCGCGACCTTGAGGCCTTCGGCACGGCCAGGTGTCCCTCCCTCCGGCGGCGGCTTCGAGGCTTCGCCCTTGACCTCCGGGCCCCGGGGCGACGGCCGCGGCCGGCTGCCCCCCGCCCCCCGCCGGGATGCCAAGGCCCCGGCCCTCCTCGCCTCCCTCCGCCCCGACCCCTTCCTCGCCGCGGAACTTCAGGTCACCAAAGCACCTCCCTGCCGTCGGCCTTCAGGTCCGCCTCTGCCCGCACGGGTCGCTTCCCCCGACAGGGCTGAGGCGCGGGGCCCCCTCCAGCCCCGGGGCAAGGCTTTCGACGCGCCCCCTCCCCCACTTCCTGGTCCGACTCCCCAGTCCCCGGGGGGTACCTGCAGCAGCAGCTTGACCCGCTCGATGGGCGCGACCGCCGTCTTGGAGATGGCCGCGGCCACTCCACCCGCCAGGAAGTCCTTGGCGAAGGACACAGCGGCATCTGTCATGTTGGAAGGAATGAACCGGGCGACTGCGGGACCGCGGTAGGAACCGGCTGGGACTCCGGGACTCTGGGGCGGAGCGACACAAATGGCCGATTTATATAGGGCGAGCCGGCGCCCGGGCGACCGGCGTCGGGGGCGGGCCTGGGCGGGCGCCGAGCCCCGGCGCGCGGGCCGGCGGGGTGGCTGAGTGGCTCGGCGCGCGGGAGGCGGAGCCGCCGAGTCGGGCCCGGGGCCGCCCTCCTCGCCGCGCAGCTCGCCCGCGGCGTGTGACCCGGCCCGCGGCCCCGGCGGCCCCGGGAATGCCCTCGTCCCGGCCGTCGGACTCTGGCAGAGGCCTGCGAGTGGGAAGGGCGGCTGAGGTCGCGGTGTGCCTGGATAGAAACCTCTGCAGCATTGAAGGGGACACCAAAAAAAAAAAAAAAAAAAAAAAAAAAAATCTCGGTAACTAAGATAGATACAATTTAATGCAATGTATAAAAAAAATGATGTGGGCAAACTACGGCCCGTCGCCCGTTTCTGTAAATAAAGTTGAATTGGAGCCCAAGGGTTGGGATTACGGTGAGGCAGGGTCCTGCAAATGCGGGATACGATCCTGTCTTTATTTTAAATTTTGGGAATTTGTTCATCATGGATTTTGGCCTTACTTTTGACTTTTTAAAAATGGTGCACTAGAAATCATTTCTTTTGGTTACTGACTTGTTTGGTGCCCCTTAAATTCGGTGCTAGGGCAGGAGCCTCATTCTTTTCACCCTAGACCTGGCACTGCTCTGTCGCTTCCCAGGTGAAGCCAGAGGAAATTGGGGGAACAGCAGAGTTGGGACACTGTCAGCGTGCCCCAGACTCTGCAAAAAACGCGTTAACAAAGATCTTGCTGGGAATTGGCAGAGGAGAGTCCAAAGAACTCGGCTGGGGGTGGGGACATTATTTTAGCCAGCAGCCAAATAAAGAGGTTGTACCAGGAAGGTTAGGAGGCTGTGCGAACTAGGTTGGCATTTAGCTCCTTGGACGCATAGTAAAGTGCTCTTGGATTGAGTAGATTCCTGAACTCCAGAAGCTTTTAGAGGAATCAATAGAATTTGATTGACAGCCATTGTGTCCATGGACAAGTGCTTACTGAGCCCCTTAATCCCTGCAGTGGGTAAGCATTTGCCAGACAAGTCCTTAAAAACCTACTTGCTAGCTTGAGTGCACCCTCTTAGGTTCGGAACAGTAGCGGAGAGTATAATCACATATCATATGTCTAACTAATCGCAACAATGTTTATAAAAATGAGGATACTGTTGCAAAGTGCGACTGCTGCCGATCCGGAGGTTGCCCAGCACACTGAGGGCATGGGGTGTCTCCCTTCCTTTCCCCTCCTGCCCTCTCCCACCTTCTCCAGATCTGCCCATTGAAGGGCCCAGTTCTAGGGCTCCTCCAGGATGGTGAGGTCCTTCATTTAATTATACGTTGCAATTTGTAAGTCTTCCCCGGGAACCCCAGAATCCGAAGTGATGAGCACACACGGAGAGTGTTCAAAGTAGAGCAGTTTGGAATCCAGCTTTGTTGATCGGGGGTGAAACCCTGGACTTGCCTTCGTGAGAAGTTGCTCCATTTCTCATTAGTCGATTATAACAGTGATGCAGCTGGATACAGAAATGACCTTACTGTAGAGTTTCAGTGATGAAGTATATTCTCTGAAAGTGATAGTCCCTCCTCTTACCTTTACTGGTGAGAGAATTAACAGCTAAAACAAAAATCTACAGAGCATTTTATTTAGATGGAGGTGGTTTTTAGAATGCATTTCCAAGTAGAATTCAGAACCTTTCCAGTTTGAACTTTTGATGTCCCGGTTAATGCATTTTTATTGAAATGTTAATTACGCTATGATACCCCTGCCATCACTTAGGTACCCCTTTTCTGTCTTTCACTGGCCACATCTGCTACTCCCTTGGAGCGTGATGTCCCTACTGCTTTCTATTCCAAAGCTCTTTTGCTGTTTCAGTCACTTTCACATGTACTGTTCTGTCAGATTTCTATCTCACTGCAAAAAGATGATCAAATAATTACATAGAATTTGTCCCTTCTCAGTCTTTGGGTGCCTAAGTGTAGTTTTATTGAAGATGAAATATGAGATGGGTCATTTCAAAGCAACTTCATGCCCTGATTCTGTATTTTGCTAGATCCACTGTGGGCGCGAGCTTTCTTCATTGCTTATGACTAGGTATGCTTCAAGGAGTCAGATAGATGTTCTCAAAAGTGTCAAGGTCATAAAAGACAAAGAAAGACTGAGGAACTGTCACAAATTAAAGGAGACTAAGGAGAATGACAGCTTAATGCAATGTGTGATCCTGGATTGGATGCTGGACCAGCAAAAGGACATTGACGGTACTATTGGTGAAATTTGAGTATCTGTAGATTCGTTACTGGTAGTCCACCAATACTGTTCTTAGTTACAGTGCTTATGTAAGATGGTAACATTTGGAGAAGCCGAGTGAAGGAAATATAGAAATTCTTATTTTATTTGTTTGAGAGAGAGAGCACGTACAAGCAGGGCAGAGGCAGAGGGAGAAGCAGACTCCCACTGAGCAGGGAGCCCAATGTGGGGCTCCATCCCAGGACCCCGGGATCATGACTTGAGCCGAAGACAGCCTCTTAACTGACTGAGCCACCCAGGTGCCCCTAGGAATTCTTTATACTTTGTGTGTGTGTGTGTGTGTGTGTGTGTGTGTGCAAAATATTTATGTCTGAAAGTTAAAAAAAAAGAGAGAGAGAAAAGAAAAAAAAAAGAAACCAGGAACAAGAGCCCAGGAAAAATAGAGACTAATATTAATGATGATAATGATGATGTTGGTGGTGATATATGGCTGGTCAATTCATTAAAAACGAATTCCTCCAGTGAAGCATTGGTGGGGGCTCTGTGTTAGTAACTACTGTGTTACTGGAAGCCTTTTAGAATACATGTATAATTAAGAAAGAGGAACTAAAGCTAAGGTAGTGCCTGGTAATTCTCAAGAAAAAACTAGGAAGAAGGTCAGAAATGATACTTGGGCCTCAGTTATGTATGTACCAACACACCCAGAATATAGGTAATAAAGTGAATGTACAATGTTAATGCAAGCAAGAAAACACAATTTTATAGGTATCGTGCCAACTTGGTAGAGTAGGACTTCTGTCTGGAAAAGGAAGGGGAAACCTGGTTCAGCGAGATACCGTGTAGAAGGACAGCCGCGTAGTAATATATCAAGGAGGTATAACCAATAATTCATTGGCCGGGGTGGGGGGGAAGCATTCAGTGAAAATGAAAGGGAGAAATGAAAGTGATTGTGGTTGTGGAAGTATACAAGGAACTGCCTGGTTCGATAACAGCTGTGAATAATACTTCATAAAAGCGTCACATAGGCGAGAGATGGTGATCAGAGGCATAAACCATCTGAATACCTGCTGTAAGTCTCATTATTCTGATAACAACACATTGGATACATTCTTAACTCTCTTGCTGATAATTACAGCTCTCTGAAGACTAAAGAATCAGTGAGGTCAGTTGCTAAACTGGGCTTAATCCTGACAATAAAGAAGGAAGATCTGGTTAGCAAAGTGAAAGTGACAAGAAGCTTGGGGAAACTGACCATGCCGTCTGGATCTGTGAAGCAGAAGACTGCTGAGCATGGTTAGAGAGGTTAACTAATGTGTGTGTGTGGGGGGGTAGACTTCAAAAAGATCAGAGAAAAGGTAAATAGATGCCCTGGCCAAATACCAAAAGAGAAAGATAGCTCAAGAGGGCAAGAGATTCCAAAGATAAAATTCAAACCTGTACAAGTTAGAAAAATTCAGGAGAGATAAATACAAGTGTCCTTACAGATTACTCTCCGAAGAGCTCAGATTTTAAAAGTACATATATAGATGACAGGAGGGCTGGACTTCTAAGGACAAAGACCAAAGAGTATCACAAACCTCTAGGAACTGAGTCAGAAGGGCTAAAGTCCAGAATAAACCCAGGCTTATAAAATGGGATGGACCACAATAAAAGATTCTGATGTTATATTTATTGCAGGACGGTTAAGGATGAGGCGTTAGAGCTTGACGGTAGCATGTATGATGAAGAACTAGGGGTCTTCGTCAACTGGGAGTTGGCCATGCCAAAAATTGCTAGTGAGTCTTGAGTTGGGCCAAGAGGATGGTGGTGAACAGATCAGGGCCTCTTGCTGGCTGGCCCAGAGAATTCATGCTCACTTCTGGATGCCACGTTTCAGAGGACATCAACAAACTAGAACATATTTAAAGAAGGCATTAGGAAAGTGAAGTGCCTGTAAATCGTGTTGTATGAGAAATGGCTGAATATTCGAATGAGAAATACTGGGAAAGAGCTTTGGGTCAAGGAGGGACATCATAACTGTGTTTGTGGGGTGCCTGGCTGGCTCAGTGGGAGGAGCATACAACTCTTGATCTCGGGGTCATGAGTTCGAGCCCCATGTTGGGTGTAGAGATCACTTCAATAAATAAAAAAACTTAAAAAAAATAACTGTGTTCAAAATTGGAGAACCGTCAGGTAGAAGATGATCAGACATTCTGTATGGACAGTCAACACCAGCTGGTATCATGAAGGAGACTTCACCTGAACAAGAAACGACTTTCTGAAATATGAGCTACTTAAAGGTGAAATGGGTGGCTTTACGATGTAGGGAACTTCTCATCGCTGGAGATGTTAAGAGTTGAGGCAGAATGACTGCTTGTTAGGATCACTGTAGAGGAGATTGTTGTGTCGATGGGGAAGAGTTCTGCACCCTTCCAATTCTAAGATTCTATGTATCTTATTCTTATTCTTATGTATCTATCTATGTATCTTATGTATTCTTTGTATCTCTATAAGTTTGAATGGCTTTGAGCATCTGAGTTTGGGAATCTGGGACAAAATAGGAGGAGAGAGGTAATTTAGCCCAGGGGTCAAGAGGGTGGGCTCTGGAGACACGCTGCTAGAGTTCAAATACTGGCTCTACCACTTGTTGTCAGGCCTTGGGTAAGTTGCTTAAACCCTCCAAATTTATAATCTCTTCTGGTGTAAAATGGTAATGATAATAGTACCTATATCTCAAAGTGTTACGGGATTTTGTTTCCTTCAGTACCCACAATTCTTGCTCACGCCGCTTCGAAGAGTGAAAAGGTAGACCAGATGGACAGTGGTGGGCAGCAGAGCAAAGTTTACTGAGCGTTAGTACAAAGCTCTAGGAGAGGGAGGGGACCAGAGAGGTTTGCCACCGGAATTCCTAAGTCTAGGTTTTTTATGGGCTTGCTGGAGGGCGGTTTTAATCTGATTAACCCTCATGCCCTGTCACCCAAGCAGGTTTTTGTCATCTACCTATCAGGCGGGAAAGGGTGGAGGGCTCCTTCCAGGGTGGTGTAAAATTCTTTTAAGGGTGGTTTCGTCTTAGTGCAGGGCCCCTTGTCCCTGCCTGCCTTTCTTCCAACTATCCTTCTTTAGAAGGAAGTAGGGACAATTAAATGAGATAATGTTTGCATAAACAGTCTGGTACCGAGTGAGCATTCAGTACACGTTAGATTTTATTAACACTAAATAAACACCAGGGCGCCTGGCTGGCTCAGTCAGTAGAGCATGTGATTCTTGATCTCTGGGAGTTCAAGCCCCACACTGGGCATAGAGCTCACATTAAAAAAATAATAATAAAAGGTTAAAAAAATACTAAGAAAAATACTAGCTCAGGATGACCAACTCTGCGTTTTAATGGACAGGTCACTCCAGCCTTGCTGAAGTAGGGTGGTAAGCCAGGTCTCAGTCCCAGGCAAGGACCCTGCCTGTCATCTGGCAACCATATCAGAGACCACTTAAGCAGGATTTGAGTGTCTAAGAGGCACCCAGAAAAAGCACTCTGGGTTTTGTGACCTGGCTTGCATTTGCGATATGGAAGACTGTAACATCACTTTGGTGTTCGCCGCGCAGTTACTGCGAGAAGACAACGCTCATCGTTTATCCGCCAATCTTTCTGTCTCTGGTCTCTAATCCTTACTACTTCAGCTTCTGGAACAGTCTTGCTCACATCCAGTTTTCTTTTCTTTTCTTTTCTTTTCTTTTCTTTTCTTTTCTTTTCTTTTCTTTTCCTTTCTTTTCTTTTCTTTTTTAAGATTATTTATTTATGAGAGAGAGAGCAGAGCAAGTGAGAATACAAGTTGGGGGGAGGGGTAGAGGGAGAGGGAGAAGCAGGCTCCCTGCTGAGCAGGGAGCCCAGTGCAGATGTGGGGTTTGCTCCCAGGACCCTGGGATCATGACCTGAGCCGAAGGCAGATGCTTAACCAATGGAGCCACTCAAGGTGCCCCCATATCCAGTTTTCATCACATCCCTGTGTTGTGCAAGAAACACCTCCCTCTTTGCTTGGTGGGTCAAGCCTGACTGCCTCAGTTTAGCATTGGAAGCCTTTTTCCCTCCCATCCCCACCAAGGATTTCATTTCTAGCCCCTCTGGGCAGGCTTAGAAAGCATTTGATGGATTCCAGCCCTGGGGCCACTGCTTAAGACAAAGAAGCAAAACAATCTTATTGAGGTCTAGTTGTCATACAGTAAAACTATGCTTATTTAAAGTATACAATTTGATCAGTTTTTTATGTATGTGTACATCTGTGAAACCACAATTAAGATAATGTTTCCATCACCACACTAAAAATTCTCCCTCTTTCTCCAAACAACCCCTGCTGTGCTTTGTCACTATAGTTTGCATTTTCCTAGAATTTCACGTAAAACAGAATTATACAGGGGCAGCCTGGCTGGTTCAGTGGGAAGAGCATGTGACTCTTGATCTCAGGATCGTGGGTTCGAGCCCCACATTGAGTATAGAGATTACTAAACAAAATAAACTTAATAAATGGTTGGGGTGCCTTGGTGGCTCAGTTGGTTAAGTGTCTGACTCTTGATTTCAGCTCAGGTCATGATCTCAGGGTTGTGAGATCAAGCCCATTGTTGGGCTCTGTGCTGGGCATGGAGCCTGCCTAAGATTCTCTCTCTCTCTCCTTCTGCCCCCCAACAACTCGTGCACGCACTATCTCTAAAAAATAAAGAAATGGAATCATACAGTATGTACCCTTTTTTGGGGGGGTCTGCCTTCTCTCATTTGATATATCTATATCTATATATCTATATCTATGTATATATACTTTTGAGATTCATCTGTGCTTTTTTGTGATTCAGTAGCCAATTCCTTTCTATTGCGAAGTAGTATTTGGCTGCGTGGATACACCACATTTTGTTTATCTGTTCATCACTGGATAGACATTTGGGTCATTTCCACCTTTTACCTATTACGAGTGATGCTGCTGTAGACATTCCTGTACGAGTTTTTGTGTGGACCCGTTTTCATTTCTCTTGGGGTATGTACCTAGAAGTGGAATTGTCAGACTGTTTTCCGAAATGATTGTACCATTTCGCATCCCCAGCAGCAGAGTACCAGAGTTCCGGTTCTTTCGCATCGTGAGGTCTTAGCCCCATCTCTTCCTTGTGATTTCACGTTGCTTCCCTGTCCCCCGGAGTTTCTTCCCATCCACTCCTTGGGTGGTGTCTTCCAGTCTCTTGGCTTTAAAAGCCATCTCTTAGCTGATAACACCCAGATTTCTGTCTCTGGCCACCACTCTCCCCTGCACTCCATCCAGACTTGTCCAGGTTTGCCCAGGACGGTCCTGGTTTATGCATTTTTTTCTGGCATAATTAGTCGTAGCATTCTGGTGTATTACTTTCCTGTTGTTGCTGTAACAAATTACCATAACCTCAGTGGCTTAAGGAACACACATTTATTATCTTATAGCTCTGCAGGTCAGAAGTCTGACATGGTACTCCCTGGGCTAAAATCCAGGCTTCTAGCAGGACTGTGGCCCTTTCTGGAGGCCCTGGGGGGAATGCCCGTTTCCTGGCTCATTCAGGTTGTTGGCTGAATTCAACTCCTTGTGGTTGTAAGACTGGAATCCTCTTTCCTTGCTGGCAGTCAGCTGAGGGTTATTCTAAGCTTCTAGAGGCCACCCTATACCTTGGCTCGTGGGCAACTTTGTCTTCAAAGTCAGCAGCAATGAGTCAAGTCCTTCTCCTGCCCCATTTCTTCTGCCTCTGGTTCCGTCCTTGAGTCTCTCTGATCTGCTCTTTACCACTTCCCTCTTCCACAGTTAAGGACTCGTGTGATTAGATTGGACCCACCTAGATAAACCGTGATCATCTCTCCATCTCGATGTCCTTAACCTTAATCACATCCGTAAAGTCCCTTTTGCCATATGAGGTAAATAGTCACAGGTTCGAGGGGGTAAGGATGTGGCTACCCTTGAGGGGGGATCATTATTCTATCACAGCTGGTTTGGACAGTTACACGGAGAGCCTCTGCTCCAGCCAACTGTCTGCTTGACTTCTCTGCTTGGATGTTTCATGGGCATTTCACATTTAACATGTCCAAAAGAGAACTTTTAATTCCTTCCCCACCAAAAGTCTACCCTACGTTATCAAATGGCAACATTATCTACCTCGTCAATCAAATCAAAATCCAAAAACCTAGGCGCCATCTTTGATTGCTTCCTTTTATTCCCTATGTTCAATTACTCATCAAATCCTGCTGAGTTCAACTCCAAAATATGTGTCGAACCCATTCCTTCCTCTCCATTGTTAGTGCTACCATTTGAATCTAAGGCATCATTTTATTTTTTAAAAGATTTTATTTATTTGAGAGAGAGAATGTGAGAAAGCAGGAGCAGGGGGGAGGGGCAGCGGGAGAGGGAGAAGCAGACTCCCCGCTGAGCAGGGAGCCCCACGTGGGGCTTGATCCTAGGACCCCAGGATCATGACCTGAGCCGAAGGCAGGTACTTAACAGACTGAGTCACCCAGATTCCCCTACATCTAACTTCTTATTACGGCGCCAGCAGCCACATATGATCTGACCCTCTGTCCAGCCTCGTCTCACATGTGCTCTCACTCACGCACCACACTACCGGTCTTCTCCCGCTACCAGTAGTAGCACCTTTGCACCTTCCGTTCCCTCTGCCAGAATGCTCTTCTCCCTAGCTCTTTGCACGGTTGGCTCGTTGTCCTCTTTCAGGTCTCATCTCAAATGTCACCTCTCAGAGCAACCTTCCCTGACTCCCTGACTTAAAATATTTCCCTCACCCCGACATAATTCTCTGATAAAGCGCCCTGTTCGTTCCCCTCAAAACCTTACAATCTGTAATTACCTGACTTGCAGATTACTTTTTTATTGCCTGTCACCCTCCTAGAACGTAAGCTCCATGAGGGCAAGGAACTTATCTGCTTTACTTACCACTGTGTCTAGAGGTCTCAACAGTTGTCAGATCCATGTATGAAAGCCAGTCTTCTTACTCTATCCCACTTTCTGCTTGCTTCCATCTTTGCGACACCGCATATGCCCCACCTTCAACCTGCAACCTATCCTTGACCTATTTGACCTCCAGCCTATTCTTGACCCACTAATATCCTCTCCTTTCCTTCAAAACTTAGCTCAAGACTCATTACTAGCTCCTCTCACCTATGATGATCCCTTTCTTTTTTCTTCCTTTTAAGCAAGCTCCACACCCATTGTGGAGCCCAACACGGGGCTTGAACTCATGTCCCTGAGATCAAGACCTGAGCTGAGATCCAGAGTCGGACACTCAACTGACTGAGCCACCCAGGTGCCATTTTAATCATTGATTCAGTAGGTATACAGGGAGCTCCTTGGTGGTCTTAAAGACAGTTGCTGCCACATGATCGTGTCTTTACTTGTATTTGCTTTGTAATCAGAGTCATTTCTTTTATGTAGGGATGTTTTGTCTTTAAGACTGTGCTTCTCCTGGGTTAATATTATATCGCACTTCTTTATAATCCTCCTAAAGTACTGAGTCCAGTTTGGTGCACACTGCCAGCCATAAAGCAGAGAAGCAGAACACTCCCTTCACACCCCGAGAAAATGAAAATAAGCTGGAAGTTCATTTTAGGAACAAAACTAGAGGTTTTTTTAAAGTTAATTTTATTATTATTATTAGTTTTAGTAATCTCTACACCCAACATGGGGCTCAAACTCATGATCAAGAGTTGCACATTCTGGGGCGCCTGGGTGGCTCAGTCGTTAAGTGTCTGCCTGTGGCTCAGGGAGTGATCCTGGAGTCCTGGGATCGAGCCCCACATCAGGCTCCTCCACTGGGAGCCTGCTTCTTCCTCTCCCACTCCCCCTGCCTGTGTTCCCTCTCTCGCTGGCTGTCTCTCTGTCAAATAAATAAATAAAATAAAAAAAAAAAAGAGTTGCACATTCTTCCAACTGAGCCAGCCAGGAGCCCCTAAAAACTAGAGTTTTAAGAGTTGTCCTGAAATTAGAAAAATGAGGCATTCCTTTTCCCCACTTAACTTTATTGAAAACATCAAAACTACAGCTCAGAAAGCATTCCCGTGTGTGACAATAGCAAGAGTGTGGCTGTCCATCTCATAATACGGGCAGAAGAATACACAGAAGATATTAACATGATGTAAGTAACCTGAGGTCAGCATTTTAGCTCTAGTAAAAAAAAAAATTTTTTTTTTTGCAGATTTCAGAACTTAAAAAAAAATTGTTCACTTGAGGGAAAATGAAGAGTAAATAAATAGACTATTCCCTGTGGGTAAAGAATTTGTCACCCTCCCAATGTTAACAGATTGGGTTACAGATGAGATCTTCCTGTGTGTATGAGCTGCTATTCCTCTGCTATAACTCACCTTAGTAACAAATGACCAAACGACATTTTTCTTTGGAAAAGAAATTTAACAGGGAAAAACACTTTCAACATACTGAAAGCCTGTGTGTGTGTGTGTGTGTGTAAATTAGCAATTTACTGTTATTGCTTTTTAATGCATAGATAGGCACTGTTTGGAAGTACGGTTATATAAACTTGACATGGAGTCCTCAAGGTGAATAATCCAAAATTTGATTTTTTAAAAAAATCGAGTAGAGATGATTAGCCTGAAGTGTTTTCGTTCAGTTCCCTTTTTCTTTTTGATATGTGTGTCAAATGTTCTATTTGATCCTTTCCTAGGCAACTGGGACATCTTGTGAGAATCACTTCGGTTGACTAGATACTTTATTTTAGGGTAGGCTTGCAAAGCAAGTTAAAAAGGCAGAGAATTCAGGCCGCTTCAACGGAACATGACTTCAGTTGGAAGAAGGTCATTAATGAAGTGGTCACGGCAAAAACTGCCTTCCTGAGAGAAGATGCCTGAAGTTCTTAGGCTTGAGATGCTTCACATTTAAATAAAGAAGGATGGTTCTACTACGACAGGGTGATGACTTTAGAATGTTAAAGGTTTTAATTTAGTTTCTTTTTAAAGCAAAGATTTATTTGCTTATTTGAGAGAGAGAGAGACAGAGCGCACAGAGGGAGAGGGAGAAGCAGGCTCCCTGCTTGGGGCTCCATCCTGAGACCCCAGGATCACGACCTGAGCCCGAGGCAGACACCTAACCGACTGAGCCACCCACACGTCCCTTCAACTTGGTTTCTGATAAGGCATAATTTACACCCTGGTGTGTGCACTCAGAAGTCAGCGAACATTAGGAGTTTCCGAACAAGTGTGTCGATGGGGCGCCTGGGTGGTGCAGTCGTTAAGCATCTGCCTTCCACTCAGGGCTTGATCCCAGCGTTCTGGGATCGAGCCCCACATCGGGCTCCCTGCTCCGCTGGGAGCCTGCTTCTTCCTCTCCCACTGCCCCTGCTTGTGTTCCCTCTCTCGCTGGCTGTCTCTCTCTCTCTGTCAAATAAATAAACAAAATCTTAAAAAAAAAAAAAAGTGTGTCGGGAAGACTAGGGTCGAATGGAGCTATGAGAGGCCGGTGTGGGTCAGTGCAAGCTGCGACCCCATGACTGAGCTCCTGGTGTGCTGTTTGCTCGGCCACTTCAACTCCCTGTCTCTCTGAGGCCACGGTGATGCCCCTGCTTTGGCGTCGTGTAAGTTGCACATCTACAGAGTGTAAATAGCACTTTTCATTAATGCTGGGTTTTGTTATAAAATCTGGCGGCCCGCCACCGTGCGGCAGTCGCGCTGGGAAGCTTTCCCGTGGTGCAGGTGTTCACCAGGACATCAGTTTGGAGCTTGGAACTGGTATGTGGCTGAATCTTCTCATTTCCAAGAGCAGCAGATGGGGGGATCCTCTCGTCACTCCACGCGCGCACAGTTATGGGGCGACATTTTTTTTATGATTGTAACACGCCTTCGGTCAGTGCACTTCTTGTTCCATTCAGTTTTAAAGAGTTGGTTTTTTAGACTTTAGCTGTCCAGTTTTGAAGAACTTTTTAAGTTCTCGCAATTCCTGGGGCTTCAAACTCTGATCCACCCCCGGGGTCAATTTATAGCTCAGAGGAGACACAATGTAACCATTTTGGTAAAGACAGATTCTCTTGCAGAATTCAAAGGTGCCAAACATAACTCCAAAATATGGGACTACCTGTTTAAAAGGAAATGAAAATCATGTTAAAATCTTAAAAAGAAAGTATCAGTGCATCTGCAGTCAACCTGGACCAGGGTAAACTGAGGTAAGGGCTGTGGACAATACAACATCATTCTTTTTGGAATCGGGGAAGATGGCAGAATGAAAGCTGGCACAGTGTGGGTCGGGGGAGAGGAATGGCAGAGATTAAAGGGCATGCCCCCTGGGGCGCCTGGGTGGCACAGTTGTTAAGCGTCTGCCTCTGGCTCAGGGCGTGATCCCAGCGTTCTGGGATCGAGTCCCACATCAGGCTTCTCCGCTAGGAGCCTGCTTCTTCCTCTCCCACTCCCCCTGCTTGTGTTCCCTCTCTCGCTGGCTGTCTCTATCTCTGTCAAATAAATAAATAAAATCTTAAAAAAAAATAAAAGCATGCCCCGAGGAAGCATGGCCTGGGTTAATATGCCTGTAGACAACCTGGCACTTGTGCAAGGTTAGTCCAGAGTTCTTAACCTTTTTTTCTGGGGGGAGAGGGGTCATGAAATTCTTTGGGAATATGATGACAGCTATGGATCCTCTCCCCAGAAAGGTGCATGTATGCAAGTACCTACACGTTTTTGCATACGCTGTTAGGCTGGGGGATTAGCTTCCCCTTAGGAGTCCGTGAACCCCCACGTCAGGAGCCTCTACACTAAATGCTCAGCTCCTCCAGGACGGGGCGTCAGATGCCCCACCACTGCACAGGGTCCCCTCTCTCAGGGGTGACTGCCAGCCTGCGCTCATGGGTCCTGTGCGAACGTCGGGGCTAGATGGGGCTGTCCCCAGGCAACCCGGAGGGGAGCAGCGAGGGAACGGGCTAGAATCGGAAGAGGTGGGGAAGCAAGGGACTGACCGCCCTTCTCACCTTCAGCAAGTTGGCTGTCAGCCCATTCCAGAGCGCCAGGACCCCTTGGGCTTTGACCGTCTGCCGGAAGCAGTCCACTGCTCCTGAGAAATGGACATCTACTCCTCCATGGTGGGGAAGGTGCGGGCTCTGAGCCTGGCGGGAAATACAGAAGATGGGACGTGGTGATGTCGTCACCAGGAAAGGAATGTTCTAGTCAGGGAAGCCAGGGTCTCAAGTCTGCCCTCTGGTCGCTATGCTCTTGGCCAAGATGCCCACCAAGAACGGCTGCCACAGGGCCCTTGTTCGATGGGCTCAGAGTGAATATTAACATGCAGTGAAATCACGACACCCCGTTCACCTATTTGTGGCTTATTTGGCTTGGAAGGAAGCAACCATTCAGGACAGACTAAACTTCGGACTTAACATTGCTTCCCAACCTATGCCCTCTGGACATGATAAAAATTGTCCTGTGCCCTTAACCTTTAAAAAAAACCCCTCCTCCCCCGGTCTCCTTGTCTTAACTGATGCCTCCTCTGTGAAGCTCTCGAGCGTGGGCTGGACTTCATCACGATTCCCAGAACTATCCTGACCAATCACCAACATGCTCCATCTTGGAAAGTAACATTTTTGTCCTTTAGTAGAAAACAGTTTTGGGATCCGATGAAAGGACTGAAAAGTAGACCATCTCTATACAAAATTGACACCTGTTGCCCACTGTGAGGGGGCAGCCCCTCAGAGCTGGCTTTCAGTAACGGTGTCCAGTTCACATGAAGCTTTGCACATATTTTGGTTTGTTTCTGAAACAGAGTCTAGCTGAGACTAGCATAGCATCGTAGTGAAGTGGAATCAAGATTTTCCACGTGGGAGGGGCTCCTGGCTGGCTCAGTCAGAAGAGCACATGACTCTTGATCTCGAGGTCATGAGTTCGAGCCCCAGGTTGCGTGTAGCAATTACTTAAAAATAAAGAAACAACAACAACAACAACAAGATCTTCCACGTGGGAGAGGCAGTATAGTCTAACAGTCTGCCAAAGCAGAACCTCTGGAGTCGGACAAGTCAGAGTCTAGCCCTGGCCGCTTCACGTACAGGCCATGTGACCCTCGGCACTTATCTAACCCTCCTGAGCCTTAGTTTCCTTATTCACAGTACCCGCCTCCTGGGGCTGCTGTGAGAATTAAATGAGATATGCATGTAAAGCGATCGGCCGTGTCAGGCACGTAGGAAGGATCAGCGGATAGGAGCTAGCGTTGCTATTACTGTAACATAGAAAGTATGCTAAACAGGGATGCCTGGGTGGCTCAGTGGGTGAAGCGTCTGCCTTTGGCTCAGGTCATGATCAGGGTCCTGGGACCGAGCCCCGAGTTGGGCTCCCTGCTCAGTGGGGCGTCTGCTTCTCCCTCTCCTTCTGCCCCTCCCCCTGCTTGTGCTCTCTCTCCCACAGATAAATAAAATAAAGTCTTAAAAAAAATAAAGTATGCTAAGTACTAACACAATCCCTTACCTAACGTTGCTAGTTCTCCACACCCACATCTGAAATCTTAGACTTCAGAACCCCTGGGACCACAGTGTCCTCATCCGCTGGCCCCCTCCCTCGCTAGTTCCTATTATTATTCATCACGCTTAGATCATTAAGCCCCCGGGCACTTGCCCCCTCCTGTCTCCCCCGGGGCCCCCAGTTCCCTGCTGGCTTCAGTGCCTTCCCTTTCCAATCCTCGCCCAGCTTTTTGTGCTCTTACTCTCAAAATCCTTGCCCCTTGTCCTTCAGCCGCTTTCACCCACACACCCCTTCTCTGCCCCAAGCCACTGAAGACGAATCCACAAAGGGGCAGATCGGTACCACTGAAGCTTCGAGGTTGCCAACGTCTGCTGGGCCTTCATACTGTGAACCGAGCCTTCAAAGTATCCTTGCCTGTCCTCAGCGCAGCTCTGCCAAACCTTCGCACAGCCCTTGATGCCTGGCACCCCGCACCCGTTCCTCTACTCTAGGTAGGTGACCCAGTCTCCCGGTTCATAGAGCAAACAGATGGTACAGGGCCTCAGCTTTTGCTTCTTCGCATAAACATCTTTTCTTCCCACCGGTGCCCTGGATCTCACACCTTTGAAGTCTTCTTGGGCACCCATCCCAAGAGACCTGACTTTCCTCCTTAGCAAATGAATAAACTCAAGTCCCTCTCATCTTCAAAACAACTCTTTCCACCGATCTTGACTTTGCCTTTTAGATACAGTCCAACCTCTCATTCCCACATTAATATACAGTCAAATTACCCGGTTTCGGGGTACAGGTCTAGGAGTTTTAACATACGTATCGATCCGTGACCACCATCACCATCAGGGCACAGAACTGCTCCTTCTGCCCCCACCATTGTCACACGCTGCCCCTTTGCAGTCAAGGCCTCCCCCATTCCCAGCCCTGGGCAGCCAGTGGTCTTCTCTCTGTCCCTACAGTTTTGCCTTTTGAGAATGTCATACAAATGGGAAGCAAACAGCATGTAACCTTTTGAGATTGGCTTCTGAAAGTATTTTTTAAAAGATTTATTTATTTAAGTCATCTCTACACCCCATGGGGGGCTCGAGCTCACGACCCGGAGATCAAGAGTCGCACTTTCTTCGAGACTGGCTTCTTTCACTCAGCACGATGCTTCTGAGATGCATCCATGTCGTTGTGTTCATCAGTAGTTTCTTCGTGTTTGTCGCTGCGTAGTATTCCGTTGTGTGGACTTACCACCGTGTGTTTATCCACTCGGCTGTTAATGGACATCCCTTTCCCTTTCCGTCTGTGCTTACTGAAACAGCAGCAGACTCCGGCTGACTCCACTGCCTCCCTCCCCACTCACTGCTCTACTCACTGCCATCTGGACCCGTGTCCATTACTCTGCCTGCAGATTCTGGCCAGGCCTACCTTGGTTCCCTGCCTTTCTTTTTTTAAAATTTTTAAAATTTTTATTTTCAGAGCACTTGCTGCCTTTTACGATTTGGTATGATTTTCTTATTTCTTTTCTTATTTGTCTACTCCTCCCAGCTAGAATTTTAGCTCTGTGGGAGAGGGGATTTTTGCCTGTTTGGTTCACTACTGTATCTCCGGTATCCTCAACACTGTTCAAGTGTTCAAGTAGCAGATGTTCAAGAAATTTTGGAATAAATGAAATATATTCACTCAGGGCCTCCTACCTGCCAAATTTAGTAGATTTTTTTTTTTATATTTTCTTATTGGATTTTTGGGGCAGTGTTTGACACTAATAACCAGCAACTTTTTGTCCTCCTCAATTTATACAATTTCTCTAGGAAATTCTACCATAGCCACGGCTTTAAACACCATCTACAGGTAGATGACTTACAAATCTTTCTCTTTGGCCCTGACCTCCCACCCTGAGCTCCAAAATCAAATATCCAGCTGCCTACTGGACATCTCCACCCAGACAGCACACAGGTTCTCAAAACTTGACACACTTAGCCCCCAGTGCTGCCTTTCACCTTGACTGCATCAAGTTTATGCTTTCTTCTGTATTTCTAGCTAGCTACGCAGCTAGCTCCACACCCAACATGGAGCCCAACGTGGGACTTGAACCCACGTCTGTGAGATCAAGCCCTGAGCCGAGATCAAGAGTCAGACACTTAACTGACAGAGCCACCCAGGCACTCCTCTTCTGTATTTATCTCAGTAAATGGCACCACTGTTCAACCTGCTGTCCCAAGCCAGGAACCTAGGGTTCCTTCATTCTCTCAGTCTTACTGTCCTAAGCCAATCAATCAAGTATGATCAATTTTATCTTCTAAATACAGCACTTCTCAGATCCATGCCCTTTTCTACGTTCTCAACTGCCGCTCTCTTAGTTCAGGCTACCACCGTCTCATGCATGGATCACTGCGACTGTCTCTAACTTGCCTCCTCGACCCACTCCCGTCCTTTCCAGTGCATTCAGAATGCATCTCTGACGTTTCAGTGCAGACCACTGACTCCTTCACCGACTCTCTACCACCTATAGGATGAAATCCAAGCTCCTTGGAATGATATACAAGGCCCTTAAATGACAATTTTCCTAGCATTAAAAGCATCGTTCTCTCCCCGCACTCCTTAGCAATATTTCTGTACTTCTGTTAGCTCCCGTTATCCCTTCTGAAGACTTCATTTTTTCAAATGTTTATTGGGTACCTACTATGTACCAGGCACTGAGGATACAGCAGTGAACCAAATAGACAAAAAGTCCCTGTTCCCACAGAGCTGAAATTCTAGTTGTGGGGGAGGAACAGACAAAGAAAATAAATAATTATACCAAATATTAAAAGGCAGTGAATGTTCTGAAGAAAATAAAGGCAGAGAAAAGATACAGGGGGTGCCTGGAGGGCATTGAAGTTTTTATTAGGGTGGTCCCAGAAGACTCACCAAGAGGATCTTTGAGTGAAGATCTGAAGGAAGTGAATTGTATAGTTATCTGCAAGGGCCCTGGGGCAGAAGCATGCCTGGAATGTTAGACAACAAGGAGGCCAATGTGGTGGGAATGGAATGAACAAGAGAGAGAGTAACAGGACAAGGCATCAGAAAAGTAACTGGCGACTAGACACGACTGGACCTCATAAGGCTGGTAGGCCATTTTAAGTATTTCAACTTATATTACTGAGTGAGAATGGGAGATGCTGCTGGGTTTTCAACAGAAGAGCGACAAACCCTAGTTTATTATTTTAATAGGATCCCTTTGGCTGCTGTGTTGAGAAGATTCAAGGCCAGGGAAAAGGGTAAAAGGATGGAGGGAGACAGGTTAGGAGATTACAAGGGGAATTGAGGCAAGAAAGGATGGTAGCTTGGACTGGGATGCTGGTCGCGGGGGTTGATGACTCCAAAGTTTCTGGCCCGATCAACTGGGTAGATGGAAGTGCCCTTAACCAAAAGGGGAAAACTATGGGAGAAGCAGGGGTTTTGGGAGGATGGGCAGAGGAGACTTGAGGAGTTCAACCGTGTGACACCTCTTTGACATCTCAATGGAGATGGGGAGTTGACTACACGAGTCTGCTGCTCAGGAGAGTGGGTCAGGGCTGGAGATCTAATTTGGCAGTCCTCAACACCTAGATGGTATCGACAGCCAGGAGACTGGCTGAGATCATGTAGGGCTCGAGCCTGGGGACACCCTAACATTTAGAAGTCAAAGAAAAGAGGAAGACTGGTAAAGAAGACAAGTGCGGGCAGTGAGTGTGTCACAGGGTGTGGTGAGCTCCTGATGGCCAAGGAAGATGAAGACTGAGTCCCAACTATTGGATTTAGAGACATGGAGGTCATTGTTTACTTAAGAAGAGAAGTTTCTATTGAGTGGCAAGGGCAAAAGACCGATTGGAATGATTCAAGAGAGATGGGAAGAGAAAGACTGGAGGCAGTGAATAGGGACAGCTCTTTGCAGGAGGCCCCCTTCACACTGTACTGTAACCAGGTCTGATTCACATGTCTGCTTCTCCCAGGGGGCTGTGCACTCGGTAAGGACTGGTCTTGTTCAGTTCCATATCTCCGGTGCCTTCCCCAGCAGCTGGCACATGGCCGGTGCTCGGAGTGAATGGTTTGTTCAATAAATGCCTGAAACACTCAGTACAGGAGTGGTCTGCAATTATGAAAGCATTTTGACATAATGCTACGCACGAATTATAAAAATGGTGGGTCAAAACCGATACAATATGATACAGACTCTTTTTAGAAAACAAGGATCAAACTTCATATGATTTCTCTTCTCTTCGCAACAACAGTGTGTAGATAGGTCTATTTGACTAAGAAGTGATAATATCCAAGTACAAAATATCCGTAATGATGTTGCTACCGCTGCTACTAATACATAGACGTTTACTGACTGCTTATGTGCCTGTTATAGGTGAGGAGACCGAGGCTTGGGAACAGGCTAAGTGATTTGATCAAGGTCATACGGCTCGTAAGTAACACATTTTATTCTGTCTCATATGAGTTAGTTGTTTCATATTCTTTCCCCTGGGAGACTGTGATCCCTGATGGCTGGGACTACCGACGTCTTACTCAGCTTCTCCTCTTCATCCACCATAAAACCCTGTAGATCGTATGAACAAATTGCAACCAGAGAAGTAGCGCTAAAACTCAATTTTAATCACTGAAACAAACGACCCAGAGGGTCAGGCCTTGTGGCCTGTAGATTTTTGTTGTCTCTGACCATGAAGCCTGGCCCTTTCTTGTTCTCGCTCTGGTTCACGGATCTCGTGACTCCAGCCCCCAATAACCCCGAATCCCTAAACCACAGACTCATATCTGAAAGGGATCTTAAGATATTCCAGTCCAATGGGGACACCTGGCTGGCTCAGTCAGTGGAGCACGTGACTCATGATCTCTTGGTCGTGAGTTCGAGTCCCAAGTTGGAAGTAGAGATTACTTAAAACTAAAATCCTTAAAAAAAGATGTTCTGATCCAAGGCCTTCATTTACAGATGGAAACCCAAGATCTTGAGAGGAAGAGTGACCAAGAGTGACAAAAGCCAGGTGCTCTGCCTCTTGGGCCACTGCAGTCTGTCCTCTGGGACCCTGCCTCCCAGTGACTCCCTGACCTTGGTCTCTAGGTTCCAAGACATAAAATGACAACGCGTGCTGCACCTGACCCCTACCTAGCTCGTGCCCTCGCAGGACACCCCACCCTGCCACTTGTTGCTGCACGGCCCTGGCAAGGACAGTCGTCCTTTCTTGTCAGACCTCAGCCTCTCTCGTGAACCCCCACCATAAGGGCATTCGATAAACAATACAGAAAAACGTCAGTAATTCCAATGTGTATATGTGGGGGGGGGCTAGTTTAAATTAGTGAAGGCTAAATTATGAAATTTTGGAAGGATATTCCATTTTATTTTATATGACTAAACCGGATTAACAAAGCGCAGCGTAGTAGACAGGCTTTCTGGGCCCTACGTTGACATCTAGCCAAGCAGTTTGTGGAAGCCTATGTGGAGCACAAGGTCATGTGCCTGGGTTTTACCATCACACAAACCTGGGTTTGAACCCTTGTCTCCTGTACTCACTAGCTCTGTGATCGTAAGCAAGTTCCTTAACTTCTCTGAACTTCGATTTCCTCATTTCAAAAATGGGGAGGAGAATATGTCCTGCTATTTATATTATTCATTTCCTTACCGAACCCTGGGTTGTTATTATAACTTTAGTGCCATGCAAATTAATAAGGTTCCCCAGTTCTTTATTTTATATGAAAGATTGTTGTGTCTTTCCTTGTTAATCCAGCTTGAAGGATCAACATTCTTTTTTTTTTTAAGATTTTATTTTTATTTTTTTAAGATTTTATTTATTTGAGAGAGAGAGAGAGCACGAGCGTGCACAAGCAAGGGGGGGAGGGGCGAGGGAGAAGCAGACTCCTCATTGAGCATGGAGCCCCACGTGGGGCTTGATCCCAGGACCCTAAGATCATGACCTGAGCTGAAGGCAGATGTTTAACTGACTGAGCCACCCGGGCGCCCCTAAAAATTTTATTTTTAAGTAATCTCTACACGCAATGTGGGGCTCAAACTCACAACCCCGAGATCAAGATTGCACGCTCTACTAACTGAGCCAGCCAGGCGCCCCATTGAAGGATCCATGTTGTATGCTTTAACCATAATAGAGTCCTCTATCAAGGTGAAGGGTGAACCTCTGGGTTAGTCCTTCCCTTTGGGGTACAGTACCAGTCAAGTACAGACCAGAGTATGGGAAATAAAACATGAAATGGACAAGCTGAGTCTCCCAGCCTGGAGTTTCAGGAGCCAAAATGGTCAGGGGTCTTTGGTGACTATCTTACTTTAAAATGCTTACCTGGACACTGTTGCGACCCGGCTTCCTTTCCTTCTCACCCCGCTGATAAAGAACCATTGCCAAACAGATATTAAGAGCTTCCTTTCCCTTTAGAAAGAATCTGCCTAATCATAAGACTTGAAGTTCTTCCTGCTACTGTAAGACTGACATATTAAAAAGAGAATATGTTCATGCAGGAAATTAACCTTATTCTGATATGAAATCATATGATTGATTTATCTTCTGCTGGTTTCCAGTAAAACTACAGAAAAGCCCTGAGTCATGAGTCAAGGTAATCATTTTGTAACCTGGTACCCCCCACCACAACTAAAACAAAAAGACAGTAAGCTGACATGGACCATTATGCAGCTCCCTTTTGGTCTCCTTGGGACAGAGAGAGTTTGAGACTCCTTGCCTGGCCCCTTTATGGTCCATTCTCTATAGAGTTGCCAGAGAGATTTTTTTAAAGAATCAGGTCTTTTTTTTTTTTTTAAAAGATTTTATTTTTTTATTTGGCAGAGAGAGAGAGACAGCCAGCGAGAGAGGGAACACAAGCAGGGGGAGTGGGAGAGGAAGAAGCAGGCTTCCAGCGGAGGAGCCTGATGTGGGGCTCGATCCCAGAATGCTGGGATCACATCCTGAGCCGAAGGCAGACGCTTAATGACTGAGCCATCCAGGCACCCCAGAATCAGATCTTTTTACTCATCTGCTAAAAATATTGTAATGGCTTTATAGAACACTTAGGCAACATTTATAACCTTTGAGTAGTATGCTAGAGCCAGCTCCTATCAGCTCAGGAGAGCTGATTTTTTTAAAAGATGTTGTTTATTTACTTACTTGAGAGAGACAGAGCATGAGCATGAATGGGGGAGGGGCAGAAGGAGAAGGAGAGAGAATCTCAATGCAGGGCTCAATCTCACCACCCTGAGATCATGACCTGAGCCTAAATCAAGAGTGAGTCCCTTAACCGACTGAGCCACCCGGTGCCCTGGGAGAGCTGATTGTTGAATTACAGGAAATCCAGGAGCTGGTGGACCTCACAGATGGTAGCTTGAAATCGGCCATGTGAGAGTATTGATACCGTTGAAATTGGCAAATGTTACAACTCAGGGCTTTTTTTCTCCCCAGAGAATCAGTTGTTAAATATTGACCACTACATTACCACCGCAGCTTGCAGGTAACACTAAGAAATGTCAGTTTTATTCTAAAACAAACAAAAAACTTTTTATGGTAGAAAATTTCAAACGTATACAAAAGGGGTAAAATGAACACAGAGTTCCGTCACCCAGCTTCAACAGTTAGCTACTCACGGCCAATCTTTTTTCATCTCTACCCCTATGAGACATCATTTCAATTCATCTAAGTATTTAATTATGCTTCTCGAAAATATAATGGCTTCTTCTCTAAAATATAAATATATATAATAATACCATTATCACACTTAAAAATTATAATGAATTAATATCATGTATTCGATCAGTGTTCACACTTCCTTCATTGCCTTGTAATTATTTTATAGCTTCTTTGTTTGAGTCGAGGTTCTTTTCCCTGTCTTGTGCTCTCTCAGCTATTTGTTTGGACCTCTGCTTTGGTACAGTCTACCCAGTATGAGTTATCTGAGTGCAAACCTGGGCTGGCAGCCCACAGGCCTTGGGATCAGGCACTAGGCCCTCCTTCTGTCCTACCTCTTCAGGGTCTAATGCTCTTCATCTCACGGATCAGACACTCATCCAATGTCAAATCAAATTCCCCTCCGGTATCGGTGTCACCAGTAGCTTTGCCCAAATGCAACTGTTAACTTGTGACCAGGCTCAAATAAGCCACATGGACGGTTATAAAGCAAAAAAATGAGTAATGGTTCCTCAGTGCTAGGTGTCAGGCATTATCCTGAGCACGTGACACCTACCATCTCTCTTTTTTTTTAAAGATTTTATTTATTTATTTATTTGATGGAGAGAGAAACAGCCAGTGAGAGAGGGAACACAGGCAGGGGGAGTGGGAGAGGAAGAAGCAGGCTCCCAGCAGAGGAGCCTGATGTGGGGTTCGATCCCAGGACTCCGGGATCACACCCTCAGCTGAAGGCAGACACTTAATGACTGAGCCACCCAGGCGCCCCATGACACCTACCATCTCATTTAATCCTCACAAAAGCCTCATGAACTATAGGTAGCATGATTTTTTTTTTTTAGATTTTATTTATTTGTCAGAGAGAGGGGGAGAAAAAGCACAAGCAGGGGGAGCAGCAGGCAGAGGGAGAAGCAGGCTCCCCACTGACCAAGGAGCCCGATATGGGACTCGATCCCAGGACCCTGGGATCATGACCTGAGCTGAAGGCAGACGCTTAACCAACTGAGCCACCCAGGCAGCCCATAGGGAGTGTGATCTTTTCAGCCCTATTTTATAGATGACAAAATAGAGTCTATAAAAGGCCGAATCTCCAAAATCACAGAACATGAGACAAAGCATCAGCTTGAATTTGGGTCTCCTTGACTCAGAATCGAGCTCTATTCCAGTAAAGCCCCACTGTCTTCTGATGCCCAGGACTGAGAAAATACTCTCTTAGCCCTTGGCACACTCACCATACAATCGTCACTGACTGTGGCTACCACAGTGTGTACCCTGAATGAATTCTCTAGGCTAAGACTGGAACTCATGGTATTTTTTTTAAAGATTTAAACAAAAAAAAAATTTTTTTAAGTAATCTGTACACCCAATATGGGGCTCGAACCCATGACCCTGAGATCCAGAGTCACGCAATTCACTGACTGAGCCAGCCAGGCGCCCCAGAACTCATGGTATTTTTGAATAAATGCCTCTACCAGTGTCAGACTCAATGACTATAAAGGCAAGCCTGGATTCCTGGCTGTCCCCTGCTATGGACAACGTTTGTGCGCCCCCAACATGCATTATGCTGAAGCCACCTTGTGATGGTATGGGGCGGTGGAGCCTTTGGGAGGTGATTAGGTCACGAGGGTGGAGCCTTCATGAACAGGACTGGTGCCCTTACGAATAGGACTGGTGCCCTTACGAGAAGAGACACCACTGTGTGAAAACATGGCAAGAAGGTGGCTGTCTGCAGACCAGGAGGAGGGTTCTCACCAGACACCCAGTCTGCCGGCACCTTGCTCCTGGACTTCCCCAGCCTCCAGAACCATGAGGAGTATCTGTTGTTCAAGACACCCGGTCTAGGGTATTCTGTGCTTGCAGCCCGGACGAAGATACCCCCAAAGGAAGAAGGAATGCTAATGACCAGTGCTTCTCAACCCTCAGCCTCATTGGAGACTAACCGGGGAAGCTTTTCAAAACCATCAGTGATTGGGATCCACCCCCAGAGACTGTGATTTAACCAACCCGGGGGGAGGGCTGGACATCAGCAGTTTCGGGCCAGGCTCCCCAGCTGACTGTGGTGTGCAGACAGGGCTGAGGGTCACTGCTGCAGGCAGCTCAGTGCGCAGACCTGAGTCCATCAGCCCGCTGCTGACACTGACAGCACATGAGCCACTTGCTAGCTCTGTGACCTGGAGCCAATGCTTTGACCATTCTGAGCCTCAATTTCCTCATCTGTAAAATGGGGTGATCAGAATATCTACCTTACAGGATTGTTGTCAAGAGTAAATGAAATACGTGTAAAGTGCCTCGAACAGCATTCGACATATAGCAAGCGCTACAAAAGTAACCATCATGATGAATCATTATTATTTATTATCTAAACTTGGAGAAGAGACAAGGATGCCGAAGACCAAACCGACGCACTAGACTGGCACGCGAGGTGGCCATTTGCCCAAACTGTATCTTACTAGTAAAGAGAAGCAAAACATGTCAGGCTGCTAGTCACGAGGCCCTGAACTTAGATCTTTCCTCCACACAAACCCGAGCAAGTATCCCGTACTATCTAGCCCAGGCCCACCACTCCCAGGGCAGGCGTCTGCAGAACGTGCCACGGCACCGTCTGGAAAGACCCAGAGAAGCCAGCTCTTCGGTCTGGCTCTGCCCCTCTCTGGACGGCCTTGCTCAGCTCCTGAAGTTCTTCGAACCTTGGTTTTCTCACCTGTCGAGTGAGGAGACTGGAACTAGATGCCCTGAGGGCCTTTCTTGCTCTTCTGATCCAAGCTGCTGGTCCTCCTCCTTCCTGCCTCCAGGACTTGGAACCTGCCCTTTCCTCTGTCCGGCTACGTCTCTCTTAGTGATCAGAATACGCATTGCTGGACGCCTGGTGGCTCGGTCAGTGAAGCGTCTGGCTTCGGCTCAGGTCAGGATCCCGGGGTCCTGGGATTGAGTCCCGCATCGGGCTCCCCGCTCAGGGGGGAGCCTGCTTCTCCCTCGCCCTCTGCCTGCGTTCCGCCCCCCCCCCCCCCCCCCCGCTCGTGCATGCTCTCTCTCCCTCTCAAATAAATAAATACAATCTTTTTTAAAAAAAGAGAAGAATATACATTGCTTCCTCAGGGACATCTTCTCAGACCCCCCCAGACTAAGAAGCCTAGTAAACACTTACGGTCCCCCTGTATGTCCCCTTCATGGCACGTGACACAGTTTGTCGGGATTTAGTGTATAATTATTTTTTTTTCAAAGATTTTATTTATTTATCTGACAGAGAGAGAGACAGCCAGCGAGAGAGGGAACACAAGCAGGGGGAGCAGGAGAGGAAGAAGCAGGCTCCCAGCAGAGGAGCCCGATGTGGGGCTCGATCCCAGAACGCTGGGATCACGCCCTGAGTCGAAGGCAGACGCTTAACAACTGAGCCACCCAGGCGCCCCAATTATTTCTGCCACATGTATTCCCCCCACCCCACCTCCAGGACCAGACACGCCACGAGGGCAGTGATGTGTCTGTCGTGTTTGTGGTTTTATCCCCGAAGCCTGCCAATGTGCCAGGAACACCGTGTGTGTTTAATACGTATCGAAGGAAAGAGGGGACAGACTGGCAGTACATGAAAATGAAAGACAAATATTTCAAAGCAAAGCACTTGAGTATTTCTCTGAGAAAGCTCGCAGAGGCCTTCGGAAAGAGGTAACATTTTAGGTCGTTCATCCTCTCCACGAGTACTGAAGTAAGTCAACGGTATTTCTAAAGATGTAAAACTCGTATACCCTTCGACCAAAGTGATCCTATTTCCAGGAATTTATTCTACAGATGTATTCGTCCATGTGGGAAACGATGTGTGTGTTACACGATGCTCGCGGCGGCACTGTTAGTAACAGCAGAAAACTGGAGATGATCTAAATACCCACCAATGCGGGGCTAGTTAAAGAAAGAGTTCATTGTACTGTGGAATACGATGTCACCGCTTAAAAATACGCCGCAGCTCCATCTGACGGATACGGTACCCTCTCCAAGATACATTTTGAGGTGAAAAAAAAAAAAGGTGCAGAAGAGTCTGTGTTGCTGATGATCTAAAAAAAACCCGGAAAGAACATGAATGTGTGTGTTTATGTGTACCTTTGCATAGGCCATCTTTGGAAAGATTCAGATGAGATACTGGGAAGTGCTGTCTGCAGAGAACTGAGAGGCCAGGGGACAAAGGTCGGGGAAGACTTACTTTTCCAACGCAGACTCTTTGCCCCTTATGGATTTTCCACAATATGCCTGTGTTATGTATGCAGAAGGTAAAATAATTTAATTTTAAAAGAAAAGGAGCAGACAAGCCATAGGCTGGGAGAAAATATCTGCAAAAGACACATCTGATAAAGGACCGTTATCCCAAATATACAAAGAACTCTTAAAACTCAACAATGAAAGAACAAAGAACCCAATTAAAAAATAGGCCAAAGGCCTTAACAGACACACCTCACCAGAGGAGATATATGGGTGGGAAATAAGCATATGAAAAGATGCTCCTTATTCCAGATCTACAGGGAGATGCAAATTAAAGCAACAGTGAGGGAGCCTGGGTGGCTCAGTCGGTTAAGGTTAAGCATCTGCCTTCGGCTCAGGTCAGGATCCCAGGGTCCTGGGATCGAGTCCCACATCGGGCTCCTTGCTCCGCGGGGAGCCTGCTTCTCCCTCTGCCTGCTGCTTGGGCTCTCTCCCTCTCTCTCTCACAAATAAATAAAATCTTTAAAAAAATTAAAGCAACAAATGAGCTACCACTACACACCTATTAGAATGTCCAAAATCCAGAATGTTGACATCACCAAAGGCCGCTGAGGCTGCGGAGAAATGGGAACTCTCAGTCACTGCTGGTGGGAATGCAAAATGGCACGGCCACTTTGGAAGACAGTTTGGTGGTGTCTTGTAAAACTAGACATACTCTTAGCACATGGTCTAGTGATTGCACTGGTTAGATCAGATCTTGGGTCTTACCTAAAGGAGTTGAAAACTTAATGCCCGCACAAAAGCCTGCACACGGATGTTTAAAGCAACTTTGTTTACAATTGCCAAAGCTTGGAAGCAACAAGATGTCCTCTCTCAGTATGGGAATGGAGAAATAAACTATATCCAGACAATGAAATATTATTTAGCATGAAAATGAAATAAGGCATCGAGCCGTGAAAAGACATGGAGGGACCTCAAATGCATCTTCCTACGTGAAAGAAGCACGTGTGAAAAGTCTATATACTGAGGGGCGCCTGGCGGGCTCAGTCCATAGTGCATGTGACTCTTGATCTCAGGATCGTGAGTTCGAGCCCCACACTGGGGGTAGAGTTTGCTTAAAAAAAAAAACACACAACGAAAAAACTCTATATACTGTATGATTCCAACTGTATGACACTCTGGAAAAGGCAAAACGATGGAGACAGTAGAAAGATCGGTGCTTGCAAGGGTTTGGGGGGACGATGAGTGGGCAGAGCCCAGAGGTGCCTCTGTAGGCTAGAATGATGGGTATACGTCACTATACATTTGTCCAAACCCAGAGAAGGTCCAACACTGAGGGTGAACCCTCAGGTAATCTGTGGACTTTGGGCGATGATGATGTGTCAGTGCAGACTCGTCAGTTGTGACAAACATACCCCTCTGGTGGGGGATGTTGATTATGGGGGAGACTGTGCACAGGGCAGGGGGCAGGGGGCAGGGGCAGGGGGTGTATGGGAAATCTCTGTACCTTTCTCTCAATTTTGCTCTGAACCTAAAATTTTTAAAAAGAGTATTTAAAAGGAGAGACAAAAGAAAGAAAAGGGGGAAGAAAGGAGTCTTCTGGCTGAAGCAAACAGGAGCTCAGAACCTCTTGCTTGTTATGGGAAACAACTTTTCTCTTCCTAGATGTGTAAGACACAGCCCGAAGACCAAGCTGCCCACTTCCCAAACCATCTGAGCGTATCTACGCTGAAGGCGGTTGTGGCAAGAAGCTTTTGTCTTTTGGCCCATCCCCAAAAACCAAACAACAAAAACAGGCCAGTCGTACTGGAGTAAAAGGACCTTTCTGTCCTGGGAACCACATGGCCCGAGTTTCTCTTGGCAGAGCCAGACCCCCAGGAGTTGTCCTCGCATAGCTGGGAAGCGCCCCGGCTCCGCGGTGGGGATGTTTGCACGAGGGGGTGTGGGCGACTGTCCCCAGCATGGGCCGCCTGCCAGCTACCCTCCACCCCTGCGGCTGCACGCGCCTCACCTCCCAGCAGACCAGGGGACCAACTCGCTGCCCAGAGAGCCCGCGGTAGCGATAACGGTGGGGATCCCAGCCAGCAAAGGGCCAGCAGGTTAGTATTGTGCTTGGGGAGAGGGGAGGCAGCCAGTTGGTGTGTGTGTGCGCTGGGTGGGGGCTGGGGGGTGGGGGGTGGGGAGACCAGAGGCACAGCTGGGCCAGACTGGAGAAAAGCCATTGAGAGGCGAGCATAGCTGCCCAGGCTGAGGCCATGGGGGGCAGCGCACAGAGCAGCGTGACCCCCCCCCAAAGAGCCCACTGCTAGTGTCACCCCGAGGGGGCCGAGGGGAGAGATGGTGAGAGCGTTTTCAGGAGGCTGGGAATAGACAGGTCTGGCCAGTGCCTGCACATGGTGGCCTCTAGGTAAATGCCTGTTCAGCTCACGGAGTGGATGAATAATGAGCTCTACTACCACCCCGGCTCGCCATTAGCTGTAGAGATCGAGGGTCCTTTGAGGTTTTACGAGGCTAGCTAGCTCCTTTGTGTGTTTCCAGCAATCATCGAAAACACGGAAACACACCTGGGCTGGCTTTTATAGTTTGAATCAGGCCTCCAGGGCCATGCACGGATTCTGAAGAGATGCTTCAGGGACAATGGAACTAGCACCCCAGCCTTCTGAGCGGCAGTCATGTGCGCCGCTCCGGATCTGCAAGAACCCGATTCGGTGCTCTTGCCCGTGTCCAAGTCAGGCACGATGCCCGTCCCCAGGGCTTTCGGATGAGGAGGATGAGGCTCAGGGGGGCCAGGCGACTTGCCCAGGTTCCCGTGGGGGGTGAGGGGCAGGGCCGGTGTCCCAAGCCCACGCTCTTGACCTCCGAGCTGGTCTGCTCGCTGGAGCTTTCCGATGAGCCCAGCTGTCAAAACCAAACAAGCAACAGCTCCGTGGGGGGAGAGGAGGGGACGACTGGGGCTGCCTGCATGTCTGAGCCGGCTTGAGGCCAGCTGGGGGGTGGTGGGGTCCCTCAGCAGGAGCTGCAGTTCTCTCCTGGCTGACAGCAGGCCTTTTCTGGGACCTTTCTTTCCCTTTCCCCTGCCTCCTCCTTCATCCCCTTTGCGGAGGGGGGTCACCTCCCATCACGGCTGCTGTTACTGCTGTTACCATTCAGCGGGAGCTCAGAGAAGCCTGCTGGGCACGGGGGTGGCTGTTTTGTTTCCCAGACTTGATCTCTTGGAAGGACTAAGCTGGCTCAGGTCAGGAGACCAGGGTAGAGTGATTTTACGAGAGTGGAATTGGGCAGGCTCCTCCCTCCTCCCTCCTCGCCTGCCCTCTAGGGACAGTCTTGTTTCCAGGATCAACAACTGCCATCCCTCAAGTATTCAGGGCACTCTACACCTTTTGGGAAAACAAGGGGGAGAGTTCTCTTTTCCCTACACCCAAACAACGATGCTCAACCCGGCCTAAGGGATGTCCAGACATCGACCTGGATCCGAAAAGTGTCCTTTCTTTGCAGACTGCCAAGGCAAGGCTACTGATTGAGGCAGAAGTTAGTCCCCAGTGGGGCCAGACCCCAAAGTAAGCCGGCAGACAGCAAGGAGTTGAAAATGGAACAAAGTAAAGGCAATGTTCCCATCCTCTCCGGCTCCCCGAGAGCTTAGAACTCAGCAGTGTTTGTACTTCAGGACAGGTGAGGTGGCCCTGCTGGGAAAATGGAGCTCTGCCCTGCTGAGAATAGATGCCATGTCAACCAAGAAATGTTGAGCTAGGCAGGAAACCTGGAACCTGTTAGCACTTCCTAGGAGGCGTGATGATAATTTACTGTCCCCTCCTGGGACTTTGTGCCTGCTCCCCCAGGGGCTCGGAGAGCCAGCCAGTGGGGCTTTTTTCCCAGTGCCTCCGAACAGGCATGGTCAGTCTGTGGCCAGCCAGAGGGCCAGGGCTGTGGAATGATCTACACTCCTCATTCCGATCTGCTGGCTTCAAGCCTTCCACTGTCAGGCTGCCAGGGACTAAAAGCGGGCCCTCCAGCAGCCTGGTTTTCTGAAGACTGCCCCCCTCCTTTAACTTGAGTTAACCATTTCCTGACCAAAGCCAGGCTCTCGCCTGTCCATTTCTGAGCTTGCACATTATTATTATTATTTTTTTTCCCAATTACTCTTGCACTGAGCCTGTGAGCCCCCAGTTGCCAAGGTCAGGTCTCCTCTCTCGTCCTCTACTCCTGTACCCAGGCGAAGGGAACAGAAAGAAATGAGCGGATTACCTAGCATCGAGGAACAAGCCCCTGTACTCCTTCCTGGAGGATAAAGCATGGGCCGGAGGAAGGAGAGACGGGTGTTCAGTCCCAGCTCCACCACTTGCTGGCTGTGTGGCTGTTGGGCAAGTAACTGACCCTCTCTGTGCCTCATTTCCTCATCTAGAAAATAGCAATAACACTGGCACTTATTCCATAGAGTTGATAGAGAGGATGAAATGGGATAATAAACTGCCTTGCCCATATTTTTTTAAATGATTTTTTAAAAAGATTTTATTCATTTTATTTGAGAGAGAGTGAGAGAGAGCACGTGAGCACAAGCGGGGGGAGGGGCAGAGGGAGAAGCAGACTCCCCGCTGAGCAGGGAGCCCACCCCATGGGGCTCTATCCCCAGACTCTGGGATCACGCCCTGAGCCAAAGGCAGACACTTAACCGACTGAGCCACCCAGGCGCCCCTGCCTTGCCCATATTAAATGACCAATAAATGGTAGTTACTATCAGGTTCTTAATAATTTCTCAATCCCAGGGAAGGCTTTCCTTTCATTCCCTCCTCCTGACATATTTTGCCCCCGCCCCCCGCCCTTACCCATGACAAATCCTCCCCATCGCAAGAGAGCACAGGTTTAGACCGCATTCATTGACCCCGGGTCACCTTTACTGAAATCAACAAACAAATACAAATTCTATGATGCTGTGATCAGTTGAGCCCTTCCAGGCACCATACAAAGCAGTGGGAGGTTGCCGTGAAGAGGGGCTGTGCATCAAAATGGTGTCAAAATGCTGTTCTTTTGTCCTTTGCGCCTATTTGCTTACGTTGAAATGTGCACAGCTGTTTGGGCTGTGGGACGCAGAACCTGACCGCTAAGGTAGGCGACGCAAGATAGCGCGGTATCAGAGGGAGGATTAGAGGCACTTTGAGACAGGGGACTAGCGGAGGTTTACCCAGGGCAGCAGGCCGGGCAAGGAGAAGGCTGCTCTCACCTTCAGCCTGGTTAGGGACAAGCACATGACTTGGAGCTCGCCCCACGGAGGCTAAGGTTCAATTCTGTGCTCACAGACAGTGAGATCTCCTAAGCCGGCCCTGAACTTCATTCATTTTTAAACAAGTATCGAGTGCCTGCTACATGAGGCTACGTGCTGTGGGGATACACAGATGGGTAACCAGCCATGCTTCCCAAAGGCAAAGAGCTTGCAGTGTCGAGGGAATCATGGCACCGAGGATTATAACCCCGGAAAGCATGTGACGTGAGCCAGAAGACAGCCACGGTGCAAGTGAGCTATGGGCATTCAGAAGGGGGTGGCGCTGCCAGGGCGGAGACAATGGTGTGGACACGGGGGAAGGTGGGGCACGTAGAGAAAGGCTAGGGCAATTACACGGGCTGGCTCAGAGGGCCTTCTAGACTAACGGCATCATTTAAAAGGGATTACTCTCCCGCAAAGCTCTTGCAACAAAATAACTATACCCTGGGGGGAGGGGGCGGTGAAAGTGAAAACAGAGCATCTGCAATTATTGATAGAGCACACTGTGAGTTAACTCAGGTTCTCCTGCCCCACAGTCCCCTCCTCCTCGGTGGTCTGGACTGCCCCCATTGTGTTTCTGCAAGGGCGAAACACCTGCCTTTATCCATCAGGATAGGATGGTTGGGGGTGGGGAAAAAGCCAACTCATTTATCAAACAAAACCAACAGATAACGTGCTCCCTTCGGTCAGAAGAGCCAGCCACCACTGAGGCAAATCTCAGTGGAGCCTTTAAGAGGAAGACAGATACTCCAGGCGGAGGTGACAGGAATTTGAAATACACTCATTTATTCTTTAGGGGGCTGGGGGGAGGGGACGAAGATCATTTTGGCGGAATTGGAGGCTTGACTAGAGCAGAGTTTATAAAAAGGCGTGGTTTAGTTAGCCCCCGCAAGATTCGACAATTTGTACTTGCCAACATTGAAAAATCGGGATTTTCGGCTCCCTTGAAAAACTGGGCCCACATTTCAAAATGGCATCCAATCGTTAGAGAAGAGGAGCTTGTCTTGGCCTCCACTGGCCTGCTTTATTCCTTCCTGCTATCAGTATTTAGATGCTAATCACATTTTGGGAGCACAGAGCAAGTTAGCTCTCCAGAATGCTTTGCAAGCCAAAAGCCTGTGATGGCTCAGGACTCCTTTGAAAGCTGTCTTTAGCGGATGAGTGCACGTTATCTGGGTTTCCCAGCATTTCTTCTTCCTGTCATTTCTTCTTCTTGTTACTGCCAAGTTCTTGTTGGCGTTTGATTTTGCAACTCCTAATATAGGACCTCTGTGCAGCGAGGGTGGCGAAGCAGGTAAGAGCCGCATGCAAGGCCAAGGGGCTCGGCCTCCGCCTTTACTCTCTTTGGGGATTACAGAAGGACAGAACACAGGCAGGTCTTAAGAAAATTAGTCTGGCAGGAGCCACTGGCCGGGGCTGGAGGGACTGAAGTGAGTACTGACCTCGGAGACAAGTTACCGGGTCTTAAATCTCAGCTCAGTTCCTGGGCGGGTGGACTTGGGCAGGCTATAGAGCCTTTCAGTGCCTCTGTTTTCTCCTCTGTAAAATGGGCTTGATATGAACGGTATCCACGTTGTAGGGCTGTTTTAAGGATTCAGTGAGATAATGGGCATAGAGCACTTAGCGCAGTGCGTGGTACCTTCGTGCTCTGTGCATGTGAGCATGTCTGTGATTAATCTTGGAGACCAATGAGAGGATTGCTGCCATAGCCTGGTTAGGAGCTAACAAGGCCCGAGATGAGGGCAGGGAGGGCGACAGAAAGACAGACCAGTGCGGGAGCAGCAGGCGGGAAGAACCCACCGGGCTCAAGGTTGCCTGGGAGAGGGGCCAGAGGAAAAGTCAAAGACAACTTCTGGACTTCCAGCCTGGGTGACTGGCTGGTGCGGGCGACGGTACTGAAATGGAAAAGTCGGGGCAGCAGGTTTCAGCAGGTTTCGGGGGACGGAGAGGTCAGTTTGGTACACACTAAGTCAGAGGTGGCCGTGTAGTGGGGCTAGCCAAGGCGGCGCCGCGCAGCAGGCCGTGAGAAGCATGGGTTGGGGCCGAGGATGTGGCGTTGAACGTGAGAAACCAGGAGGGTGCCCAGTTTGGCGAGGGCAGCCGGAGGTGCTAAGCATCTCGGGCGGGTGCAGCATCTGTGTTTGAACAGCACTGGGGCCTCTCTTCACTCGGGGGCCGTGTGTATTCTGCTCGGTCAGCTGTGCCCCTTGGGTGCCACCTTTGTCCTTCAGTTTATGTACTTTCAGTTCAAATGCTGACCTGGCCCAATCCTGCGTGGCTTGCGAGCCTTGATGGGGTCAAAGTCCCCCGGGATAGCGAGCAACAGGCAGACACTTGGTTTTATATTTGATGAAATGGAGACACTTAACATGGGCCGTCGGGGAGGGTGACAGAGTTGCGGGGGTCAGCGGGGGGACTAAGCTTGTGCCTGGTGCCTCCCACCTGATCCTGTCCGAGGGCCCACCAGGGGCTCCAAGGCTCCCACGTTCTCAGCTGCTCCCTGGAGTTTCAGGGTAGCTTTTCTCTCTCTCTTCCATGTGCACCTGTCCAGAGAACCCTTTGCTAAGACTCCCTGGTTCTTAGTAGGGGCCCACAGATTAATCAGACAAATTAACCTCCATCAACATTTCACCCTTCCCCCTTGTTCTCTGAATACACTAAGTGCTGCTGGCCATTTCAGGCCCACGCTCTGGGCCAGGCGGGGGAGATAATGAAGATGACTAGGCCGGGCCGTACCTGAAAGAGCTTGAGCCACGAGGCACTGAAGTGCGGTGAAGGCAATTTCAGGCCGGGCTGTCTCGGGGGCCGTGAAAGCATACCAGGTGTGGGGGGGCACCTCATTCCATTTGTGCACAGGGCTGACCCACCCCCCTCCCCTTTCCCACCAGAAACCATTGCATCAAAACACGCACATACATAATTTATTTACCTCTCCATTCTCTAGCATGCCAGCCAGAACCCAGGGCAAGAAAAAAGAAAGGAATAAAATGAGTGGAAGCATGGTGCAGGAAGGGCTCAGCTGGTTAAACAAGACTTCTGATCATTGTCATTAATGTTCAAGAGAGTTCCAACCTGATGTGGCATTAAATGGGCAGATTGTGTGTGTGTGTGTGTGTGTGTGTGTGTCTGGACAAAAGCGTATTAGGAGAGCGAGACATTCAGACTAAGTGGCCAGTCGGTGCGAGAGCTGGGAAAATTCCCTGTCCAGCTGGTTATCTAACAGATATCTGACGTTGATTTGCTTCCTGACGGGCGGCTCAAGGAGGAGAGAGAGCCAGGGGAATGCAAATATTACCATTAAGCGTGCTCAGTTCGGAGCAGCCTGGCTGCCCTGCAAAGTTCCCTCGTTATAAATTCAGCTGGCAAACCCTGCCAGCTCCCGTTGGGGGGAGACTGCTACTGAAGCTCTCTCGGAGAAGCTGGACTGTGTGCTTTGCAGGAAAAAAGCCCCACAGCGGAATTTAGGGTGAGCCTGTTGTTTCCAGGCTCCTTGTGCTCCGAACTGAAGGTGTATTTCAAGCAGGGATTAGGAGGTTGTCGACTGGACAGAGATCACTGGCTGCAAGGCTAATCCCCTCAGAGGGCTCAGCAGCGCTCCATTTACTGCAGCGACATCTAATGGCCAGAGGAAGCAGTGCATGTTCTCATTGAAAAGCGGCCTGTGGTTCTGTCTAGCGAGTTACTTTTTTTTAAAGTAGGGTGGATGAGGTATTATTATGTTTATTAACGTCTGTAAAATAACACTTTGGCCGCAACCTTAAGAATTCACTTCCTACATCTTGGATGATATTTATGATGTTATTCATAATTGGATGCTGATCATATTTTATGAAAACCATGCAATTACCTCTTTGGGATTCTTTTTTTTTTTTATAACCATCATGACTTTGCATTTATTTTAAAGCTTCTTGTTGAAGCTCTGTGTATCTATTACAAGAAGGTTTCCATACCACGGAAAAGATGATCAAGTTTATTCCCAAATACCCACTTCTAGGGTATCTTACCCTGGTTTATAGTAGAGTGTTGTGGTTAAAAAAAAAAAGTTGAAAAGTGATAGTAATCACTGCTGATGATTGTTGAGATGAGCCACTCACTCACAGCTGCTGCAGGTGTAAACTTACAACCTTTCTGGGGGGCACAGTTCATTCAGAGCCTTCAAATTATTTTTATCTTTTTAAAAATTTATTTTAAGTAGGCTCCACGCTAGGTGAACTCATGTCCTTGAGATCAAGACCTGAGCTGAGGTCAAGAGTCAGATGCTTGGGGCGCCTGGGTGGCTCAGTCCGTTAAGGGGCTGCCTTCGGCTCCGGCCATGATCCTGGAGTCCCTGGACTGAGCCCCGCATTGGGTTCCCCGCTCAGCGGAGAGTCTGCTTCTCCCTCTGCCCCTCCCCCCTCTTGTGCTCTCTCACTCTCTCTCTCTCTCTCTCAAATAAATAAATAAAATCTTAAAAAAAAAAAAGTCAGGTGCTTAACCGACTGAATCACCCAGGTGTCCCAGAATTATTTTTATCTTGTGACCTGTAAGTCAATTTGTAGGAATATAGCTGAAGGGTGGCATTATAGATGTGAAAAAAATACAAGGGTTTTCACTGCAATGTTATCTTACTGAAGAATTAGAAATAGCCTAAATATTTAAAAACTGAGAAATTCTTATTTACGGCACAGTGGAGGCAGAGACTGAAGTTATGAGGCCACAAACCAAAGAATGCTTAGGGCACCAAGAAGCTAGAAGAGACAAGGAAGGAGCCTCCCCTACAGCCTTCAGATGGGGCCCGGCCCTGCCAACCCCTTGATATTAAAATTCAAGCCAGCAGAACTTTGTGAGAATAAATCATTATTTTAAGAAAATATCTATGGGATATCCATATGGTGGAGTATTATGTGAAAATTTAAAAAGGTATTCTCAATACTTGATGGCCTGAGGCAATATCCATTATATAATAAGTGAAAAAAATAGGATACTAGTTTTTATATATGGTGGGAACATAATTTTGTAAAAAAAAAAAAAGAAGCCCTTCCATCTACCTGTATCATATCTATGTGTGCACACACGCGTATATACATGCGCACACATACAAACAGGCAGAAAACCCATTAATCATAGTGCACAGGTGTTGGGTTTATAAGTAATTATTTTCTTTTTTATACTTTTCCGTGTGTCACAAATTTTCTATAATCTATGTGCATTACTTTTTTTTTATGGTGGTAAAACATTCATACGACACTTGATCTCAGCCAAAAGGCCGAGAAGTGATTGTGGTAAAACGTTCATAACATAAAATTGACCATTTTAAGGGTATGTACATTACTTTTAAAATTAGGAAAAATGGGGGCACCTGGGTGGCTCAGCCAGTTAAGCGTCTGCCTTCGTACTGCTCAGGTCATGATCCCGATGTCCTGGGATGGAGCCCCGTGTCAGGCTCCCTGCTCAGCCGGAAGTCTGCTTCTGTCTCTCCCTCTGCCCCTCCCCCCAACTCGTGCTCTCTCTCTCTCTCTCTGTCTCTCTCTCTCTCGCATTCTCTCTCTCTCAAATAAATAAAACCTTTTAAAAAATTAGGAATAATGGTTTTTGTGAAGAGGCGGGAACTCAGCAGGTGCTAAACTTACACCTACATTATAATTACAATAATGTGGCCATCATTTATTTGTTTGGACAAAGGACAGGAACCGAATACAACCCAGACAGATGAAGTTTGATGGATGGGGGCAGCAGAATGGGGGGGTCATTGTGATGGGTACTATTCTGAAGGCAGTTTTTCTTTATAGGTTGAGATCGGTCCTTTTGGACTTTTTAGTGCTGAGGAAGGTGAGGCCCAAGCCTAGCCAAGAAAGCTGCAAGGAGAAGCCAGGGGTAACGGAGCCCGCAGAGACAAGTTAGAGACGGCCGACAAAGACTCAGCAGGGACTGATCATTTAAAATGGAATTCAACTGAATTATGATCAGTAGTTCCTGGCTGACTTTGGCTCTTTCCAGGCTCTTTCACTGAGACAGCTTTTAAGGAAGAGAGGAGAGAAAAGTGGGCCTCATCTGGACGCTTCATCAAAGACCTAAAAAAGCGGAGTATGGGAACAGGGAGGCCGCTTGGGCTCGAGCCAGCAGCCCTGAGGTTAGCAGCACAAATGCCAATGGAGTGTATGTGTGTGTGTGTGTGTGGGGGGGGGTTGCATGGTATTTGTGTGAGCCTTCATGAGCTCCCTGGAAACCTGGCATCACTCAGGGTCACTGTTCTTCGCAGTCACTACCGCCCGCAAGCACAGCAAGGCACCCCTCCTACCTGATGGCCCCCCCCCCCATATACTCCTCACCTGCATCTTTCTCTTCACCGTGTCAAAAGGATAGGAGAGCGTCTGGGTTACGGCGGCGGCCAGGCAGACATTGGCAAAGTTCTGGAGGGGAGAGAACCGATCTCGGGGTCCATTCCAGAGTTTCTCCAGGTTCATGTAAACTAGAAGGGAGCCAGCGGAGAAGGGGAGAGCACCTGCAAAAAGAAGGCCAGGTAGAGGCTGCTGCTGTCTTGGGTGCCACTGGCTTGAGAACGTGAATGCCTGTGGGGAGTCCGGGTGAAGCCAACAGGACTGGCTCCGGGGCCCGTTACAGGCACTCCAGCCAGAGCCACCCGAAGCAGCTTTTCTTCGGGGACGATAATGTGCTCCATTTTGATAGGGGGTGTGTTATTTGTCAAAATGCATCAAACGATTCACTAAAGGTTGGCGCACTTTGCTGTATGTAAGTTTTACTCTAGAAAGAACCACAAACAAATATTGAACTCTAGTTAATGAGACGTGTTGAACGGTTGAGGGGTGAAGTGCATTGATGTTTGCAAATTACGTGGAAGTCGTGCAGAAATATGTCAGATGGACTGGTGAGTGGCCAGAGGGAAGGACATATACACGATAAAGCCACGTGTTCATTGGAGCATCTGGATGAGGGGCATGTGGGTGTTTCCGATTCTTGTAACATTTTTGGGTGTTAGAAATTTTTAAAAATAAAATCTTGGGGGAAAAAGTCACTCCCATAGAGGAAAAAGTGAGCGGCACTTTTGTCAGGTTTTGGAGGCTAAGAGGGACTGGTCTCTGGCTGAGAAGGAGACATTCTGTGCGAACTAGAGAGCGGGGCTGTCCTGGTGAGGGAGGGCACTTGACCTTGCTTTGGGGAATGATGTGGCCATATCAGGACCCAGGAAAAAATGGCAAGCAGGTAGGGCGCTAGGTGGTCCTTTCAAGAAACTTCCAGAAACTTCAGGAGCTATCTTAAGCTTAAAGAGGGGCTAAATTTCTCCCTCAAAATAAGATTTAAAAGGGGGGCTAGCATCAGTGGGGTTGCTTGTCTTGAGGAAAATGTAATATCTATTTAATAACACATTACAAATGAAGTACCAACTCCCCCCCACCTTTAACTTCATTCAGAAAATGTTTGCGGAGTTTATGTGATGTGCTGGGCCCTATGCTGGGTGCCGGGAATACAAAGAGGTGTAGGCTAATTCCTGGAGGAGATGGACAGCTGATATGTGCCATAACTGGGTGGGGTGGGGTGTCGATACAAAGTGCTCTAAGCACACGAGGACCAGAGGGATTAATTTTGCCTAGAGGAATCAGGAAGGATTTCACAGAAGAGAGAGAACTTTCCTACTGGGTCTTGGAGGATTGAGTAGGAGTTCGCCAGACATCGGGAGAGCAGACAGGCAGTCCAGGCAGAGGGAACAGCAGGAACAAAGGGACTGGTGTTTCCAGGAAATTGCAAGTTTTTCTGGATGGCTGGAGCATGAGGGCAGGCAGAGGGACCGCAGGAGGCGAGGTGGGATGGGCTGGCTGGGGCCAGGTGTGAAGGAGCCTATGGTGTGCCATGAGGAATTTGGGCTTTTCCCGTAGCTCAGGAGTCAGGGAGGGCTGGGATGGAGGACAGCGGAATGAGGGTGGTGGAATGGCCGACTTCAGTTTTGGAAGGTCACCAGGCCCTGCTAGCAGTGCCCAGGACCGGGACCCGGTAGGACCCTCTCGTGAGTGTCTGCAGGAAGGATGAAGATGAGGGGCAGAGGAGGCGAGGATGGAGGAGGGCGACAGACTGAGAGTGAAGAGGTCAAGCTGATAGTACTTGGTGACGGAAGCCCCAGTGGAGAGAGAAGAGGAGCTGAAGCGGTTCTAGGCTTCCTCCGGCTTGGGCCGCTGGGTGAAAGGCAGGTGGTCGTGTTCTTTAGGGAACCCAGGAGGAGCAGGTGTGAGACTAACGAGGACGTCAGGTTTAGTCTTGAGGTGGATGCGCCCAGGGAGCAGCCGGTGAAGGTGTCCAATAGCAGGTATTCATCCTGCCATTGGGAATGGGTAGCAGTCAGTGGTTAAGACAGAGGGCTCTGGGGTGACATCGCTAGGTTCTTCCGCTTTCTATCTATATGATCTCAGGCAATCCCTTTGTTTCCCTAAGCATCGTTTCCTTGTCTGTAAGGTGAGGCTTAAATAGGAAACTGTAAGCGAGGCATTCGGCACAATGCCAGGCCCAGAGCGGGCACCAGTAAATGTTAGTCACTGTTGTCACAGAGTTGAGGTCATTAGAGTATCATGATGCTTGGTTAAGCCACGAGCTTAGCTGAGGCCACCTGGGGAGGGGATGGAGGATGAAAAGAAAGCCAAGGAAGGAGCCCCGGGGGAACAGGGACACGTAAGGGGCTGGCGGCATCCGATGAGCCAGATAAGACAGAGCTGCTAGAGAGGTGGGAAAGACATCCAGGAGTTGGTGGGGTCCTAGAAGCCAGGTTTCCAGAAGAAGGAGTGATCAGTCTCATTAAATGCTGCAACAAAGGTCCGATACTGGGCGAGAGTCTGCCGGGTTTGGCAGCTGGGGGACTCTGGTGACTCTTGCGTGTGTAGCCTTGGCAAAGGTTCCAGAGACCACGGAAGCTACAGTTGCTACCCTGGTTGTGCTCACACGTGTGTGTACGCATGCTGAGTCTCCTTCCCGCAGTCAGATGGGGTGTGTGGGATTATCTTCCTATCAGTTTGGGCTGAGCCACCTTCACTCTCTCTTCGTCCCCTCCCTGGGATGGGACAGGCCAAGGTTAGGAGTGGGGTATATGGCTATGGAATTGAACGAAGCTAATTGGCTCTATGTGGGTTGAATCCATAGGACCTTGACCTCAAAAAACCGCATTTAACTGGTTACAAACAAAGGTATACAATATTCATCTATATCAAAGAACACAACCTTTCCCTGGACAAGGTGAAAACTTCGATCTTACCTAGAACAGTAAGGGAAACTCCTCGATACAGGGCTAGGAACCCCTCCTGTTGATAAACAGTAGAAAAAGCATGGAGGATCCCTCTGTAAGATGGTTGCAGCAGGTTCTGCACAATCAACCGGGTTTTGATGAGGTCTGTAGGGTATGTCACAATGGTGGAAACCATGCCTGCGAGACTCCCAGCCATGATGGAGCTCCACTGGGAAATATGGCCCAGGTCATCCGTGAATAGCATGACAAACCTAGGAGAAAAAAAAGGGGGAAAACCCCAAGAGAATCAGCTATGGATTGTGCTAGAGTGCTCTATACTACTTCTTGCAATATCTCCCAGTATTTGGAAATGTTTTACAGAGTGAAAATTACTATACGATGCCTGACCTTCTTCTTTATGTCTACCCTAAGTTCTTCCCACTTCATTTGAAGCATTTTCCCCTTTATCTGTAAAACTGTCAATCCTGGCTTGCCTGTGGGGTATAAATGAATAGGAAGACTTGGTAAATACTGAACTGGAATGTGTGCTGTTGAAACTTAAATGAAATCGCTTGAAATGACGACTTGGAGAATCCTCAGTAATTGAGGTTTTTTTTTTTTTTTTAAGGTAAGCTCTACTTCCAATGTGGGGCTTGAACTCATGACCCGGAGATCAAGAGTCTCATGCTCTACGGACTGAGCCAGCCAGGCGCGACACTCCCCCTCCCCCCCCCCCAGTAACGGAGTTTAAAAAATGTATTGGCTTGGGTGCCTGGGTGGCTCAGTCAGTTAAGCGTCTGATTTCATTCAGATTATGATCCCAGGGTCCCACTGAGCCCACGTGGGAGTCCCTGCTCAGCAGGGACTCTATGTCTCCCTCTCCCTCTTGCTCTGCCCCTCCCCCTGCTTGTGCTCTTTCTGTCACTCTCTCAAATAAATAAAAATCTTTAAAAAAATGTATTGGGTTAACAGTTATAAGGGAAGATGGGCCACCACCTTCCTAGTTGTCTGGGAAATGACAAATAAAAACAAGATACCATTTCTCACCCAGCAGATTGGCAAAGATGAAAAAGCCTGATAATATCAAGTGATGCGGAGGACACGTGGAGACAGGAATGCTCCCCCACTACAGTTGGAAATGTAAATTGGTCCAGCCCCTTCGTAATATCCAGCACAACTGAGATAATGCCTCCTTTCACCCCGGCGATTCCATTCCTAGGTGCATATCTTAGGGAAGCTCTTACACACGTACATGTGAAGACACATACAACATTGTGTGTTCGTGTGAAAAGTCGGACAACCTAAAAGTCCCTTTGTAGGCGAATGGATAAATTGTAGTAGTCATACAATGGATACTACAGTTACAATGAGCTTGCGACTACGTATTCATATGGATAATCATAAAAGCATAAAGTTGAGTGAAAAAAGCAAGTTGCAGGGTGAGCTATAGTGTATGACAAGCATCTAGTTAAATTAAGAAACATACCCATAAAAACATACCTTATATTATTCATGGATAGATAAAGCTACATATTTAAAAAGGTATAAAATAGGGGCGCCTGGGTGGCTTAGTCGTTAAGCGTCTGCCTTTGGTTCAGGTCATGATCCCAGGGTCCTGGGATCGAGCCCCACATCGGGCTCCCTGCTTAGCGGGGAGCCTGCTTCTCCCTCTGCCTCTTGCCCGGCTCTTGTGCTCGCTCTCTCTCTCAAATAAACAAATAAATCTTTAAAAAAAAAACCTTAAACAAAAAAGTGTAAAATAGCTCCCCAGGAAATGAGAATGAATGGGACTTCAGCTTTCTCTGGAATCTTTTATTTCTTGTATTACAAAAAGATACCTGAGGGGCACCTGGGTGGCACAGCGGTTAAGCGTCTGCCTTTGGCTCAGGGCGTGATCCCGGCGTTATGGGATCGAGCCCCACATCAGGCTCCTCCGCTATGAGCCTGCTTCTTCCTCTCCCACTCCCCCTGCTTGTGTTCCCTCTCTCGCTGGCTGTCTCTATCTCTGTCGAATAAATAAATAAATAAATAAATAAATAAATCTTAAAAAAAAAAAGATACCTGAAGTATCTTTCATTCTGTCTTTCATGCTGTTACTTCTGGATGGTGGGTACATGGGCACTCTTCTTTGTGTTTCTCTACAGTTTTATAATGTAGTCAAAAATGGCTTTGGGTGTACTTTTCCAAATGCAAGCCAGAAAGCCACTGTTATGGTCCCTCTTTTTGGAAGCAGCGCATCCCCAGTCATGAGGACCTACCGTGGCAGAAATTGTTCTAAGGCACTTTTACACGGTACACATTCCCTGCCGAGGAAGCCAAGGAATTTTACTCCTTGCTGATGAGAACAAAATCCAGAAGGGCTTGGAAACCAGGACAAATAGTATTTTCTACCAGAGAATGAGGTAGGGGAGAGGGAGAGGAATAGCAGGGGCTTGAATAAAAGGAAAGTGAACAGGGCTAGGCTAAAAAAAAAAAGTATCTTTTTATTTTTTAAAAGATTTTATTTATTTATTTGAGAGAGAGCATGAGCAGGGGCAGAGGGAGAGGGAGAAGCAGGCTCCCCACTGAGTAGGGAGCCCAATGTGGGGCTCGATGCCAGCTCCCTGGGCTCATGACCTGAGCTGAAGGCAGATGCTTAACTGACTGAGCCACCCAGGCACCCTGTATGTTTTTTAAAAATGAGACCATCCCCAGTTCTTTGGCTTTCAAATCTCCCATAAAGAGGCATGTATCCTGTTCCTTCAGGCTGGCAACAAGCCAGGGCCCTCTGCGTGATAAATAAGATAAGTGGGATTCAGGTGAAATCATTTGAGGAGTCCTAGGACGGTTCCTTTGCTCCCAAGTAAACACTCATTGATTAAAAGCTTGTCTTTCGAGGAGCGCTTGGTCGGTTAGGCGTCGGCCTTCAGCTCAGGTCATGATCCCAGGGTCTTGGGATAGAGCCGCGAGTCGGGCTCCCCGCTCAGGAGGCAGCCTGCTTCTCCCTCTGCCACTCCCCCTGCTTGTGCGTGCTCGCTCTCACTCTCTCTCTAATAAATAAAATCTTAAAAAAAATAAAAGCATCTTTTTCAAGCTGTAAGAAGGTCTTAACTTCATTTTGTCAACCTACTGTTGACCTGTTAATTGCGCTAATTGAAAGTCATTAAAAAAAATGCAGTCCTGAGTTAAACCAGCGACTTTTGAAAGATGCAGGTAACTAAAGCCGGCATTCGCCAACGGGCCACTGGCCTGCCTCACTGCACACTTCCTTGTTCCTCCCTCTTCTCTCCCTCGGCCAGTCGAGGTGGAGGGGAGCCCGAGGAGGGACAGGGGAGACAGAGGACATGGACATGCTTGACTGCGGGGGTGGTCTGCAGCAAGCTGGAACAATCTAGACGACGGTGGGAGTTTGAAATGCCCAAAGAAACGCCATTCCTTCTCATCGCCTCGCCCTATTCCCTCTCCGTGGCCACTTCCAGGGCCTGACGTAATTCAGGACCCATTTATCGAACATCCGCGATGTGCCAGACCCTGTGCTAGCCCTCGGCAGCGGTCCTAAAGAGCTCACCAGCCCTGCCCAAGCAGTGGTGGAGAGGGGCGACGGGAGAGGAAATAGGCCCCTGGTTCGCTCAACGACTTGACGGACCAGGAATAGGAACCCAGTTGGGTTATAAAGTAGGGTCTTACTATCAAATACACGATATTCAGAAGAACCAAAGCAAGTCCTTTCTTCTCAGACTCTTATCATCTAATAGAGACAAGGACCCCCCCGACCCTGCCCCTGAGAATTGCAGAGTCAAGGCGGGCAACCCTGATAGGCCATCGATGACATCATCCTGGGCCCCAGGGCTTCAGCTCTTGTCTGATTGGCTGGGGCAGCAGTGTTCCCCTTTCTCTCCTTCTCCCCACCCCGCTCCCCACATGCACAGAAGCTTTTCCCGGAGAGACTGGCTAAGCTGGTGAACAGCAGTAACCCCTTCCTTTCAGCCACAGGATATCACACACCCCCTGGGTATATGTAGTTAGAACTGCCAACGCCGCCGAACACGAGCTCGTGAAGTGGTTATGCGGTAAGACAGCGGTGCGGGTTACCGACTGTTCCAGGGCGGCAGGGGCCCAAAGCAATGTTTATAGAGCTTGACAAGCAGCTGCGGAGCGAAGCTGGAGGAGGATCTACGGGTTGATGTATTTGACAGCCCTCCGCTGTGTAACGTACTATCTACTGCCGGGGCCCAGCTCCTAATAGACTCTTCCGAGCGGACTTTGGATCATAAATCCAAGCGAGCAGACGTATCAGCATCACAATGGCGGGCAGAGCCCGGGACTAAGGAGCCAGAAGACCCGGTTTCAAGCTCCAGCTCTGCTATTAATTCTCTTTGGGGACAAGTCAATTAATCACTCCATTTCCTGAACGTTCTAGATGTTTACGCTTTGTTCACACCCCTGATCCTAGGCTATCTACCATTACCCTCAGCCAACTGTTTTTGCAAACTCATGGCGAGGAAAGAGTAGAGATGAGTCAATAAAACGACAGACCAAAGGTTTCATCCCTACGTAGGAAGGATGGCACCACGATTAATCAACCGCTTTGTTTTCTGTGCTTAGCCATTTACTGAAATACTCCCTTTTAGTTTCCAGAAGGAAAACAATCTCGCAGGAAACATTATTAGCAAACTTAGGCCAGGGAACTCTCTCTTTCTTCCTCTCCTGGTCACCAGCCACCAGCCTGTGTCAGGTGCCCTCAGTTGCTGCACGGACGAGTGCAACAGGTTCCTAACTGGCCCGGCCACCACCGGTCTTCCTCCTCTCTAGTCATTGTACCCTGCCACCAGGTGACGGTAATTCCTGTTGAGTTGCTTTAGTCATCACCCTCCCACCACCTACCACCTCCTCAAAAATCTCCCACAACTAACCTTGGCCATACTGAACGAAGTCCAAAGTCCTTAACCCGGCTCTCTGAGACCGCATTCCAACCTGCTCTTCTTGCTGTACTTCCCATTACTGCTGTAGACACACCCTGCGTTCCAGTCCTGCGGCATGCCTGCCCACCTGTGCGCCTTGGCTCATGACGTTACCTGCAATCTTTCTTTCTCCCCATCTGTGCCCAGCAAACTCCTACTCATTCTCCCCAGACCAAACTCAGGTGGTTTTTCTCCTCTGTGAGGTCCTCACGTCGTCTCCTCCTCATCAGAAGTGTGAATTTATTTTCTTTTAAAGGTTTCATTTCTAAGTAATCGCTACACCCAATATGGGGCTCGAACTCATAACCCTGAGACCAAGACTTGCATGCCTTACCGACTGACCAAGCCAGGTGCCCCAGCAGTGTGAATTTCTGTAGCACTCAGCCACGTGCTACAGACACACTCCTCTTCTTCTAGTCCTCTGTAAGCCCTGGAGCACCGGGACCACGCCCCTTTCGTCCCTGCATTGTCCGCACACCACGCCCACGGTGGGTACTTAATGAAGCCTGGCTGTATTGATGTCGAATGAATGCAGAGAGAAAGGCGGCGTGATGTTGCAGAGGAATGGATTTGGAGGCAGAGGTCAGGTGATGGGGTCTCAGCTCTATCACTGAGGAGGGGTGCGGCCAGTCTGAGCCTGATTCTGCATCTGTAAAATGGGCATGATACTTCCCACTCGATGGACCTTCCAGGGCAGGAGGCAGGAGTTGTAGAAATCCAACACACGCACTCAAGGGTAACTAGGTAGACGCGATGGCTACATTGCTTGGCTTGATGTGTATGTACGTCAAAACATCAAGTTGTACACCTTAAACGTATACACTTTTTATATGTCGAGATATCTCAATAAGGCTGTTAACAAAATTCAATGACGTACATATACTCGGTGGTCAAGGGCAGGCTGCTCCACGATGGGCAGCAATGGCATGGAGATGATCTTGAGCTGAAAACAATCAAAGCCCAAGACTCAGGCAGAAGCTTTGACCACCCCCCTCGACTGCCCAAAAAGCATTTAGAGGACCGGCTCCAGGAAGAGAGCGCTCGCCATAAGTAACACAGGAACTAGGGGTGGTAAACAGGGAAGAATTTCGCCAAGTCGGTTAAAATTCCTCTCTAGGTCCCCTCGTTCCTGAGTGGCCCAGCAAACACTTGTTTACCAAACATTTGCTCTCTTTCATCCTGCTGTGACTTGCATTCCTTCCTTCTCAAGTCCCAGACCCCCACCTCCTCCTCCTTAGCTCGGAAGGACATCTGTATCTCATTTTGCCTGTCTTGGGAAACTCGTGTGTGTGGGTTCCCCGCACGGAGGAAATTAAGTTTGATTTACTCCCCTGAATCTGTCTCCCGTCCACTTAATTCTTCGTCTGGCTGGAAGAACCTTGGACAGAGGAAAAGGTCTTCCTCTCAGATGGTGATGACCAGAACAGCCACAATACTTAAACCCGCTTGTAAAGTTCTGCCTCCTAATCCTTCGCGTACATTCCAAAGGAAGATTTCCGTACCACTTTGTGGAGAACAGAGGGACGTGGGGAGAACTGTTTACAGACATCAGGCCAGATGTTGCTGAGGAGGAAAGAGAGCCTTGAGACAAATGCCCCAGGATCTCACTACCTTTCCTCCCCAGGGGAAGAGAAGGAACTTCTCCCAAACCTAGGTGACATGTGCACTGGTCCAGAGGACTCAGTGAGAAGGATGGTTCCATCCGGCTTGTCAGCTGCTAGGTGAGCCTTCCAGCACCAAAGGTGAAAATCCCGACTGTTAGCCTCCAAGGCGTCAACTAGGTGGCGAAGACTGTGAGCTGTTTGTCTGAGTCAGAGCCAAGGCCAGTCCTCAGAGCTGGCACTGTGCCCACGGAATGAGGCGCACAGGGACCCTCCCCCAAGTACAGAAGCCTCTTCAGGAAGAGCCCTGAAGCTCCGTCAGTACCGTTTCATTCTTCTAGGCTTGTTTTCAGTTAAAATGCAAATATCTCTGAGCTCTGAGGAACCTTTGCCGACTCCTCTGGCATTTGCATGTTTAGATCTTTTCCCAAGAAGCCGCAGTTGTTGGAGAAGGTGAAAAAAGCGCGAAGAATGAGGCCGGTGGGCAGAGGGTGGGGTGGGGCAGTAAGTTGAGGGACCTGTTTGCAGCCTCTGTCGGGCCCTAAAGGCAAAGCTTCATGGGGGGGGGGGCAGAAATCTGTGGCCTCTTGCGGCCATGGGTTGGGCCCTCTGCCCCTACCAAGCACTACCTCCTGGGGGCTTTGCTCGCAAAGGCACAACTGCACACACACACACCGTCCGAAGGGTCTCTCTCTCCTAAGCCCAAGGCAAAATTTCCAACTTAGCGGACGCTGGGAATGGTCGGTCCGGAGCCATCTCTCTGGGGAGGTCTTCACCCCTTCTCCCCAGTCTCCTTTTGCCCCATTCCACCTCCTCGCCCATCCAACTCCGGGGGGCCGCCCCACAAAACGGGCCCTGGCGGGGCGGGGAGCCCCGAAGTGCACCCCGGGGCCTGCGCAGGTGCCGCCTCCTGGCCGAACAGCCCCGAGGGGCTCGCGCGCGATCCGGAAGGAGGCCGCGGCCCCCCGCGGGGGGCGGGGGGGGTCCCCCGAGGCCGAGCCCGGGAAGCAGTGCGGGCCCCCCCCGCCCCCCGCCGGCCTACCGGCTCCGGCGCCCGGGCCCGCCCCGCCGCGGCCGGCTCTTACTTGCGGTAGGCGGCGAGCTGCACGGCGCTGCAGGGGAAGAGGCGCAGGCACGCCACCGCGTTCCCCTTCCACAGGGCCCGGGGCCCCTCGGCGCGCCACACCCGGAGCCCCGCGGCCCACGGCCCCCGGGCCTGGCCCCGCGCGCCGCCGACCTGGGCCAGCACGGTGGCGAGCTCGAGCGGCGCGGTGAGGCTGAGGCTGAGCGCCCCCGCCGCGGCCGCGCACAGCAGCCGCTGGCCGCCGGTCAGCCGGCCGTCCCGCCGCCACGTCGCCATGGCGCCCCGGCCGCCCAGCGCGGCCCGACCCGGCTGGGGGGGGCACCACCGCGTGGCTCGGGCCCGCGGCTCCCGGCGGCCTCCCCGGCGCAGCGCGCGGATCGGGGCCCCGCCCGGCGTGTGGGGCGGGCCGCGGCCGGACCGGGAAGCCGGGTCGTCGCCCGCGCGCCGGCCTGGGCGCCGGGGCTGGGCGTGGGGAGGCCGCCCCGGGGCGGAGGCCCGGCCCGCGGACTGTGCTCTGCAGCCGGCGGGGGTGTGTGTGCACCGGGCAGAGTCGCCGTGCTCCCCGCGCCCGGGCGGCTCGACTTCTGGCTCCTTCAGTGTCCAGCGCTTCCCCCCCCCCCCGCCGCCTCCCCTCCCCTGTCCCCCCATCCGTCCTCCCCCCTTCTCCCTTTCCACATTCCACCCCTGGCCCGGGCTCTCCTCCCGCCAACCTCTCATTTTCTGCCCCGAGAAGCAGCCGTGTCCGCGGCGCGGTGCAGAGGGGAGAGCGGCCTCGCTTCCTCCGCGGCTGCCTCTCATACTTGTCAAGCGCCCGGCGTCCCGTGCACGATCTCGTTTCATCCTCACGAGAGCCCTTCATGGGCATGTCCTCGTTTACTGCCCTCGTTTGGGGAGGACGTTGTTGTGCTCTGGACTCCGGAACCCGCCTTCGCATCTTGGCTCGGCAGCTTTCCAGCTGCGTGACCTGGGCGGGGGGCGGCACTCCAACCCCTCTCTGTGCCTCAGTTGCTTCCCCTGTAGGGGCTTCCTCTAGGGCTTGTTGTAAGGATTAAACGAACAATGACAGAGGCCAGCCCCAGCAAGAATTTCCGGGCCCCTTCCAGGTCCTTCTAGACTGATTAAGAATCAGATGGACAGGAGACAGAGTAACAGGAGAAAATCAAATTTAATTTTATATGCACGCTGAATCCACGCTGCCGTGGACATTCCAAAGACAGTCAAAACAAGGTTATCCATGCCACCCCGAGCTGAGGAGAAGAGGGTAGGGGTCTGGGACTCCACGGGACAATACAAAGAAGAGCAGATGTTTGGCAGTGAGATGTTTGCCCTGCCAGGCAGATGTGTCATTCATAAAATGTATCTCTGGTACTAACCCTTATTCTGGACAAGACCCCCAATTTAGATTCTTTTGTGTAGTTCAGGGAGGGGCAAAGGTTTCTCTTGAGCTCATGTGGTCTCGATTGCCTCAGCTCAAAACAGTCGGCATGCCAAAGTGGCCCATCTTGGGGCAGCTGGCCCTTGGCCTGTGCAGCACTGTGTGTTAGCTGTGATCAGATACTGTTTTGCGGAAGCGGAAACTAAGACGGAGAGCTTGACTTACTCTAGGTCACAGCTCCAAGAGGCATTCTGGATTCAAATCTAGGTCGATTTCATGCCAACTAACAGCAACACTACGTGTCCCCTGTGACTGCAGAGTATAACTCAAGCAAGGACATTTGCAGTGGCTCTGTTAGCTTAAGAGGACGATGGAGGCAAAGAAGGGCTAAGAACGATTTGGCCAGAATCCAAGAAGAATTTTGTTAAGTTAAAAAGAATTCCAAGTTTCTCCCTGTCTCTCTTTTTGAAAAGCCACATTGATGATGACAGTGCAAAGGAAAGCGGCAGTCAGCGATCTGCGAGGGTAAGACATCCCAGGTGCACGGTTGCTCTGAGGCTTATCTAGTTATTTCCTACAATTTACTAACACACAGGACGATAAAGGAACCTTTTCTAAAAGGCATCCCAGGGCCTAGATTCAGAGGACTCGTTCTCATTACAGAAGCCTTGCTCTGCTCTCAAAGATGGGAGAACGCGTACTTTTCATACTCTGTGACTTCTCCCGTCCTGCTGTCAGCCGACTTCACAGCTGAGGGAGGGTGCGGAAAGGAGGCTTATGACCATGGACTTGAAGAGGCCTTGAACTGGAACTTGGGGACAACAGCAACGAAACCTTCAGGTAGCCCTTTGTCCTAGAGCTCCTTCCGGGAGCTCTGTTCTGCGAATGAAACAGTCGATGCAGTAACCCCATTGTATGGAGATTGGCTCAAGCCAGTTTTCGTTTTGTTGGGAGGCAACCTGTGTGAGGCGGTCCACGGCACCCATCCTGGGGACGGGGATGGACACGCCTTTCCTTACCACCGCCATCCTTTTTGTCCCGTGCGAATAAGATGGTTCGGGTGAACTGGAGGCAAGAAGCACGGTTTGTACTTTTCATAGTGGTGGGCCAGGAGAAATCAGGAGCTGATGGTTTATTTTAACCTAGACAGTAAAAATGTATATATTTGTTTCACTGCAGGTTCAATAGTAAAATGAGTAACAGCAAAGTGTGTATTGGTTGCCTTCTGTCTTTTCGTGACAGGGTGCCAACAGAATGAGCTGTGTTCGTATTTTCAGTCAGAGCCTCATTCGTTTGCTAACCATTGGGAACATTATATATAATGGTCTTAAGCATTAATCAATTCCTGAGTGTGTCACGTATTTGGAGGGTGCCTTGGAGACTCAGGCTAACGTTCCTGCTTCTTGGTGAAAAGTCTGTGAAGAAACATAGCAGGTTAAGGACCCACAACTTTGGGAAAGGCACGTGATGTGAAACTGGGGTACTCTGCTAAAAATAAATGTATGAGGGGCGCCTGAGTGGCTCAGTCAGTGAAGTGTCTGTCTTTGGCTCAGGTCATGATCCCAGGGTCCTGGGATCGAGCCCCGCATTGCATCGGGCTCCCTGCTCAGTGGGGAGCCTGCTTCTCCCTCTCCCTCTGCTCCCCACTCATGCTCTCTCTCTCAAATAAATACGTAATATCTTAAAAAATAAATGTATGATAACTTTTAAAAAAGGATGCAGAGGGCACCTGCTTAGTCAGTAGAGCGTGCAACTACTGATCTCGGGGGGGGGTTGTAAGTTCGAGCCCCATAAAGAAATCGAGAGATTACTTTAAAATAAAAATTTTAAAAGGAGGCAGTTAGTAAAACAAACAAACGAACAAACAGAGAAGGAGTAATTCAACAGAAGGAGAAAGGTGGCTGGTTGCTCGAAGGCACTAGGCAAGCAGTCTCCTGTCACGCTGGCCAGGCTCTGGGAGATGCTAACAGTTTTAAATTCAACAACTGTCATTTTTCACTTTCTCTTCTAAGTGATATCTTTTCTCCACTGTACTGTTAAAAAAAAATTCAACCAAATAACTTTGAAGATCTAATTGACTTTCTTTCCTTTTTTTTTTTTTTAACAAGAGAGAGAACGTGCACGAGGGCATGAGTAGCAGAGGGAGAGGGAGAATCTTAAGCAGGCTCCATGCCCAGCATGGAGCTCGATTCTGAGACCCTGAGATCATGACCTGAGCCGAAATCAAGAGTCGGACACTTAACCCACTGAGCCACCCAGGGGCCCCTAAAGTGATTCCTCTTTCTTAAGTGATTCTTAAGTGATTTTGAAAAAGATTTTATTTATTTATTTGAGAGAGACACAGAGAGAGAGAGAGAGAGCGTGCGCGAGCACCAGCAGGGGAAGGGGCAGAGGGAGAAGCAGACTCCCCGCTGAGCAGGGAGCCCGCAGTGGGGCTCGATCCCAAGACCCTAGGATCATGACCTGAGCCGACTGAGCCACCCAGGCGCCTCTCTTGAGTGATTCTCGACTAGGGCAGCATTCCCTGTGGCAAGTAGAGATGCTCAGAGAAACTGTATGAAGTGGAAGGTCATTCTGGGCAGGAGGGTGGTGGGGCAAGAAGTTATTAACAAAAGAAAAGAAAGGATTGGTTTTAGGCTAGGATATCTTCTTTTGGGGGGGAAGGAAATGGTGGGGTGTTTCTCATGCAGATTACGTTCCTAGTGCTGATCTGGACGTTTCAGATTGACTTCAAAAGTCACATTTCTCAGAGAGGTAGAAACTGTAATTCAGTCTTGGTTTGCTGTCTTGGGGAAGGGGGGAGTGACTCCCATTTGCGCTTGTTTTTCTTTTCTTCTTTTTTTAAAAAAATAATACATTAGCTTAGTTCGACTTGCTGATGTTTGTCAGATTATAGTTTGTCTTCCTGTAATTATACCAACGTTGGTTGATTCCTGCTTTCTTTGTCTTTCATTCTTTAGCGTTATGGAATTTTGCAAATTACAAAAGTAGCAACTACCTGTCATACACCAGGACACACAGCACAGAAGTGTATTTAGAGAGTTAAGTCCCCCTGCACGTGCTGGGAGTTAAACAGTGGTAAGAGCATCCTTCCTTGCATTTTTCTCCTGCTCAAATATTCTTTTTTACAGGGGTTTCCCCTCCCTCCCTCCCTCCCTCCCTCCCTCCCTCCCTCCCTCCTTCCCTCCTTCTCTCCCTCCCTCCTTTCATTCCTTCTCTTAAAACTGGAGTCACTTACACTAAACCCCACCAGAACTTGGGACCTGATCTAACTGCAGCTCCCCAGCTTCTCCCAGAACTGTGATCTTTAACCAGACAGCCTGGAATTGCTCTGGTCAGCATTAGGAGGTAATCCGCTGATGGAACCTTCCAGTCCCCTTAGGAAGGCCGCCTTGCCTAAAACAATGCATTTTTTTGCTAATAATACCATCCTACCCACCCCCACCTTGAAAAACCTTTTCTTTTTGGCAGCTCAGTGGCGCTCCTTACTGTTTGCTACATGGGATGCTGCCCAATTTGTGAATCGCTGGATAAAGCCAATTTGATCTTTAAATGTACTCAGCTGAATTTTTATTATTGAGTCTTCCTTTCCCCCCTTTCCTCTTTCCTTCCTGCCGGCCCGCCTGCCTTTCTTTTAAACAAAAATGAGATAAAATCTTGGGAGAGATATCCAAAAAGCTGTTAATTAGGTTATCTCTGGGAAAGGAAACTGGGAGACTTGGGAACAGAGGTCCAAGGGAGATTGACTTTGGACTGTGCCCTTCCGTGTTGTAAGGGCCAAGGCCGACCGCTCCCAAGATGTGTCACTTAGCTGTGAAGATTATGCTGAGCTAAAAACAATCGAGGCCTGGATGGTTCAGAAAGAAACTTTGACCTTCCCCCCAAAACTGCCTAAAAGAATTTATTTATTTATTTAAAGATTTTATTTATTTATTTGACAGAGAGAGAGACAGCCAGCGAGGGAGGGAACACAAGCAGGGGGAGTGGGAGAGGAAGAAGCAGGCTCATAGCGGAGGGGCCCCGATGTGGGGCTCGATGTGGGGCTCGATGTGGGGCTTGATCCCAGAACACCGAGATCACGCCCTGAGCCGAAGGCAGACACTTAACCGCTCCACCACCCAGGCACCCCTGCCTGAAAGAATTTAGATTAGAGGCCTGCTCCTGGAAGAGAGCTATCACCATAGACACCCACATTATAATATGAACTTGGTTTGGTAGACAGGGAGGAATTTAGCAAGGCCTGTCGATCAAAATCCTATGTCCCATTGTTTCTAGATGATAAACATTCGTTTACCAAACCTTTGCTCTTTTTCATTCTTCCTGAGTTGCATCCCTTCCCTTTGAAGTCTCAGGCCCCTTCCCCTTTCTCCTTAGTTCAGGATGATTTCATGTTGTCTGACTGTCTTTGGAATCGCATGCATGTGCGGATTCCCTATGCGTGCAAAATTAAATTTCATTTTGTCCTGTCAATTTGTCTCATGTCAATTTGATTCTTAGTCCAGCTAGAAGAATCCTGGAGGGCAGAGGTCATTTTACCTTCCCCACAGTACTATTGGCTTCCCCCACTCTTTTCTTTTTCCCAATTAAAAAACTCTTTATCAATGAAAAAAAAAAACCCTCCCTCTCGTCCATCATCAGTGTCCTCTGAAGCATTCCCATTAGGTACAGTGTTTCCTGTGACATTTGTTTTGTCATTGGGAAGGGGCTGGTTTCGAAATGTTGAAGAGCTCTCGGTGAGGTTCGGAATGAAACCAAGTAGGACCTACCTTCTCTTTACATGGTACTTGCATTCCTTGGAAAATTCCGTGTACAGAAACACTGTGCAAAAAATGTTTTTTTTCTCTTTAAGAGTTAAGCAGAGTTAGGTCCTCAGCTCCAATAATTATTAACAGCTTTCCACCCACACGGTGTCTGGTAGAATCTGTGAAGGTCATGAAGGATGGAGAACATTCTTGAGCATTGCAAATGTGCAGCATCCCTGGCCTTTGCCCGTTAAATGCCAGCAGAGTACCCCAATCATTGCGGCATCCCCTCCCCCAGTTTTCAAAGTGCCCCCTGGAAGGCAGGGCCATTCCTTTTGAGAACCACAGGGCTAGCTGCTGCTCCCGGCACTTGGAAAGTTCTTTGCCCTGATGTTTGCGGAGCTGGTTCCTTCTTGTCATTCAGAGCTCAGCTGAAATATTACCGCTGTCACAGCGCTGGCCTTTCCACCCGATCTACAGAGGCCCCGTTCACCCTGCCACATTGCTGTCTTTCAGTTCCCTGTGCAGCATTTATCCCTGTCTGCTGCCTTTCTTTTCTGAGCCATGCCTGGAACGCTTGTTGGCACATCGTGCTCGGCAATCATTAGTCACAGGAAGGGAGAATAAGGCAGGGAGGGACGGCATCTCTCTTTTCCAGTTGTACAGTTTGGCACAGACTAAACAAAACACAATGTCTTCCTGAAATGTTTTAACTCAGGTATGATAAATAGCAAAAGGTTAGCTCAATTCACAAGACCAGTGGCTGTCTCAATTTCCCGTGAATAACACTCAGCCGTGTCTGAATTGGCGCTTTGCCATGCTCGGCTGAGAGCCACATCGGTAATTCTAAAGTGACCTGGTACCTGACAGAGCCGCTTGCTTTCTCCCCAGTCATCATTTCCATCACGTCTTCAGCAGCAGTTTGGGCAAGTGTGTCAGCAATGAGTAACTTCAGCATCGCTAACCTTTGCAATGAGATATAAACCCCGCAGGGGTGCCTGGCGGGCTCAGTTGGTGGAGCCTGTGACTTGGTCTCGGGGTTGTGGGTTCAAGCCCCACACTGGGTGTAGTGATGACTTAAATAAATAAACTTCAAACAAAATGAATACAGGGGCACCCGGGTGGGCGTCTGACTCTTGGTTTCGGCTCAGGTCGTGATCTCAGGGTCGTGGGATCAAGCCCTGTGTCAGGCTCCGTGCTCAGTGTGGAGTTGGCTTGGGATTCTCTCTCCCTCTGCCCCTCCTGCTCGTGCTCTCTCTCAAATAAATAAATCAATCTAAAATAAATAAATGAAATGTGGCTTCCACGGCTTTTGCATTTTTATCCCTTGGCACATGGCATTTAACTTTAGGTGATGCTCAAATATCCTCCCATTCTGCTTCAGAAGTTTTGATGAAGTTTGAAGCAGGAAGGTTTCATATTAAAATATGTGAGGCTTTTTATTCATTCCATCAATCGCTCATTTAGTTGTTGCACAAATATTTATCCAATACTTACTCTGTATCAGGAACTATGCCGTCACCTAATGGAATTTAATTAGCTCCCATTACCAGGCCATAGTACTCCAAATTTCAATGGTTTTTTTAATGGTAGTCCTGTGATACTTTTAGTTTCCTGGCTGCTGGTATTTTTACAGCTCTAAGAGAGGGTCCCGGTGATAGAGTGATACGTGTCTAGTGCCTATTGGAAGACCTAGTGTCAGCAAAAGAGCCTGTGTCTTGGCTCTTAGCACCAACGTAATAAAGGATTGGAGATCGGCGCCCCAAGTGAAAGCAGAAAGCAGCTTTATTAAGGACAGTACACCCTCAAGGTGGGAGAGCAAGAGTGCCAGGCTCAGAGGTGGTAACTGCCCTGAGGCTACAGGGGTCCTTTCCTTTTATGTGAGTGGGGTCTTGCATCATGGACACTGTGATCTCTAATGGAGGCTGCTTCCAATCGTTTGGGGGACTTCCCCCACAGGTTGGGAGGGAGAGTTACAAGGTTTGTACGGAACTGTCATGGCAGCCTTTTTCCATGGAGGGGGCTATAACCACAGTGCAAACGCATTATAATGAGTCTAGGAGTTACCCTGGGGCAGAGGTGGAAGGGGAGAGCCCATGCTCTTCACCTGTGGTTCTTGGTCTGGTAGCTCCAGCGTCTTGAAAGTCACAAGGTCAGAACGTCATGCCCCTGGGCTTCTAAGTGTAACTTACTGATCACTGTCCTTGCCTCTAGCTCATGTCTAACTAACTGCCTACTCTAAACTCATCACATTTTTAAAAAGATTTTATTTAGTTATTTGAGAGAGAAACAGAGAGAGCACAAGCAGGAGGAGGGGCAGAGGAAGAGGGACAAGCAGACTGCCCCTGAGCAGGGAGCCCCATGTGATACAGGGCTCAATCCCAGGACCCCAAGATCATGACCTGAGCTGAAGTCAGACACTTAACTGACTGAGTCACCTGGGGGGCCCCTAAACTTGTCACATTTTAATCATAAACTCCAGCTCCACACTGTTGATAATTCACGTGTAGTAAAATTACTTCGTTGGGGGGTAGAGTCCTAACAGTTTTAACATACATATTGATTTGTGTGGCCACCACCACCTCAGGACACAGAACTGCTCCTTCTGCCCCCACCATTGTCATGCGCTGCCCCTTTGCAGTCAAGGCCTCCCCTACTCCCAGCCCTGGGCAGCCACTGGTCTTCTCTCTGTCCCTATAGTTCTGCTTTTTGAGAATGTCATATAAATGGAGGCATACAGCATGTAACCTTTAGACACTGGCTTCTTTCACTCAGCACGATGCTTCTGTGATTCATCTATTTTGTTGTGTTCATCAATAGTTTCTTCCTGTTTATTGCTGTGTAGTATTCCATTGTGTGGACGTACCACCGTGTGTTTATCTGTTCATCTATTGGTGAACATTTGGGCTGATTCCAGTTTGGGGCTATTATGAATAAAGCTTCCAGGAATATTTGTGTATAGGTATTTGTATGAAAATATCTCCCTTTATTACATAAAAGGTAACATTCTGTGGATATAATCTTGGCACTTGGCTTTTTACACTGAATACTATATCCAAGGAGTCACTCCAACTCAGTTCATACAGAATTTTCTCCCTCTTATACAGTCACATAGTATCCTATTGTATAGATGTATCACAGTATATTCAACCGCACTCCCAAATATGGACATTTCAGTTGTTTCCAATATTTTGCAATTATAAACAATATTACAATGAATAGCTTGGTGCAAATGTATTTTGGTATTGCTTCATCCACTGCTAAACTTTAAAATCCCATTTGTAATTACCAACCCATGTTGAGTTCAACAGAAAACAAGACAGAGAAGAATGAAGCACAAGCCTAATTCCGAATAAAAACGATACACGCCTTTACATACTTCCTGTACTAAAAGTTTATCAGCTTCTGGAAATCATGTGTTGATGTACCAATGAAAGGAATGCATTGAGGTATACGGACCTTCAAGGTACAAGGCCCCATACTGGGGTTGTGAAGTGCTTCCCAAAATGGCAGTGGTCATTGGCAACGAGCAGATCTGGGAAACAAGAAGCCAGGGTGCTGGGTGGTTGACCAGGTGAACGTTGAAATCACTGAAAAGACGGGAGAAGTTGAGTCAAAGAGGACAGATGGTGAGCCAAGAACTAAAGCCTTCAGGAATGAGGGCAGTGACCAGGAGGGTAGCAAGACTACTACCAGGATGGGGAAAAGGTGAAAGCATGGGATGGTGAGAGCCAAGGAGGAGGTTTCTCAAGAGTGGGGAGGAGCAAAGACCTAACGTGGCTTTGGGGAGCAAGGAGAGCCCCAACTCCACGTCCTGCTCTCTTGGAGGCATTGAGCTGCGGGGAGGTGACAGAATAGACAGCTTGCACTTCAGAGGGTTAGCAGACAGCCAAGGACAGCAGGATGTGGAGGGGACATCCGGAGGAGAGGTTCAAGGCTCTAGGGACTTAGCCCATCATGGATGGGAAGTTCTAACCTTAACCTAGCCCTAACCCTAACTTAAGCCTCATCCTCACCCTCACCTCCCTGTAAGGTTCAGCTGTAGTAGTGTAAAATGTCCCTTTACTTCTAGCCAGCTGGTGTTGGCGGTAACAGGGAAAGTAGCAGCTGGCTACCATGAGCCATGTGGCCCTTTGCTACTGGGGCACCGGGGATGGCTTTCACTGTCCCTTCCGGGTGTTCTCCAAGATTGGGCCCAAGGGCCAAGTTGGGGGTCACAGGGCTGAACTCCTCCTGCAAGTGTGCCGTACATGGTTCTGGTGTTTAACATCCTGCCTGGAGACTAGCCCGACCTGTCACAGTATTGCCGGGTTGCTGCTATTTTGCATATAGTTTGCATGAGGTTTGTTGCACTTCAAAGATGTCAAAGAGAAAGACTGACAGACTGAAAGTGATGTATAAAGATGAAGTACGAAGCATGTCGAAGCTCTGGTAAATCCAACCGGATTTACCGGCTCGTTTCGTATATTCGTGTATTCAAGCTGCTACACTGAAAGCAAAGTCTATTAGGGCAGAGACCAACACCAACACCTGTGTGCCTCTGTGTATTTCCCAGCTTCCCTTTCAGCTGAGTGGGGCCACGTGGTTTCGTTTTGGCCAATGGAACGTGGGGCGGGGTTGAAAACTGCCACTTCCAGGCTGCACCCCTACAATAGCCCTCATGATTTTTCATGCTGAGACCCTGTTGGTGCGGCTGGAAGCAAAAGACTCTAAAATGGCCGAGCGGAATGCAAGGAACCTGGATCCTCGAGCTTGCCACTTTGAGGAAGCCTGCTTGGGAGAGTTGTTTGGACAGGAACCATCTCATGGGACTCTGTGTGAGTGAGGAATCAACCTTTGTGTTATGCCACTGATGTTGCAGGGTTCATTTGTTTTGTTTTTTAAAGATATTTAATTCATTTATTTGAGAGGGAGAGGGAGCATATGAGTGGGGGGGAGGGGCAGTGGGAGAGGGACTATTTGAGCCTTAAGAAAAATCTGTGTCTTCCTGCGGAAAAAAAACCCGACTTCTTCAATCTGAATGATCATAAGCATGATGAGGACTGACTTGGAACAGCCCCAGTTTACAGCATGCTTCGTCAGTGTTGTGCCATGCAAGAGAAACTGAATGCCAAGATGGCAGAAACTGTGGCCTTAGCACAACCGCCTTGATGGAGATGAGGGGTTCGGGGTGTGAAACGTTTTTCATGGCCTGAATTACCTAGTTTTGAATTCAACTGAGGAACTTGCTGCAAACATTTTGATCTTAATGAAGAGACTCTTGAAATGCTTGATTAAGTGTCTTCTGCAGAATTTCTCCAAAGTGGATGGCAGTGGTGAGTGGCTAATTGTGCCAATTTGGGTCCTCCAGGAAGCAGATGCTAATATGGAGTTAGGAATGCAAGATGTTGACTGGGGACAATGCTCATGAGAGACACAAGGGCAGGGAGCACGAATGGGCAGGGAGAGCCCTTAGACCACGATGCAGATTTGCCCCATGTGCAAGGGACCGGGGAGGAAGGGAAATGGGCGGAACTACCTTAGACTGCAAGGCAGATGTGACAAATCCTTGGTCAACCCAATGGGGAGTTCTGGAAGAAGGACTGCCTGTAGAAGAGTCGCATGTTGGGCTGAAGTGGCAAGGCCCTGGTACTGCCATTGTGCTTGGTCATTGGCTAGAATCTTCCAGAAGAACACATGGTTTTGTCAGGACTACTGCAGCTGATCTTGCCAGGTGCTGCAGTTGGAGGCTGTCAGCTAACGGGGCCCCTCAGAGATACATGGCAAACCCTTTCCTGAGGGGAGATCCAGCATGCAGCATCATTCCTGCCACCGTCCACCCTTCGTGCCTCATGGATGCACTTCTCCACACCCGCTCCATGTTCCTGTGGACTTCTCTTGCTGAAGAAAAACCTAGAAGAGGTGAGTGCGAAGTGCTACACCTTGCTGTAGTTGCCATCAGCGCTGCCACTGGCTCTCATCTTCTCCTTTCTCCGACATGTGTTCGACACATGTACTGATTTTCTGTCTACTTGACTTATAATTACTGACAAAAGGGTGTTGAGGTCTCCAATTATAATGGTTGATGTATTTATTTTTCCTTGTAGTTCTGTCAGTGTTTGCCTCATTTATTTTGATGCACTGTTGTTAGGTACAAATACATTCGGGATTGTTCTGTTAAGAATTCTCAATTGTTGAGGCACCTGGGTGGCTCAGTCCATTGGGTGTCTGATTCTTGATTTCAGCTCAGGTCATTATCTCCAGGGGGGGTCCTGGGATTGAACCTTGGGTCGGGCTCTGTGTTCAGCGGGGGGGGGGAGTTGGTCCTGCTTGAGTTTCCCCCTCTCCCTGTCCCTCTGTCCCTCCCCCCCTACTCACATGCTCTCTGTCTCTCTCTCAAACAAATAAATCTTAAAAAAAAAAAGAATTCTCAGTTGTTGAGAATTGACCCTTTATCATTAGGTAATGCTCCTCCTCCTCCCTTTTTCTTTTTAAGATTTTACTTTTGAGTAATCTCTACATCCAGCATGGGGTTTGAACCTACAACCCTGAGATCAAGAGTCGCATGCTTCGGGGCGCCTGGGTGGCACAGCGGTTAAGCGTCTGCCTTTGGCTCAGGGCGTGATCCTGGCGTTATGGGATCGAGCCCCACATCAGGCTCCTCTGCTGTGAGCCTGCTTCTTCCTCTCCCATTCCCCCTGCTCCTGTTCCCTCTCTCACTGGCTATCTCTATCTCTGTCAAATAAATAAATAAAATCTTAAAAAAAAAAAAAAAGAGTCGCATGCTTCACTGAGCCAGGCAGGTGACCCTCTTTTTTTTTTTTTTTCCCCCGGTTGTGTTTGTAAGGGCGTTTCTGCATGAAGTTAACATTTTTTTTGGTTTTTTAAATTTTTATCTTAATTCCAGTATAGTCAGCATAGTGTTATGTTAGTTTCAGGTGTACGATACAGTGATTCAACAAGTCCATACATCACTTGCTACTCATCACGAGAAGTGCCCTCCCTAATCCCCATCACCTATTTCCCGAGCCCCCCACCTACCTCCCTCTGGTAACCACCAGTGTGTTCTCTAGAGCTAAGGGTCTGTTTCTTGGTTTGTGTGTCTCTCTCCCCGCCCCTTTGCTCGATTGTTTTGTTTCTTAAATTCCACATATGAGTGAAATCATATGGTATTTGTCTTTCTCTGACTTATTTTGCTTAGTATTATACTTTCTAGATCCATCCATGTTGTTGCAAATGGCAAGATTTCATTCTTTTTTATGGCTGAATAATATTCCATTGCATATATACACCACATCTTCTTCATCCATTCATCAATTGATGGACACCTGGGGTGCTTCCATATCTTGGCTACTGTAGATAATGCTGCTATAAACATAGGGGTGTGTGTATCCTTTTGAATTAGCTTTTTTGCATTCTTTGGGTAAATCCCCAGTAGTGTGATTGCTGGATCATAGGGTAGTTCTGTTTTTAACTTTTTGAGGAACTCCATACTCTTTTCCAGAGTGGCTGCACCAGTTTGCATTCCCACCAACAGTGGACAAGAGTTCCTTTTTCTCCACATCCTTGCCAACACCTGTTGTTTCTTGTGTGATTTTAGCCATGCTGACAGGTGTGAGGTGATATCTCATTGCAGTTTTGATTTGCATTTCCCTGATGATGAGTGATGCTGAGTATCTTGTCATGTGTCTGTTGGCCATCTGGATGCCTTCTTTGGAGAAATATCTGTTCATGTCTTCTGCCCATTTTTTACCTTAATTCTCAGTTGGTGAGAATTGACCCTTTATCATTAGATAATGCTCCTCCTTATTCTTGATAGTATTCCTTGTTCTGAAGCCTACTTTGTCTAATATTAATATAGCTACTCTAGTTATCTTTTGGTTAGTGTTTTGATGGTATATTTGTGTCTATCCTTTTAATTTTTAACCTGTGTCTTTATACCTAAAGCAGGTTTCTTATAGACAACATATATTTGGGTCTAGCTTTTTTTTTTAATCTACTCCAACAATCTTTCTTTTAATTGGTGCATCCAGACCATTCTCATTTAAAGTGATTATTGATATAGTTAGATTAATATCTGCATCTCTATAACTGTTTCCTATTTATTGCATTTGTTCTTTGTTTCCTTGCCACCCTCTTTTTCTGTCTTCTATGGCTGCAGTTGAATTTTTTTTAAGATTTAATTTTTAAGTAATCTCTACACCCAACGTGGGGCTCTAACTTACAACCCTGAGATCAAGATTCGCATGCTTTACTGACTGAGCCAGCCAGGTGCCCCTGTAATTGAGCTTTTTATTTGATTCCATTTTATTTCCTCTCTTAGTATACTAATTATACCAATATATGCCCTAGAGTTTATAATATACATTTTTAAAGATCTTATTTTATTTTATTTTTTATTTTTTAAAAAAGATTTTGAGAGAGGGATGCCTGGGTGGCTCAGTCGGTTAAGTGTTTGCCTTTGGCTCAGGTCGTGATCCCAGGGTCCTGGGATCAAGTCCCTCATTAGGGGTCCTGGGATCAAGTCCTGCATTGGGGGATGGTCCTTGCTTGGCGGGAGACCTGCTTCTCGCTCTGCCTGCCACTTCCCCTGCTTGTGTTTGTGCTCTCTCTCACTCTGACAAATAAATCAAAATCTTAAAAAAAAAAGATTTTGAGAGAGAAAGAGAGTGCGTGCACTCCTGCAAGAGAGAGCATGAGCAGGGGGAGGGGCAGAGGAAGCGGGAGGAACAGAGTCCCTGCTGAGCAGGGACCTGGATGCAGGACTGGATCCCAGGACCCTGGGATCATGACCTGAGCCAAAGGCAGATGCTTAACTCACTGAGCCACCCAAGGGCCCCTAAAGATTTTAAGTCATCTCTACACCCAACATGGGGCTCTAACTTATAACCTGGAGATCAAGAGTCACATGCTCTACTGATGAGCCAGCCAGTCTACCTTCAAATAATACTGTACAGTCTTTTGGAGTCCTACCTCCAGTCCTCCAGCCTCCCCAGGGCACTGACGGCAACTCTAATTTATAGTTCGTGCGACTCCTGCTGTGCCCCTGGCAGGAGTGTGCCCCCTTTGGGGGCAAGTACCTCTTACACTGCAGAGCTCAAAGTAATGGGGGCTGAAAGCACAGAATCTCCTTCCTAGGACGTTGTTGGGAATGAATGTATATGGGGTCACTTCTGCTTCCACCCCTTGGTTCCTGCACCCACGTGTTTTTCCTCTTGGGGCGGTGGTGTCCTCTAGAGGTCTCTGGTTTGGCATTTACACTGGGTCCTGGAGGATGGTAGCAGCTCCTTGCAGGCTACAGCTTCCAAGTTGGTGCTTTAGCTGTACGTACAGCAGGCCACTCCACTGCTTGACCGTCAGCCACTTCTGAGTGGTGTGGCATGCGCCCAGCGTGTCCTGTGGTCACAGGCATACTCCCACACTTCCTTTGAAGTAAGTCCCTGGTTGGATGCTGTGCTGTGTCAGATTCCGTAGTGTGGATCGGGCATTCCTTAAGTCCCTGGGTCGTGATGCTGGCTGAGGTCCTGGGGGCAGGAAAGGCGAAACCGTGCCACGACTAAGTGTCCATTTCCGTGAGAAAGAAGGGCTGGTCCTTCCGGGACGGAAGAAGTCCCATTGTCCCCATTGCTAGTCATAAGCCCAGTGCTGGGATTGCCCCTCTTGCTGGCTGCCCTGCCCCGCAGAGGAGAGGCACAGGAACTTTGTGCTGTTGGTGCCCCTCTCTCCAGCGTGTTCCTGATGGCCCTGCTGAACAGTGTGCGCCCCAAGCTGTTCGGTACAATCTAGTCCGCTAGTGCGTGTTCTGGCCCCATATGACTTCTCCATTCCAGCCTGCCACCTCTCCGAGCCTACTGATCACTGCCTGTCCTGGCGGTTCAGGCATTTCTACCCACCTTAGAATCAGCATGTTTTCCGTGCTTCTAGGAGCCATGTTAGCCGTGTGTTCCTTTCATCTTTCAGGGTCCTTGCCAGGGTGTCAGATCCTGTATCCCAGGGGAATAGTTCTATATTTATAAACTATCTTTTATCCAAATTTATGTTCCATCTCCCTATTTCTTACCTGGAACCCCTTGATCAAGGGGCACTTTGGATCTCTGGTCATTAACGTCCTATCGTCTTCTAAATGTCCCCCCTTTCCCCAGTGTACAGTCACCGAAGTAATGGTTATAAGTCTGTGCAGGGAAGAACTGGAAGTATTTTTTAAAAATTTTAATTCCATTATAGTTGACATACAGTGTTTTAGAAGTTTCAGGTGTACAATATAGGGATTCAATGATGCTATACACGACTCCGTGCTCATCAAGATACCTGTGCTCTTAATCCCCTTTCCCTGTTTCCCCCATCCCCCACCCACTTCCCCTCTGGTAACCATCAGTTTGTTCTCTAGAGTTGAGAGTCTGTTTTTTGGTTTGTCTCTTCTTGTTTGTTTTGTTTCTTAAATTCCACATATGAGTGAAATCATATGGCATTTGTCTTTCTCTGACTGATTTCACTTATTATTACACTCTCTAGATCCATCCATGTTGTTGCCCCTGTTGTTTCTTGTGTTTTTGGTTTTAGCCATTCTGGCAGGTATGAAGTGATACCTCATTGTGGTTTTGATTTCCATTGTTCTGATGATGAGTGATGTTGAGCATCTTTTCACGTGTCTGTTGGCCATCTGGATGTCTTCTTTGGAGAAATGTCTGTCCATGTCTTCAGTCCATTTTTTTAAAAAAGATCTACTTATTTCATTTTTTTAAAATTGTTTCTTTCTTTTTCTTTCTTTCTTTTTTTTTAAAGATTTTATTTATTTATTTGACAGAGAGACAGCCAGCGAGAGAGGGAACACAAGCAGGGGGAGTGGGAGAGGAGGAAGCAGGCTCCCAGTGGAGGAACCTGATGTGGGGCTCGATCCCGGAACACCGGGATCACGCCCGAGCCGAAGGCAGACGCTTAACCGCTGTGCCACCCAGGCGCCCCCCAAAAAGATCTACTTATTTCAGAGCAAGTGGAGAGAGGGAGAGAGAGAGAATCTCAAGCAGACTCTCTTCTGAGCGCAGAGCCTGATGTGGGGCTCGATCTCACCACCCTGAGATCATGACCTGAGCTGACATCAAGAGTCGGACATTCAACCAACTGTGCCACCTGGGTGCCCCTTCGGTCCATTTCTTAATTGGATTATTTGTTTTTTTTAGTGTTGAGTTGTATAAGTTCTTTATATATTTTGGATACTCACCCTTTATCAGATATGTCATTTGCAAATATCTTCTCCCATTCTGTAGGTTGTCTTTTAGTTTTGTTGATTGTTTCCTTTGCCATGTAGAAGTCTTTTATTTTTTATTTTTTTAAAGATTTTATTTATTTATTTGACAGAGAGAGAGACAGCCAGCGAGAGAGGGAACACAAGCAGGGGGAGTGGGAGAGGAAGAAGCAGGCTCCCAGCGGAACAGGGAGCCCGATGCAGAGCTTGATCCCAGGACCCTGGGATCATGCCCTGAGCTGAAGGCAGACGCTTAACAACTGAGCCACCCAGGCGCCCCAGAAGTCTTTTATTTTGATGTAGTTCTGATAGTTTATTTTTGCTTTTGTTTCCCTTCCCTCAGGAGACCTATCTAGAAAGAAGATGCTATGACCAGTATCAGAGAAATTACTGCTTGTGCTCTGTTCTAGGATTTTTATGGTTTCAGATCTCACATTTAGGTCCTTAACCCATTTCAAGTTTATTTTTGTGTATGGTGCAAGAAAGTGGTCTAGTTTCATTCTTTTCCATGTAGCTGTCCAAGACTGGTACTATTATTATGGTAATTATTTGCCATGGTGATGCAGTGTTCTTCCTCCTGGGGACCCAGCCACGTCTTTAGTCAACGGGTTTTGGGTCTGAAAACTGACTCAGGTCAGGAACTGGACAGGGGATCATAGCTTTTTATTGGGGTTTTACCCTCAGCCTCTTTTCTATTGCTGCTTTACAATATCCTTATTGGCTCTCCATCTATTTGCCCCTGGGACACCATACTCTAGTAATCCTCTTATTGTTTTCTGTCATCGAGTAAAAGCATTTTAAAAGTTGTGTATTAGACGGGCACCTGGCTGGCTCAGTTGGTAAGTTGCAATTCTTGATCTTGGGGTTGTCAGTTTGTGTCCCATGTTGGGCATAGAGGTTACTTAAAATCCTAAAAAAAATTGTGCATTTGAGAAGTAAAAAATTGCCCTTATGGCTCTCTAGTTCCAGTAATGTGGTGGACAAGGTCAATGCTTCACAACTGCTTCAGTAACACTAATATTAATATTAATTTATATCGCTAACACAGCAGCAGTAACAGGACCACAGACTGGGTATAGATATTTATTGTCTCACAGTCCTGGGGACAAGGAGTCTGAGATCAAGGTGTTAAAGTTTTTCTTTATTTAAGTAATCTCTATACCCAATGTGGTATTCGAACTCAGGACCCCGAGATCAAGAGTTGCATGCTGTTCTGACTGAGACAGCCAGGCGCTCCTGGGCTTTGTTTCTTTTGTTTTTTTGTTTTTTGTTTTTTTTTTTTTTAAGATCGATTCATTTATTTTAAAGAAGGGAGGGGTAGACAGAGAAGAGACTCCCAAGCAGACTCCATGCTGGGCACAGAGCCCAATACAGGGCTTGATCCCACGACCCTGAGATCATGACCCGAGCTGAAACCAAGAGTCGGATGCCCAGCCCACTGCGCCACCCTGGTGCCCCAGGTCTTTTTTTTTTTTTTTTCTTTTGAGGGTTGTGAGAAAGAATCTTTTCCATGCCTCTCTCCTAGCTTCTGGTGCCTTGGTGGCAGTCTTCAGTGTTCCTTGGCTTGTAGACACATCTTTGCCTTCGTCTCCACCTGGAGTACTCCCTAGGTCTCTGTCTGTGTGTCCAAATTTCCCCTCTTTAATGGATACCAGTTACGTTGGACTAGGGTCTACCCTGATGACCTCATTTTATCCTGATTACCTCTGTAAAGACCCTCTTTCCACATAAGGTCCTATTCTGAGGTACTGGGGGCTAGGACTTCAACATCTCTTTTTTGGGAAGATATTCAACCCATAACACTAACCCTTTTGAGGAAGGAGATAAAAATACTAGAATACATATTCATTTTTTTTAAAGATTTTATTTATTCATTCGACAGAGATAGAGACAGCCAGCGAGAGAGGGAACACAAGCAGGGGGAGTGGGAGAGGAAGAAGCAGGCTCATAGCAGAGGAGCCTGATGTGGGGCTCGATCCCATAACGCCGGGATCACGCCCTGAGCCGAAGGCAGATGCTTAACCGCTGTGCCACCCAGGCGCCCCAAGAATACATATTCATTTTTTAAACCACAAAGTAAGACATTAATGTCTAATATATATATTGACATCATGGGCACGCTCGCTTAGTCTTACGTGTGACAGTTGGCAGAAGCAGGACGCAGGGTATCCTGAGGGAGACGCAGGAGTTCCGCACATGGTGGGGCTGGCAGTGCTGCTGCACTAACTCTTCAGTTTCCAGTGTATTGCAAGGTTTTGCCACTTACTCTGCCAAGTTAAGTGAATTCATGGATAATATGAATTAAACGAACCTTTACAAAAGGTACGTGTGGATTAAAAAGTTTCCTGCAAAAACAAACAAATACCCCTCTGCTCAATGCCTCCCCCCACAAACCCTGCCATAGAATGAAAATAACACTAATCCTGCAAGCACAAATAAATAGCGAACAAAGGAAAAAGGAAAAAAGAAGGGTAAATAGAAAGCAGAAATGAAGGTGGTGGGAAGGATCCAATAAACGAGCAGCAAAAGTGTAAACAGGTGAAACTTACAAGTTCAACAACATATATTGACAAATCGTGTTTTTAAAAAATCCATGTATACACTGTTTATGAGAGAGACACCTAACTCTAAGGACAGAGAAAGTTGGAAAGTAAGAAGACAGAAAAAAATATGCTCAGGAAATATAACCAGAAGAAAGCTGGTGCCACAGTATTAATATCGGACAAACTAGACTTTAAGGTAGAAAACACGATTAGGCCTAAATGTGGGCACTACATCATGACGAAGGAACAATCCGTCAAGAAGGTATAGAAATTATGGGACAGCTGGGTGGCTCAGTCGGTTAAGTATCTGACTCCTGATCTCAGCTCTGGTCTTGATCTCAGGGTCAAGGCGCTCAAGCCTCACATTGGGATCCATGCTAGGTGTGGAGCTTACCTAAATAAATTTTTTAAAAATTTAAAAAAGAAGGTATAGAAATTCTAAACCTTCTGATTACCCCCCCCCTTTCTTTATCCCTTTCTTCTCCTACCGATCGGAAGGGTGAATGAAGCATGAGAGACTATGGACTCTGAGAAACAAACTGAGGGCTTCAGAGGGGAGGGGGGGTGGGGGAATGGGATAGGCTGGTGATGGGTAGTAAGGAGGGCACGTATTGCATGGTGCACTGGGTGTTATATGCAACTAATGAATCATCGAACTTTACATCAGAAACCAGGGATGTACTGTATGGTGACTAACATAATATAATAAAAATATTATTATGAAAAATAAAGAAATTCTAAACCTGTATATATCTAATGATAGCATCATAAAAAAGCACAAAAAGCAAAATTACAAGGAGAAAAGGGTAAATATACACAAATAGGACAGATTTTAACATACTTCTCTTCATATTTGAGTAGTTACACAGACAAGAAATTAGTGAAGTATAAAAGATTTGAAAGCACAATTAATAAGCTTTCTCTACTAGACATACATAGAATCTTACATCCATCAATTAGGTGATACATATTTTTTTCAAGCACGTGTATAACAGTTCAAAAAAACGGATCATTAACTTGCCAAGTACATAACAAATACCAAAGAATATTTGTCACGGAGGTCATATCATGGAGATCTCTGACCATCGTGAAATTAAGTTAGAAATGATAAACAAGAGGGCGCCTGGGTGGCTCAGTTGGTTGATCGTGTGCCTTTGGCTCAGGTCATGATCCCAGAGTCCTGTCATGATCCCAGGGTCCTGGGATCGAGCCCCGTGTCTGGCTCTCTGCTCAGCAGGGAAGCCTGCTTCTCTCTCTCCTACTCCCCCTGCTTGTATTCCTTTTCTTGCTTTCTCTCTCTGTCTGTCAAATAAATAAATAAAATCTAAAAAAAAAAAAAAGAAACGGGAAAACTAAGCAGACTTATGATTATTAGTGAAATTGAAGCAGTGGTTAAAATCCAGCAACCAACCAGTAAGCAAATATGCAACTCACCATGCACACCCTGGAGACCTGGTTGTACAGATGAGTCTATCAAACATTCAAGGAACAGATAATCTTAATACTACATAAACGGTCACAGTAAATCCCTTTCAACTCATTTTTTTAAAGATTTTATTTTTTAAGTAATCGCTACACCCCACATGGGGCTTGAACTCACAACTTGGAGATCAAGAGTTGCTCGCTCTACTGGCTAAGCCAGCCAGGCACTGCCCCCAACTCATTTTATAAGGCTAATGTAAACTTGATGCCAAATGATGCAAAGCTAGTATGAGAAATGACAACTACAGGCTAACTTCACTTAAGAACATACATGCAAAAATGCAAAACAAAATACGACTGATCAGAAATAATAATGTATAAAAATACATTGTGGCCAAGTTGTATTTATCTCCGTAATATGAATGCTTTTTAAAAAGATTTATTTATTTATTAGAGAGAGGGCATGAGACAGAGGGGCAGAGGGAAAGGGAATCTGAAGCAGACTGTGCTGAGTGCAGAGCCCGACAGGGGGCTCGATCTCACAACCCTGAGATCACGACCTGAGCTGAAACCAAGAGTCAGACGCCTAACTGACTGTGCCATCCAGGTGCCCCTGTAATATGAATGTTTTAACATTAGAAAAATCTATTGAGGGGCGCCTGGGTGACTCAGTCAGTTAAGCTTCTGCCTTTGGCTCAGGTCATGGCCCGAGGGTCCTGGGATCGAGCCCTGCATTGGGCTCCCTGTTCAGTGGGAGTCTGCTTCTTCCTCTCCCTCTGCCTGCTGCTCCCCCTGCTTGTGCTCTCTCTCTCTGTCAAATAGATAAATAAAATCTTTAAAAAGAAAAAAGAAAAAGAAAGTCCCCTGGATCACTGCAATAATAAAGGAGCAAAACTATCAGTTCTATTCCACTGTGGGTCCCAATCAGTATAGTAAGAAAAGGAAAGTAAATAAAAAGTGAGGGATTGAAAAAGGAGAAACAAAGGTTATGATTAGCAGATGGCATGCTGGTCTACATAAAAATACGAGAGAATATACAAATTATTAAAAAATTAGGAACAGTTAGCAAGGTTTGAGGATATAAGAGCAATATGAAAAAGCCAGTAGGGCAATAATTAGAGCTCACAGTACCAAGAAATACTGAAAGTCACCCAAGAATAGATCTAACAAAAGATGTGTAAGACCTGCATGCAGAAAAGCATAAATATTTATTGATGACATTAAAGAAAACCTAAGTTAATGGAGGGATAAAATATGTTTATGTATAGGAAAACTTAGTAAGTAATCATATCAAGTCTCTCTAAATTCACTTAGAGATTTCATGCAATTCCAATTAAAATTCTAAATAGGACCGAGAATAGCCAAGACAATATCAAAGCAGCACAATATACCCTAGCAGATGTCAACACTTTTTGTAAGTGGTAGTAATTAAGACAGTACAGAGAAAAATAAATAGACCAGTGGAACAACAGAGAGAGCACGGAAAGAGACCCACACATAAATGGGAACTTGACACATGATCAGTGCAGAGAGGAGGAATTATTTATTTTTTTGAATTTTTTTCTTTTTAAAATATAAATTCAATTAATTAACATATAGTGTATTACTCATTGCAGAGGTAGAGGCCAGTGATTCATCAGTCTTATATGACAGCCGGTGCTCATATCACGTGCCCTCCTTAATGCCCATCACCCAGTCACCCCATCCCCCCGCCCCCTCCCTTCCAGCAACCCTCAGTTTGTTTCCTAGAGTTAAGAGTCTCTCATGGTTTGTCTCCCTCTCTGATTTTATCTTGTTTAATTTTTCCCTCCCTTCCCCTATTGTCAGGAGGCATTATTTAATAAACGTTGCTGGAACCATTTGGTTATCCGTACGGAAAAAAACATAAAATTACATCCTGACGGCACACTGTATACAAAAACAAATTCAAAGTGGCCTTATGACCTAAATGTAACAAGTACTTGAGAACTTCTGAAAGATAATATAGGCAAATGTCTTTATGTTCTTGTGATAGGGAAGGATTTCTTAAAATGTAAAGAGATAAACCATGAGTGAAAGCTTGATACATTTTACTACCTGGAAAATTTAAAATTTGTGTACAAGTAAAGAAATCATGAACACAATGAAAAATAAGCCATGGACGATGAGGACAAGGTATTTGCGACATCCTTGTTCATACCTCAGACCCTTGGCCCCTGGTCTTCCTCTGCCCGGAACAGTCTTCATCCAAATACACATTTGGCTCTCCCCTTCAAGTCAGTGCCCATGTTTTGCTCCTTAGAAAGAAGCAAAAATATGAAGATTGGACAAAATTGGGTAGTGATGATGTCATGACATGACATAGTTATTTTACTCTTCCCCTAGCGTGTGCTCGAAATGATTCCTTTGAAGAAAGTGCTACCAGTTCAGGATCCTTTATTCTGGTGTATGCTTGAGTTAAGAGCTTAAACAGTTTGGTAATGCTACCATTTTCCCACCCTTGTGGCCCCTTCTTGCTGTTACACTCCAGCTGTGGAGGTATCTGCTGAACGGGGATCACACAGTTATTGAACTTGAACTTGAAACTCAGCTTTATCTGGAGCAGGAATCAGCCAGCTTTTTCTGTCAAGGGCCAGATAGTAAATATTGTCAGCTTTGTGGACCACATGCGCTCTCCTGCAACTACTCACCCCTGCCGTGGGAGCTCGAAAGCAATGTGGCAGGCAGAATTCTAGGGTGGTCCTCAGGATTCCTGGCCCCTGATGTACACACACTTAATTCTGGTTGTTCCATTAGACATTAATGTAGGTGCTGATGTGACCGTCCTTGGTAGACTTACCCTAATCAGGTGAATCTTTAAAAGGAATGGGACTCTTCCCAGTAAGAGAGATTCAAAGTGCTGGGGCACCTGGGTGGCTCAGTCTGTGAAGCGTCTGCCTTCAGCTCAGGTCATGATCCCAGGGTCCTGGGTTCGAGTACCGCATTGGGCTCCCTGCTCAGCGGGGAGTCTGCTTTCTCTCTCTCTCTGGGCTCCCTCTCCCTCTGTGTTGTCTTGTGCTCTCTCTCAAGTAAATAAAATCTTTAATGAAAAAAACCCTCAAAGTGTTAAAGAAGTTCAACATGAGAGAAATTCTCTGTAGCGGGCTGTGAAGATGGAGGGGCCATGTGGCCAGGAATGGGGGAGGGGCGGGCTTTAGTTGCTGAAAGCAGCCCAGGGCTGATGGCCAAGTAGGACACAGGAGGCCTCGGTCTTATAACTAAGGAACTGAATTCTGCCACCACCAATGTGAGCTTGATAAAAGACTCTGAGCCTCAGATCAGAGTGCTGCCCCCGCTGACACCTTCCTTTCAGCCTGGTGAGATCTTGACCAGAGAACCAGCTGAGGCCTGCCCAGACTTCTGAGCAACAGAAACTGTGAGGTAATGAATTTGTGTTGTTTTAAGCCACGAAGTCTGTGGTAGCTTGTTATACAATGGTAGGACACTAACATAAGTAGCCATTGACAATATGCAAATGCATGAACAAGAGAGGCTGTGTTCCAATAAAACTTTATTTATGCACACTGAAATTTGACTTTCATGTAATTTTTGTGTGTCACAAAATATTATGCTTTTTTGTGTTTTTCCCCCAACCATTTAAATATATAAAAACTATTCTAGGGGATAGAAGGCACAGCACAGGGAATAGAGTCACTGGTATTGTAATAGCGTCATATGGTGACAGATGGGAGCTACACTCATGGCGAGCAGAGCATAACATACAGACTTGTCGAGGGGTGCCTGGGTGGCTCAGCTGGTTAAGTGGCCGGCTCTTGGTTTTGGCTCAGGTCGTGGTCTCGGGGTTGTGGGATCGAGCCCCGTCTGTGGCTCCACGCTCTCAGTGCGGAGTCTGCTTGAGATTCTCTCTCCCTCTCGCTCTCCCCCTCCTGCTATGCTCTCGCTCGCTCTCAAATAAATTTTTTAAAAAAAACAAACCCCAAAATATACAGACTTGTCGAATCACCATGTTGTACACCTGAAACTAATGTAACATTGTGTGTCAACTATACTTCAATAAAAAATAAAATATTAAAAAAATTAGAGGGGTACCTGTTTGGCTTAATCAGTAGAGCCTGTGACTCTTGATCTCGGGGTTGTGAGTTTGAGCCCCACGTTGGGCATAGAGTTTACTTAATAAAAAAAAAATATCTATATTTGAAACAAATAAGAGTATCTAAAAAAGCCCATACTTAACTCATGGGCTGAAACCAGTGGTGAGATGAATTTGGCCTGTGGGTTATATTTGCCAACCCCTGATCTAGGAATTGGTGCATTTTTTCATCCAACCCTCTGAACTTTTAAGAAATTTTCAGGTCTTATAAGAATATGGAAATGGGTCTCTAAAACATTCTTCAAGATTCTAAATGAGCTACAGTTCATTCTCTTCACATAGCATCCTAAGCACCATAGCATTTTTCAAACATTTGGTACATTTTAAGACAATTTTCTCTAATGGCCTAAGTCTTCTAAATATCAAATCTAAACTATAAAACCATTTAATTTATACATCAATTTCTAACACTCAAATAGGTTTAAAAGAACATTGCCAACTATCTAATGAAAATATTGTAGTTATTTATTTATTTTACGTCTCCAAGGAAGTACTCTTTATTCTTTTGATTGTATGATTCTAATTAGTTGCTAAACATGCATGGCCTTTCTTAAGACATGATAATTAGTATGGATGTTGCCATAACAATCTTCTAGCAATTTACATTTTCTGAATATCTGGTATATCATGCATTAATTTTTATCATTTAATGAAATTACTAAATCAGGAACTTAGAATGCTGTGCTTAAGCTACCTTTAATTAGAAATGGAGAGATGGAAGCATCAGGACCCTGGGAAATCACAGTGTGATGGCCGAAGATAGACATGATTCAGGGAAAACTTTCTGATTTAGTTTCGTGGGGCTACCGTGACAAAGTACCAGAAACTGGGGGCTTAAAGCAACAGAAATTTTTCTCTTACAGTTTTGGAGGCTAGAAGTCTGAAATTAAGGTGTCAGCAGGGCCTTGCTCCTTCGGAAACCTTTTGCGAAGAAAGCTTCCTTCTCTCGCTCTCTCAAAGCTTCTGTTGTTTGCTGACAGTGGCGGGTGTTCCTTGGCTTGTGGAGGCATTGCTCCAGTCTCTGCTTCTTCTTTTTTTTTCTTTTCAAGATTTATTTGTATATTTGAGAGAGAGAGAGAGCAGGTGCGTGCGAGCGTGGTGGGGAGGGGGGAGAGGAAGGGGGGCAGAGAGTCCCAAGCAGGCTCCATGCTGAGTGTGGAGCTCGATGCAGGGCTTGATCTCAAGACCCTGAAATCATGACCTGAGCCCAAACCAAGAGTTGGTCGCTTAACTGATTGAGCCACCCAGGCACCCCACCAGTCTCTGCTTCTATCATCACATGGCTGTCTTCTCCCTGTGTGGTTTGTTTGTTTCTTTCTTTCTCTTTCTTTCTTTCCTTTTTTATTAAACAAAAGCATATATGTATATTTTCAAATATTTTATTTTTAAGTAAACTCTACCCCCAACATGGGGCTCGAACTCACAACCCCGAGATCAAAAGTTGCACACTCTACTGACCGAGCCAGCCAGGCGCCGCAACAAAAGCATATATTAAACCATTTTATTGGAAACGTTAAAAGTTAAGGCGCTTTAAACTTTATGGCTTCCTTGAGGTTACGGTTTTTGGCTGTGTTAATACCGTTTCAGAAAAAAAGCATGTGGACTAAGCCTGCCTTCCAGATGCCCTGGTGTGGGTTCCATACTCATGAAAGGATAAGTACACTTTAAGTACACTATATTTAACAATTGGTAGCTTTCCTTTCAGCTCATTAATCGAAACTCGAGAAACAGCATGGTTTTCTGTACATGCTACTGTATTAATACAAAATTCATTAATGTCTATTAGAAAGTTTCTTTCATGAGTAAAGAGTAGAAGGTAAATTTTGCAGGCTGCTGTAAAATACTGTGGAATGTCTCATAAGGCTTTAAATTGCTATCAAATGCCACAGAAGTCAGAAAAATAAGACTAGAGAATTTGTTAAAGGCTATTTTCTTAGTTTGGGAAAATTTCAGGGTAGAAATGCTACTTCATCTTATAGACATACATACTCTGAAAGGTATATCAAGGTCTTTGATGATTTTTAAAATTATTTTGGGTCACGTTATCTGCACGTGAACGTTATTTGATGCTTAAGACAGTTGTTTCTAAAAGCATGATTCTGAGTGTAAAAATGGAACGCTACACTTATTTTATGTGTCTGTTGACCTATTTTTCACAGCTAAATGTTTCCCTGTGTGTTTCCGAATGTCTGCTATTCTGCTTATAAGGACACCACTCATATTGGATTAGGGCCGACCCTAATGACCTCCTCTTAATGAGATCACATCTGTAATTATTTCCTTTTACAATTTTTTAAAAAGATTTTATTTATTTATTTGTCAGAGAGAGAGAGAGAGTGAGCACAAGCAGGGAGAGTGGCAAGCAGAGCAGGCAGAGGGAGAAGCAGGCTCCCCGATGAGCAAGGAGCCAGATGCAGGACTTGATCCCAGGACCCGGAGATCATGACCTGAGCCGAAGGCAGATGTTTCACCGACTGAGCCCCCCAGGTGTCCCTCCTTTTCTTTTCTTTTCTTTTCTTTTCTTTTCTTTTCTTTCTTTTCTTTTTTTTTTTTTTTGATTTTTATTTATTTATTTGACAGAGAGTGAGAGAGCACAAGCAGGGGGAGCAGCAGAGGGAGAAGGAGAAGCAGGCTCTCTGCCGATCAGGGAGCCCCATATGGCGCTTGATCCTGGGATCATGACCCAAGCTGAAGGCAGACACTCAACCGACTGAGCCATCCAGGCGCCCCTGTAATTATTTCCAAATAAGGTCATGTTCACAGGTGCCAGGGACTAGGACTCCAACATATCTTTTGGGGGGACACAATTCAACCCATAACACTTTTCTAGAGAAAAAGACAAGAATGTAAGGTAGAACCAGAATGTTAGAATAGGAGTGACCTTAACATTTTTCTATAATAGCCATTTGTTTTTACATTTGGAGAAACTGAGGCATAGAACAGTCAGGAGACTGGCCCAAAGTCATGTAACTAGACGAGGACAGAGTTGGGACTGGAAATCAGTAATGATGGGGAAATGTACAAAGCATGCAAAAGCATTCTGGGTAAATGCCTGAAATACTCAAGGTCAGCCCTAGAGAAAAAGTGAGAATCAGGCAAAGTTTATCTGAGCCCTTGTCACCTCTCTTTCATTTCTCTTTTCCTCCCTGTTGGAACCTCCTCAGCTGTACTGTCTCCTCTAGAAACAGGTGATATTTCCTGAGTGCTTCCTCTGGGTTAGGCATTGTGCTAAGTCTTCTGTGATACTATCTCGTTCAATTCTTATAATGTAGCTGTAAGTGCTAATATGATCCCATTTTACGAATGAGGAAACTGAGCCTCAGAGACATTAATTAACTTGCCCAGAGTCTTGCAGTTTGTAAGTGGCTGGGCTGAGAGGCAAACACAGGCAGAACCCACATTCTTTTTTTTTTTTTTAAGATTTTTATTCATTTATTTGAGAGAGAGAGAAAGAAAGAGAGTGGGAGCCAAAATCTGAAGCAGACTCCATACTGAGTGCAGATCCCGACGTGGGCTCAGTCCAACCACCGTGAAATCACGACCTGAGCCGAAACCAAGAATCAGATGCTCAACCAACTGAGCCAACCAGGCACTCCCAGAACCCACATTCTTAACCACTTTGCCACCCAGCATCTTCGTTTTTGCCGTTGACCCCTCCTTACTGCCATATGCTTGCGCACCCTTTGTGCTTTGCCCGGGGACTCTCCTGCAGGCCCTCCTTAAGCCTGCCTTTCCAGAGAGGGTCCTACATTTCAGGATCATCCCTTGGACTCTGCCTGTTGCCATGATGAGGTGTAAAGAAAGAAACCAGCTGGCTGTATGAGCAGGGCCTCCCAAGGACCTAGGGTCTGAAAGGATCTAGTGTCTGTTCCTCAAATCTGAAGATTCGGAAACTTTGTCTTGTTGGCTTCCCCAGGAGCCTTCTGGTCTAGGGTCAGAATTGCCCTATCTAGATTTATGAGTGATTGATTGCTAATCCAGAAACGCAATTTGAGAATTTACACTGAAAACTCTGCTTGCCAAGTGTTGCAAGTATTGCCAAGAGAGCAATATTGGGAAGGGAGGGCCGTTCAGACAGGGCCTTGCCAGGGGTCCCTTAGTGAGATCCTTACACCAGTATTCTGGGTCCTGGTCTCCCCCCAGCAAAGGGACTAGGGCAAATGGGGTGGGGGAGATGCTGGGCATAGGCTTGACTTCTGGGTAGTAGGGTCCCAGGGGCTGGGTTGTCTCAGGCCTTTCCAGCAGCCTGGGGCAGGCAGCATTATGTGGAGAAGAGCCAAGGTTTTAACAGGAAAGCCAACATAGTGCCTTGAGTCCAAAGGATGTGGGAGGACGGAAAGGGGAATGTGAGGAGGGAATTCAGTAGCTCAGAGGGATGGGGGCAGGCACGCCGAGAGGAGACATAGTGCCAGATTCTTGGCTCCGTCTAGATCTTCCCTTTGGCTCTTCGGATTTGGTCCTGCACCAGGTCCTCCTGGTGATCAGACCTACACTTCTTCCTAAGGGCTTTGACTTGACCTGCTATTTGGGTTCTTGGCAGCCTATGCTGCTTCTGGTAGAAGCCTCACCCTCTGGCTCTGGCCCCATAAAACCCATTTTCCCCAAGACGGGAGGATTCAGATAGTGAGCTGCAGATCTGTGGTTGCCGAGGTCCCCACCGGCTGCCCTGGCAATACCCTGCCACTCTCTGCCCCCTGAGTCCGTAATGTACAGAAGGAAAATGCAGAGCTCCATGGGTGGGTTTCCACTCCGGCAGCCTGGAAAGTACAAGCAAGGGCAGAATCCAGTCTATCGTCACTTCCAAGAGCTAGAAAGGCTCGAGGCAGAAGTTTTACAAGAGACATGTTGGATTTTCCAATGTTGCTGGCTTTTCTCTTTGCATCATTAGATTTAAACTTTCTTCTTCTGGGGGCCTCCTGGCTGGCTCAGTTCAAGGAGCAGGCTGCTCTTGATCTCAGGGTCGTGAGTTTGAGCCCCACATGGGGTGTAGAGATGACTTAAATAAATAAAAAAAAAACTTAAAAAAAATTATTTCAACTTATGTCATGGTCTCTTCCACTTCTTGGACATTCTTGAGCTAGGCCTTCACTTCTTATTTAATTAGTAGCCGTTAATCATACACAATTGATGAAGGCCCTATCAACTGCTCCGGGGTTCAGTGCCTTCAGGCTGACTGTGGGCTTTAGTAAACATCTCCTGAGGGAGCTGCCTCGGGGCAGTGTCTGTGAATCACCAAGGGCACCAAGGGTCTGGCACTTAGCAGGAACTTCAGCCATATTTGTTGAATGAATGAAGAAATGAACACATGACTGAATGAATCACCACTGACTCGTTAGTAAACTGCTTGTGGTCCAGTTTGTCCAAACATTTGCAAGAAAGCAGGTTGTAACTGCTCTTGCAGTAAAGTTATAAGCTACTTTGAAAAAAGTTACACAGGTAGGGAGTGCCTGGCTGCCTCCGTTGGTAGAGCGTGTGAATCTTAATCTCAGGGTCATGAGTTCAAGGCACATGCTGGGCATGGAGCCTTCTTAAAACACACAAAAAACTTTTCAAAGTTACACAGGTAACATGAATACATTCTCATCCTAAAAGATTCAAACGTTCGGGGTGCCTGGGTGGCTCAGTCAGTTGGACGTCTACCTTCGGCTCAGGTCATGATCCCGGAGTCCTGGAATCAAATCCTGCGTTGGGTTCCCTGTCTGGTGGGGAGTCTGCTTCTCCCTCTTCCTCTGCTGCTCCCCCTACTTGTGCTCTCTCACTCTCTCTGTCAAATAAGTAAATAAAATCTTTTAAAAAATTTTTAAAAAAAGATTCAAAGTTTCTAGAAATATATAGAAGAGAAGTCCTTATCAATCATCCTTCCACCCACTACCTGAATCCCAGTGCCCTCCTTGGAAGTAACCACTGTGATCAGTTCCATGGGCACAATTTCCATCTAATCCCCATGCATTACATGCATGTAATATATGCGTGTTCATATGTACATGTGTGTTTCCTTCATAAATGGGATTATGTTATGTTCATTGTTTTACAACTTGTTTTGGATTTAGCGATACATCATGGACGCCTTTCCTTGTCAGCACCTCTACTTCATTATTTTTTTTAAGTCTTTTATTTATTTAACTAATCTCTGTACCTAAAGTGGGGCTTGAACTCATGACCCTGAGATCGAGAGCCTCATGTTCCACCCGACTGAGCCAGCCGGGCACCCCTCCTTCCTTCTTTTTAATGACTGCTTAGTACTCTGTAACATAGTTGAACCATATGACATTTAACTAGTCCTCTATCGGTAGGTATTTCAGTGATCTACAGTTTGTCTCTAATACAACTATTGAGGTAATAAACGCCCTTGCTATTTATATATATTGTATATGCTTTAGTATTTAGTAAGACTAGTCCCTCCTGCCCCATTCTCCTTTTTCAGCAATTTTCTGGTTACTCTTCCTTGCTTATTTTTCCATACCATCATTAGATAAGCTTCTCTAAGCCCCCAAAGTAGACAGTTTTACTGGGATCATATTAAAGCTATAAATTAACTTAGAAAGAATGATATATTTTATTCTTAAAGATTTTATTTACTTATTTATTTGAGAGAGAGAAAGAGAAGGGAGAACAGAGAGGGAGAGGGAGAAGCAGATTCCCCGCTGGGCAGAGAGACAGATGTGGGACTTGATCCCAGGACTCTGAGATCATGACCTGAGTTGAAGTCAGACTCCCAGGCACACGAATTGTTATATTTTAATGTTGTGTTTTCCTATCCACAAATATGGTATGTCTTTCCGTTTTCGTCTGATATTTCTAAAAATATTTTATTTAAAAATTATTACAAAATTAAGAAATGTCTTGTAGAAACTAAGTCACTTAGAACTGTATAGAGTAAAAAGTGAAGTCTTTCTGACCCCCTTTCCTGCCCCATTCCCACCGCCCTTAAGGAAACTGCTGTCATCGGCTCATGGTACTTAAGTCTCCTCCCTCTTTCTTCTTAAAAAAAAAAAAGATCCTCTTTTTCCTGTGATTTGCAACATGCTTTTTCTGTTTAAAATATTGCCTGAGTAGCTTTCTGTGTCAGCTCACGCAGTGCTGCCCCAATCTTTGTAAATTGCTGCAGCGTGTTACACTCTGCGGCTATATGGTATTAAAAAAAAATTCAGTGCCCTGTGATAGATATTTGCATGTGTCCAAGTTTTACTATTAGAAACCGTCATATAGTAAACATCCTTATTCAGGTTTCCCCCACTATCTGAAAGTAGAGCGTCAGCTTGAAACCTTTTGTAAACCGAAATGGCATAAAGCGAAGAGTATCCCCCACCCCCACCGAAATTTTGCATTACACAACTTCACTTTAAAAACAAAATTTATTTATTTTAAGAAAGAGAGAGAGAACTGGGGTGGGGGGGTGAGGGAGAGGGAGAGAGAGAATCATCTGCTCTCAAGGCTTTAAATACTACCCATATGCTAATAACCTCAAATTTCTATTTCCAGCCCTGACCTCTCATGAAATTCAGAGCCACACATCCACTGACCACCTCCCCTCCACTCTGATGTACAAAAGGTCACTCAAGCTCAACGGGTCCAAAACCCAACTCCCAATCTTCTCTCAAAATTTGCAAGTCCGGAAGTTTCCCCCATTAACAGTAAACGTCAACGGGGCGCCTGGGTAGCGCAGTCGTTAAGTGTCTGCCTTTGGCTCAGGGCGTGATCCTGGCGTTCTGGGATCAAGTCCCACATTGGGCTCCTCCTCTGGGAGCCTGCTTCTTCCTCTCCCACTCCCCTGCTGTGTTCCCTCTCTCGCTGGCTGGCTGTCACATAAATAAATAAAAAAACAAAAAACAAAAAACAGTAAACGTCAAGTCTCTCAGTCGCTTAAGCTAACATGCTAGGGCTTGTTCTTGATGGCCCTCTTTTATTCGCATCTGTTGGCAAATCCTGTTGAGTCTACTATCAAAATAGATCTAGAACCTACCATTTCTCCCCACGTTCACTACGATGACCCTAGTCCAAGTCTTTTGGAAGTCACCATCCCCTCTTCTCTGGCTTATAACAATAATTGGTATTCCTGCATGTTCCTTGCTCCCTGTAATATGCTCTCAACACAGCACACAGGGTGAGTGGTTCTCTGCAAATATAAAACATCAAATCATTTCTCGGCTTGAAATCCTCCCATGGTTTTTTCATCTCATCCTGCGTAAAAGATCAAGTCATCACAGTGTCTTACAAGGCTCTGTACGATCTGCCCCAGACTGCCCCCCGGAAATCTAGTATCTTATATTCTACCAGTTCTCCTCCCAGCCTCCCTCCCCACCTGCACCCCTGGCCCACGCTCACTCCACTCCAGTCACAGTAGCTCCCCTGCTGTTCCTTCAACATGCCAGCCGCCTTCTGCAGCCACCTTGGCCCTCACTGTTCTCCCCACTTCAGAGGTTCTCATTTGGGGCCACGTGACATTTGGCGATGTTTGGAGACCTTTTTTTTTTAATTAAATTTTTTTTAAAGTAGGCTCTACACCCAACGTGGGGCTCAAACTCATGACCCTGAGATCAAGAGTCACACGCTCCACCGACTGAGCCTGCCAGGCGCCCCTGGAGACATTTCTGGTGGTCCCAACCTGGGGGAGGATGCTTCTGGCATCCAGTGGGTAGAGGCTAGGGGATGCCGCTAAACATTCTGCGATGTACATGATAGCCTTCCCTACAGCGAAGAATGATCTCACCTAAGCTGTCAATATTGCCCAGGTTGAGGAACCCCAGTCTACTCTTTCTCCAGGTACCTACATGGCCCCTGACTTCACCTCTTGGTCTTCGCTGAAGTGTCACCTTCTCAGACATGACCACTCAGTTTAAGATCACAATTCTTTCAACTCCCATCTCTCTTTCCTGCCTGACTTTTCTTTATAGGACTGATGACACTGCTGTCCTATATATTTTATTTATTGTGTTTTTTTTTCCTGCAGGAGAATTTAAACTCCACTTAAGACCCAAATTTTGAGTGTTGCATGTCTATATCACATATGGCTCAATAAATATTTGTTGATTGAATGCATGTCAACTTTATCATATAGTACTATGTTCTCCCCTATATTTGAGTCTATTTCTCTACTCCATTCTGATCCTTTGAACTGCCAATTCCTGTCAATTCCTGTATCACGCTCTTTTAATTAGTATGGCTTTATAATGTCCTTTACTGTCTGGTAGGATCGATCCCTACTTATTACTCTCCTTTTCCAGATTTTAACGTACTCTATGATTATTTTGTCAAGTTCCCCATCTCTCTCTTGAGTGAATTTCTTTCTAGAATTTTCATTATGTGAGTGTTAGATTTCTAGATTAACTTATGGAAAACTGACATTATTATAATGTTGAGTCTTCCTATTTAAGGGTAAAATATGTTTCCGTTTATCGAGGTCTTACTTTATGTCCTACAAGAGTTTTTTCTTTCTAGAAGTCCTCCTGCTCATTTTTTATTTAGTCCTAGATATTGTATGGGTTTTATTACTCTTATAGGATAATTTCTTCTATGATAAAGTCTGATTATTGATTTTATATGATAATCTCATAAGCAGTCATCTCAGATAAGTCTGAGGAAAACATTTAAAATAGAGAATGTTCTTTTTCCTGCTTTTGCTCCCCTGACAGGAGTGCTTAATGTGTCTGTTTCTGCATTCTGATATTTTAATAACTTCACAGTTTCTGGTGATCGGAAAGATTTTGTAAGCTTTTTTTTGGGTAGTAATTGAAGTCCAGGGGCTCTATTTAGTTTTTCTTACTTTGGACACTTACTGAATTCCAAATTCACCTCTGAAACACTTGGGACGCCTTGGGAAAGAAATAAGATTGAGAGATCTTTATTCTGTGTATAGCTGACAGCATTTTTTTGGGTTGATCTGCTAATCATTAAGAAAATTGCTGCAACAATTTAGTTCATACTGAAACTTTTTGTCAGCTTTCAGGTTTAAAGAAAGTTCAACTTACTAAAGATAGGACTACCCTATGACCCAGCAATTGCACTACTGGGTATTTACCCAAAAGATATAAAAAGGCTGATTTGAAGGGGCACATGCACCCCTATGTTTATAGCAGTATTATCCACAATAAGCAAACTATGGAAAGAGCCCAAATGTCCATTGACTGATGAATGGATGATGAAGAGGTGGCATACATATATATATATATAATGGAATATTACTCAGCCATAAAAAAGAATGAAATCTTGCCATTTGCAATGACGTGGGTGGAGCGAGAGTATTATGCTAAGCAAAATAAGTCAGGGAAAGACAAATACCATATGGTTTCACTCTTATGTGGAATTTAAGAAATAAAACAGGGGTGCCTGAGTGGCTCAATTGGTTAAGTGTCTGCCTTCAGCTCAGGTCATGATCTTGGGGTCCTGGGATCCAGTCCTGCATCGGGCCGCACGAGGGCTAAATGGATGATGGGTATTAAGGAGCGCATTTGTAATGAGCACTGGGTATTATATGTAAGTGATGAATCACTAAATTCTACACCTGAAACCAATATTATACTATATGTTAACTAACTAGAATTTAAATAAAAACTTGAAATTTAAAAAATAAAATTAAAAAATAAAGTTCAACTTGCAATATTCATTTAAGTGGAAACCACTTCATTTAATGGGCCAGTGGTGGTTTCCAACTCACGTAAGGCAAAACATCTTGCCTAAAGAGCTTTAAAGAAACTCATGCTTAAAAAGTATTTTGGGGGCTCCTGGGTGGCTCAGTCAGTTAAGCATCCAGCTCTTGGTTTTGGCTCAGGTCACGATCTCAGGGCTGTGAGCTAGAGCCCGACGTCCTGCTTGAGAGTCTTTCCCTCCGCCCCTCCCCCCACTTGCACACACTGTCTCTCTGTAAAATAAATAAAATAAAATCTTTAAAAAATATTTTGGAATGGAATTATTTTATTTCAAGTCTGCTTTATAAATGGGATGAACTGAAACACATTCAAACCTAGAAAACTGCATTATTACCATTTTATGTAATTTGCATGCTGCAAATGTTATATTTTACAAAAGGGCTGAAAAAGCCCATAATAGGCTGTCTTAGTCATGTCTGTTCTCGTGTTTGTTAGAGAAAGCACATGGTCCTATTAGCCCCTGGGCATTGTGAGGCCAAATACACAGACGCATTCATCCAGTATTCAGAAGTCTCAATTAGGCGGTAGTTTTTGCCAATAATATAAAGAGAAACGTCTTGATTAAAGTTGGGGGTGGGGAGGGGCAATTTTGTCCCCATTGCAGATGTCTGATTAGCTATGAAAAGAGAACGTGTTCTCTCTAAGCTTTGGGTTAATAATCTTAAAATCTATTTTCTGTGGCTCTTGTTAAAAAACGATCAGCTGTGATATGGAAAGCAGCCATCATTAAAATAAAACAATGAAAGCTTAGACCACATAGAAAAAACCCCAACGCTATAAAAACCCCATAAATAACGTTACAAGTCAAACAACATTTGGGGGAAAATATTTGCAACGTATATGACACGCTTCTAACAAATGGATTAGAATAAAAAGAGGACACACGCTCAAATGGAAGCGTGGACAAAGGTCTCCTCTGTGACACAAAAGAAGAAATACAAATGGAAATAAACACAAAAAGCTGTTCTACTTTACTGGTGATCAAAGACATGCAAAATAAAATAACGTTGCTATTTTAAAAACATATCAGAGTGGCAAGATGGAAAGGTTATTAGTATCCAGTGCTTCGGAAGGTGTGGGGAAAGGGCAGTTCTCATATGTTCCTGATGAGAAGGTCAATTGAGGGCAATTTGACAGCATGCGTCAAAACTGGAAATGTGCACACTCTTTATTTAGCGATTTCAGAATTCAGAAATCTATTTTAGAGACATATTTTGCACGTGCAGAAAAATGTTATGTGCAAAGAGATTCACTGCAGCGTTATTTATAATCGCCAGGATGAACAGCCTAAATGTCCATCAAAGGGGAACTGGACAAATCGAACAACCCTTACACTAAACAACTTTTCTTTTTAAAATTAAAAAAGATTTTTTTTTTAAGGAATCTCTACACCCAGATGGGATTTGAACTCACAACCCCGAGATCAAGAGTCTCTTGCTCCACGGATGGAGCCGGCCAGGCGCCCCCGCGCTAAACAACTTTTTAAAACTCAAGTAGATCTGTATGTGCTGATAGGGAACAATCCCGAGAGCAGATCTTCGAACACCAAGTATGACCAATGTCTGTGATTCTGCTCCTTCCATTTTTGCAACTCATTCCGGGCAGCTCTTGGTAAGTTCTCCGTCATCCTTGACCTCACTGATGTGAACGTTCCATCTCGGGTCTAATGTTCCACTCTCAGTCCTCATGTGACTTGAAAGGTGTGAACACTCCTTCCACTTTGAAACACTGTTTTCACTTGGCTTCCAGGACCCCATACGCTCCCAGTTTCTTTCCACCCCACTGGCTTCTTTCTCAGCCTCCTTTTTCATCAATGTCCCCAGTGCTAGTTTCCCAGGGTTCCATCCTGGTCCACCTCTTGTCTCCCTTTTCCCACTCCATATCCGCTCTCACGGCTTCAAATACAGTCCCTGTGCTGTCGTCTCCCTGCTCTAGCTCTCCACGAACTTCGGATGCCCATGTCTGCCTACTCGGTAGCTCCTCTTAGCTGTCTAAGAGACAACTTCAACTTCTCCCGTCCCAAACCGAACTTCCGATGTTCACTCCGAGAACTTCTGTTCATTCTCTGTATCTCAGTAACCGGCAACTCCACTCCCCCAGGTGTTCAGGCCCAAACCCCGGGCATCATCCCCGACTCCTCTCTTCCGCTCACACTCCGCACCTAGTCCCACATTCACCGCAAAGTTAATGAAACATCAGAGTTCCTCCTTTGTGGCAGCTTCGCACAAGGCCCTAACAGTGGGATCACTTGACTATGTGCTTTTGTAACATCTGCCAGAGTGAAATATTTTTAAATTTAATAATAATAATTAATTACCATCAGTTCAGACAGCTGTCTCTTTCCACTCCAGCTGAGCCTCTGTCACTCTTGCCTCCGTGACCAGGTTGGCATTGGGTGGCTGTGGAGATTTTGAGACCATACAGAGGGGAAGTTGAACAAGGTTTACGTTTATTTTGGGTTTGATCAGATGCATTTACATGGCTCGCAGTCACTTCTAGGTCATCCTAGCGTAAGAACGGCTTCTAAGAATACTCTCATGTCACACTATGCTGACTAAGGGTGTAGGGCCACAGGTCTTATCTTGGTACTAATGTATCCTGACAGCACCTGGTATTGGAAATATGGATGGTTGAGGAGAAATGAGGTTTGGAATGTACAGAGCCAGAAACTAGCTTGTGAAAAATTCTGCCATTCACCGGACATGTGAAACTACATATGAAGGGTTCAGCACTGCGTTGTCAAAATGGGAACTCTCGTCTGTTACTAACATACTCAGTAATGCAGCCTGTGCAACTATAAATGCTCCATCCAGTTTCTAAATTATGGTAAGAACGCGTAATGTGAGGCTCTACCCCCTTCATAAAATTTGAAGTGTACAACACGTTATTGTTGACTCTGGGTACTGTGTCCTACAGAAGGTCTCTAGAATTTATCCGTCTTGTCTAACTGAAATGTTATAACCCATCGAAGAGTAACTCCCCATGACCCCCTCTCCCAGCCCCTGACAACCACCATTTGATTCTCCGCCTCTGAGTTTGACTATTTGAAATGCCTCATATACGTTGTGAAACATGCAGTATTTGTCTTTTTATGACTGACTTATTTCACTTGGCATAATGCCCTCAAGTTTCTTCCATGTTGTTGCCCATGAAAGGATTTCCTTCTTCGAGACTGCATAATATTCCATATCATGCGTCATGATCACATTTTGTTTATCCACCCATCCGTGGACGCTGAGGTTGTTTCTGTACCTCAGCTATCGTGAATAATGCTGTGATGAACAGGAACATGCAGACATTTCTTGGAGCTCCTGACTTCAGTTCTTTTGGATGTCCTCCTAGAAGTGGGATTGCTGGGTCATGTGGTAGTTCTATTTTTAAGTTTTTGAGGAAACGCCATACTGTCGTCCATAGTGACTACAGCACATTTCATGGGAATCTTGTGAACTAGAATTTATCCAGAATCTCATGTTTGCAGAACACGAGCCTATAGCAGTACTACAAATTGTGATTTTCTCCATGTGTGAATTTGCATGTTTTATACTTCTTTTTTTTTTAAGATTTTTAATTTATTTATTCGACAGAGATAGAGACAGCCAGCGAGAGAGGGAACACAAGCAGGGGGAGTGGGAGAGGAAGAAGCAGGCTCCTAGCGCAGAAGCCTGATGTGGGACTCGATCCCAGAATGCCGGGATCATGCCCTGAGCCGAAGGCAGACGCTTAACTGCTGTGCCACCCAGGCGCCCTGCATGTTTTATACTTCTTCACGTATTGGATCATATCTGACTAACTTGTTCTGATGAAGTCTGGCAGTTTCAGATGAAATGGTGCACTCACGTGTCACGGACACAGCAAACTAGCCAGAAGAAACAAGTGTTCTAGTCACAGGAAGCCTAGATACACACACACACATATATAAAGGTTTTATTTATTTATTTGAGAGAGAAAGTGAATGGGAGAGAGAGTGGGGGAAGGGGCAGAGGGAGAGGGAGAAGCAGACTCCTCGTTGAGCAGGGAGTCCAAGGTGGGGCCCTATTCCAGGACCCTGGGATGATTCATGACCTGAGCTGAAGGCAGACGCTTAACCGGCTGAGCCACCCAGGCACCCCAAAGCCTAAACATATTAATCAATAAATCGATGTGTGCAATATTAACAGTATTTGACTATACAATTACATAACTCAATACAATGCAGTGCCAATTTTTTTAAAGCTTTTACTTTTAAGTAATTTCCACACCCAGCATGGGGCTCAAATCCCCAACCCCGAGGTCGAGTCGCACACTCCACTGACTAAGCCAGCCAGGCGTCCCAAATTTTTAAACACATTCTAATTGCCTGTATAAATGCCTTATTTTCAGATCAGTTTTGTATGTTTTTGGCAATTTTTAATGCATGAGAATTTAAATATGAAAGGAAGGAAGCTAAATCTGTAAACTGAGAGGAAGACTAGCCTATCACAATGACAATTAAATACTCTGTCGATAGTAAAAATGAAACTGAAGTATCAGTGATAAAATACAAAATTTTGATCAACTATGCTAGAGGAGAGAATTATCCTATTCTTTTATAGACAAGATTGTAAAATTATCATATGGACAGGTGAATAAATGGTATGCAACCAGCAATATAGGAAAAAAGACCTTGTAGGGGTGGGGCAGGAAGTTAATATTATTTTCCATGTTTTCTGATGTTTGTAGTATTTGTCAGCTTTTTAAAAAAAAAAGATTATTTATTTTAGAGAGAGAGAGAGCAGCGGGGAGGAGCAGAGGGAGAGGGAGACAGAGTCCTAAGCAGACTCCATGCTAAGCGCAGAACCCTGTGAGGGGCTTGATCTCGTGACTCTGAGATCACGACCTGAGCTGAAACCAAGAGTCTGTCGCTTAACCCACTGCACCACCCAGGCACCCCTTTGTCAGCTTTTATAAATTTGTAATATATTGGGATTTCTCTTCTCATTTGAAATAAACACTCACTTTTGTACGTAATTTTGCACCTTATTTTTTTAAGATTATTTATTTATTTATTTGATAGAGAGTGAACGAGAGAGCATACAAGCTGGAAGAGGGGCAGAGGGAGAGGGAGAAGCAGGCTTCCCTCTGGGCAAGGAGCCCTATGCAGGGCTCAATCCCAGGACTCTGGGATCATGACCTGAGCTGAAGGCAGACAACTGAGCCACCCAGGTGCCCCGATATTGTACCTTCTTCTTAACAGAGCACCCCCCACCAAGTTATATAAGCTCTAGGCCTCACAAAGCCTCCATCTCCCCCCGCCTGCATCTAGTCCTGCAGGTGCTGTTGGCTCTGCCTTCCAGACATGTCCAGAGTCTGAGCACATCTCACTGTCTTCTTGGCCACCATCCTTGTCTCAGCCACCATCTCTTCTACTTGGATTATTGGAATAGCCTAATTTTTCTCCTCACTTCCTGCCTTGCCCTCTTTAGTCTAATCTCAGTGCAGCAGCCAGGGTGATTTTTTTTAAAAAAACCGAGTTAATATCAGGTCCCTCCTCTGCTCAAACTCTTGTGTGATTTCCATCCTCCCTCTGAGTAAAATCCAAAGTCCTTTAGTGGCCTTCAGAGACCCACGTGATTGGTGCCCCTCCATGCCTCTCTGACTTCCTTTCCTGCTCCTCTCCCCTCATGGACTCTATTCCAGCCACTCTGGCTTTTTTGTTGTTCCCTGAACATGCCAAACCTGCTTCTGCCTTGGGACATTGGCCTTGGCTGTTCCTGCTGCCTGGAATGCTCTGCTTTCAGATCCTTGCTCAGATGTCACCTAATCAGTGAGGCCTTCCTTATGTAAAATTACAACTTCTGCATCACTCAGTTTCTCCCTTCTCTGCCTTATTTTTCTTTATATCATTTATCAGCATCTGACCTAATACATGCTTCCCTGTTTATTTGCTTTCTCCCCCATTGGACATAAGCTCTGCGAGGGAAGGGACATTCTTTTGTTCACTAATGTATTCTCAGCACCTAGACATGTGCTTGGCATATAGCGGGCATTTAATAAATGTCTCCTGAATGACCGACTGACTGAATGAATAATGAATCCTCTATGCCAACTTACATAGTTCGGGAGTAGGGGGTGATCTTCCCTTTCTTCTTCTCTTTTTTAAAGTTCATTTTCATTCCAGGGGGTTAGCATACGGTGTTATGTTAGTTTCAGGTGTACAATATAGTGATTCAACACTTCATACATCACCCACTGTTCATCAGGACAAGTGCCCTCCTTAATCCCCATCACCTATTTCCCCCACCCCCCCACCCCCCCAGTAATCATCCCCCCTTTCTTCTTCTTCTTCTTCTTTTTTAATGGTTTATTTTTTAAATTGAAAAATCTACATAACATACAATTTGCCATTTTGACTATTTTTGAGCGTACCATTGATTGGCACTAAGTACATTCCTATTGCTATGCAACTATCCCCACTGTCCGTCCACAGAACATTTTTCATCTCGCAACGCTGAAACTCTATCCCCTTTCTTCTTTATGCACTAGGTTAATGCCTGAATTTCCTATAACAAACATTTATTATTATAATGCTAAAAGGCTGTTTCCATTTCAGGAACAGACTAATCAGAAATTTATATTCATTTTATAAAACAATAATTGAGAAATGACCGTGTTCCTATTCCTTGAACAGATTAAGTGTGAAGCTGTCCAGCTTTAAAAATGATTCATTAGTGTGGTCCTCTGGGAGCTTGAATATTCAGTACCAGCTGTTTTCCTCATTAATATTTGAATTTAATATTTTACCTTAGGAAACCTGATACCAAAGGAATAGTAAATATTTGACTACTTATGGTATTATTTTAATTTAACATTTTTCTTTACCTAGAGTTTAATCAGCAATACTGTTGCAGATGTGCAACACCATTAATCCAGCGACAGGAAGGGGCGCCTGGCTGGCTCAGTCGGTAGCATGTGCAACTCTCGATCTCGGGGTCATGAGTTCGAGCCCCACGTTGGGGGTGGAGATCACTTAAATAGAAAAAGAATACAGGGAAAGGTGGGAGGAAAGTATTGGGAGCCTGCTAGGTGTCAGGTGCTTTGTGGACACGTAAAGAAGCTTCCACTTCCTCAGACCCCACTCACTTGGCACTGGCGTGGCAGGCGGATTTGCACCGTCTCCATTTCTTGGAAATGCTCCTGACAAGATTGCCAACTCCTGCCCTGTCACTAATTCCAACAGACACTTTCCAGGCCTTGGTGGCTTGACCTCCTAGCAACAGTGGGCACCGATGACCACACTCTTCTCATCAGAACCCCTTCTTTTTTTTTTTAATGATTTTTTATTATATTATGTTAGTCACCATACAGTACATCCCCGGTTTCCGATGTAAAGCTCGATGATTCATTAGTTGCATATAACACCCAGTGCACCATGCAATACGTGCCCTCCTTACTACCCATCACCGGTCTATCCCATTCCCCCACCCCCCCTCCCCTCTGAGGCCCCAGTTTGTTTCTCATAGTCCATAGTCTCTCATGTTTCATTCCCCCTTCTGATTACCCCCCCTTTCTTTATCCCTTTCTTCCCCTACCAATCATCCTAGTTCTTATGTTCCATAGATGAGAGAAATCATTTGATAGTTGTCTTTCTCTGCTTGACTTATTTCACTTAGCATTATCTCCTTCAGTGCTGTCCATGCTGCAGCAAATGTTGAGAAATCGTTCTTTCTGATAGCTGAGTAATATTCCATTGTATATATGGACCACAAATTCTTAATCCAGTCATCTGTTGAAGGGCATCTCGGCTCCTTCCACGATTTAGCTATTGTGGACATTGCTGCTATGAACATTGGTGTGCATATGGCCCTTCTCTTTACTACGTCTGTATCTTTGGGGTAAACACCCAGTAGTGCAATGGCTGGATCATAGGGTAGCTCAATTTTTAACTTTTTAAGGGACCTCCACACTGTTTTCCAGAGTGGCTGTACCAACTTGCATTCCCACCAACAATGTAGGAGGGATCCCCTTTCTCCACATCCTCTCCAACAATTGTTGTTTCTTGCCTTGTCAATTTTTGCCATTCTAACTGGCGTAAGGTGGTATCTCAGTGTGGTTTTGATTTGAATTTCCCTGATGGCTCATGATTTTGAACATTTTTTCATGTGTCTGTTAGCCATTTGTATGTCTTCATTGGAAAAGTGTCTGTTCATATCTTCTGCCCATTTTTTGATTTGTTTATTTGTTTCTCGTGTATTGAGTTTGAGAAGTTCTTTGTAGATCTTGGATACCAGTCCTTTATCTGTAGTGTCATTTGCAAATATATTCTCCCATTCCGTGGGCTGCCTCTTAGTTTTTTTGACTGTGTCCTTGGCTGTGCAGAAGCTTTTTATCTTGATGAAGTCCCATAAGTTCATTTTATCATTTGTTTCTCTTGCCTTTGGGGATGTGTCATGAAAAAGGTTGCTTTGACCGATGTCGCAGAGGTTGTTGCCTATGTTCTCCTCTAGAATTTTGATGGATTCCTGTCTCACACTGAGGTCTTTCATCCATTTGGAGTTTATTTTTGTGTATGGTGTGAGAGAGTGGTCAAGTTTCATTCTTTTGCATGTAGCTGTCCAATTTTCCCAGCACCATTTATTGAAGAGACTGTCTTTTTTCCACCAGATGTTTTTGCCTGCTTTATCAAAGATTAGTTGCCCAAAGAGCCGAGGGTCCATTTCTGGGTTCTCTATTCTGTTCCATTGGTCTGTGTGTCTGTTTTTGTGCCAGTACCATGCTGTCTTTGTGATCACAGCTTTGTAGTACAGCTCGAAATCCGGCATTGTGATGCCCTCAGCTTTGTTTTTCCTTTTCAACAGTTCCTTGGAGATTCGGGGCCTTTTCTGTTTCCATACAAATTTAAGGACTATTTGTTCCAGTTCTTTGAAAAATGTCCTCGGTATTTTGATTGGGATAGAATTGAAAGTGTAGATTGCTCTGATTGGCATGGACATTTTAACTATGTTAATTCTTCCGATCCATGAGCATGGAATATTTTTCCATCTTTTTATGTCTTCCTCAATGTCTTTCAAGAGTGATTTATAGTTTCTAGAATATAGGTCCTTTACGTCTCTGGTTAAGTTAATTCCAAGCTAACGTATGGTTTTTGGTGCTATTGTAAATGGGATGGATTCCCTAATTTCTCTTTCTTCAGTCTCGTTATTCGTGTATAGAAATGCAACTGATTTCTGAGCATTGATTTTGTATCCCGCCACGTTACTGAATTGCTCTATAACTTCTAATAGTTTGGGAGTGGATTCTTTTGGGTTTTCCATATAGAGTATCATGTCATCTGCGAAGAGAGACATTTTGACTTCTTCTCTGCCGATTTGGATATCTTTGATCCCTTTTTGTTGTCTGATTGCTGTTGCAAGGACTTCTAGTACTATGTTGAATAATAGTGGCGAGAGTGGGCATCCTTGTCGTGTTCCCGATCTTAAGGGAAAGGCTTCCAGCTTTTCCCCATTGAGAATAATATTTGCTGTAGGCTTTTCATAGATGGCTTTTATGAGATTGAGAAATGTACCCTTTATTCCTACACTCTGAAGGGTTTTAATCAGGAAAGGATGCTGTATTTTGTCAAATGCTTTTTCTGCATCAATTGAGAGGACCATATGGTTCCTGAGTCTTTTCTTGTTGATATGATGTATCATGCTGATCGATTTGAGAATGTTGAACCACGCTTGCATCCCAGGTATGAATCCCACTTGATCGTGGTGGATAATCCTTTTAATGAACTGTTGGATTCTATTAGCAAGTATCTTGTTGAGGATTTTGGCGTCCATATTCATTAGGGAAATCGGTCTGTAATTTTTGATGGGGTCTTTGCCTGGTTTGGGGATCAAGGTAATATTGGCCTCATAGAATGAGTTTGGTAGCTTTCCTTCTGTTTCTATTTTTTGAAATAGCTTTAGGACAATAGGTATTATTTCTTCTTTGAATGTTTGGTAGAATTCCCCAGGAAAACCATCCGGGCCTGGAGTTTTGTTATTTGGAAGGTTGTTTATCACTGACTCAATCTCTTCATAATTAATTGGCCTGTTTAAGAAATCAATTTCTTCCTGTTTCAGTCTTGGTAGTTTATAGGTTTCTAGGAAGGACTCCATCTCTTCCAGATTGCTTAGTTTTTTGGCATATAGCTGTTGATAATAGCTTCTAATAATCCTTCCAATTTCATTGGTGTTGGTCGTGACCTCTCCTTTTTCATTCATAATTTTAATAATTTGGGTCCTTTCTCTTTTCTCTTGGATAAGTCTTGCCAGTGGTCTGTCAATTTTATTGATTCTCTGAAAGAACCAGCTTCTAGTCCTGTTGATTTGCTCTACTGTACTTCTGGTTTCTAATTCATTGATTTCTGCTCTAATCTTGGTCAACTGCTTCCTCGTGCGTGGATTAGGCCTGTCCCTCTGTTGCTGTTCCAGCTTCTTGAGGTGAGAATATAAAAACTGCATTTTAGATTTTTCTATTCTTTTGAGTGAGGCTTGGATGGCTATGTATTTCCCCCTTAGGACTGCCTTTGCAGTATCCCATAGGTTTTGGACCGTTGTGTTTTCATTCTCGTTGGTCTCCATAAATTGTTTAAATTGATTTTTGATTTCCTGGTTTATCGAGTCATTCCTGAGCAGGATGGTTATTAGTCTCCAAGTGTTTGAGTTTCTTCCAAATTTTTTTTTAAAGATTTTATTTATTTATTTGACAGAGATAGAGACAGCCAGCGAGAGAGGGAACACAAGCAGGGGGAGTGGGAGAGGAAGAAGCAGGCTCACAGCGGAGGAGCCTGATGTGGGGCTCGATCCCATAACGCCGGGATCACGCCCTGAGCCGAAGGCAGACGCTTAACCGCTGTGCTACCCAGGCGCCCCTCTTCCATATTTTTCCTTGTGGTTGAGTTCCACTTTTAGAGCGTTGTGGTCTGAGAATATGCAGGGGATAATTTCAATCTTTTGGTATCGGTTGAGACCTGTTTTGTGTCCCAGAACATGGTCTATTCTTGAGAATGTTCCATGGGCATTAGAATAGAATGAGTATTCTTTGGTTCTGGGGTGTAGTGTTCTATATATATCTATGAGGTCCAACTCGTCGAGTATGGCATTCAAAGCCTTTGATTCTTTGCTTAGTTTTTGCCAGGGTGTTCTGTCTATTTCTGAGAGTGGAGTGTTGAGGTCCCCTACTATTAATGTATTTTTATCTATATGTCTCTTTATTCTGGTTAAGAGTTGGCTTGTGTATCTTGCTGCTCCCCTGTTGGGGGCATATATATTTATAATTGTCATATCCACTTGTTGAATACTTCCTTTAAGAATAATATAGTGCCCTTCTGCATCTCTAACTGTAGTCTTTAGTTTAAAATCCAATCTATCTGATATGAGAATTGCTACCCCAGCTTTCTTTTGAGGTCCATTTGCATGAAAGATGGTACTCCATCCCCTTACTCTCAGTCTGAATGCATCTTTGGGTTCAAAATGAGTCTCTTGTAGACAGCATATGGATGGGTCATTTCTTTTTATCCAATCTGCAACCCTGTGGCGTTTATGGGAGTGTTTAAACCATTTACATTGACACTAAGAACTGAGAGATAGAATTTTAATGATGCCATGTTGCCAGTAAAGTCTTTGTTTGTATCAGTTGTGACTTTCTGTTCTGTATCACTCTTGGGGCCTTTTTATCTTTATAGAACCCCCTTAATATCTCCTGTAGGGCTGGTTTCGTGGTTATGAAATTGGTTAATGACTGGTGATTCTGGAATGTCTTTATTTCTCCATCAATTCTGAATGACAGCCTTGCTGAATAAAGGATCCTTGGCTGCATGTTTTTCTCTGAAAGAGCTTTAAAAATGCCCCCCCCAACCCTTTCTCTCATTCCAGGTCTGTGTAGACAGGTCTGACGTAATTCTGATGCCTTTGCCTTGGTACGTGAGAAATTTCTTTGCCCTGGCTGCTTTCAATACTGTATCCTTGGATCTAATATTTGCGAATTGCACTATAATGTGACGTGGCGTAGGTTTGTTGTGGTTGAGCTTGGGAGGGGTCCTCTCTGCCTCTTGGACACGAATGTTTGTTTCCCTCGCTAGATTAGGGAAGTTTTCAGCTACAATTTGTTCAAATATCTCTTCTAGACCTCTGTTTTTCTCCACCCCCTCGGGGATGCTGATGATTCTGACATTGTATCGTTTCATTGAGTCAGTAATCTCCCATAACCTACATTCGTGGGTGTGGATTTTTTTAAGACCAGCTTCTATTTTCGTTTTTTCCTCTATTAACCCATCCTCCAATTCACTAATATGTTCCTCTGCTTCGGTGACCCTGGCCGTCAGAGCCTCTAGTTTTGCCTGCATTTGGCTCATAGAATTTTTAATTTCTGTCAGATTCACTCTCATTTCTGTCCTTAGGGATTCTATATTCTCAGTAACCTTTTCGTTAATACTTTTTTCAATTCTACTCATCATTTTGACCATCGTTACTCTGAATTCCATTTCTGATAATTTGGTTACATCCATATCCATTATTTCTGTGGCAGAGGCCACAGACTCACTGTCTTTTCTTTGCTGGGGGGGAGGGGCTTCTCCTTCTTGTCATTCTGATGAGGAGAGGTTGCGGGGTTGTCCAGAGCCAAAATTATTGACTGGGTCCCAGGCCGTGCCCCTTGTTTTATAGGGATCTTGGGGATGTGGGCTTCTTCTTTAAAGATTTTATTTATTTATTTATGTGGCAGCCAACCAGCGAGAGAGGGAACACAAGCAGGGGAGTGGGAGAGGAAGAAGCAGGCTCCCAGCGGAGGAGCCCAATGAGGGACTCCTTTCCGGAATGCCAGGATCACGCCCTAAGCCAGAGACAGGCGCTCAATGACTGCGCCACCCAGGCGCCCCGGGCTGTGGGCTTCTTGATTTTTCAGCCTGCCTTCTGGGGGAGGGGCCTGCCGCGCCTATACTCAGGCAACCCTGTTTGGGTAGAGTCTCCGTGTCCCCTGCGAGGGGGGATGGGGATGGGCACACTGTAGCCGGTCTTTCCAGGCTTTTGTTCTCTGGCGGCTTTCTCTGGCGGTTTGCTGTGCCTCTTCTGAGAGTCAGAGCAGCAGCAGCCAAATTTCAGCCTCTGTCTCAGAACAGAGGTATCACAGACCGCTCTCCACTGGTGTTCTGGCCACTTTAACTCTGTTACTGTTGGTGCTGCTCAACCCTGCAGCGTCCCGGGATGTGCGCCCCACACCCGGCGTCCCAGCCCTCACTTCCAGAGCCGGCGCGTCTCTGTCCTTTGTGTTTCTTTCTTTTTTTTTTTTTAAGATTTTATTTATTTATGTGACAGAGAGACAGCCAGCGAGAGAGGGAACACAGCAGGGGAGTGGGAGAGGAAGAAACAGGCTCCCAGCGGAGGAGCCCGATGTGGGACTCGATCCCGGAATGCCGGGATCACGCCCTGAGCCGAAGGCAGATGCTTAACGACTGCGCGCTACCCAGGCGTCTCTGTCCTTTGTGTTTCTAACACCGCCAGCCGCCCCGCCCGCGCTCCAGGAGCTCCCGGTCTCAGTCTGGATCCAGTGAGCACACCGGGATTCCGGTGTTCCGCTAGATGCCTCGTGGCGCGCACTCCCGGCTCACGGTCTCAGTCTGCTCTTTTGGGGGTGCCGTCCGGGAGCCCGCCCGCTCCCCCGTGCAAGTGGCTGCCACTTCCTGGCGCCCAAACGCGGCGGCTCCCTCCCCCTTCCGTTTATCTTCTGTTATCTGTGCACAGTTTCATGGCTCCCCGCTTCGTACCTCAATACTCAGCGCTGGAGATGTTCATTTGTAGAGATCCAGATGCATCTTCCTGTGTCTCAGGCTGATTCCATGGATGTTCAGGCTGGTCTGGTACCTATCCAGCTCGACTCGGGGGACCGGCTGAAAAAGGTGTCTCCTACTCTTCCTCCATCTTAACTCCTTCATCAGAACCCCTTCTACCGTTGGTTCATCATCAGAGCTCCCCGAGTCTACTCCCTAAACAAAAGATCTTTCCACTTCTCTCTCTCTCTCCATATCCACTGTCACTGCCCAAATTAGTCTGAGATCATCACCTCTTACCTGTCTGCCTTGCTAGGGCCGCTCTCCTTTTTTGATCTTTTTCCTTAAGTCTTCTTTGAGTTCCTTGAACAAGCCATACCCCTCTTCATCTCTGGATCTTTGTGCTTGGCCTATAGCGGGCATTCAATAAATATCTGTTGATTGACTGACTGACTGAATGAATAATGAATCCTCTACGCTAACTTACATAGTGGGAGTAGGGGCTGATCTTCCCTTTCTTCTTTTTTTTAAAGTTTATTTTCATTCCAGTGGGTTATGGAATGCCACTGCCCGGACCACTCCTGATTCATTGATTCATCCATTCAACAAATATTCATTGAGTGCCCACTAGGTGCCAGGCACTCAATTCTAAGTACTGGGGATACAGCAGTGAGTAAAATGAAGACTCCTGTGCCTGTGAGCTCGCATTCTAGAAGGAGGAGAGATGAACATGATAAACATAATAAATAAGTAAACTGTCCAGTGTTTTAGAAAGCGATAAGCGTTATGGAAAAAAAAGAAAGAAAAAGTAGAGAGCAAAGTAAGTGGAATCAGGAGTGCAGAGGGAGGTGGGTGAAAGTTTTAATGGGAAAGTCAAGGGAAGCCTCTTTGAGAGGGTGGTGTTTAAGCAAAGACTTGAGGGAGGTAAGAGAAAAGGCCATGGGGATGTCCGAAGGAGAACTTTCTAGGGGGAAGAAGAAGCCATTGCAAACCTCTAAGGGGAAATTTTGTGGGGTGTGTTTGAGGAACAGTAAGGACACCAGATCATGAAGTGGGGTGTGGGCTGCTTTTCAGAGCGTGTGGTTTTCTCTGAGCGGGATGTGAAGCTATTGGGGGAGGGGGTTGGAGCAGAATACTTACGTAATCTAAATAATTGCATTAAAAGATCTCTTCACTTTGTTGAGAGTAGACTGTCGGGAGGGGACATGACGGGGAGGAAGTAGGGAGGCCGGTCAGGGGGTTATCACAGGGACCCAAGGGAGAGGTGGCAGCGGCTTGAGCTGGAGTCGTAGCTGCCCAGGTGGCGAGAAGGGGTTGGATCATGAATGTATTTCGACAACACAGCCGTCTGGACTTGGTGGTTGGATAGAGAGTGGGAGCAGGGCCATAACTATATGTAGGGCCTCAAGCTTGTGGTAGGGGCCTTGTTTTTAATGAAAAATATGAAATTACAGCAGCTCCCCCCATCCACAGTTTCAGTTACCTGTGGTCAACCGAGGTCCGGAAGCAGATGTTCCTCTATCTGACACGGCGTCAGAAGTCCCTAGTGGCCTAACACTACCTCACGAGCCTACGTCATTCCCCTCACTTCATCTCATCACGTAGGCGTTTTATCATCTCCCATCATCACAAGAAGAAGGGTGAGTACAGGACAGGAAGCTAATCTGAGCGAGAAGGACCGCATTCACTTAACTTTTATTACAGTATATTGTTACGATGGTTCTGTGTTAGCGCTAGCTATGTTGTTAACTTCTTACTGTGCCTACTTTATAAATTAAACTTTACCATAGGCGTGTATGTCTGGGGAAAACATAGTAAAAATGGGGTTCAGTACTACCCGTGGTTTCAGGCTAAGCGGATCTCCCACTCCATGTTCCCTAAGCAGGATCCCCCAAACATCTGTGGTCACGCCAGTGCCACTCAACACGAGGATGGATGCGATGGAAGGAAAGTTGGCGTGCACATATTCCGCATGATTTTTCCAGGGCCTTGGAGTATGAGGGTCCCTGAGGCTAAAACTGCATTTAGCTGGCATGCGCTGTGACAGGGAGCGAGAGACCTCCGGGAGGATCCCGAAGGTTGGGGGCTGAGGAAGCAGCAGGAGGAAGTCACTGTCTCTCCGACATGGTGGAGACCGCAGGAGGAGCAGGTGCGCCCACTGGAGGTGGGGAGGGGAGGGGAGAGGAGGGGGCAAGCCGGAGGGGGCAGAGCCGGCGTCCGGCTTGCCCACGTTGAGTAGAAGATGCCTAGTAGCCCAGCACGGCTGTAGAATGGCCGTCCTCACTGTTCCTTTTGTGGCCTGCCCCTGCTCCTTTGTCACAGCTCTCCTAAGTGTCTCCTCCTCAGTGGGATCGGCGCAATCTCAGGGTCCTGGGATCGAGCCCCGCCTCGGGCTCCATGCTCAGCAGGAATCTGCTTAAGGATTTCTCGACCTCTCCCTCTGCCCTGCCCCACCTCTCAAATAAATAAGCAAATCTTAAAAAAAAAAAAAAAGGAAAACACACATACAGAAAGGTGTGTAAAACACCAGTGAATTATCACCAGTTGAACACACACGTTACTCGCGCTCAGGCCAAGGGACAGCACAGTGACAGAATCCTACTATCCCTCCTGACGCTCTCTAAACCACTACCCTCCTTCTTTCCCCAGAGTAACCACTGTCCCGATTTCTTTTTTTTAAGATTAATTTCTTTATTTTAAAGAGAGAGAGAGAGAAAGCGTGCATGCAGGGGGGAAGGGCAGAGGGAGAGAGAGAATCCCAAGCCGACTCTACGCTGAGAGCCCGACGCAGGGCTCGATCCCACGACCCCAAGATCATCACCCATGCGGAAACTAAGAGCCGGACGCTTAACCGACTGAGTCACGCAGGCAACCCCCACCATCCTGATTTCTAACATCATCAACTAGCTTCTCCTGTTCTGGGACTTCATATAAGCGGAATCGACATAAGCTTTCGTGTCTGGCTTCTTTTGCTCTATGTTTGCGAAATTTGTAAATGTTATGAGCAATAGTTGCTCTTTCTCATTTGCTCTATTGCAGTTCTCAAACTTTCTTGGTCTTGGGACTTCTTCACATGTATGAACATTATTGAGGAACCTAAAGAACTTTTGTTTATATGGGTTACACCTGTTCATAGTTGCAATATTAGAAATTAAAATGGTGACATTAAAAAATAACAAATTTATTGCATGTTAACATGAATAACATGTCTTAATGAAAATAACTGTATTTTCCAAAACAAAAAAGAATGAGTGAGAAACGTGGGATTGAGTGTGAACCGGAGTCTGGGCAAATACATCAGAACACCAGCGCTCTAGGCACTTGGGAGGGCCTGACTTCCAGAGGTCTTGGCCAGAGCCCAGAAGGCACGGGGGTGTTGGTGGGGAGGCACAAGGATGGGAACCTCGCGTGGTTCTGCCGTCTTTGGGTTTCATGCATCAACAAGCCACAGGGACGAATGCGCGTTCGAAGGAGCTGTGGCGCTGGTGCATTGGAAGGCTCCCTAGAAATCTGGCAGGTGTGTAAGTGCATGCTTTCATGAAACACAGTTGATCAGTTTGTGGAGGAGGGGAAGAGGATGGGTGGGCACTGCCCAGGCAAGTGGGGACGAGCGTGGTGGCAGAAAGTACTATCTGTTTGGGAGGCAGTTGATCTACTTCTTAAGGTAAAGGAAAAACCCCTTTGTGTGGTTTTCATGGCCCCAATCTGCTTTCCAGGTCCATCTGACACTCTTGTCCTATGCTCTGGCCATTTCGTTCCCCAGATAGGTACACAGCCACACGTCCCTCTGTCACCGCTCATGCCGCTTCCTTTACCTGCAGTGGCCTCCCCCTCCCCCTCTCCCTCCTCACGGCCGGGCAAGGTCCTAGGGATCCTTCAGGACCCAGCTGAAATGCCTCCTCTTTTTATTTTTTTAAAAGATTTTATTTATTTATTTGCTAGAGAGAGTGAGAGCGAGCCCAAGCAGGGGGAGCGGCAGGCAGAGGGAGAAGCAGACTCCCTCCTGAGCAGGGAGCCCCATGTGGGACTTGAGCTCAGGACCTTGGGATCGTGACCTGAGCCGAAGGTAGACGGTTAACTGACTGAGCCACCCAGGCGTCCCTGAAATACCTCCTCTTGAGCACCTTCCCGGGCGCTAACACACCTCCCTCACCTCCCCCTGCCCCCTCTAACCCTTCTCTCTCCCATGCTCCCATAGCACTTGGTGTCACCCCTGTTGGAGAACTAGCCCTCTCGCGTCATCGTCATCCAAGTGTCTGTCTTCCCTTCCAAACCACGGACTGGGACAAGCTATGGATCTCAAGCACCTGTGAGTCCCCAGCCCCCAGCACAACTCCAGGAGGGTAGTGGGCACTGACTGCATGCTCAGTGGAGGACCACATGACTAAGGTCTCGAGTGTTTGTCCTGTAGCTTCAAGGGCACAGCCCAGCTTTCCCCGACCTGGGAAGATGCGCGCGTATGTTTCATAACTTGCTGTCTCCTCTACAGTGAATAGTGATGATCCTGTTGAAAGTTTTGAAAAAAGAATAGATGGAGAGAGGAAGAAGGTAAAGAAAGCAGAAATACTCTGATTTCACATGAAAAACCATCTACCCGGGAGCTTTGTTTTGCTAAGGAAGAGTGGGGGTGGGCCCTGGTCAGAGCCTGTGGTAGGAAATGGGGGTGTCCTATTTGGCACCTTCCTCCCCTCGGGGCTTCAGTCACATGGAAGGTCATCGAGGTCTGCTCCCTGGCCAGGAGTAACATCTGTTTCCTTTCCATACCCCAAGGCTCAGACTCTTCTTACAGCCAAGGACCCTCCGAGTTCGTGAGTGCATTTAACCAGGGCATGTGGCGACCACGTCCTGCTTTTACTGTCCTTCTCAGTCAGGGCCTGACGCCCATCTTTGGAATCCAAGTCCTCCCTCCTCTGGGAAGCCTTTCCTGAGAAAAGTCCACCGGTCGTGAAGCCTCCTGACTCGCTCTGCTGCAGAGTTGAATGAGTCAATCTATGAGTTATTGAGAGAGGAATGCGTCCCCTGCAGTCTTTGTCCCGACTGGACTGGAGCCTTGTGGCCAGAGACAGTGGCACTTGCTCCTCTGTCCCTTAGAAGGGCCCGAAGCCTCCCGCCCAGGTGCACAGAAAATCTTTGCTGGTTATTAGGGATGGGCGGGGCAGGCTGCTCTGAACCTTGCAGAGACCCCAGGGTCACGGCCTCTCACTTTGTCTGCAGCTGGTAAACTCACCTGCCTTTGTCAAGTTGCCCCCGGAGCTGGAGGGACAAGAAACAGTTCTGTCTCAACTTCAGATTCGAGGTCAGGAGACTCCGTCCTAGTTCTGGGTCCTCTATTTACTAGCAGGAACTTGGACCAGCCAGCTAGCTGCTCTGAGAAAGTAACGGCGGATTTCTGTGTCTAACGGGGTCCAGACTGACCCTCCTGCATGAGGCAAGAAGTACAAACGGACAAAAATACATGAGACCATGGTTTTCCAGATGCTGAATGTTAGACGCTGAAGGACAGTGATCCCAGGAAGATGGGAAGCAAACGAGGGGAGCCCGAGAATCACCTTAGCCTCTTTGCTTGCGAAAGCGTCAGGCTAAGACATAGGGGACAGAGCTGAGGTGAGCTCGGTGGGCCCCCTGAGTTAAGGAGACAGAGCTGAGAGTCCAGGGAGACCACGGAAGGACAGGATGCCAGAGACGAAAGATCTGTGCCAGGAGAGGCTCTGCTGAGCAGCACACACATGTACGGACGCTACCCGAGGCTGGGGAAAGAACCATCTGGAACGATTAGAGGGAGATAATGCTTGTTCCCACTAGGCCGACTGGAAAAACTCATAATTCATGGGGCATTGAGCAGAGTACTCAAGAAGGTCGAGGCACCGATATATTTTGTTTTAAATAAAATTGATAGTGGTTCATGGTAAAAATTCAAACAGTACAGGAGAGTTTATTTTTTTAAGGATTTTAATTATTTGTTTGACAGAGAGAGCACAAGCAGGGATGAGGGGCAGAGGGAGAAGCAGACACCCCGCTGAGCAGGGAGCCCAACGTGGGGCTGGATCCCAGGACCCTGGGAGCATGACCTGAGCCAAAGGCAGACACTTAACCGAATGAGCCACTCAGGTGGCCCAGCACAGAAGAGTTTAAAGTGACAAGTACCACAGAAACAAGCACACTGCTACCCATGTACAAGGATGTTCACAGTGGCTCAGTTTACGGTAGCAAAAGGAATCAATGTCCGTCGATGCTTAATTGCACAGAAGTCTGGCAAATCCACATCGCTGAGTAGTAACCGTTAAAAAGGGAGAATCGGGTCTCTACCCGCTGGCTTGGAGAGATTCCTTAAAGCATGAAGTAGGAAAGATATGTTGCTGAGGAATACATGTAATGTCATCCCATTTTTGTAAAACAAATAACAGCCTGTATGTGCATGAGTAAGTGTGTATAGAATGTAACAAAAAGTGTAGGAAGCCACATACCAGGCTCTTAATTCTGGTTAGGAATGGGGGCCAACAAAATGTGAATAAAGGTGTCTGTGATAAAAATCTCATTCTTAGAGCGAGTGAGAATGCAAGAGAGTGTGTGCCTATGTGTAAGGACAAGTAGGGAAGTTTGGGCACCAAAATATAATTTGGTAGTGAGATATTTTGTTGCTGATATTTTTTCTTTTTGCTTTCTTCCTTAACATTTTACTTATCACTAGAATTTTTAAGGAATAAACATATGGGCGCCTGGCTGGTTCAGTCAGCAGATCACGTGATTCTTGATCTCAGGGTTGTGAGTTTGAGCCCCACATTGGGTGTCGTTTATTTAAAAAAAGAAAAAGAAGAAGAAGAAGAAGAAACATGTTACCAGGGCAAAAATGGATTTTTTAAATAAATGATTCTGGATATGTGGACTTGCTATCTGGAAAAATACAAAGTGAGAGCCAACCTTCACACCATGCACAGGAATAAACTCTCTCTGAATCAAAGATCCAAATGTAAGATAAAAAACCTTACAAATATTAAAAGAAAACATGGGCACACCCCCCCTTTAAAACATGTATTTATTTATTTTAAGTAATCTCTATGCCCAACACAGGGCTCGAACTCATGACCCCAAGATCAAGAGCCGCACTGTCCTCTGACTGAGCCGGCCGGGTGCGCTGAGCACATTCCCCTTTAACCTAAAGAAAGGCTCTTCAACCCTGATTGAAAAGCTAGAGGCGATGGAAGAAAACAATGGATAAAACTGTGTAACCCCACCCCCACCCCCCCACCCCCGGTGGCACATTGGCCCACGTCTGAGTCCCGCGGCCCAGCACCTGCAGCTCTGGGGTTTCCAGCAGGCAGGGCTGGGCCGGGCTGGGCTGTGACTCGCCAAAAGTCATCCCCTGCCAGAGCTCCCCCTCAGTGGGGGTCGCGGAGACACACACACTGTCCTGTTTTTCCTGGTTTGCAATTGGCCTCAGCTGGATGAGACTCTAATACGCACATCGATCTCTTTCGGGTAAACCCAGGTTCTCAGAGACCGTGCAGCCTGAATCCATATGGAAGAAAAGAAATTTGTCCCTTGCTTCCCCAGCTCACAGAGGAGACGGGGCTCACATGATGCCGCAGAGAGGGGCCCTTTTTCCTTTATTTACCTTGCCGTTTTCAGGGCGTGAGAAATGGACACGTAACGGAGTCATAACCGCAGTGGCCGAGAGTTAGCGGCTGCTTGGTACGGGCCAGGCCATGCGTGTTCTCCCACCTGCGCCACAACGGCCCCGGGAGGGGAAGATTCTATTTTTCACCTCAGAGATGGGGAGACAAGCAGTCCCTGCTGCAAAGACTGGTGATCACTGGTGAGGGGGGACAGCAGGGATTCAAAGCCCGGCAGTCCGGTGTCCAGCCCCTCTGTGCTTTCCATGACTCCAGATGGCTTTTTTTGTAGTTCAGATTGTAAGCAACGGAGGCAAGAGTTGAACCCAGACCGTGCAACTCAGGAGCCCAAGCTTCCAATATCTCTTCTTTAAATTAAATCAAATTTTTAAAAAGTAGGCTCTCTGCCCATTGTGGGGCTCACACTCACGGCCCCGAGCTCAAGAGTCACAGGCTCTAACCCCTGAACCAGCCAGGCGCCCCAGGAGCTCCCAGTATCCTCAGGTCCCGGTGAGGGCAGCTACTTACCCACACCAAGGACGGGCTTGGGAATTCCTGCCCGGCGTGGCTCTCAGTGACCAGAGGGGCCCCTCCCTCTCATGCTTCTGGCAGCATCAGGAGGCAATAGAAGTGTTTATCCTTCTCTAGTCCAAGAAAACCCTGCAGGGGTATTCTCCTCATGGACATACTTCTAAAACCGTCTAGGGTTACAGCATATGAGACACTGCTGGGGTTTTGCTGCTTTGTTTCAGCATTTCTTCCTGTGGCTCAAAGCAGAGGATCTGGAATCATCTCCGGGTTAAGCGTGCCCTTTCTCCGGGGGAGACCACTTCCCTGAGCACCCCTGGTCATCCACGTCTAAGTCACGCACCTGGCAGTGCTCTTGGGGGAAGCCTTAAATGCTGGGGGAAAGTGGAAATGCAGGGGCTTCGGGTTGATACGTTACATATTCTCTTTAGCGATGCTAAAGTTGTCTTCTCTGCGTGTTGCTTCGCCTGGCTGGATCTGGGGAGAAGGTGAAAAGAACATGGTCTTTGGCCAAGGCAGAGGGGTCTGGGGACCACAGTCAATAGATGCTGGCCATCTGTTTGACGGTGATTTGAGCAGCCTACGGAAGAGTGGGGAGGGACGTGCCTGGCTTTTCCTTTCACTGTCCGCTAAATGGGGCGAAGTGAGATGAGTACTGGAGGTAGTGCTGCTTGCTCCAACATTTCCTAAATGATGTCTTCGAACAACATTTTGCAGCACTGAATCCCAAGGGTGTAGGGTGCAGGGTGGGGTGTTGGGTTAAGTTGAGACCAGCTGGGTCTAGTAAGGAATGGTGAAAGTCAAGGTGGATATGCATGGAAAAGGAGAAGCTAGACATGAAGGTGACAGGGTTCATAATCTCTGGGAATGTGATTGGGCCCAGGGAATGGCCCTAAATCTGTAATGGGGCCAGGTGAGCAGACACTGTAGGAGGAGAGCGAGATGAGATCATTGGCAGACATAGATGTCCCATGGGCCTTCTTGGGGGAACCTAGAATGCTTCTAGTTAGTGACGAAGCTCTTTTTTTACTGTTGAATCTCTGTAGGCCTGCTGTGTACAGTTGTGCAGATTGTTCACTGCACAAAGGGAATCTGGCCAAGAAGGGATATTCAGCCTTCACTATACTCACCAAATCATGCACCCTGGGACAGAGATGGCTGTCTGGAGGAGTGCCCTTTTTCAAATTTTCTCAAGGGTACCACATGGCCTGTGGGAAGCCAGGACTCACACGTAGCACAGTGCCTGGTGTGTAGTAGGTAACTGACATTTATTGACCGAAGGTAAAGGATCATGAGGCAGCTGCTTGGTATGAGGCAGAACACCGGGCTTACTGTGAAAAGGAGGTGTTCTAGGAGATGGGCACACAGTGTCATAAGCCAATTTGGCTTTAGGGATGTGTGTGGCTCAGTCATCTTGTTGGTAGAAGGTATGTGGTAACCAGAAGCCTCCTCCAAAATCTGGCTTATGTGTTCTTTCTGGCTGTTGTCCAGTCACCTTGTGGTGGGCAGTGGACAGGTGGATTTGGACCTGGTGTGTTAGAGGAGTGCTCTCTAGAACGTTTGCACAAAAAGGGGTCCCTAGTCAGATGAGACAGGGTTAGGCTATCCGTGGAGGCGGAGCACCTCTGTCTCTGGAGAATGAAGTAGAGATGACTGGGGCAGAAAGTGGCCCAGCCGAAGAAAGAAAGTGGCCCATTCTCATGAAGGTATTGGCCTCAATAATAGTTATGCTATGACCACGTTGGGAGACACTCGGTGAGGAACGTAAGGGAGTGGTCTCCTGGGACTACTTGGCGGTTGAAGGTCCGTGGAGTAGCTCTATTGAGCTGCTTTAGCCTTTTTTCTTGCTGTAGCCAAAAATATGCGTCTGTGTAGTGCCGAATGTTGACTAGGTCATGGGCCGCCGGAAGTCAAGGTGCCTCACGGTGCGTGTTTCAAAAGGGTTTTGGTCACCAGCTACGGTTGCATCATAGCGTCGATGGGACTGGCACATTGACTTCGCTGTCGGAGATGAGTAGGTGGCTTGCCTGTAGAGGAGGCCGCCATCCATCCCACGTCTCTGTGACCTCACTGAGACAAGCCCAGCTGGACCTCTTCTCGGTGCTGCTGGACTTGGGTTTGGGAAACATTCAGGGAAGAAAGTGCGGTGTGAAAAGCTCCCAGCAAGTCACTTTGGAGCAGGTCTTCCATGTCCTGGGAACAATCACTTGGAGCAGGTCTTCCATGTCCTGGGAACAATCACTTGAAAGGGCCCTCTAGTAAAGGGGGGGGGGAGGGCAGGTGCAATCATTGTCCCGGGGCAAGGGTGTAAGAGGATGTCTTGTGGTTTGACAAAGGCCGCCTCTCCCCAGATTCCTTGGTTTGTGGAGCTGCTTGCAGGGGAGAAGGTATGTGAATCTGCAGATGGGCCAAGCAGCCTCCTGGGGAGAAAGGCATCAAGATCCCATGGCTTTTCTCATATAAAAGGTATTTATTTTAGTTCAAATTTCACTTCTTAAGAGTGATCACTCAAGGGCATATATTTATCTTGTCTTATAATCTTCATTGCACTTAATGCTATTTGTACGCATCTTTTTAAGGAAGAGTTACTTGTTTTTTGCTTACTCCCCCCCCCCCCCCGCCCACCCCCAGTGTGAGTTCCTTGAGGGCAGGAAGTTCTCCGGAAGGAAATTTCTCCCAACACCAAGTGCTTAGTCATGCCACATTTTAGATTGTTTTATATGACTTTCTGAGGAAGTTTGTTTTTCTTAGAGTTTCTGATTATCTTTCTTTTCTTGTTGCCAAAAGCGTTCTGTGCCTTTGCCCTCACGTTGCTGATCTCTTCCAGCTGTCTGAATAGACGACTTGTTACATGCTCTGACCGGGACTGATTCTTTCCAAGCCTCCCTCCTATATCCCCAGGCTTCGAATAATGCCTGGTACAGTAGTAGGTGTTCTGTAAGTATCTGTTGAATGAATGAATGAATGAATGAATGAATGAATGAACAGTAGAGGAGGTTATGAAATTGAAAGTACAGGGATTCTTCCTGCTTCTACCCCTGTCCTACTCATTAGAGTATCTTTTGATACTTGTGAGCCTCTTTTGACCATTTCTGATTTTTGTTGTTCTCTTGGTTATTTCCATAATTCTAAACGAGGGGCTTCTACTTCAAAATCTTGACTTAGTTCCTTTAAGCAGCATCAACTCTCCTCATGCCTGTTGAGGAATTTAGATCCCCCCATTTCCTCTTGAGCTTCTCAATTGTTTACCTTCAATTCTTTGCATAATGTACTTGCGTTTCCATGCATACTTACCTCATGAGGCTCTACTCTGCAAAATGAGAACAAAAATGAGAACGTTTCTCCCGATTTCTGTCAGTTATTTGATTAGTTTCACATTGTCAAAGTTTACATAAAGTTCATATTTACATTCTCTTCCGTAACTGTGTATGTCTTTTTTTTTTTAAAAAAAGATTTATTTATTTGAGAGAGAGAGAGAGAGAGCACAAGCAGGGGGAGAAGCAGAGGGAGAGGGAGAAGCAGACTCCCTGCCGAGCAGGGAGCCCGACACGGGGCTCGATCCTAGGACCCTGGGATCATGATCTGAGACAAAGGTGGACGCTTAATGACTGAGCCACCCGGGCACCCCTATAACTGTATATGTCTTTTGTGCTTTGTTTGTAGGTTGATTCTGAGCCGCTGGCTCTCAGAATCACATCATTTTGTCAACGCTAGTCATTGCAGAATCTGTGTGTGATTTGATCACTGGAGGAGATGGAATCCTATACCTTTATTCCCAAGCCACTCAAAGGAGACTAGCAAGGATTTCCAGTTCAAATGGTTTCTCTTTTCCTACACTCTACCAGTTGCTTAATCATGCCACATTTTAGATTGTTTTATACATGGATTATGACTTTTTGAAGAGGTTTGTTTTTCTTACAGTTTCCAATTATCCTTCTCTCTGTTGTTGCCAAAGAGATGTGTCTTTGTCACCATATGACTGATATCTTCCTGTTGTTTGAATAGACAGCTTACATGTACCGACTCTAAGCCTCCCTCTTGCACGGCCGCCATTTTGGGATTTTTTTTCTCATCACGTTCCTGGGGTAGTGTCTCTGCTTCTTAGATCCCAGGCCTTCATTTTTCTTGGATCTCTTTTTTTGATTCTTGGAGCATACCCTCAAGTAATTAGTTTTTTTAGAGAAGATAACGGGGAGATGAAATTTCTGAAGAAGTTCATGCCTAAAAGAAGTCTATTTTTGTTCTTATATTTAACTGATATATAATTGTAGGTTCAAAGTAATTTTCCCTCAAACTTTACAGATACTACTCTTGTTGGGTTTTTGTCTTTTGCATCTAAGTGTTGCCAATGAGGATTCTTATTTCTTTGCAGATAGACTTTTTTTTTTCCTCTCTAGAAGCTTTAAGGGTCTTTTCTTTATTCTCAATATCTTAAGACTTCATAAGGATGTATTATTAGAGGCAAATCTTCTTTTCTTTTATTCTACTTGCCCCTTGTGGTCTTTTCAAACTAAAATCTTTCTTCCAGTTATGAGAAATTTTCGTCTCTTCTTTTTTTTATTCTTCTCTTGTTTTTCTTTCTTTCAGACTTCCGTATAAAGGGACTCCTGGATTGCTACTTTATGTATTTTTAAGCTTTTCTCCCAATTTCCCTGTGGTCCAGGCTGGACACAGACACACTAGCATGGAAGGCATGCTTTGGAAGAAAGGCCGAAGGTGTGATTGTAAACACGGGGCGCCCAAGCTTGAGGTGTACGTATATGGAGGCTTCTACCAGCAAGTTGTCACTGTAGTCTTTTCTGTGAAATTATACCTCAGCATAACCAAAAACTTGATGATGGAAAGTTTTTCTTTATAGAAGTACTCCAACTAATGAGTGAAGAAGGAGTGAAAGACTATCACCGTTGGCAATCCCTAATGAAACAATGGATCTAGGCAATGATTCACTAATGTCTGTGAACATCATAAGAAGAGAGACAATCAGCTATTACGTACTTCTGATGAAACTACACAGCATCGTCACCTATGAAATTGTCTTGCCAAAAAAACCAAACCTGGATTTTCACAAGTCTCTAGATCTAACTCTCAGTTTACTTTAAAAACACTGTAGGGATATAATCACCAAAATCCACAGACACTGGGAAACTCTACAAGGAAAACTAGCTAACACCTGCATTAATAAATTCCAAGGGGGGGGGGAAGAAGGGACCTATAGATTAAAAGAGACTCAAAAGATAGATCAATCAATTGCAATATGTGGATACGGACATGAACAAAAAAATCTGTAAAAATTTATGAAACTCTCAGGGATATTTAAATACCGACTGAATCTTTGATGATATTGAAGTCTTACTGTTAGTATTTTTGGTGTGATAACAATATTGTGTTTATGCTTTAAAAAAGTCCTTTTAGAGAAATATAATGAAATATTTATGAATAAAATAATATGAGATCTAGGGTTTGCTTCAGAATATGCAGTGAGGAGAAGCGAGTGTGGGTATAGATCAGCCTTGCACTGATAGTTGTTCAAACTAAGGGATAAGTACATGGGGGTTCTTGCTCTACTTTTTTGGGGGGGGAGTGGGGAGAGAGTAGGGAGGGGCAGAAGGAGAGGGAGAGAGAGAATCTTAAGCAGGCTCTACGCCCAGGGCAGAGCCCGATGCGGGGCTCTATCTCAGATCCTGAGATCATGGCCTGAGCCGAAATCAAGAGTCAGATGCTCAACTGACTGAGCCCCCCAGGCGCCCCTATTGCTCTACTTTTGTATGTGTTTGAAATTTTTCAGAATAGAAAGTTTAAAGTAAAAAAATTTAGGGCAGCAAAGTCAAAAGAACCTAGATGTAAATAATACTCCAATTCCATGACCTGGATTACATTGTTAACCTCTCTGTGGCTCTGATTCTTCTTCACCATTAATGGACCCTACATCATAGAGGGAGTGGTGAGTGGTCTATGGGGTTTTCTCTGTAAAGCCCTTCCCACACTGCCTGGCCCGCAGTCCACACTCAGTAAAGTCTAGCTCTTGTTACTGTTATTTGCTTATTTATTTTGATGGTCCTGTCTTGAGGGGATGGTCCTAGGTGGGTTCTAGGTAAATACTGCAATAATATCTCCTATATGTTCTGGCCTTGCAGTTATGTCAGGGGTACTCCTGGAACCATTGCTTTCTGGTGTGAAAGGCCGACCCTTTCTGTAGAGTGACCTGATCAGCACTAGGGAGCCCGGGGATGTTGTCCCCTGATGGTGCCCAAAACAAGTATGACCTCTTGAAGAGGGATTTAGAAACAACCATGTCAATACTACGCTAATGGGGGCACCTGGCTGGCTCAGCGACTTTCGATCTCGGGGTTGTGAGTTCAAGCCCCACACTGGGCATACAGCTGACTTTAAAGAAATACTACACTAATGTCCTGCAGTAAATGTAGCCAACACTCCAAACAAAAGGCAGAAGTTGCCAGACTGACAAAAACAAAAACAAAAAAGACTGCCTATAAGAAACCCAGTTACTTAGGTTAAAGTAAAAAGATAAAAAAATATATACTACACAAACACTAATCATAAGAACTCTATTATTTTAGCTACATACTATATACATATCTCTAGATAGTGTTTATCTTATATATAACATGACTATATAATATATACATATTAACATCTGAAAAGTAGATTTAATACAAGGAGCATTGCCAGAGATATAGAGGGATATTTTGTACTGATGAAATTGTCAATGCATAAGAAGGTGTAATTCTAAGTGTGTACGTACCTTAATAACAGAGCTGCAAAATATGTGAAGCAAAAGCTGGTAGAATTTAAAGGAGAAATAGACAAATCAACAGTTATATTTGGAGGCTTTAACACTTCTTCCTCGGTAACCAGTAGAGCAAGTAGCTCGTCATTGAGACACCGTCCATCAACTCGTCCTAATGGATACGGATCGCTCTCTCCCCCAGCAACAGCAGAATACACTTTGTTTTCAAGGGTGGAACATTCGCCATGAGAAACCCTTGGCTGGGCCATAAAGAAAGTGCCAATACATTTAAGAGGATGCAAATAACACAGAGTATGTTCATTGACCATAAAGGAATTAGATTAGCAATCAATAATGAGCTCTCTGGGAAATTCCCTAAATGTGGGGAAATGAACCAAATGCAGGGCTACCTGGGCACTTTTGAATGACTTCCCTGGAGGCTTGTCACTACAGTTTCTCCTCCTCCTTCCTTTCCCCCAAAGACACCTTGGTGTCTATTTGCATCCATTCATATCTGTGGGGTCATTTGCTTTGTCACCATGAGAGAAGAAAAGAGTTTTCCAGGGTGAGAAGAGCTATAAAAAGATAAGAGGAGCTCTAGGGGGATAATAATGGCATCGAGTCCTTTTCCAGACCTGGAAATTCTGTGGTTGGGCAAATGAGAACCTTGAGTTGCTGGACCTGCCTAAGGGAGACCTTGAGAGACTGAACAAAAGCAGACCTATTTCAAAACCCAGGTGCTGGAGTGCACCCTTCTAATTAATCCAGAACCATTGAGGCACGCCAGGGATTGCCAGCTTCCGGGGGAAATACAGAAAGCGCCCTTAGCATGGACAGGGGTGTTTCATTACGGACACTAAGTGATCAGATTTCTGTAAGTAGCTTTGCAAGTGGAAGATGGGGAGAAGCAGAAGCTGGAACAGTGTAGGAAAATAGGGTGGGGCTCCCAGAAATCAACAATATGGAGTGGGGCACTTGAAAGTGGGGTGTGGTCTATTACACAGATCCTTAACTAAGAAACATATAGAACTTACTGAGAACAACAGGTGGAATAGTCTCCTTTTCTTTTCTTTTTTCTTTTTAGAAAGCATCTTCCAACTAACATCTTTTTTAAAAATTTAAATTCAATTAATTAACATATACTGTATTATAGTTTCAGAGGTACATCAGTCTTATGTAACACCCCGTGCTCATTCCATCACGTGCCCTCCTTAATGCCCATCACCCAGTGACCCCATCCCCTACCCCTTCCCCTCCAGCAACCCTCAGTTTGTTTCCTATGATTAAGAGTCTCTTATGGTTTGTCTCCCTCTCTGGTTTCATCTTGTTTTGTTTTTCCCTCCCTTCCCCTGTGCTCCTCTGTTTCGTTTCTTAAATTCCACATATGAGTGAGATCATATGATGATTGTCTTTCTCTGATTGACTTATTTCACTTAACATAATACTCTCTAGTTCCATCCACATCATTGCAAATGGCCAGATTTCTTTTTTTTTATGGATTAATAATATTCCATTGTATATACATACCACATCTTCTTTATCCGTTCATCTCTCGATGGACATCTGGGCTCTTTCCATAGTTTGGCTCTTGTGGACATTGCTGCTATAAACATTGGGGTGCAGGTGCCCCTTCGGATCATTACACTTATATCTTTGGGGTAAATACTTAGTAGTGCAATTGCTGGGTTGTAGGGTAGCTCTATTTTTAACTTCTTGAGGAACCTCCATACTGTTTTCCAGAGTGGCTGTACCAGCTTGCATTCTTACCAACAATGTAAGAGGGTGGTCTTGTCTCCCTTTCTGGAATAAATAACAAGATCCTCCAGGGGCCAGTCTTAGGGACTCTTTTGATAATCTAGGATCGCTTGAGGGTTTATGCAGAAAGAGAAATACAGCAACTCCTTCTGATTGGTCTATTGCCTGGACTCCAACAGATTTTTCTATACAGGGGATTATTGTGCCTTGTAGATTCTTGATGAAGAAACATCACTTACCTTCAGTTCTTAGCAGGTTAAATTTGGAAAGGAACACGTAAGGCCAATGATAAACGCAGGAGGCTGGCACAGACCTGCATGAACAGTGTTCAGAAGACTTAGCACCACATAGTAAGGGCAACATGAAGAGCTTTTTATAAGTTACGTCAAGAGCAAGAAGACAATCGAGAAAAGCAGACAAGTGACCATGACATAGTGATGAATGATAAAGATAGACCAGAGTGCCTCTGCTTTCACTTGGTACCTGTATTTTCTGTCAAGGAGAAAATTTCATACTGAAAAGTCTAGCCCATTGCTCTTTAAATTTAAGCACACATATGCATTATCTCAGGATTTTGTTAAGATGGAGATTCTTTTTAAAAAAAAATATGGAACACTTCATGAATTTGTGTGTTGTCCTTGTAGCAAGCCATGCTAATCTCCATGTCATTCCCAATTTCAGTATATGTGCTGCCAAAGTGAGCACTTAAAATGGAGATTCTGGGGGCACCTGGGTGGCTCAGTCGGTGAAGCGTCTGCCTTCAGCTCAGGTCATGATCTCAGGGTCCTGGGATCGAGCCCCACATCGGCCTCCTTGCTCAGCGGGAAGCCTGCTTCTCCTTCTCTCACTCCCCCAGCTTGTGCTCTCTCACTCTCTCTCCCTGTCAAATAAATAAAATCTTAAAAAGAAATAAAATGGAGATTCTGATTTGGTAGGTCTGGGTGGGGCCCAAGAATTTGCATTTCTAACAAGTTCCCAGATGATGTTGATGCAGTTGGTCCTCCAACCACACTTGGAAGAGTAACAATCTCGATCAAACAGTGCTAAATAAAGAAAAGTCCAGGTGCCCTGGATCATGATCCCAGGTTGAGCCCTGCATCAGGCTCCCTGCTCAGCGGGGAGCCTGCTTCTCCCTCTCCCTCTGACTGCTGATCCCCCTGCTTGTGCTCGCTCTATCTCTCTCTGTGTCAAATAAATAAATAAAATCTTTTTTTAAAAAAAGAAAGAAAAGTCCAGGATGGATAAAGTGGTTAAAATGGTTTTTAAGAATATTTCATTGCTGGGTGCCCGGATGGCTCAGTCGGTTAAGCATCTGACTTCCACTCAGGACATGGTCCCGGGGTCCTCAGGCTCCTCGGGCTCCGAGCTCAGTGGGGAGTCTGCTTGTCCCTCTCCCTCTGCCCCTCCCCCTGTTCACATGCTCTCTCTGTCTCTCTGTCTCTCTCTCTCAAATAAATAAATAAAATCTTTTTTAAAAAAGTATTTCATGGCTTTAACCAGGTTCAAGTCTTTGGTCTAGACAAATGACATCTCTCGGAGCACTGGGAGTGTCTGCAAATGAGACCTTTAAGCCACTCTTGGGGATACTTTTGTTTTCATCAATGTGGAGAGTAGGAGAGGTGCTAGAAGTCTCTAGAAGAGAGGCGGATGCAATCCTGGGTTTCAAAACAGGAAAGAAGCGCAAGTGGAAGTGGACAGATCAGTCAGCTTGATGTTGATTCCAGGAGACAATCTGAAATGGATTCTTTTTCAAGCATGTCTGCTCACTGGACCCAGTATGATTTCCCTGAGAACAAATCCCATCAGACTAGTTTCATTATCTCTGATAGGTTTACTAGAATGATAGGTCAGGGCAGCTGCGGTGGTAGATCGAGAGCAAGTGAAATCTGGCACAACACCGTCTGAGGACTTTCAAGATATTATTTGTGCAAAGCAGCACAACAGTGACTGGCCGTAAGGCCAACGAGGTGGATTAGGGACGGGTTGATCCAGTCTGCCCAGAGGGCCCTGATGAATGAGTAATAGCTCCCAAAGGAGAGCGTCCAGGCGCACTGTAAGGCTTCATCCCCGGCCCGGTCTGTTGCAGCAATTTTATCACTGGCTTAGATCCGTGGTTCTCAAATATTTGGGCACCTCAGGATCTCTTGGGGACAAGGGATGCTTGTTAAAATATAGGTTCCAAGGCTCCAACCCTGGGCTCTGATTCAGCAGGTCTGAATGCATTTTTTATTAAGCATCTCAAGGTGACCCCGAGGAAGGTGCTCTGTGGAGCTTACTTTGAAAAAAACCAATGAATAAGAACGAACATAAGCAGCACAAAACACTCTTTGACAGATGTGTATTTGGGGTTTCCCAACCGAGTGTGGGATAGTAAAGCCAAGGCTAATATGGCCTTAGACAGCCATCCTGAAGCCCCGAGGCTGCCCATTTTCTTGATTCTGAAGGAGACTGAGAGTGGGGAAGTATTTTTACCTTTGGCCTATGTTGTTCGAATTAATTATTTTAAAAAGAAGTCTAGGACTTCTGCTCTCTGGAAGATGGAAATACACGTAGTTTCTGCTATTTCTCTGATGCAGTACAACTAAAATCCTTTGACATTGTATATGAAACAAACATACGGGGCGCCTGGCTGGCTCTGTTGGAAGAGCATGCTGCTCTTGCTCTCTGGGTCTTGAGTTCAAGCCCCATGTTGGGTGTAGAGATTAAATACATAAATAAACGAATAAACAAACAAACTAACGTAAACAAGAAAGCATACGAAGACTGTGAAGGGTGGAGAGAATAAGGTAGATCGTTTAGGGATCTTCGGATGCAAGGAACAATATGGTGGTGAATTCCCTGGGTTTCCTTCAGCCTCACGTACCATATGCTTGCAGCTGCAGGAAGTGGTAACCCCGAAGTGTGGAGGCCTGCAAGCTGGAACCGCCAGCGAGTGCAGGGGGGAAAAAAGGCCCAAGAAAAAGCTTGCTCTCTTTAGCCAAAGACCAGAAAAGAAACAGCCAAGAATGACAGAAAACATTTAGACAATAACTGCTTTTCTCCAGCCAAGCACTACAGAAAAATTGTGGCACCATCCCCACCTACACCAGCAAAGGCCAAGGGAGGAGCCTCGATTTCCACCCTCACAAGGTTGTAATGAGCCACCCCAAGCCTCCTGCCTCAGTGGCATCAGAAGAGGCTTGGAGGAGAGTCAGGACACTCAGCACTGCCCCGCAGTAACAGGACCACTTCCCCTCATGGTGTCAGTAGAACCCATGTGGAGACCAGTAACAAGGCCCCTACACCTCCTAGCCGGGGAGGGATCAGTAGAGCCCGAGTGGGGAGCTGGAACTCCCAGCCCCACCCAGCAGCCCCTCCTGGGTGTTTGGAAAGGAGGCCCGGGGGGTCACCTGGATTTTCCCCACCACCTGGCAGTAACATGGCAGCATCTCCTCTTTCCTTTGACAGGAGAGTGTCACAGGAAGTTGGCTAAAACAGAAGGTTTAAATACAATAGGGAGTCTCACAACATAATACCCCAAGTGTCGAGGTTTCACCTGAAAGTCAGTCATCATACCAAGGATCACGAAGATCTCAAACTGATGGAAAAAGATGAAAAGATGCTGTCTTAGTGTCCCAGGGCTGCCAATAACATAGTAGTACAAATTGAGTGGCTTAAAAACAACAGGAGTTTGTTGTCTCACAGTTCCGGAGCCTAGGAGTCCGAAATTGAGATTCACGGTGTTCACAGGGCTATGCACCCTCTGAAGCCCCTAGGGGAGAATCCTTCCTGGCCTCTCCCTAGCTTCTGCAGTGGCTGTCAATTCCTTGGCTCACGTTGGTATCATTCCAATATCTTTCTCTGTTATCACATAGCATTCCCCCTGTATCTGCGTCCAAAGTTACCTCCTTTTATAAAGATACCAGTCATATTTCATTAGGACCCAGCCTACTAACCTCATTTTAACTGCATCTTCAAAGATGCTATTTCCAAATAAGGACACATTTACAGGTAATAGGGGATGGAGACATCAACACACCTTTGTGTTTCAAGGGTACAATTCAACCTATAACAGTTGCCAACACTGAGATGGCAGAAATGTAATATTTTAAAGCTGCTGTGATAAAAATGCTTCAGCAAGCAGTTATGAATACACTTAAAAATGAAATAGCACATATAAAATAGAAACAAATGAGAATTCGAGAATATAAAGAAGCACAAAATGGGTATTTTAAAACTGAAAAATACAATCACTGAGATATAAAACTTAGAGGATGAGCTCAACAGCAGAATGGAGGTGACAGAAGAAAGAATCAATAACCTGGAAGATAACATAATAGAAATGACCCAATCTGAGCAACAGAGGGAGAAAATAAATTTTAAAGATTTATTTATTTATTCCAGAGAAAGGGAGACAGAGTGTGGGGGAACGGCAGAGGGAGGGAGAGGGAGAGGGAGAGGGAGAGGGAGAGAGAGAGAGAGAGAGAGAGAGAATCCCCACCTGAGCGCAGAGCCCGATGTGGGGCTGGATCCCATGACCCTAAGATCATGACCCCAGCCAAAACCAAGAGTCAGATGCTCCAGCGACTGAGCTACTCAGGTGCTCCAGGAGAAAATAAATTTTAAAAAATGAACAGAGCCTCAAGGACCTGAGAGATTATAACAAAAGATCTAACATTCATGTTGTAGGAGTCTCAGAAGAAAATGAGAAAGAGGGTAGGGCTTAAAAAGTACTCAAAGAGGGGCACCTGGCTGGCTCAATCAGTAGAGCATGTGACTCTTGATCTTGGGGTTGTGAGTTCGAGCCCCACGTTGGGCGTAGAGCTTACTTTTAAAAAAGTATTCAAAGAAATAATGACTGAAGTTTCCCCAAATATGGCAAGAAACATAGAGCCACAGATTCATGAAGCTGAGCAAATCTCATACAGGGTATACTCAAAGAAATCCATACCAAAGTGCATCATAATTAAACTTCTGAAAACTAAAGACAAAGAAAAAAATCTTGAAAGCAGCAAGAAAAAAAATGATATCTTGAGGAAATAACAATGTGAACAACAGCATATTTCATATCAGAAGTCATGGAAGCCAGAAGCAATTGGCACAGTATTTTTTTTAATGGTGAAAAAAAAGAATTGTCAACCCAGAATCCTATACCTAGTGAGAACATCCTTCAGGAATGAAAGGAAAGTCAAGACATTCTCAGATTAGGAAAAACTAAGAGAATTTGTCACCATTAAACCAACCCTAAATTTTGATTTTAATTTAGGGTTTTAGAGCTAATGGAATTACTCTAAACAGAAAGGATATGATAAAAGAAGAAATCTTGGAACATCAAGAAAGAAGAAAGAAGAACACAATGAACAAAAATATGGGCAAATAAAATAATAATAATATAATTATATAATAAATAGGGGAAGGAAAGGGAGTATAAAGGGAGGTAAGATTTCTATACTTCACCCAACCTGGTAAATTGAGAACACCAGTAGATTGTCATAAGTCCTCTGTGAATACAATGTAATACCTAGAGAAACTGCTACAAAAATCTTTGCAAGAAAATGTACTCAAAAACAACCTAGATAAATCGAAAGAGATTTCTAAAACAATGTCTAAGTAACCCACAGGAAGGTACTAAAAAGAAAGCAAGAAATGAAAAACAGAACAAACAGAAAACAAAAAAATTTTTTTTAATTTAAAAATAAAACAAAAATTAAAATAATAATAATAATTATTATTATTGCTACATTAGAGCTTGAGCTTGCCTTCAGCTCAGGTCATGATCCCAGAGTCCCAGGATCGAGCCCCGCATCGGGCTCCCAGCTCAGGGGGGAGTCTGCTTCTCTCTCTGACCCTTCCTGTCTTCGTGCTTTCTCTCTCTTGTTCTCTCTCTCTCTCAAATAAATAAATAAAATCTTTAAAAAAAAAAGTGTTAACACTCTATATACAATTAAGAGACAAAGACTGGCAGAGTGCATTAAAAACAGAGCCAACTAGGGGTGCTTGGCTGGCTCAGTTGGAGGAGGGTGTGACTCTTGATCTCAGGGTTGTGGGTTCAAGCTCCACGTTGGGTGTAGCAATGACTAAAACAGAACAAAACACAGAAAACAAACAAAACCCCCTAAAAAACCCAAAAAAACAACCAGCTTAAAAAAAGAGTAAGTTACAAAACAAAACAAAACAAAAAACCAGGGCCAACTATACACTGTCTACAAGGATATCACTTCCAATATATAAGCCAAGGTGAAAATAAAAGGATAGAGAGACATATATTATGCAAACATTAACCAAAAGAAAACAGAAGTGGTTCTATTAATATCAGATGAAATAGACTTTAAAGAAAATGACCAGTGACAGAGAGGGATATGATGATTTATATGATGATAAAAATGTCAAAATTCACCAAGAAGACATAGCAACCCTGACTGCATAGACACCAAAAAAAAAAAAAAAAAAAAAGCTACAAAATATGTGAAGCAAAAGCTAGGGACAGAGAAGCCCCACAACTGTAGCTGGACACTTCAATAACCCTTTTCCAACAGCTAATAGATCAACTAGACAGAAAATAAGCAAGGATGTTCAACTCAACAACATCAACCAACAAGATCTAATAGACATTTCTGGGACACTCCAGCCAACAACAGCAGCATATGCATTCTTTTCAAGTGCCCACAAAGCACACACAAAGATAGAGCGTATTCTGCACCATAAAACAAATCTGAAAAATTTTAAATAATTGTGTTCTCTGATCACAATGAAATCAGAGTAGAAAATCAACAAACAAAAAGATGACAGGAAAATCTCCAAACACTTGGAAACTCAAAACCTACTTCTAAATAATCCACAGGTCAAAGAGAAAGTCTCAAAGGATATTTAAAAAAATACCGTAAACTGAACGAGAATGAAAATGCAACATATCAAAATTCGTGACATGCTGCTAAAACAGTGTTGGGAGGAAAATACAGCACTAAATGCACATATTAGAAGAGAGAAAACGTCTCAAATCAGTGATCTCAGCTTCCACCTCAGGAACCTTCAAAAACAAGAGCAAAATAAACCCAAAGTAAGTGGAAGGAAGAAAACAATAATTGCTCAAAGCAGAAATCAATGAAAGCAGAAACAGAAAAACAATAGGGAAAAACAATGAAACAAAAAACTGGTTCTTTGAAAAGATCAATAGCCAAATCTCTACTACCACTGACAAAGAAAAAAGAGAGAGAAGGGGCGCGTGGCTGGCTCTTGATCAAGCATGGGACTCTTGATCTCAGGGTCATGAGTTCGAGCCCCACGTTGGGTGTAGGATTACTAGGTAAATAAATAAACTTAAAAAAAGAAAGAGACAGAAGACAGACATTATCAATAGCCAGAGTCAAACAGGGGGTAGCACTACAGATCCTGCAGACAGCAGAAGGATAATAAAAGAATACAATGAAAATCTTCTCACATGTAAATTTGACAACTTAGATGGAATGGACCAATTCCCTGAAAAGCGTGAACTGCCACAACTCACCAACTATGAAATAGATTATTCGAATAACTTTATAACTTCAAGAAATTGAATTTATAATGTAAAAACTCTCAAAAAAGAAATCTCCAGGCCCAGATAGCTGTACTGGAGAATTACACAAAACATGTAAAAAAGGATTTGTACCAATTCTACCAGCTACTTCCAGAAAACAGAAGAGGAGAAAATACAGTTGACCCTTAAACAACACTGGAGTTAGGAGTTCTGACCCCTTCACACAGTCAAAAATCCATGTACAACTTTTAACTCCTCCAAAACTTAACAGCTAATAGCCTACCATTGACCAGAAGCCTTACTGATAACATCAATAGTCGATTAACACATATTTTGTATGTTATATGTATTATATACTGTATTCTTACAATAAAGTAAGCTAGAGGAAGGAAAATGTTATTAAGAAAATCGTAAGGGGGAAAAGATACATTTACAGTATTGTACTGTAAAAAATCTGCATATAAGTTCAAACCCACGTTCAAGGATCAACTATACTTCCCAATTCGCTTTATGAACTAGTATTAACCTGATATCAGAACCAGACAGAAATCACACAACAAAGAAAACTATACACCAATAACCCTCATGAATGCACATGCAAAAATCTTTCACAAGATCCTTAGCAAATAGGGGGTGCCTGGCTGGCTTAGTCGGAAGAGCATGCGACTCTTGATCTTGGGGTTGTGAGTTCGAGCTCCACGTTGGGTGTAGAGATTACTTAAAAAAAAAGATATTAGCAAATAGATTTCAGCAATGTATAAAAGGAATCATATATCATGTCCAAGTGGGGTTCATTCTGGAGATGCAAGGATACTTCACTATTCTAAATCCATCAATGTAATCTGCCATATTAACAGGCTACAGACGCAAATTTCAACGATCCTATCAATTGGTGCTGAAAAAGCTTTTTGATAAAATGCCACACCTGTTCAGAATAAAAACTCTCAGTTCACCAGGAATAGAGGAGAGCTTCCTCAACTCAGTAGAGAGTATGTCCAGAAACCCCCTGGATACACGTATGTAATCTTTCATGGCAAAAGAGACGGGGCAGATGTCATTAAAGTAAGGATCCTGACATGGGGAGATTATCCTGGATGATCCAAGTGTGTCAATATGATCACGTGGTCCTTACAAGAGGGAGACAAGAGCATCAGAGTCAGAGAAGGAGGTATGAGGATAGAAGCAGAGGTTGGGGCGATGTGCTCTGCAGATGGAGGAAGGGGTCCCAAGCCAAGGAATGCAGGTGGTGTCTGGAAGGTGGAAAAGGCAAGGAAACAGATCCCCAACCCCAGAGCCTCGGGAAGGAGCGCTGCCCTGCTGGCCCTCTGATTGTAGGACTTCTGACCTCCACAACTCTAAGATAATAAGTCTTCTGGTGGTGTTTTAAGCCACTAAGTTGTTTTAAAGCACCCAGTTTGTGGTCATTTTTTTAGAACAGCAATAGGAAACATACAGAGGTGATGGCAGTTACTAGCGCAAAGTTGAAAAAGGCTGTGTGGCAGGGGCGCCTGGCTGGCTCGATTGGTAGAGCGTGCAGCTCTCCATCTCAGGGTCGTGCGTTTGTGGCCCGTGTTGGGTGCAGCGATGACTTAAAGGAATTAGACTGGGGCGCCTGGGTGGCTCAGTCGGTTAAGCGTCTGCCTTCGGCTCAGGTCATGATCCTGGGGTCCCGGGATTGAGCCTCATGTCGGGCTCCCTGCTCAGTGAAGAGTCTGCTTCTTCCTCTGCCTCTCCTCCTACCCACCCCCTCCCCTGCCGGCTCCTGCTCGTGCTCTCTCTCTCTCACTCTCTCTCTCAAGCGAATAAATAAAATCTTAAAAAAGAGACATTAGATTAAAAATAAAAAGACTCTCTGGCAAAGCTCTCGGGTCCTGCCTGGCCTCTTGATCCCTGGAAGATGGGAGCAATGCAGATCTAGTTTCATACCATATATTCTATATTGTTCTTGTGGCTCTTGCCATAATTCTCTGTGTTAATGTAAATTATACTATCAGATAGATGTATGTTCCCTGCGGGCAAGTTGAGGCAGTTCATCACACAAGAACTTGTCTGCCTACAGGCAAGCAGTAATAACGCTTTGCAATAAAATAATACGTTGGAGTTTCTGAAAGGTTTTCACGTATGACGCAAGTGTCAGCATAAATTGAAAATATGTGGGCAGGGGGGTGCCTGGGTGGCTCAGTCAGTTAAGCGTCTGACTCTTGATTTCAGCTCTGGTCATGATCTCAGGGTTGTGAGATCGAGCCCTGCGTCGGGCTCCATGTTAAGATTCTCTTAAGAGATGAAGCTTCTGTCTCTCCCTCTCGCTCTGCCCCTCCCCCCATAAAATAAAGAAGATCTGAGGGCAGGGATCATAGGAGGTCTCCGGAGGAGGCTGTCAAAGTGCCACTGAGTGAAGAAGGTGAAGAAGAGAAGAAGAGAGACAATTGCCAGGGAGAGGTAATGAGCTCTCCTTCCCCTGGAAAAATTGGTGAAGGCCTGCAACATTTAAGTCTCAGCTTGAAAGACACGGCCATCTTTGGGGGGCCATTATCCTGCCTGCCACGACTTCCGGTCTCTCTGCTCTGAAGGGACTGTTTCTCTAATCATCCACCGACGTCACCCTCTGTGGCATCTCCCAGAAGGCACAGCTCTAGGCTTTCTGTTAATATTCACTGTACGGTCATAGAAGAGACTCATGGCTTTTGAATTTGTTGTTTTCCTATTTGGTTTTTAGTCAGAAGCGCCACCGGATGAGAGGGACTGTCTCAGCTTTCACCGGTAGAGTTCTCTATAACCGAATGAAAGCCAGCCGACCCTAGGAGGCCTGCTTTCAGTCCCGAGATATCTGGGTCTAATTCACAAGAGAATTTAAGGAATGAAGCTGCTGGGTGTTTTGAAGTGGCCTGTCACCGGGAGCTCACACAAGTCAGTCAGGCCCTCCGTCTCCACCACCCCAGGCTGCCTGCCCCTCCCACAGCACCCCGCCCATCTCAGCAAACAGCAAATCCAGCCTGCCAGTTCCTCATGCAAAAACTTGCCTCTCACATCCAACAGCTAAAACATCAGCAAGTCCCGTTGATTGCCTGCAACATATACTCTGAACTAAACCACTTCTTACGCCTCTACTGCTAGGACCCTGGGCTGAGCCCCCAGCAGCTTTCTCCCCGATCATTGCATTCCTATCCAATTTGCTCTTCCTTCTTCCATTCTGCCTTCCTCCAGTTTCTTTTCTTACAATTTTTTTTTTAGGATTTCATTTATTTATTTGACAGAGAGAGGCAGCGAGAGAGGGAACACAAGCAGGGGGAGTGGGAGAGGGAGAAGCAGGCCTCCCGCTGAGCAGGGAGCCCGATGAGGGGCTCGATCCCAGGACCCTGGGATCACACCCTGAGCTGAAGGCAGACGCTTAACGACGGAGCCACCCAGGCGCCCCTCCAGTTTCTTTTCTTTATTAATTCACGTCTATGTCCAGCATGGGGCTTGAACTCAGGACCCCGAGATCAAGAGTCGCATGCTCTTCCAGCTGAGCCAGCCAGGCGCCCTCCCCTCCAGCTTATTTTCAACAGAGCAGCCACCGTGACCCTCTTAAAATGTACTTAGGATCATGTCACTCTTCTTCTTATAACTCTAGCGGCTCCCCATCTTGTTCTGAGAATGAGCTAAAATGGTGGCCCCCAAGCACCTCCTTGCTCCTCACTGAACATGATACCTCAGGTCCCTGCACCTACTGTCCCGTCTGCTAGAATGCTCTTCCTCCAGATATCTGCCTGGCTCTTCTCTTACATCCCTCAGATTTTTACTTAAATGTTTCCTTCTCAGTGAGTCTTTTGCTGGCCACCATTTCGGAAATTCCAATGCCCCCTCCAACACCTCACCCCCCCTTTCCTGCTTAATTTCCTCCATGGCTCTATTTGCCATCTCATATAATCCATCTATCAAAATATATATAAAGCATAATTATATATATATATATATATATATATATACACAATATATAATTATATGTAAAGTATAACTTGTTAATCGCCTTCCTTACCCCTCCAGTATAAATTCCCAAGGGCAGAGATTTTTCTGTTTTGTTCATTGATGACTTCCCCAGTGCTATGAACAGTGCCTGTCACAGAGTAAATGCCAACAAACATTTGTTGGATGGATGAAGAAATGAATTTTACATGTTCCCCACCACCCAGCCCCCCACTAACTATTTCCTCACCCCAATTTCAGCATCACAACCTTCCACCCCTTCCACGAGACTTGAGTTCACTGTGCGTCTTAAAAATGTCCCAAGGCGGAGCGCCTGGGTGGCTCAGTGGGTTAAGCCAGCTGCCTCCTGCTGGGGTCATGGTCCCAGGCTCCTGGGATGAGCCCCGCCTCAGTTGCCCGCTCAGCCCCTCTGAGTTGCCAACTCTCCCTCTGCCCCTCCCTCCGCTCGTGTTTTCTCTCTCTCTCTTTCAAATAAATAAATAAAATCTTTTAAAAAAATGTCTCAAGCCTTGCGACTGACTACGCCCACTCTGCGAAAACGTTCCTGCCAGGACACTGCCCTGGCGGCGCTGGAGGACAGGTGCCAGCTGAACATGAGGTCTAGAGGTCAGGGAAGGCTCCTCAGAGGAGGTGATGACTGGGTGGTGGCTGAGGGGCTAGTGAAGTCAGAGGGAACAAATGCTATTCCAGCAGACCACTGCCAGTGCCAAAGTTTGGACTGCCCCAGAAGTGAAAGCTTGGAGAGGGCCGTGTGAAACCGAGGGAAGAGGGAATGGCAGGTGCAGGCCGCGCAGGGGCTGCTGGTGGGAGCCGTCCCCACAGGGAGACCTGCGTTCAAGGGGACCTGCTGGAGGAAGCCATGCAGGCCATGGAGGTGGAGTGAAGCAGGCTGCTGCTTAGAGCTTGGAACAAAGGGGCTTAAACGCAGGAAATACAAAAACACCTTAAAAAAAATGATGTCCCAAAAGACAAACCCCACCCCCCACTGAGGGAGTTTCACGTATCCTAGCTGGAAAGTTATCATCCTTGGCTTGGGGCCAGAGGGAGCTGGTGATGAACGCTGGCTCTGCCACTCCGGAGCTGAGCGTCAGACCCACAGCCAGTCACTTCACTTCTTTGCGCCCCAGCTTCCCCTGTGGCGTGAGAACGTTATCTGCAATCGTAGCGTTCCCGGGAAGCCTGGAAGGAGGCATGTTTTTTTTTTTTTTATGCCAAGAGCAAGGCCTGGCACAAAGAGGAGGTCATAGCGTACACAGCACTCAGCAGTTCGCAATCCCTGCAGAAATCAGTGTTGTACATATATCCTTACCTACTGGTCCTTTCATCTCTCTGATAGATTTCCAAAGCAGGGCTGCTGGGCCCAGCGGTGCGGGCTTTCAAACAGTAAATAAACAGTGCCAGATGATTATTCACAGAAGGCTGTAAAAATTCATACTCCTGCCAACTATGTATGAGAATGCCTGTTTCCCCACATACTCACTAGTACCAGATGTTATGAATCTTTTTGGTTTTTGCCCATCTGATGGGAGGAAACGGTGTTGATTTCCATTTCCTTTATCACTGGTGAAGTTGAACATCTTTTCATACGTGTATTATTCGTTGCAGGTCCTCAGATGTGCTTGCCTTTCCTTTGTCCAGTTGTCTTACGGTCATTCGTATTTTTCTTCCTTTTTTCTTAAGGATTTTATTTTTAAATAATCTCTACACCTACCATGGGGCTCCAGCTCACCACCCCAAAGTCAAGAGTCGCATGCTCCACCGACCAAGCCAGCCTGGCGCCCCTCATTTGTATTTTTCTTATCAATTTATACATTGGGGGTATGGAGAGTGACCGCCAATAGGTACGAGGCTCTTTCTTGGAGTGATGAAAATGTTCTAACATTAGATTACAGTGATAGTTTCAACAGCTCTGTAAATATACTAAAAAGCTTTGAATTTACACTTTAAAGAAGTGAACTTTATGGTATATAAATTGTATCTCAGTAAAACTGTTAAAAATGAAATATTTGGAAAGTGAATTTTTAAAACATTTTATGTATTTATATGAGAGCTAGAGAAAGAAAGAGCACAAGCAGGAGGAGGGGCAGAGGGAGAGCAAGAGGGAGAAGCAGATTCCCTGCTGAGCACAGAGCCCCACGCGGAGCTCAAATCCAGGACCCTGAGATCATGACCTGAGCCGAAGTCAGATGCTTAACTGACTGAGCCACCCAGGTGCCCCCAAAGCGAATTTTAATGGTTCCATAAAATTTCCTTTAATGGCATGATCATATTTTATTTGATACCTCCAATTGCTTCTAAGTATTTCCAGTATTTCATTTATAAAGAAACCGTGATGAGTATCTTTGCGCATAAATCTCTGCTTTTTCTTAGGATACATTCTTAAAATGGGAATTCCCGGGGAGAAAGATTTTTTTAAGGGGAACTCTGATCTCCAATAAAAAATACAAAAGAGTTGACAGTGACTCCATCTCCATTTGAACATTTTAGACTTTTCTCCTTAAGTTCAGACTGCCATATTTAGTACCTCAAAACTATTGGGGGCGCCTGGCTGCCTCAGTCGGTAGAGCGTGTGACTTGATCTTGGGGTTGTAAGTTCGAGTCCCATGTTGGGTGTAGAGATTACGTAAAAATGAAATCCTAAAAAAACCTCCCACAAAACTATTATTGGCCTAGGTCCTCCTACTACGGTGACATCAAGAGCCATCATAAGTGATCATAGAGAACATGTTCAGTTTTGGTCACTCAATGATATAAAGTGAACTCCTCTCCTTATTACCAGTTGTCTAATTATTACAGACTGATTGCTAGAAAAACAATATGAGAAGCTAAATTGCTTTCCCTGGCTTAAATCCATGGGGAATAGAGGCTAATTTTAGTGCAATTTTTGGCAAAAGCAGGAAGTAGTGTTCAGTGGTTTCATCTGCTACCGTTTCATACCACCTTCCCATCTTGCTGACATGAGCTAGAGAAATGCAGCAATAACAAGAGTTATAAGAATAATGATAGCTGCTATTGACTGGTAACTATAAGGTCCTTTTCTGGACAGAAAAGAATCTATCTTCTTGGTTAATTGCGCTGAATGCTAAGAAAGAAATTCACCGAGAAGGACCGTGAAGGAAAAAGCTTGTATTTCCTACCCGTTCTCTAGACCCATCCTCAATCCAAGCCCTTCTTCCAACACCAAAGGTTTAGATGTAGCTGGGTGAACTGATTGATGGTGCTTGATTTAGTAATTTCTAGGACATTAGCAAGAGAAGAGGCTCCCTGCTGTAATGGGAAGTTTATTGGGCTAAGAACAAGAATCCTGGATTTCTGTCCTAACTCTGCCATTTATCTGTTAAATGACATTTGGTAAATTGCACACCTTTTGGGGATGTCAGTTTCCTGTGTCTGGTTGATTTCTTTCTTTTTGTGTGTGTGTGTCTAGTTGATTTCTAAGGGACTTTCCAACTTGGACATGCTACAGATTTAAGGAAATAATAGAATTAGAAGTCTTCTATTAAGCAGTAGGTCAGGGAACAGATTTGGGAGTCGAGATTAGAAGAGAGAAACTGAGTCACATCAAAACCTATTACGATCTAGGATATTTTACATTAGATTCTTAAGGCCGTTATAAAAAATATATTTGAGATTTCACAACTCTGCCTTTACTAAAAGAACCATAGGCACACGATGGTGGATTTTGTAACATGCAGACTCTACTTCAATAAAGCCTTCAAAATATACATTTGATTGGCATTTTATCTCCAAATAATCATGGGTAGGGTGTATGAAATCGTGTGAACGGAGAATCTGCTCATTTACTTGCATGCATGAAAATGAGTGAGAGCAAAGGGACATGTTAATAATCTTGGGAGTTTTGTTGGCTCAGAGAAGCTGCCGGGCTCTGGGGAGATTGATGGAACTAAAATGTCATTGTCACAAGGGAGGCAACTATTGATTTCACTGACAAACCCTGTAATTATGGAACACAATGCCTAGTTACATTAATTAGGAGGGATGAGAGAGTGGAGCTGGAGGCCCTGCTGGCAGGAGAGAGGGCAAGTGTGGATCAGTCTTCTCTAGGTGTGGCTGCTGCATGCAGGGAGTGGGGAAGGGGCAACCAAAAAGTAGGTTGAAGGCAGGGCCCAGCTTGAAGGGCTCTGTGAGAAAGCTGTAAGACTTACTACCTTGGGCAGCCTGTGTATTCAGGAAGATCACATATGTAACAATACTTTAAAAATGACAAAACACTAATATAATTAAAAATACTTGTAACAGGCAATCCAGGCACATGGTAAAAATTCAGATGAGAGGGGCTCCTGGGTGGCTCAGTCGGTTGTGTCAGACTCTTGACTTCAGCTCAGGTCATGATCTCAGGGTCGTGGGATCGAGCCCCGCGTTGGCTCCCTACTGGAGTCTGCTTGCCCCTCTCTCTCTGCTCCTCCCCCCTTTCTTTCTCTCTCTCTCCCTCAAACAAACAAGCAAATAAAATCTTAAAAAATTCAGATGATAGAGGGGTGCCTGGCTAGTTCAGTCAGAGCTCATGACTCTTGATCTTGGGGTTGTGAGTTTGACTCCACATTGGATGTAGAGATTACTTAAAATCTTAAAAAAAATTCAGATAGTATAAAGAAATGGTATAAAGGGATAGAAAGTGAAAAATAAGTCTCCTGGGGCGCCTGGGTGGCACAGCAGTTAAGCGTCTGCCTTCGGCTCAGGGCGTGATCCCGGTGTGATGGGATCGAGCCCCACATCAGGCTCTTCCGCTATGAGCCTGCTTCTTCCTCTCCCACTCCCCCTGCTTGTGTTCCCTCTCGCTGGCTGTCTCTATCTCTGTCAAATAAATAAATAAAATCTTTAAAAAAAAAAAAAAGAAGAAAAATAAGTCTCCTTTCCACCTTTGTCATCCATTTGTCCTCCCCAGGAACATCTACTATCTCAATTTCTTGCGTATCCCTCCAGAGATATTCTATTATTCTATGCATGTACAAATATATGTACACATATATGTATATATACAAATACACACACATATATATGTGTCACAGATGGTAGGATACTATTCACATTGCTTTTTGTCTGTATTTGTTTTCACTTAACAATGTAACTTGGAAATCACTTCTTATATTGATCTGCCTTAACTCTTTTTTAACATCTATGTAGTATTTTCTTGTCCTGCAACTAATTTAAACTCTCCCCTTTGAAGGATATTTGATTTGTTTCAATGGCATCTGGTCTATCTTGTTAAAATTTACCACTGAACAGCAAAAATAGTCCCCAACATGGTGTTACTGATGAAGGTCTTGGATTTTTTTATTTTTTATTTTTTTGCTTAATGTAACTATTTATATTTGTATTTTTTTTGGTAAGAGTAACAATCTCAGTATCTCCAAGACTTTCTTTAAACTATATTTTTTATTAAGTTTTCATTTTAATTCCAGGATAGTTAACATACAGTGTTATATTAGTTTCAGGTGTACAATAGAGTGATTCAGCACTTCCATACATCACTGGTGTTCAACACAAGTACACTCCTTAATCCTCATCACCTATTTCCCCCATCCCTCCCTCCTCCTCCCCTCTGGTAACCATCAGTGTGTTCTCTAGAGTTAAGAGTCTGTTTCTTGGGGGTGCCTGGCTGGCTCGGTGGGTAGAACATGAGACTCTTAATCTCAGGGTCATGAGGTCAAGCCCCATGTGTGGCATAGAGTTTACTTAAAAGAAAAAGTCTGTTTCTTGGTTTGTCTCTCTCTCTCTCTGTTTTTCCTTTGCTCATTTGTTTAGTTTCTTAAATTCCACATAAGAATGAAATCTTCCTCTGATTGACTTATTTTGCTTAGCATTATACCCTCTAGCTCCATCCATATTGCTGCAAATGGCAAGATTTTGTTCTTTTTTATGGCTGAATAATATTCCATTATATATTATATATATATATGTATATATATAAACCATTATATATAATCACATCTTTTTAAAAATTTGTCACAATTGTTATTCATTTATTTATTTTAAAGATTTTATTTATTTGAGAGAGAAAGAGAGCACAAACGGGGGGGGGGGCAAAGGGAAAGGGAGAGGGAGAAGCAGACTCCCACCAAGCAGGGTGCCTGATGTGGGGCTGGATCCCAGGACCATGGGATCATGACCGGAGCCAAAGGCAGACGCTTCACTGACTGAGCCACCCAGGCGCCCCTATAATCACATCTTCTGGATCTATTCATCTATGGATGGACACTGGGGCTGCTTCCATAGTTTGGCTATTGTAAACAATGCTGCAGTAAACATAGGGGTGCATGTATCCCTGGGAATTTGTGTTTTGTTTATTTTTCAAGTAAACACCCAGTAGTGCAATTACTGGATTGTAGGGTAGCTCTATTTTTAACTTTTTGAGCAGCCTCCATACTGTTTTCCACACTGGTTACACCAGTTTGCATTCCCACCACCAGTGCACAAGGGTTCTATTTTCTCCAAGTCCTTGCCAGCACTTGTTGCTTCTCATGTTGTTGATTTTAGCCATTCTGACAGCTGTGAGGTGATAGCTTATCGTGGTTTTGATTTGCGTTTCCCTGATGATGAGTGATGGTGAGCATCTTTTCATGTGTCTGTTGGCCATATGGATGTCTTCTTTGGAGAAATGTCTGTTCTTGTCTTCTGCCCATTGTTCAATTGGATTACTTGTTTTTTCAGTGTTGAGTTGTATCAGTTCTTTCTATAGTTTGGATACAAACCCTTTATCGGATACGTCATTTGCAAATATCCCCTGCCATTCAGTAGGCTGGCTTTTAGTTTTGTTGATTGTTTCCTTCACTGGGCAGAAGCTTTTTATTTTGCCATAGTCCCAATACTTTATTTTTGCTTTTATTTCCCTTGCCTCAGGAGACATATCTAGAAAAATATAGCTACAGCTGATGTCACAGGAATTACTGTCTGTGTTCTCTTCTAGGATTTTTATGGTTTCAGGTTTCACATTTAGGTCCTTAATCCATTTTGAGTTTATTTTTGTGTATGGTGTAAGAAAGTGGTCTGGTTTCATTCTTTTGAATGTTGCTGTGCAGTCTTCCCAAAACCATTTGTTGAAGAGACTTTTTCCCATTGCATGTTCTTGCTTCCTTCGTTGAAGATTAATTGGCCATATAATTGTGGGTTTATTTCTGGGCTTTCTCTTCTGTTCTATTGATTGAGGTGTCTATTTTTGTGCCAGTAGTATGCTGTTTTGATCACTACAGCTTTGTAGTATAACTTGAAGTCTGGAATTTCAATATGTCCACTTTTGTCTTTCTTTTTTGGGATTGTTTTGGCTATTCGGGGTCTTTTGTGGTTCCATACAAATTTTAGGATTGTTTGTTCTAGTTCAGTGAAAAATGCTGTTTGTATTTTGATAGAAATTGCATTAAATGTGTAGATTGTTTTGGGTAGTAAAGACATTTTAACAGTATTTGTTCTTCCAATCCATAAGCATAGAATGTCTTTCCATTTCTTTGTGTCATCTTTAATTTCTTTCATCAGTGTTTTATAGTTTTCAGAGTACAGGTCTTTCACCCCTTTGGTTAAGTTTATTCCTAGGTACCTTATTATTTTTAGTGTAATTGTAAATGGGATTGTTTTCTTAATTTCTCTTTCTGCTGCTTCATTATTAGTGTATAGAAATGCAACAGATTTTTGTACATTGATTTTGTATCCTGTGACTTTACTGAATTCATTGATCAAATCTAGTTTTTTTTGGTGGAGCCTTTAGGGTTTTCTATATATAGTATCATGTCATCTGCAAACAGTGACAGTTTTACTTCTTCCTTACCAATTTGGATACCTTTAATTTCTTTTTGTTGTCTGATTGCTGTGGCTAGGAATTTTGGTACTATACTGAAAAAAGTGGTGAGAGTAGACATCCTTGTCTTGTTCCTGACCTTAGGGGAAATCTCAAGTTTTCCCCATTGAGGATAGTGTTAGCTGCAGGTTTTTCATATATGGCCTTTATTATGTCAAGGTATGTTCCTTCTAAACCTACTTTGTTCAGATGTTTTATCATGAGCGGATGTTTTACTTTGTTGAAGGCTTTTTCTGCGTCTATTGAAATGATCATATGGTTTTTATTCTTTCTCTTATTGACATGACCTATCACGTTGATTCGTGAATATTGAACCACCCTTGCATTCCTGAAATAAATCCCACTTAATCATGGTGTATGATCTTTTAATGTACGGTTGGATTTGGTTTGCCAGTATTTTATTGAGGATTTTTGGATGTATGTTCATCGGAGATATTGGTCTGTAATTCTCTTTTTTGGTGGTGTCTACCTGCTTTTGGTATCAGGGTAATGCTGGCCTCATAGAATGAATTTGGAAGTTTTCCTTCCTATTCTATTTTTGGGAAAAGTTTAAGAGGAATATGTATTAACTCTTCTTTATATGTTTGGCAGAATTTGTCTGTGAAGCCTTCTGGTCCTGGACTTTTGTTTGTTGGGAGTTTTTTGATTACTGATTCAATTTCATTGCTGGTTATCAGTCTGTTCAGATTTTCTATTTCTTCCTGCTTCAGTTTTGAGAGATTATATGTTTCTAGGAATTTATCCATTTCTTCTAGGAAGTCCAATTTGTTGGCATATAATTGTTCATAATATTCTCTTACCATTGTTTGTATTTCTGTGGTGTCAGTTGTTGTTTCTCCTCTTTCATTTGCAATTTTGTTTTTTGAGTCCCCCCTCTCTCTCTCTTTTTGATGAGTCTGGCTAGAGGTTCATCAATTTGGTAGATCTTTTCAAAGAACTAGCTCCTGGTTTCATTGATCTGTTCTATTGTTTTTTTACTTATCATTTATTTCTGCTCTTATCTTTATTATTTCTTTCCTTCTGCTGGTTTGGGGTTTTGTTTGTTGTTCTTTTTCTAGCTCCTTTAGGTGTAAGTTTAGGTTGTTTGAGATTTCCTTATATCTTGAGGGAGGCTTGTATTGCTACAAACTTCCCTCTTAGGACGGCTTTTGCTGAATCCCAGAGACTCTGGACCATTGTATTTTCATTTTCATTTGTGTCCCTGTAATTCCTCCTTTGATTTCTTGGTTGACCCATTCATTATTTAGTAGCATGTTATCCAACCTCCATGTATTTGTGTTCCTTCCAGATGTTTTCTTGTGGTTGATCTCTGGTTTCACAGTGTTGTGGTCAGAAAAGATGCATGGTATGACTTTGGTCTTTATGAATTTGTTGAGACTTATTTTGAGGCCTCATATGTGATCTATTCTGGAGAATATTCTATGGGTACTTGAAGAGAATGTGTACTCTGCTGTTTTAGGATGGAATGTTCTGAATATAGCTGTTAAGTGCATCTGGTCCAGTGTGTCATTCAGAGCCACAGTTTCCTTGTTGATTTTCTGTTCGGCTGATGTTTGTTATTAACTGTTTTATGTAGTTGGGGGCTCCCATGTTGGGTGCATAAATATTTACTATTGCTATGTCTTGTTGGGTTGTCCTATTTATTATTATATAGTGTCTTTCTTGGTCTCTTGTTACAGTCCTTGATCAACTGATTGATTTTAGAGAGGGAGAGAACACGCGTGTGTGCGAGAGTGGGAGGGGGAGGGGCAGAAGGAGAGGGAAAGAAAGAATCTCAAGCCTACTCCTTGTCAAGAGGGAGTCTGATGAGGAGCTCGATCTCACAACCCTGAGATCATGACTTGAGCAGAAACCAAGAACCGGATGCTTCACTGACTGAGCCACCCAGGCTCCCCTGCAGTCTTTGTTTTAAAGTCTATTTTGTCTGATATAAGTATTGCTGCTCTGGCTTTCTATACGACTGTATTTTAGTGATGCAATAAAGAGCTGCAGGGGTAATCCAAGTACAAATCACTTCTCAAAGATGGATTTGGCCTGGCCAAATAGAGTCTACCAGGCTCGACAGAGGTTTCTTTATGCCCAGGCTCCTGTTGGGAAAGGCAGCTTAAACCTTCAAGAATATGTTGTTAAAGGAGAACCCAGAGAGGTAGCACAATGGAGTGGGAAGATTTCGGGGTCTGGAGTCCGAAGGCTTGTGTTCCAGCCCCAGGTTTTTCACTGACTAGCTGTGTGGCCGCCTTGGGTAGGTCACAGCCCTGGAGGTTCAGTTTTGTCTCGTGTGTTAAATAGGGGCAGCAATGTCAAACTCATCATGCTCTTGTGAGGACTAGATGAATTAACAGCCTTTTGTAAAGTGCTTCCCGATGTTAATTATAAGTATTACCTTAGGGCCTCCGGGGTGGCTCAGTCGGTTAGGTGTCTATCTTCGGCTCAGGTCATGATCCCAGGGTCCTGGGATCGAGCCCCGTGTCGGGCTCCCCGCTCCGCAGGGGGTCGGCTTCTCCCTCTCCCTCTGCTGCTCCCCCTGCTTGTGCTCACCTGCTCTCTCTCGTTCTCTGTCTAATAAATAAATAAAATCTTAAAAAAAAATAAGCAGTACTTTACCCTGAGGGATGAAGACATAAAACCAGAATAGCTAGAGCTTCAGGTAGAGTAAATACGCAAATATGCACACATTTCAACTTGAAAACAAAGAGAGAGGCTGAGAAAGAAATAGCCCCTTCTTGGCTAGATACATATTAATTCAGAACTTAACAAGGGGCCAGGTAAGGCTTTTTAAAAAAGTTCCTGTAGGTCTACAATTTAAATGTCCATCTTTGTCACAAACTGTTGGAAGGCATACTGCTCTTCTTCAGATACAAATAACTTTTTCCCCTGTACAGTTGCCTGCATTACAACCCACTGAGCAAGGAGAGAAGCCCATTAACTGTCAGTGAGAGTGAGAGTGAGAGAAAGGATTTGCATTTTCAGGGGAAAACTGATCTCTGCTTAGATATACCAGCACAGAGAAACCCAGCAGATGTTTTTGAGAAGAATTGGACCATTTGACATTTCACTGGAATGAAACTTAGAAACAGTGCTAGGCAGGAAAAGCCAACCAGCACTGTGTGAAGCAAGGAAAGGAGCGAGACCAGAGTGTAAACTGATGTAAGATTTTTGGAGAATAATTCGGTAATATATACATTGAACATAAAAATGCACATACTCTACCCTTCTGCCTCACCTTCCTGAAAAATTCAGTCCCCAAAGCCTTTAGGTGAAGAGGCACCTGGGTGGCTGAGTGAGTTAAGCATCTGACTCTTGATCTCAGCTCAGGTCTTGATCTCAGGGTCGTGGGTTCAAGCCCTGAGAGTCTACTTAAAAAAAAAAAGAAAAGAAAGCCCTTAGGTGAAGCAGAACAAGGTAGCCATCCGTGATGGGGAGTGTGGGGGCTCCCCATGGGTGCATTGGATACTAAGCACAGTGAGAAGGGCATCCCCGTGGAGGCAGCCTGGTGGGAAGGACCAGAGTCCAGGCAGGAGGATGCAGGGATCCTCAGGGAAGGACGGCCTGGTGTGGGAAGCAGAGCCTGAGAGGACTGACAAGGGCATCGGATGATGGAGTGGCAGGAAGTGTTAGAGGCTGAGTGAGGTGAGGAGGGTGTCTATGTTGGGGAGAGCTGATCTGGAGAGTCAGAGCCTGAGGGGGCTGACAGGGGCATCCCCTTGATGGAGCGGCATGATGGGGGTGTCAGCCTGAGCAGGATGAGGAGGGAATCTATGTAGGGGAGTAGCCAGGGATGGGGAACGAGAGGCCTGAAACACGGTGAGCAGACATGGCGTCAGGGAGGGAGGCCGTGGAAATGGGGGATGGCTTATTATATTAGTTATCTCTTTGTGTGTAACAGTTTACCCCCAAACTCAGTGGCTTAGAAAAACAAACATATATTAAATCAGTTTTTGTGTGTCAGGAATCTGGGCACAGCCTAGCTGGGTGTCTCGGGCTCAGAGTCTCTCACAAAGCTCCAATGTGAAGGCTCAGCCGGGAGAGCGTCTACTTCCCCGCACAGTCAGGTGGTTGTTAGCAGGATTTAGTTCCTCGTGAGCTGTGGACCGAGGGCCTCAGTTCCTGCATGGCTGTAGGCCAGGGGCCTCCCTCAGCTCCTTGCTACATGGGACTCTCCAGAGGGCAGCTAGCTTCCCTGAGAGCAAGTGAAGGGGGAGGACAGAGAGGTGGGTGGGTGGGGGGAGAGTGCAAGTGAGCAAGCGTGAGTCAATTACACAGAAGCCAGAATCTTCTTGTAACCTTGGAAGTGAGTGACAGCCTATAAATTTTGCTGAATTCTATCGTTAGAAGTGATCCACTGGATGAAGCTCACAGTCAAGTGCAAGTGATCACACAAGTGAGAGAACACCACTAGGCAGGGATCATTGAGGGACACCTTCGAAAAAGGGTCCACACTATCCGAAGTGATCTACAGGTTCAAGGCAATCCCTGTGCAAATCCCAATGGCAGAGTTTATAGAAATAGAAACAGTAATCCTAAAATTCATATAGAACCACAAAAGACTGTGAATAGCCAAACCAATCTCGAGAAAGAAGAAAAAAGCTGGAGGCAACACACTTCCTGACTTCAAAATATATTACAGAGTGCCAGTAATTAAAACAGTATGGTACTGGCATAAAAACGGACACATAGCCCAATGGAACAGAATAAAGAACTTGGGAATAAAGCCAGGCATGTACGGGAAACAGCCAACCAGCGTGTCAAGAACACACGATGAGGAAAGGAGAGTCTCTTCAAAATGGTGTTGAGAAAACTAGATAGCCACATACAAAAGAATGAAATTGGACCCTTATCTTGCAGGATACACAAAAATCAACTCAGAATATATTAAAGATTTGAATGTAAGACCAGAAACAGTAGAACTCATGGAAGACAACAGGGGAAAAGCTTCACGACATTGATCTTGGCAATTTCATGCCTATGACACCTGTGGTATTACACAGGCAACAAAGCAAAAACAGACAAATAAGACTACATCAAAGTAAAAAGCTTCTGCACAGCAAAGGAAGCAACAGGGTGAAAAGGCAACCTATAGAATGGGAGAAAATATTTGCCAAACATATATCTGGTAAGGGGTTAATACCCAAAATATATAAGAAACTCTTACAACCATTTACATAGTA